>NC_079884.1:11836061-12461061 GCF_029227915.1 Hydractinia symbiolongicarpus
AAAAGATGCGATTGATATGCCTTGTGTTTTGCAGATATACCTAAAGTTGTTATGGTACGATTAAAGGCAAAATTAACTTGAGTTTTAATTGTCCTTCCTGCTTTCCAAGCTGTTTTTACGGGTTTAATTTAGCGTAGAGAACTTTACAGGATAGCCAATGTAAATGTTTAAAATAAAAGTAACATATTCTTTAGAGGAGATGTAGACATATTAATATTACAGTTTGGTAATAACAAGGATGCATTCTCCAGGGTGGGAATTGTCGTTTGCTTGTTTTGAAATTACAAAATGTCTGAGAACCACTAGAGGGTTTTGGGTAAATATTACGGCGAAATAACTCGCTGTAAAAAAGTAAAAATTGCGCATTTTCAGATGCATTGCGTCATCGCATTCATTGCGTCGTGTGTTAGGCGTACTTACAAACAGAGAACTCATTAGATGGCGACGACACTACGTAGAAATAAACATCGTAACGGATTCGAAGTGACATGGATTGTTTCGAGCCTTTCCTGCTGTCCCATAAGAAGGCCCTGGCGCCTAAGGTTGTTCAGAATGGGGACATTTCAATGGGTATACCTTCATAGAACACGCCACCAAAGTACTCTATCCACGGCGTACCCGAACTGTCCTGTATATATCGTAATTCCCGAAATTTGCAAATTACTAAGAATTGCAAAGCAAAACAAAAGGATGATCATAGGGAAATTAAGTAAAATGTGCAAATTCATATGAATTTATGTTCCAGAAGGCAAAACGATAAATTTTGTGATCGAAGTGTTGACTAGCTAGCTTGCTATCTACTGGTTAAAGAAACGAGAAACGAAATAGCTATATAATGTGAGTAAACTTTGTGTCGGATATGTTAGGTTTTCTTTCCTTTGGAACTAGCTAAGATGTTGTAGCTAGCTACAATCCTGTTCAGAAATTTATTGGAATAAATGCTTTAGTTTCAAGATTTTGCACACATGCTATCATTTATGGTCATTGCGCAGACTTAATTAACTCCCTGCAACATCAAACAGCCCACACATTATGCCATCTTCCCCATTTCTATCACATGGCTGGGGTTAACACCCAGGGCTATAGTAACATTCACTCCCCCGTATTGAATTGCTGCTAAGTGGAATCGAACCCCAGTCTCCCGAACAAAGTGTAAGGGTTATATCCACTTATCAGGCCTTGCCATGAGCAAATAACCTCCAGAGCAATTAATTGCTCGCGTCAGAGTGTCTACGCGAGCAATTTTGCTCACCATATTTTTCGCTAAAGAAACTTTACATTTAGTCTCTCAGGGCTTCTTTTTCAGGAGAGGCGTGCACCTTGGCACACACCTAAATCGTTTCGGGGATGTGATTAAAACGTCCGCCACATTTCAAGTTTGGTCGAACATGTCCGTAGCTCGTTTCGAACTTTCGTCGGTTAAAACGTCCGATAGATTTTCGCTTGGTCGGATAATTTTAGATCCCAGAATTATTGAATAGTCCTGGTCCTATAAATCCACAAGCAAGCCTATTCATAGCCAACCTGACCATCCTAGCTAATTCACTGACTCCTGACTTAGTTAAAAAATTACGTAGACATAAATCTCTTTTGCCCAGCCCCTTCGTCGTTGGTAACCAGGTCTTACATAAGAAATCCAGCCATGCGGTTCTTAACTAATGCGGAGGTGAACGCCGACGGAGAACGGATAATGCAAGTCTGCAAAGCTGCAGTTACAGGCGGAACAGACAATTTATCATGGATTTAATTGTAGATAATTTCTTCATTTTACGAAACAATTGGAAACCCTAGCAGCTCCAAATTTAATGGATTATTTTCTTTATGCCGCAACTGTTATTCAAACAATTTTAAAAACGAAACCCACATGCGGTTTTAAAAAAAAATTTCTGTATAAATTTTATGTACCTGACGCGTACCTTTTTAAAAAGAGATATTTTATTTGTTGGTTTTATTTTAAACCATGCGGATATAGATTTTTTTAATATGAAAACGAAGCATATTTTTTTCTATTTGCTTGTGATGACCTGAAAAATAAACATTAAATACTATTTTGGACATGTAGAAAGAGATTTTAAGATTGAGAGAGAGTTGCTATACCAGTAGACACTCGATCATTGTGTTTGGGGTTCACGATTAAAAACGTCCCCCACTTTTCTACTCCAAAATAAATGCGCAACAAAAATTAACCTTAATGCCCATATTGCAAGCGCTTTATAAAATGGTGAATGAACTGTTGCACGATGGGTGGAAAATAATCACACCAAATATCTTTTCAGTTTCATTTAAAAGACCAATCAATTCTTAAGAAAAACGTTTACACTTATCTCAAAATGTTAATATTTATGCGAGCAATAGAATGCTCGGGTAACAAGCATTTACGCGAACACTACGCGACTCATGGCAAGGCCTGACTCATGTTTTTAGCTGATGCATGCCACACAAATAATGTACAACTCTGTCCCAAGGGATTATTTTTTTCCTGTATTCTGATAGTATATTGTATGCCTACTGCAAATTAATTAATTAGCAAGGCCTATTTTATCCCTATCCTGGACCTTTTTGGGTTGCTGTGTTAATTATTTTATAATGTGGACATCGAAATCCTAACAGCACATTTTCACTGTTCCTCAAGTAGAACTTTCACACCATTCCAACTGCAGAGTTGAGAAATGTCTAAAACTGTTGTTTTCCAAAAATTGTGAACAGAATTATAGCAGCATATACTAGTTATAAATTATCATCTCTCTTTACTGGTTAAATAAAGATGAAAGCCAATTAACAGCAAAAAAGCCAAAACTGTGAAAAGTGGAGCGTAAGAAGGGTGTGAAAAATTACCTAACTATATATAGCTGCTTCTAATCTATATAGTTAGCTTTAGTTTCTAATGTAAAAAATAAAGTAAGACCATGTATAAAAGCATTTTTTCACGGATACAAAAGGCACTAAAATTAATTATCTTATGTATTCTTTCCCCTTTTCAGAAACAGGCCGCAAGAATTTCTGCACAACTTTCTAGTTTCACCAGATTTCCTTAATCATAGTGGCCTGTTGTTTATAATTGCACATGCTTGCTTATTTTTTCCTATGCAAAATCACAGCATCTGAGAAAAATTTAAATGATTTGATATGAAATGATGCAAAATTAGAAAGGTCATTTAAACACCTATAAAATTGGTTGGCTAGCAAATAAAAATGTGTCTATCCATTGAGCATGGAGGTTTTGTGCTCTGTTTTTTACTTCCTGTTGTTAAAACACTGCTGCCATTTTTAAGCAAAGCACAATAATACTGGTGGGTGATGGTTGTGTGGAGGTGACAAAGATATTTTTCTGGCATTTCATTACCTCTGTAGTTAAAAATATTTGTTCAAAAGTGAGCTTGATTGTGTGACTTGCGTAAAAATGAATAATACCATAGATGCGACCTTTAATTTGTTTGAATTGTGTTGAGAATTAGTAATGGAGAATCCAATCAGATTGAAAGAAATTTTAATTAGAATTTCTAAGGCCTAATCATCTTCAATGGTTATTATCATGGTTATATGCGCAAACAAGGGTAAACCAAAAACCAGCATGGGAAATATGTATGAAGACCGAAAACCTGTGCCAGCAACTACTTTCTTATAATACCCAATTTAACCTCGTAAGCCATAGCTGTGAGTGAATTTTACATGGAATTTTTCCAAGATGCTTATCAGTAGTCTTGTATTATTTTACACAAAATTATTTTATAGTACGATTTTAATTTCAGAAATATATATTAGAATTCTAGATAGATATTTTTAACTGCATCTATTTTAGCTTTCATAATGTCAAGTATGAATTCTTTCACATCTATGGATGTAGACGATAATCCTGAAGTTTTAGAACAAGGTTTTGATGAATTATTTGATCCACCTGCACCTGATGCTTATGAATGCCCCATTTGTTTGCTGGTATTAAACAAACCAATGCAGACGGTTTGTGGTCACCGTTTTTGCAGAGGATGTATTCTTAAAGTTCTCAGGTATGCTGTTATTTTTACTATTGTTATTATTTGTCCCTAAAAAAAGTTTTGGCAATAGAAATACCTTAATATGAATAAATCGTTAATTTTATGAGTTTTTTAAATTTTTTGCTATTTTTCGAAAAGTTGCATATGATTCACAAACATTAATCTTTACAATTAGTCTTTGTCTGCAAAAAAAAAAAAATAATAATCTTTAGAGATATTCTTTTATTTCATGTTGGCAGTGAAGGTATAATTTTACACTTTAGGGAAGGTAGACCAAACTGTCCCATAGACAATGAACTTTTAAGTGAATCTCAGGTTTGTGACACTTTTTTATGTTATAGACATATATATTGTTCTTGTTTGTTATATGTAATAATGATTTTACTTCGTTTCTTTTTTACCATGTATCCTTCCTATCTTGGTCTGCTACAAGGGTTGTTAAAATATTTTATTGATAACTTTTAACATGACAACAATTACAACATGAAGCATTATGCTGTTCAATATTACAAGATGTATGTACCTGTATTTTTTAAAATTTAGATTTACCCAGATAATTTCGCACGAAGGGAAATCCTCTCATTAACAGTACATTGTCACAATAGCAGAGAGTTTGGTTGCCAGTGGATGGGACCTTTAAAAGACCTGGAGGTGGGCTTATTCTCTTGTGATTTCCACTGTGAATTTGCATTGTTGCATTGTCAGGTTTTTATTTTAAGTAATATTAGTTAATAAATGTTCCTCAAATTTTTTTCCATAGAATCTCCTAAAAATTAAACCTTGGTTTTTTTTCAAGAATCTCCTAGAAAGGTTGTTTTTTTATGTGGTAAATGTTTTGAATTGTAAAGTACATTTCCCAAATTTTTTTTTATATTATTATTAAAGTTAATTCTGACATCATCAAAATTTTAAAGAAATTACTTTGTTGCATTTTAGTCTGATTTTTTCAGGGGATTTAAGTTGTCTTTCTTCAAGAAGTTAACATTTAAAATTTACCTCTAACCTTTTAGAATTTCCTAGCGTTTAAGAAAAAGAATAATTGAATGGCCACTCTATTTTGAAATAATGCAAACATACTTTAGGCTAGCATTTTTTTACATGAAAAGTGTGCTTTACAAAATACTGTCATTAGTGTGAAAGGATTTGTACCCACTTAAAAATATGTTGTTCTTGTTGCAGAAACATCATGAAGACTGCGAATTTGCGAATGTGTTGTGTCCAAATAACTGTGGCACTAGAATTGCTCGTAGTGAACTTAAAGAACATCAAGAGACTGCTTGTCCGAGAAGAATAGTTAGTTGCGATTTCTGCAATATTAAAGTTGTCTATCAAAGGCTTGTGGTGAGTGTGTTTATTACTTTAGTATGAGAATCGCGAATATGTATGAAAGTGCAGAAGAAGAATCTGACCCTATTGCTGCCTTACCATTTGAGATTAGTCCCTGGTAATTCTACGACCAGTGCCTAGAAATTCTGAAGCCAGTGTCTGCCAATTCTAAGACCAGTGTTTAAAAGTACTTGACCTTATAGGGATCTTGTATTTATTGGTATTGTTTCTTTGTTTGTTTGTTTTTGTTCCTTCTTATTTTTTTATCATTAATTTATATATTTATTTGTGATATAGGAGCACAGAGAGCGCTGTAATAGATTTCCAGTTGATTGTCCCAACAGTTGCTCAATCGGTAAAATACCACGAGAAGAAGTATGTACCCTTTTTTCTTTTTCACATTTTTAACTATTATCTATAAATTATATATAAGTGCCTATTTATAAAACGCACCTTCTCCCTTAATTTATCAGCAGCCATAACAAAAGAGAAACTTTTTTGAAAAACGTTATAATTCCCAGTATTCATTGAAGCTAAATATAAATAAAGAATTTATTACGTTGGGAATTTCCCTTTCAAATATATCGATAAACTTCCTCGTTAATAATTGATTGGAGGGAAATGTTAAATAAAGTTGAAAATTAAAAAAATGGTGTGCTGTAATCATTTTGTGTTTTCAACTAAAAACGTTAGAGGATTTCGCAATTTCATACAGTTAGCAGAAAATAAATACTCATAAATTAATCCGAGTTCTGTCTATATTTTAGCTTGAAAAACACATGGAATCCGATTGCCCGAAGTCAGTTGTAAAATGTCCATTTCGTGATGCAGGTTGTACATTTGAGGTGAGTTTTTTTGATATTGTTTGCGATAGTTTTGCCATATCTGTGTACCATTTTTCCAGTGTTTCTTGTTTTGAAACTGGTTTTGACGCGTTCAAAGGCGTACCATAGGTTCTATTACCGTGAGAATTTTTATTTTATGTGTATTTTCTTCATGATACTAAGCAACTGTGTTTTCTTTTGCCACCCTTTGTCAAAATTATAGCGTAAAGGTGGCGTAATTACACCCTTTGTGCGTCGTCGGCGGCCTGCATACAAATACATCTGTTTTTATACCAGATGGCATAAACTTGGTGTAAGGACCCGCATTAATTGCTAATGTTTTCGCGTGCGAAAACATATTAGCATTTAACACGGGACGCTCTTTTTTTCTCAAAAAAATTCGAAAGAAAAAAATCTGTTTTAGTGCGTCAGATTCTTACTTCACCTTTTCGATAAATCGTTGGTTTTTAAAAGCTACAAAATATTAAAATGCTTTTTTTTATACACGACTTGAAATTAATTTGATACAACATTCAGGCTTCAGTCAAAAAATAACAATTTTAGGAAGTAAAAAAAAAAGTAGAAGCTTTTTGTTCTTAAAAAGAAAGTGCTAGTGGCAAAGTTATGAACTCAAAAAGTCAGATTGTTGTTGTAAAAAATAGGTTAACCTCAATTCTTGTGATGCTAACAATTTATCAAAAAAAATTGCATACAGACAGTCTGCCTCTAAAAACTGGATTTTTTTTTTAAAAAAAATCTGCCTCAAACTCTAACTCAAGTAAAAAAAGATAACAGGTGTTAAGGGTTGGTGGCGAGCATTTTTAACAGGTCGCAAGATTCCACATCGAGAATTTCCTGCATTGATTGATTATTATTTATATTCTTCAGGGAACAAGAGAAGATGTGGATGAACATGTGAGTAAAGGTGCTGGAGATCACATGCGGAGTATGATGAAATCATTGCGAGCATTGAAGAAATCACAAGATGAAAATACCGTCAGTATTCGTAAACTGAACGAAACAGGTTTCGGTGGAGAAAAAGCGTCAATATTTGAGTCACCATGGAATGGCAGAGATGGAAATATTCTCAAAGCAGAGGTCAGTGTTGTAGTATTGTTCTTGTTTTGTTTTATATTTCAAGTATCTTTTATCATAAAAAGTCTGGATATTCCTAAACTCTTGGAATCCCCCCTATTCGAGTATCTTTTTAACATAAAAAATTTTCCTGAAATAATTCCTTAACAATCGTCATTAAAATTGACTTCCCATAATTCGAACCTCCAAAATTCGAACGTCCATAATTCGAACGTCCATAATTCGAACCTCCATAATTCGAACCTTCATAATTCAAATCTACATAATTCAAACCTCCATAATTTGAGCACTTCAATATTTCGAGCGTTTAATTCCGGTCCCTCGGAGAAATTTGGAGTGTTTTATCTCCCTAATTCGAATATCGTGTTTTTTAACTTTAAAATATAACTAAAACACCAATTCGAATCTGCTAGTAGGGTCAGACTTTATCTATTTTTAATAGATTTAGGAATTGCAGAAAAGAATATTTCAGTTCTACAGGTTCGAATAGTACAATCCACTGTATTGGGAACTTTTTGTGAAATTCGAACTTTCTATTTTTCGAACGAATGTTTTTTTCGATCTCATCATTTAGTTGGCCAACCAGATAACTGACACTGTTTAATTTCGTATATTTTAATTTAAATAATTATATTTCTTCTAAATGTAATTGTTTTTTGTTATATACACATGTAGATGGACAAACTAGCGAAAAAGTTACGCGATCTTGAATTAAAGACGAGTCAGTGGAAATCTGGTACGGATATGTTTCGCAACGAGTACAGACAAACGACAGCAGATTTCGAATCGAAATTTGACCAGCTAAATCAAACAGTACAGGAACTACAAACTCTCACGAATGAAATCAACGCGCGAGTTTGGTGTGGGAAATTTATATGGAGGATTACAAACTTTGATAATTTGTTTAAACAAGCGCAAAGTGGCGACGTTCCAGCTATCCATAGTCTTCCATTTTATACGGGTGTCCCAGGTTTGTGTAATTTGATTGCTTTTGCCAAATATTGTTTTGTAAATTATTAAGATGCATATTCGCAGTGGAAGATAAAGACCTAACATTCAGTCTAAATAAATAGATTGCATAACATTTCTTTTCTAGGGCTCTGTGACTAAATTTATTGCTAGATATTTCAGAAAGAAAATATTTAGTCAACTGCTAAAGTTGTAAGTTGTCAAAGAAATGCAACAAAACGGAAAGGAAAATATTTTTGATATTTTTTTGTCTTAGGATACAAGATGTGTTTACGCGTCAACTTGAATGGAATTGATTCTGGTGCAAACAGTCACGTGTCCATGTTTGTTCATTTAATGCAAGGTGAATTTGACAGCGTCATCGAATGGCCTTTCCCAGGCAGCATAACACTAACCATAATGGATCAAGACACTCGTAGCGAACCGCAGCACGTAAAGGAGACATTAACAGCAAGACCGACATTACAGGCTTTCTTAAGACCGAAAACCAATCGGAACCATAAAGGGTATGGGTATGTCGAAATGATGCCTCACTCTACGTTACGCACATATGGTTATATAAAGGATGACACAATGATAGTAAGGGTTGATGTAAAAATGCCGAACAGGTGAAACTAACTTCTGGTCCGTGAAATACATCAACGCACGCGGAAATTTGTCCTTTAGCAGTATTTTACAAGTTTCGTTTTAAGCTGTCCATTCAAACTTCTTTTTATTTAACGTAATAAATTACTGACAATGTAGAAACTCGATATACTTATTTTTTTATAATTTGTACAAATGAGAATATGGAACACTCGCAACTTTTTTTGAGCTACTATTCCTGATACATTGTATTGGAATCACAAATCGAAAATACACTGAGTAGGTAAATTTTCTTAGAGAGTCGACACTTGCTGTGCCGCTATTTGTATTATTAGGCTTCTTTTTTTCGCAAAAATTAATTTTTGCGAAAAAGTAGCTTTGTGAATAAAAAAAACCTCAAAAAGTTTTAAAAGATACATAAAATTTAAGAATTAAAGGTTTTTCTAAACAAGTCTCAGCATAAAAACTATTTGTATTTAATTGTTGTGTTGTATGCAAGGAAATATAAATTTTTACTAACTTTAGAAATATGTGGAATTTTCATTAACATGAAAATAAAAAGTGTATATGACGATTTGTTGTTTTTTTAGAGTATGTTCATATACTTTTTACATACAAATCCATCCTTGTCAATGTGTCATAAAATTTTACTGTTCCTCTACATTGTGTTGTTTAAGTGTCGCCTGTTCACAATAGCGAGGCAGTGTGATCGTTTGTTTTTGTTTTTTTATTTGTTTATTTGTTTATTTGTTTCTTTGTGACCAGTGAAAAAATACAATAGAATAAACCGTCCCACTTCGGACATGGATGGAGACAATCTCCTCTCCAAGACTATTTGCTTCTCAACAGCGTTGCGCTTTCTGATAGTTCTAGCATAATAGCCCTGAAACAGACGCCCACTGCATTACCTTAACGGTGCTGAGGTCAACCTTGGGATGGAAAATGGCTAGCCTATTAGGACTAATTCGAATTGGCTAAAACGAATTAAAAATATTAATTGAACTAAAAATTGGAGTTGTTTCTGCTAGCTCTGCAAAAACAAGGCCTTATGAAAGTCAACAAGAAGCCCTGCGGCTTAAAGATTTCCGCCATTAGCAATAATCTGAAAAAGTACTGAACTTTGAAGAGGACCGGGGGAACAAAATCATTGTATATTCTAAAATTTTAAAATTCAATTTTTGATTATTATTGTAACTGTAAATCATAGCTAACTTAACTTATATAAACTTCATTTCTCTATAGGAACAATTTTAAAAGAAAAATAATAAACTTGAAAATTGATGAACAATAAAAACAAAATAAGAACAACGGCAAGGCTGAAAATTTATCTATTTTCTCTTTTTTCTGAAAAACAGTTAGGAAAATATCTTTAAAGGTGACAACATTTTTATTTTTTTTACATAAGCAGTTAGGAAAGTTTATTTTCAGACTACATATTCTTATTTTTTCTTTTATGACACATTGTCACGATTTTATAGCTATAAATCTTTCACCAAAAATATTCAGCCTCAACAATTCTTCTAAATTAAAATTCATGAATAATTAGCTTTAGTCTACGTGCTTGCAAAATTGTACAGAGGGAAATGACGTTAATAGCATCAAAGATGGCGCATTATAAAACGATCTTCATTATGCTACACTGCACGAGCTTTAACTTTCGACAGCATATAAACTTTAAAATAAAGTATTATTATTGGATAATAAAACAATTTGTTGCACTGTTAGGATTCTTATTGGCTTAAAACTTATTTCAGCCTCGTTCTCAGAAAAAAAATATGTCAAAACGGGAATTTAGGCTTTAGCCTGGATAAGTTTCGGGCGTACAGCCTAGCTCCGCTGTCTCTATCTATCTCTATCTCTCTATCTATCTCCTCAGGCGATTTTAAAGATTCTGCCTTTGCTGGCGGAAATCAACAAAGACGAAAAGCAACCGAAATTTGCTTCCATTTAACACGAAAGTTCACACAAAGTCAGTTACAAAAGATCATTTGTTTAAGCTTTCTAGGAAACGAGGATTTTTTGTTTCATGTTTTACAACCATCCATTTTAGTGGGCTATGACATTTTGCCTTAAAACCTGGTTGATCATACCATTTTCACAACGTATTTTTAACTATCAATTATCTCGGGCGGGGCACAGTGGCAAGCCCATATTACCATTTACCCCTCCCCAGTTAAGCACAGAAACATTAAGACTATTTTGCCTTAAAGAAATAATAGAATAAAATATTTTGCTTAACAGGGACAGGTTTGGTCATTTTAGGTGGTAGGGTGGAAGATTATAAAAACCTGGTAAGACTCCGTAAAGCGGACAGTTACGGGAATAGAGGTTTTATCCGTATAGAGTGCCGTCCACCTTGGACAGGTTATTCTTATTTTGGCAAGAAACGCGGAAAAAATTATACTCCAAAGCCAAAAGTCAATTAGGCAAGCCCATATTACCATTTACCCCTCCCCAGTTAAGCACAAAAACATTAAGACTATTTTGACTTAAAGAAATAATAGAATAAAATATTTTGCTTAACAGGGACAGGTTTGGTCATTTTAGGTGGTAGGTGGTGGTAGAAGATTATAAAAACCTGGTAAGACTGAAAATGATTGCTAATTTAAACAGCTAGAATAGAAAAACGATTAACAAAGAATGACATACCAAAGAAGGTAATTTTTGTCTGACGTCTTGTCGAAATTCGATTTTTGATATTTTCGGATAGTCTAGTTAAAAAATTATCTCGTCCGCTCAATAGTGGCAAATTCTGTTGGAAATCGCAGTCCGGATCTGGGAAGTGCGTCCGCTTCAAGGAGGTGTCCGCTTTGAAGAGGTTTTATTATATGGGTATATTATGAAATCGTCTGGTACAAAATTTTTTGCCCATATTAAGGAGGTGTCAACTTTAGAGGAAGTCTTCCTTGAAGATTCCACTGTACATTTGAAAGACGCTAAAAAGTCTTCAATGTTCAAAAGTTTATTTGATCGTTTGCGAAGCAAGTCTGGTAGAATAAATTTCGTGTAAATGGCTACAAGCTTTTAAATTATAAGGCGAAACTTGAAAAGCAGAACAAAAATTACTATTCATTTAACGATTGATTAGAACTGTTGAACCGGAAAATCCGTAGTTGTCAGTATATAAGTATTTTCAAACAGCGGCTGTTCCGGCAAGGTTCCCCAAACTAAAAAGACAGGGACTAACTCGGATGATTTAAAAACGTTAACAATATTTTGACGGGTTTTTTTTATGACACACTACTCGTCATAAAGCATTGACCTAGGCTAAAACTGTTTTAATTAATTCTGCTGTAAGTAGTCAAAAATCGATTTTAACCGGTTGGGTGGCAAATCAATGGGTAACTTTAAGTGCTCGGTTTTCTACTTTTGCAGAGCTACAAACTTTGAGTTTAGCCAACAAAATTCTCAACATAAGCAACTATTAATCTTATGTGTCTATAGCAGCGTATCTTCTTGTATGGAAACACATTTTATAGCCATATATTTTTTAAAAAAAATAAATTTCAAAATTATCAATGCTTACCTTATGCTGTTTACTATTAAAGGAAGAAACTTTCGCTGGAAGAAAGTTTTTCGCGTTTTCGCGGTTTTTGGGACCTTTCCACGAAAGTTTCTTCCGCGAAGTTTTCTAAAACGTGTTGTCCGGGAAAGTTTTTTTCCGCGAATATTTCTAAAACGTGTTGTCTGCTAAAGTTTTTCCCGCGAATTAAATAAATTTAGTTCCCAGTGAAGGCTTTTAATGTTATTGTATTTAACTACTTAGTAAAAGCAAAAAACAAGTATCGTTGTCTTAATTTTTTTTTTTTAATCAGCTGTGTTTAAAGGAATGGCGTTGAGAAGAAAGGCTTAGAAACTAGAACAAAGGTGATAAAGAAGCAGAACAATAATTTTTGTAATTTTTATCAACGAGAAAATAATTTTCATTCAAAAGGCTTATGAAATTTCGGAAGATTGCAGAGACATAATCATAGACTAAGAACATTATATAGTATTATTTTTTTGTGATAAAATAATTACAACATTCATATCCTTGGTTTTATATTGTTTTTTAATACTTCATTATCGGGCCGCCAAAGTTTTTTCACGTAAAAAATTTCCAAATTGCTCGTCCGCGAAAGTTTTTTCCCGCGAAATGCAAAATTTTCAAGGGTTTTTTTGAACCGCAAAACTTTCCTCCAGCGAAAGTTTCTTCCTTTTAAATAATCTTTTTTCTTCGTCTTTTATCAAATATAAAATCCTCAATTTGAACTTCTCTCCCTCCTATCAGCAGAATAACAAGTAGACAAGCCCTGGGGACGAGGTTCCAGCCTGACTATGCATAAAAAATGGTAAAAAGTCTTTTTAAATGTGTTCGAAAGTTTATTGATAGTTACAGTTCACCATGTAACGAAGCCACGATGCTTTTTGATAAGTTAGTTAAATTTTATAGAGGTGTGTGCTGTCTAAGAATTAAACTTGGAAGCAGATGTAAAAAAGTGCTAACTGGGGGAGGAAAATACGGATTAAGACTAATAATTGCATCGCTGGGCAAAAGATAGCCCTTTATAGAAATAAATTTCGGCACAAATTTTCCTGCTAATTTAAAAAATTGAAAAAGTACTCTGAAGAGGTGTTACGCGCGGCAAACAACCAGGATTCGCGACCGTTATAATGGGGAGACCAGTTTGGCAAATGGTGTGAAAATCAGTGTGTTATTCCCTCTTGTTTTTCCCATCTTACATCGAACAATCAAATTAGTTTAGTTGTAGCTTGTTGTAGTTTGCTCTAGTTATCTATCAATATATAAGTTGTTGATTTCTACCGTCATCAGAGTTTTCGGCCCCGTCCTAGCACGGACAAATCAATAATCCCTCGTGATAGTGGGCCATATCTTGGTTTAGGTATTCTCATCAGTTAGTAAAACCAATTTTCTTTTTTTAACTTACCGTTCTTATTGTCATGTAACTGAAGCAAATTCAAGAGATCGTTTAATTCAAGATGCGTAGGTATATCTTGCGTATGTATATCTTGCTGCGACAGCTACTCGAGTGAAAATTCGCGGCGAATTAGATCAAAAATATCGTTTTGATTACCACAAGAAACAAATATAAGCATGTGGCAAATTTAAAATAATACTTAATGTAAATCTTACTACCAATGATTTTTTGAGAATAAACACAAGAGTTCTGGTTGATTAAAAGTTTACAGCTATTTCACCGTTAAAAGATTTAGACTGTTTTTACTGCGGAACGAAGGTAAAATCAAAACAAACGTGCCCCAGACAGGTTCGTTGGCCTGCCTTGTGCGCGGCGTGAGACAATTACTTTACGGGCACCTCCTAAACCTCACGGTATGGCAACATAGAGAATTTTAAGTTGGGCAGATTTCCATGGAAGACAAAACATGGCGCACGGTTTTGCTCTGATCTCCATCATGTTTTATGTTTTGATTTGTGTTTTGCTTTGCTTTCAGGTTTTTCTTATTATCCTTTATTTCGTGCATAGTGCAAGTTCTTGTCAGTTAAACTGTGTTTTGCTAGTAATTAAATCATGATACTGAAAATGGCAAAGATTTTCGTTTGCTTTAAAATGATTGATTGTCTACTTCTTTTAACTGCTAGCTAGTTAGCTAGCTACCTATCTGGCTATAGCTAAGCAAGTTCTAGCTATAGTTAGCTACATTGAGCTACTAGATCGCTAGAAAGTTTTTTTTTTTTTACATGGTATCTTAATTAAATATTATGGCATTTATAAATACATGTAAAAATGTTTGAATTTAAACTTTCGCTTAAAATTGTTTATTTTTTGGAAAAAGGTTGAATCGAAGATTCAATTTCAATGTCATTCAAAACGCTTTTCACGATTGGTCTAGATCCTCTTAAGCACATCGACATACAGCGTATTAAAGCGATTTTTTTTTCGAATCCAACTCGTTACGATGTAAATTTACGTTTACAAGATATCATCTGCGACAATCTGGAAAAGAATACCTTGCATTCATGTTCCATCCCACCAGTAACTGTGAATACCTAAGGCATAAAACTTCCTTATACTTGTTATACTTGCGTTATACTTGCATTATCGGTCCAAAGCCAATTACATTTCCGTATTTTTTATGGTGGCCATTATGATTTAAGGGAAAATATGCTGTTTACGCGGCCAGCTCTTATAAATAAGGGGTAAATTTTTCATAGAATCATTGTTTTTAACTTCAAACTTACATATTGTGTAGTTGTAATTTAGCTTTAATTTAATACAGATTCTTGTAGTTATTAATTAATTAAATTTTTTCTCTAAGAGTTGGCTGTGAAAATTCCCTTTTTTCTCAACTGAAAGTTGACATTCTGACCAGAAAACTTTCAAAGTTCCACAATATTCCAAATCCAGGTGCTTTAGAAATTAGTTAATAATATGATACAAAATCTGGGAGTCTAGGATTTAATACCGGTTCCTAGATGTGAATGGAAATATGCTAAGAGGTAGGCAATAAATTTCTCAAAAGAACCTTCTCTTTAAGCACTGAGAACGCTCTACAACAAATAGCAATTAAAACAATCAATTGCTATCTTTCTTCCCATTTTGTTATGTCTGAGCTTATCCAAAAGGATATATTTTGAAAATCATAAAAAAAAAAAGGAAAAAAATCATAAAAAAAGGAAATTATTTTCTCAGATACCATAGACATAATATTTGTGCTAATGCCCTTCTTGAAATGGCTGAACAGTTTGAGTTTGCCATCTTCTTCAAGTTTGTGAAAGTTTTACTTTTGTAGAGGTTTAACCCAAGTGCACAGGTTTATTGAAAACATGGAGTACCCCAATTTGGTTAGTGGTTGTGGTAGCTAATTTTAATAATCAAAGCATATATTTTGTAAATATACATTATCTATATTATAATACCTGTATATGCCTGTCTGTCCGTGATGCAAAATGGTACTGCAAGTAATGAGATGCATGCAATGCTGTAAAACCAGCAAACCTGTGGATTTTTCCATGGGCCACCGACTAGTCTCTTTAATAACAGCTGCATTCTGTCTGTCTGTTTGATCACAAGAAAAAAATTCTTACGGAAACACGGGAGGCGGTAAATACAGGACGGGGGAACCCGTAGATTTATCCACAGGCTACCGACTAGTATATGTAATTTTACGCCAATGCAACAGCCCTGAAGATGTTTAACAACCGAATTTAACGTCAATTGGTTAAAAAAAGTTTCACTTTTAACTTCAGTTTACAACACGCAGCTCTGCCATATTTAAAATTTACATAATAATTTTCAAACCAGATGCCTTTTAAAAACTGAGCTGCTTTGTGAAGTTGACCACTTAGGAGTGGGTTCACACTTTATTCGCCATAGTCGCACAAGTGAGTGAGAAATTATTTTTAGCATACTACATAATTTTCTCTAATTAGTCAGCATTCGTCAAAGTAGTTGGAATAAGTACAACTACCACAGCGAATGGGAATTTATCAACCAATCAGATTTAAAATACAATTTTAAAATGTGTTTTAGAATTTTAAAATAAAAATAGGTTGATGAGAAAGAAAAGCTTAATTTTGTGTGTGCAAAATTTAATGTATATAAACATTGAATATATTATTATATATATTGAGTATTTATTTAAAAGTGCTGAAATAGAGTAAAGTAACTAACTGATGGTGCCAAATTAAAAAAGTCCTTATTTGTTATGTGCAGTTTTATTTTTTGCAGCAGTGCACTGCTTTCTTTTACTTGCAACAAATAGATTTTTTGCATTCTTCTTATTTAAGGGACTATGACAAATGACTGCAAACCCAGCTTTCAAAAGGATGGGCAATGTTGTATATAATGAGTTTCTAGGATAATTGCAACATGTATATAATGCAACCAAACTGTTGTAGCTATATAGGTTTGACTGTACATTGCATGTGGCATAATGAAACTCTTACACATAAGCTCTTGTTTTGATGTTATTTGATTATTTTAAAGACAACTTCATAAGGACAAAATTTGACAAAAGAGCCTTGAAGAGAAAAAAACCTTGCAAGGAGAAAGCCTTTTTTCAAGTTGTTTACATCTCAAATTTTTGCCAATAAAAGCCATCCAGTTAAAATCTTATTGGACTGTTTCTGTCCGTAAAACTGGTCAGCAGCAAAGAAGAGCACATAATTATATATCTGGTCTGTAAAATAAAACTACTACCCCAACACTATCCCAATTGGGGTACCCTATGTTTTTAACTAACCCTAAGTGAACAATGTTGAAACAATTTCTGCATTGTGAAAAGGTTTGAATAATTGAGAAATTGGAGCATGCTAACATCAGTTAAAATAAGTATCATAACCTTAGCCCTAAGTTTGCTGTGAACATTAACAAGCAAACTCAGGGACTTACTTAGATACAGAAGCTGTTCTTGCTTGAAATGCAATGCTAGTAGGAAAGATCTTTGAATTTCTATTCTCAATTTCACTTGTTGTGACAGACTATACTTTTCCAAAAGTGGGTGGTTAGGATATCCTTTAAGATGTTCTGTATAGTTCAACTTCTTATAAAGGGCGTTCAACAATAAAATTTGTCTTGCTTTACAGACTATTGCGAAGAGGTTGGGGGATAGATGTGCATATTTTACATGGTTAGCCTCACAAATATTGACAGATATACCATGTCTATTATTTCCAGAAGGGGACATGACTGGGTTGAAATGGGTTTCCTAGAGTATTTTATGATCATTTTGAACTACATAGACGTGATTAGGGTCTGTGCTCTACCAGACAACTCCCTGCAGCATCCTATTGATTAATTAATAGGAGATCTCTAAAAACATGCAAGAATTCTGGGGTTCCGGTTTATTACAATGTGTCCATTGAAGTCAAGGGTAACTACTGTACAGCTGTTTGCAATTCCTTGACAATTTCTATTTTGGGAACAAATCTTGAGGGCTAGCTTTTTTCAACTGTCTGTTTAACTTATTAACACTTTTTTAGTCTCTGTAGCACCAGGGGTTAAAAAGCTAAACAGCCCTGTTAATATAATTTTTATTTTTAGTTTAATCTCAAAAAATATGTCATCCAATAAAGGCAAATTCATTAATGCCTTTCAAAGCATTAAAATGCTTGAAGACTATGACCAGTTTGAATTTAATAATGAGTCAAATAAAGAAAAAGTAGAGGACTTGCATGCAAACAATAAAGGCATACACAATGAGATAGTAAACAATCAAGACAAGGATGGAGAACTTTACAATCCGCTTGAAGACATGGACGTAGGAAGTGACAGTAATGATGGATCAAATTTTGCAGACTCTGCTCAGATTGAAGAAAATAATCTTTCAAATGATGACAAGCTTGCTGAAGGTAGTATTAAAAGTGCTGACAATAAAAAATCAAACGAGGTAGATATATTTGCAAACATGGACGAAACTACGAATGATGTTTCTGATGCTGATACTTGTGACGATAATGAGGCTGTAGAGCAGGAGAAACGGATTATAGCAGAACTTGAAGAAAGTGTAAAAACAAAAGAATTTAGTAGCACTAAGGTAGATTTTATTGATGATGGTGATGAACTACTTGGTACTGCACTTGCTGAACTTGAAGCAGAAGAGCGAGAAAAGCAAGAAGAACTCAAAAAACTTATGTTACTTGAGACAGAGGAAGTGGAAGAGAAAAAAATTAAGAAAAAAAAGAAAAAAGGAAAGGAGAAAAGTAGTAGTAAAAGTGATGATAGTTGGGACAAGGATAGTAAAAAAAAAAGAAAGAAAAAAAAGAAGAAAAAGGGGAAAGAAAAAGAAAAGGTTATAGAAGATGACAAAAAGAAAAAGAAATCAAAAGAGAAAAAAGGAAAAAAGGACCTAGAGTCATTTGTGGAAAGCTGTAAGAGAGAGGTGCATAAGTTTGATGATGGAGATAAAAAGACAGAAGTTAAAAAACCAACAAAATCTCATAAACTGAGCAAAAATGATAAAGAAAATGTTTCAAGTGAACCTAAAAAAGAGGATCATAAGAAAAAGAGTGCTGATAGAAATAAAGACAGAAGGAGTAGCTCTTCCCAAGACAAAAAGAAGGAATCTTCCAGGTCGTCAAAAGATCACAGCAGTCGTAAACGATCATCGAGAGATTCAACTGATGAGTATTACCTTAGTAAACGCTCGCGGAGAGATGATTCTAGTGAACGACATAGAAGATCTAGAGATAAACATTCTCGTCACAGGGATAGATCAGAAGAGAGAGAATTGAAACATAAGCAAAGGAGTAATCATGACAGCAGACGGTCCTCTCACAGCCGAGTAAGAACTTCCCCTGATAAGAGCAAATTAGATTATGAAATTAAATTACCGAAACATGAGAAGTATGCAAAAAAAGAGACACGTGACTCTCCTGCAAGGTTGTCAAAGAATGAATTTTACAATTTACAAAACAAGGTACATCACCAGGTAAATGATAAACATAGCCAATCAACGATACAGTCAAAAAAGACTCGAAAGACATCAGATAGTTCAACTGTTGAATCTGATGTTGAGGCTGAGAAGGCACTGCATCGTTCATCACTTAGTGAAAATTATAAGATTGAATTAAGCAAGTATAAACATGATATTGAACATAGTAATGAACATAGTAGTAGGTCCGAAAATTTGAATGTTTCAACGGAGCATACTAGTCCACCAAAAAGATCTCGCAAGCATTCTGAAAGCAAACATTCTCATAGAAAATCTTCTACACCACCAAATGATTCACACAAACATACAACTCGAAATAGAAAACGTTCTAATAGTGAGGGACATTTGCATAGGGAATTGCCTAAGGAGACATCAGAATTAAATGTGTCTCACGTTTCAGAAGATAATGCACACGTTAAAACAGTTGTTCCTGTGGAAAACGATACTTTTAAACCAGAAAGTAAAGAAAATCCAAAACATCACACTGAAATGCCTGCTAAAAATCTAGACGAGAAAAATAGTTGTGGTAACAAGAACATAGACTTAAGTGTTTCTGACAAAAAGAAGACGCTGAAACCTGGCTCGTTAAGCTTGAATCAATATAAAGAGAGACGGAGTTCTGGAAAAAAATCCTATGCCAAACAAAACTCTAAGTATGTTTTAAGTTATTCTGCATGATTTCTTTATGCCTTATAATTTCGTTCCTTGCTTGTATGTGTTGTTTTTAAGTGTTTACCTTGTTGAAAGAGTTCTAATTAGGCCATCAATGTTTTAGTGAGGCAACCAATTTTGTAATTGATGAGAAATCAACAATGTCGACTCCAGAAAGTTCCGCTGATAAAGGTAATTCTTCATCCTTCGACCGTGAAAACAAAGAAAATGTTCCTCGTGATGAAAATGAGCTTGCATCTACAGAAAACCTAAAGTTAGTACTATCAGTTTGTTTTTCTTTGTTCTGTTGCGCGTGGATTTTTGTACGCATCTGCTAATTTAAACACGGAAGGAATCGAAAAATACGTTCGAATATAAAAATGTTCGAATATAAAAATGTTCGAATTAAGCAGCGGTAAACAGGAAAGTTTCTCGAAGCGAAAAATGGTTTCGAAATTTTTTTTTAAAGAAGTTGTTTTTTTATCGATTGTATTTCTTTTTAGTCAAAGTGTTGATGTTACGACAGATGGACCTGACGAACATGTGTCGAATCATGTGAAACGTAACGAATCCATTCCTTTACTCTTTGACAATGAAACCAAGCACGAGGTGAGGCACTTTGATTGGTTACGTTTTTTATATAAACATCGTTTAATTTATTTAAACTTCAATATTACTTAGTATTGTCGTATTCCAAAAAATTAACTAGGCTCGAAATTAATGATCACGAAATTAACACGAAGGAAAATAACGCGAATTTCTATAACTTATAGAAAAGAATTTGATTAACGCGATTTAGCTCAACTGATTTGCAAATAATGCATCAAAATAACGCCATCAGGAAATATTTTGCCTTGACAACCAGTTTCTCTTTTTCAAAACGTTTACAATATCAGTTGCGCTAAAGCCTGCCTTATTCACGTTAGGTGAGTGAACCGTATCAGGATGATACTTATTTTTTTTTTCGCCAATCAAACAGGGAGATCGGAAGTATGCGTATGTGAGAGAGACGGTAAAATACATTGACTACAGGAATAGTTTTCTAATTTATTTTTTTTAACATATATTTTGCTAAAACGCAACTAGGGAGGTCCAGTTCGAATTATTTTTCTCTCGAAACGTGTCCACTTCTGGCCCTATAAGATTACTTCAAAAAACAGAAAATGCAAAAAAAGTCATTTTTTTTGTAATTGAACTTGTTTGGAAAAACACGTATGTTATGCCTTGCGATTTTAATTTGCAAAAATGTGTTAAGGTGTAACTAAATGGTATATATGGCACATAAAAATACTATACTTAATATTGGATTTACGAGAAAGAGTATTATTATTTCGCGTATAGTTATGCATTTTATCCTTCCCTTCTAAATTTCACGTGTACTTTTGATTTTTAGCTTCATAACTCGTCGCAGTCTCTCACAAGCGACAACGATGCACCCGCTGTTAAACCCGAATCGCCATATAATCCTGAAGCTGCGAGTCCGCTGGATATGGCTTCACCCAGTTGTGCGGCGATCGAGGACCGAGAGGATGTTGATTTTAATGCGTACAAAGATGTAGTAGCTTTCGACGATATCATGAAATCGAAAGTGAAACATGAAGCACGAAAACACAAGCGCCGCAAATTAGAAGAACTCAAAGCTGAATTTGGTAGCCCTCCTGCTTCGTCGAAAGAGGTAGTTCCTCTAAAAAGGATAAAAAGTTAAAAATATTAGTTTGGATAAGAGTAGTATAATTGTTTTAAGAGGTTATAAAGTGGACAGCCTTTTGGAATGCCTAATTGTGGCAAAAAAAAATGTCAGGAATTGCATTTAAATGAGACGTCAAAACTCGTCCTGTGTTTAGAGTGTTCAGTATTTGTAAAACCTCTGCTGACCTCAGGATTGTGTTGTATGGAAATTTTGTAGCACTTTAGAGAGTTTTGTTGAAATTATTAGTGTTTTTTATGCCTTATTTTGTAAGCTGTTGCATATTGTATTAGGCTGTCCCGAGGTGTGTAACTCATCAGAGTTATTTTTTGTACTTAGGGAAAACTTGTGGATTATTTGGTACGTCAAGCGCAAGTTGAGGAAGAAATGAAAACCGTTTTGAAGCAATATTTCAAATCGCATGAAATCACGAAAGAAGAGTACAAAAATATACTGAAAAAGGCGGTTCCCCAGGTATCAACTAGTTATAACATCTAATTTTATTCTTATTTTTTAATTTATGTCTTTTGTGGCCTGTGTTTAGGAAGGCGATTTTAGACAAAGAATTGCTTACTTTTAGGTGACGATGTCTAATAGTCCAATAGTACCCGATAAAATTGCCTCGCTCATGGTTAAATTTGTTCGTAAATGCAAAGGTAATCGAGCCAAGGAAGAAAAGAATCGTCGTAAACAGCAAAAACAATTACATGAGCAACAAAAGCAACTGCAGTTGCAACTAAAGACCAGCGCAGCCATGTTTCAACAAATTCGAGTTTTAAACCCGGACCTGCCAATGCCTCCTGTGTGAACACAAACAGGCTGGTTTTCTAACTCGCATCAAGGATGAACCAAGATTAACAAGAAAGAAATTGTACACTGCCGCTGTGAGATTAACGCGAAATTTTAATGTGTGTAAAATGCAGACTAGTTGAACTATAAGGCGTATCGATAACCAAATAACTGGACACAAAGTCTTGTCAATTTTTAATAACCCAAATTTTTTATCTCATAAGAGCTATATTTTATCCATATAAACGCGTTCCTATGTTTTTTATATGAAATGATTTAGTAAAAAAATAATGAATTTAGCTTGATGCCACTTCAAAGTTTACCCAGACTCGCTCCTGTTTGTCACTGAAATTTTTCCCTACCATACATCTCACAAAACTTAGGAATGATTATTTGATAGCATATGATCGTTCTATGTCAGAATAGAATGGGGAAACTATGAATTCTGTGTAGTTTTTTATTTAGACAGCTGTAAAGCGTTATTTCGCCAGTGAGAGAACTACATCGTCCGCAAGACGAATTAGCAAAATGTTTCCTTTCTGTCTTACCTGTAAGGAAAATAATTAGCTCCTCACCCCAGAATAAAAGTGCACGTAAAGTATAAGTGACCATCTAGTGGAACCCACGTTTAAAGCAATTTTTTGACTGAAATTGAAAAATACTGGTTGAATGGTACTACCTGTACCTACTCTAGGAGAGAAGAATTAGACAGTTAAAAGGTTGTGTTTTATAAAAATCAACACAATAAAACGTCCTTGTAAACTTTGGTGCAAATTTTATTAAACCATCATCAAACTTATGGCCTAATTGCATGAGAAAAATCATCCCCGCAAAACGGACTGGCTCGGTTTGACGAGATCTCACCTTCATTAATAAACTCACAAAAAGTAAATAATTCGTATTCGTAAAAATTACGAAAATGCCTTACTTTTCGCCATTTTAATTTAGCGAAGCTTTTTTTGGGACCCGAGAGGTGATTAAAAATTCGCCATTGAGTCAAATGTCTTCTTTCTGTTTTGTCCAATCAAGTTAGTAATTGGTTAGCATCAATAGGAGTACTGTCACTAAAAAATGTTGATTTCTTTAGTTAACGAATGAAATAAGAGTGTTTCATGATATGACGGTAAGAGAAAATATTTGCAACCAGAAGTACGCCAAACTTTGGATTGCCTAAAGACTTCGGTTTTCTCCTATAATGGTGACGAAGTTAAATTACTGACTGTGAAACAAGCACTAAATCGATCGTGACTCTAGTTCAAGAAGGGTTTAAATCCTTGCAAGTTTTATTTAAAATTGGCACTGCGTCAACTTGATGTGAACTGAGTGAAGTTCAGTAAATGGCACGCGAGAAAAATAACACACAGGAAAGGTAATGAATCAAAAAGGGATGAGAATTAACAGTTATCTAGAAGCAACTCTGTAAAAATATACGCTTATTACATTCGGTAGTACCAAAAACATCAAGAGAAGGTAATTGCCCAGTGCAGAAAATTTTTCCTTAAATTTCGCTAACGTTTGTATATACTTAATTCGAATTATCATATCTAATTTTAAAATCTCCTTGATTGGACACAAAAAAGTCATGAACAAACATATTTTATTTTACTTTTTCATTCAGCTTGTACATTTTTTGAAAAAACGTTGCCTAAAGAATTAGCACAGCTATTGTAAACATCTTGAAAACTCCATAAAGTAATAAAATTGGTATAGCTATGAGTCCAAGAAATTCCAGAAAATTTGGCATATTTAAACTACTTGAAAGAACGTCGCACTTGCTACAAATTCATCTTGTTTTACTGGATCGATGAGATAATGTGCGTATGTATTGGGAATGATCACGCTGCGGGAAGTAACTTTTCTTCCAAGAGGATTGACCTATAAGAAAGTTATTAAGAATTTAATATTTTATTCATTTGCAAATTTTATTTATCTTTTGTTTTTGCAACCTCGTCACTTTGTCTTTTTCCGAGGCTTCTGCTTGCCTAAAGTTTTTACATAGTGTAACTCAGACAATATAAACTGTTTTTGCTTTAGCACAACCCATTCTTGTCCCCAGAGCTCTTTGAGATAAAATTCGAAAGTACTATACTCGAGGTATATAAGAGCTCTGGGAACGAGAATAAGTACAACCAACCCAAAATGTTTTTAGAACTTTTCAATTAAAGGGAGAGAAAAAAAGTCTTAAGAACAAGGTTGTAATGGACCTTTTTCATGTGTCACATAAATGGTTCACCAACCTTTAAGCGTTATAAGTGTTATATACGCTTCTTTTTTCTGTAAAGACAAATTACAAAATATCAGAATTTCTCGCATCATCAATTTGGAACGTAAACTATACAATCTCTTTAACTTTCTATATTCCATACCTTTACTTTACGTTAACAAGAATTGTCCCCAACTATTTCTTTTTCAAAATTACAACTTTCGTCTCCTTGCAAATGATTGAGATGAAATACTGAATAAAATATAAAATTTTGATATCACCAAACCAGTATCCAGGACTCTTAACTGTGCATCGAGAAAATACTGAAGTTTTGCTGAAGGTTTAAAGCCGTTCTGGGAAAATATATGATGAAATTCGTGTTTCAAAAAAATTAAATATTAAATTTCTTAAATGAACGCTGAATTTTTCCAGCAATGACAGAAATTATAAATTTATAAGTTTTGCACCAAAGGATAGAAATATTTAATAATTAATTTTATTTATTTATTTATTTATTATACTTTTTTAAATTCTCATAGTATTATATTTAGCTACATTATCTCAAACAACAAATCGGACACCAACTTAAATTTCAAAGAAATAACATAGAAATTTTTCCTTATCAACATTAATTTTTTTTAGTAGACAAGGTTTATATATTTTTCTATCCAGAAATACTTTAGGATTAAACTGTAAAAGACAAAGTATCGTTGAAGGGTTACTTTTAAAATTGTATTTATTTATATAAAAAAGTATTATTGAAAAAAGAATGTGGTTTTAATCTGCAATTTTTTCTACCAATTTTCTTTATGCAACCGCATTCAATGTCTGATTTCTCGACCATCTTGGAAAACTTCACGGGTTTTATTAAAACTAGGATGCATTCTCTCCTCCCCAGAGCTCTCTCAAGTTTATCTCAAAAAGCTATAGGGACAAGAGTGGCCAGAAGAAATGAAAAGAGATTGTAGCTATCGTGAAAGAAGAGAGAGTTTCTGTTCGCCAAAGAAATAAAAATTGCACTACAGATGTAAAGGAAAAAGAAACACAGAGAGTGCAGATCAGTATATCAGCTTCGTATAAATCATCTACCTTTCAAAACTCTTGTGGTGATTGACTGAAATGTTCAGATTCGTTTTGTTGTAATATATCTGGAGGTTTTATGCAAGTGACTCTAAGAATAACTGCAGATAGAGCTGCAACTACACCAACAAAAATCCCCAAACTTTCAATCATTCTCCCACTTATTTTGCAGCCATGTTGAAAGAAAACATTAATTTTAAATCAGCACTCTGTCAATATGACACATTCCGTGCGGTCGTTCCAAAGACCACATTAATCTTTAATTGGTGCCCATTTCTCTCTCTTGACACAAATTATCAATTTATGTTTGTAAAGTTAAAGGCAGACTTAAAAAATACTAGTACCTAAGCTTTGCTACCTCGTATTTAGTCCTCTGAGATGATTACGTGGAAACTTTAACGGGTCCAAAAATCAACCACGTTTTCAGGGTTGTTTCACACAAAAAAGAAGAAAATTTCTTGAGAAGGAACTTAGAAAAGTAAAAAAAAAAACGAAAAATAGAAATAATCTTAAATCGCTGGCAAACGCTAAATAACAAAATTACTTAATCAATGTCTTTCAAGTTTTACTTATATTTTGAGGTTAATAAAAATAGAGAATCTCATTATTCCATCCTACTATCCTGGCTTAAAATTGATCACGCTGATGACAATGATCAAAGAATGTTTCTTGATGCAAAATTTTAAATCCTTGCAATGTCACCCTCGTTACCAGGGTTTTTTGCCTTTTTGGTATGAGATCAAATATCAAAAATCCCTGAGAATGAGGGTGATGAAAATAAGACAACAATATACCACTCCTTTGTCTCATGGTTTATATTCATTCTGAAATATATATTATCGATCTGTAAACACTGTATAAAGGTGTCTCTGACTACTTTGCTTCTGAAGGTTTTCTTCCCTCCAGCCAGGTGTAAAATTATAGGCATAAAGAGCCCTGGGAACGATGTTGCACAAACTTTCCAGGGCAAGTCTTTAAAGAGAAGTCTCATAAATTATGCTCCGTCATTACATGTTTTGTAGAGCTTATCAATATTTTATCCATGCATGATTTATAACGTAAACTTCTTTTTTTCATATCTCACAAGATGTGTTTGTACATTATTTTAGTGGATCTGTTTTTATGCTTCTTTTATGAGAACATGGTGTCAGTGATATGACTAAGCAAGACCAGTTCACAGGCAAAAATTTCCACAGCAAACAAAGATAAAAAGTTCGATTGATTTTTCGTATTCCTTGAAAAAAAGAAATCAGCGCATTATAGTCAATTTGTGACGTACGTTGCCACAACGTCAACTTTAAAGCCGACTGACGTAATAACCTCGAGTCCAGGGCAAGTGTTTTTTTTTTTATCAAATATCATACAGCGCCACGGTTCCTGAAATGTTAAGGTTACTAAAACTAAATATTTCTCAATGTTTATTTTTTTGGTTATGATTTACAACTTTGACGACAACAAGATTGTTGATACCTAATATTTACAATTTTACTGAAAAATAATATACACAATAAATAATTATTATTATCATAAAATTACAACTTAATAATTTTTTATTTTAAACACGATATTTAACCCGTTTTACTTAACCCCCTCACACCAATGTTTCTTTCACAGTTGATGTTGTTCAAATGAGTCCAAATAATACAGGTGAATGTCTCAATCATGACATAAATATGCAACCTCGTCCCCAGGGTCTTGTGGCCCCTGAGCCGTTATTACGGAGTGATTAACAAGGCAAAATGCCCTGGGAACGAGGTTGATAAATATGTAAATATTTTGCAAGTCTTTTTTTTCATTTTTAAGTTGCCATATTAACTATTTACCCCTCGTCCCCACCTGCTTCCAAAAAGAACATTTCTACCTCATTATTTAACCCGAATACTTTTAAATAATTTTGAATACTATCTTTACCTGAAGACCTGAATCAGGTGTAAGTGGAAATGAAACATTTGTACGTCTTTTTATATTAGAAATACGATTTTAAGAAAGATAAGGTTGGGATAAGGGTGCTAAATTGCATGATATTGACAAAAGTGAAAAACTAAATTTATGTATTAACAGGGCTCTTGGTGAAAAGCATTAACAAGGTAGAAAAAGTTGTCAGGCGCTATAAATATTTGGAAAAACTTTGTCATAGTTTAGGCGCTGAAGCTAAAAAGTTTCTTATAAAAACACGGGTTGTCAAAATTACATAAAGTCTTCAAGGGATATAGATTTTAAAAAATCTAGCATCAACTTTTCTTTTTCACTTCAACAACGACAGCTTTTTGAGTAACACCACAATTATCATTCTTTGCTGATATCTTGATAAAACCTTCAGAACCCCAAGATAAAGACCAAGAATTTTTAATCAGCCAATACTCTTGTCCATTTTCTTCTCCGTAACCTACAGCCAGTGCTGCATGGTCTAGTCTTTGATCTAAGAAACAAAACGTTATTCTTCCACTGTCATGCAATGATTTATTTTGGTGAGTTACCTTAAGGGGATTAATTTTTGAAAATCTCGCCAATTTCGCGAAAATTAGTTCTTGCGAAATTTTATTTTATTTTCGAAACATTTCTCGCAAAAATTGGTTTTCGAGAAAATCTATTACCCTGAAGATAGTTAAAAAAATTGCAATCTTTGTTCGCTTGTCAGTGATTTAGTGTTTTCAACAGTAATCATTAGCTTTACAACTAATAATCAAGTAATCAAAGTTCTGAGGGTAATGGTTAAAATAGTATTTGGATTTGCCTCTCTCTTTGCGAAGAGGATTTTTCACTTAACACGTTTTCCTCCTTGAACGAAAAACCTTTTTAATTTATATCAAGGTTGAGTTTTCCTAAGTGTTTCCTTCGCAGAAAAATTGTAACCTGATTCGTTAATATGGACACTTTAGTAGCTGACTTCGAGCAGCTGTTCGAAACAGACATTTTGAATATATAGTAAAAGGATTTTTATTAGTTGGCAAAGTTCTTCTCTTAAAAAAACGCAAAGTGGACTTTTTTTAAATTTTTAAACTTACCACATTTCTTATCGTAATACACACCGCTATCGTAAAATTTAAAAGATCTGGGACGAGTATTGATAAGAACAGTGACTGGACCGTAAAGAGCAAGTGCCATTTTTAATTCAGTGGAATTTCCCGCCGAAACATTGAAGTATCCTTCCAAACTTGCACCATTTGTGATGTTGCTAAAGTGACAGTATCCCTCCTGTAAAAGAGAAATTATAAGTAATAAAAATAAATGAATAAATAAATAAAAAAATGAATGGATGAATGAATGAATGAATGAATGAATGAATGAATGAACGTATGGATAGATGGATGGATGGATGGATTAATGAATGAATGAATGAATGAATGAATGAATGAATTAATTAATTATTAATTAAAAAACATGAATGAATCTTATAAACCATATTCTTATAAAAGAAAAATCATGTAGGTCTCCAGCCACTAACAAGAAAAGGTTATTCAATTCCAACCTTTATCCAAAGACCTTAGCGTTTTTTCTCTCTATATGATAAGAAAGTATTAGGATACAGGTCCTGGTATCAAAATAGATTTAGTTTGACATGTACGAATATTTCTATTGACAGATCCTGGTCTTGTTAACGCCCGGTATTCGTCACTTACCTGTGCCAGATAATTTCCGTAACTTTTTCTCGTAGCTATGCCGCCATGTTTAACTATCCATTGCATAGCCCGATATGGGTATCCACCTTTGCAGCCTTTATTAGCAAAACCCCATGAACAATCGACGATTTGTTGGACTGATAAGTCAACCATGTCCCCAGTCTAAATGAAACCAAATAAATGCACGTTTGAAGGTGTGTCTGCAAACTAGTCGTTAGTCCGTGGAAAAACCACGGGTTCGCCAATCTTTTTATACCGCATTGCGTGCGTCTTAATACTTGCGCAGCTAAGCTACCATTTTGCGTGACAGACAGACAGACAGGCAGACTTATACGGGTATTATATTATAGACACACGTGTTCTATCAACCTCGTTTCTAAGCAATTTCAAGACACGAAAGACTACCCCTAGGGGGTTTTGGTTACTGAGCCGTTTTTAATAAGCGAGAAAAATACACTGGGTACGAGGTTGGCAAAGACTACATCACAATTTTATATACCGTATGTCTTCAGGCATTGACTGATGCTTTCTTTTAAGGTAAAAAATCTCAGAGGGAAGTGGATTGAGAGTTATAGCCAAATGTGTCCAAAGAATTGTTCAAACAAATTGCGATATTTTCTTTTATTAAAAAATGCAAAATACTAATGGTTTTTCGTCAATTAAATATTTTTTTTCAGAAATTATATTATAAAATAAAATATTATTTACTGCCAGCGTGGGATTTTTGAAAAGTAAAAATCGCGTACATCTCATCTTTGTGTGTGTCTGTGTGTGGAGAAACAGGAACAGCATATTCACAAAAAATCACCGTACTAACCTTCAAGTAATGCGCCCCTTCAATAGCACCAGTGACAGCGTATGCATAACACGAACCACAAATACCTTGGCTCCTCACTTTAGCAACCGCTCCTAGAAATTAATTCAAAATAACTATTTAGGCTAATGAACATTAAAGTTGCAGGGTTCTCCTTCATCATACACCCTTTTTTCCTCATTTTATTTTGATTGTGCAAACTTTGTCCCCATTCTCTGTATAGAGTAAGAAGATCCTCTATTACAAGCATTAGGTTTAAGTCAAAGAACAACCAAAGAACAAGCGACAATTTACACAACTTGGTCCCCATCTCCTAACATAGAGTAAAGCTTCCCTTTCAAAAATATTAGAAATGGGTTTGTTTAAATCAACAGAGACAATTGACATACCATACTCTCTCCAATCCAGAGTTTTAGGAATCGGAGTTACTTCAACATCGATTTTCGGTGGAACGAACTTCTTAGCAGAATTATCATAATAGCTTTCATTCAGTAAGCCTTTATATTTTTGCATTTCTTTATCAGTAACATCAGCGAAATGATTCATCTTCAGTTTATAAGGACGATGTTGTCGATTAAAATTATGAATAAATCTGACATAAAATACATAAAGGGAAAAATTAAAACGTATAAAATTTTATTTGATGCCAAAAAGTATAACTATCAAATAGCTTTGCGATGTTGAGAAACAAATAGTACAGGGAACGAGGTTGTCGCTAAGCATTTTTTCACGTTAATAGAGAACTATAACCTATATTATAACCTTGTCACACAACGAGAGAATTCGGTTTTGTTTTAATGCACACTCTATCACTTTTCTTCTTCTTTTTTTTGGTAATTCCGGCAACTCGATCTGGTTCCCGGGTAATTTGCATTTTAATGAAATCGATGGCGCCTACGATAACAAATCTCACGCCATAAAAAACCTGGAAACGAGAATGTTGACAATTGCTTATCTTATTCAATCTACTTCACGTCGGCGCCATTTTATACGACGGCAAACTTTTGTTACACCGGCAATTTATATATTTTTTCGCGATCAAAAACTCCAATACACGAACAACAATTGAAGGGAGAAAACGAGAGCAAAACTTTTGTGAGATCAAGTTCCATTTAGCTTAAACAAAAACCACGTCGACAAAAAATTGCTGACGTGAAGAAGGAAAAAAAAGGCGCCGAGGTGAATCAAGAATTTTCATTAACACGTTTGTATTTTTCGGTATGCTAAATTCCGAAAAGTTTAATTCTAGTGCTTATGATACCTGCACAGGGACAAACAACTATTCCCCTTAAATAATTCTTACCTCAAATTATGTCGAAAAATATCTTTCCTCTTCACATGTTCCACATCATCTTTATAATTCTTATTAAATAAGTTTTTAAAATCTCGAAATACTGTCTCTATCACCAGTTCAAAATGATGCGAACCTAACGGTTTCCCTTCTTCTGTGTCATAAGCAAAATTTTCTGGGATTTCGTCATCTGATGACGTCATTGTTGCTTTATTGGTATCATTGTTTAGAGCTGTCATAACGTGACCATTTTGGTGCGAAATAAATTCAAGCATGGGATTGAACGATGAAACCGTTGCCTCACTTGCTTCGTTGTTACTCAAATCAAAACAGTGTAATTCTAAAATAGAAAACAAGCTGTTGAATGACGAAGCGCAACTAGGATTAAGGTATATGCAACAGGGTCGCCAAAGCCGCCCTTGGCTTTGTATATATATGCAGACAGGGGAAGGGGAGGGGGTCCATGTGAAATAAATGGGCATAAAATAGATGAGTGTATAATGGATGGACGTTGTCTAAAAGGATGAACGTAATGAAAGCTAACAACATTCTATTTCCCAGACCTCTTGAAGACAAAACCTTATTTTGAGGTTTATCTCAATAGCTCCGGGGTCGGAAAAGCATCAGCAAGTCATTTACTTATGAGCAGGAAGTCAATGCACGTTTTGCACAGCGACTTTGTTGCCCCATTTTCTCCCCATAGCCCTTTGGCCCCTGAGCCGTTATTATGGAGCGCTGCTATCAAAATAATCAAAAAGGAACAACGTGGTTGTGTTACACCACGTTACAAAAAATACTATTAACCAAATAGACAGACAAGTCACGTACCTGTTGGAATTTCCATGGTGCTGAAATCATAATTCCAAGGCTCAAAAGCTCTGTACTGTAGAATATATTTATCATAATATGACGTCAGAAGAGTATCATAACCCATCATTTCATACCGCAGTGGAGATGCTGGGTCACTACGTGTAGTGTATAACGTGTACGTGTTTACTTTTGTCAAGATGGTGAACTTGTGCATCCATTTCCAGCATGGTATACTGTCGTTCAGCTCACAATTGCCTTTGAACTAAAAAGAGAACAAAAAGGACAAATAATGTCTAAAACGTATACCTCTTTGCAGTTAAAACAATTTAAAAAAACTGATCTAATAAATATATTTTCTAATGCCAATCTCCGTCGACGCAAAGCGAGTGATATCTCCGTTCAAGTTTATCTTCAGGGAATCTTGTATCTTTTCTGACATTGGGACGCGATACGATATCAGAAAAGATACAACATGCCCTGAGGACGAGGTTGGTTTTCGTTTTAAAAAGATATAATTGATGTGAAGATATCTGACAAAAGTAACATTTTGGGGTCCTGGTGTTGTCGTTTGCTCGAGCCAGGCTCTTGTAGGGGGATCGCGTTTTCCTACATGCCAAATTCTTCTGTATATATGAGTCCTTGAAGCCATCAGGCAACAACGATCTTTTAAGAAATTACTAATAGCAATGCTGTAATTTATCGAGACTTATTTATAAAATATTAATTTATTTATATATAAATTTATATGTTAATTTATTCATCAGACGAAATACAACTTTCATACGTGGTTTGACGAAGTTGATGCATCGCAACCTCGCCTCCAGGACTTGCTAGTCTGTTTATATTTGGACGACTTAAGAAAATATAAAAAACCTAACAAGTCCTGATGACAAGGCTGGACGCGCATCTACCACTTCTTATGTTGACTACCGATGCAGTAAGTATCTGCACTGTTTATATAATCTATGGAACACTGGATACGAAGTTTGGTTGACTCTTTTTTTATATTTTCCGTAATTAAAACCTCTGTGGATTACAAGTTTAACTGACCTTAAAGAGCTTCGGGGACGGAACTATGCTTTGCGCATGTATCGGAAATCTCTTCGTACCAACGTGATGTAAGCAACCACGAAATGTTTTGTTCTTTTCTTCTGAGTATTCTGGAATCACTTTAGCAGCGAATCCATAATCGCCTATGTCTTCTCGTTGATATGTTCTATCCATTCCTATAACAACATAACTTGAATTACCACTCGAAAGGTAATTGTACTTCGTTCTTAGCGATTTGTAATGTGGCGGTAAAACGGAGCATGTTTTTCTATGAATGTTTTATGGCGCTCATATAGTGTAAACCGTAGTTTCTATTCGGACTCTGTAGAAGAATACAAGTGCTTTATTGGATATGCGCATGCGCATATCACAACGAGCATAAATGTGCCATGTGATATTACGTAGACCTCTTCCAGTTATTGTTAATGGTAATTAACAAGAACTTAATCTTAGAAGTTATTTTGTAGGGTTTGGGGGAAGTACTGATGATATCGAGAATTTAGGGCAACGAATAATAATTACCCTAGAATATTTAAGAAATCGAACAACCTCGACCTCTAGGCTCTTTGTCTCTTTTTTACAACGGAACGGCGAGACAAAATGGTAATTTTTCTTTCTCGCTGTTTCTTATGTCAAAAGGAGATAAAAAGCCCTGGGATCGAGGTTGAAAATCAAATATTTTTACCCAATGGGAAAGTGGTGGAAATACGAAGCATTCAAGCTAATAAGAGTCAACTGTACACAATCGAATTTACCTCCATAATAATCGATCCTACTCATTTTCTCTTTTGCTGAATACCATGCTTCAAACGGTTCAATGATGCCCCCGTAAGGTAACTTCAATGTCCCGGTCACGTGATATTCTGTTGAAAATTTAAGAGTGGGCACGTTCCGTTGTTTCACCAGATCATCGTGAAGATTTCGGCGTTGTTTCGTGAATGTTCTTTCAAATGTATGCAATGACGGTGAAAATATCACACTACCGGCGAATTTGTATTGACCAAGAATGAATATCCCTACTTGCGTCAGAAGAAAAAAGAAATTGACAAATATTTCATACACACAAGTGTCAAAGCCAACGCGCTTATACATAATTATATTTTGCTGCCGCATTTAAAGGTTATTCCCGCTTGCAAAAACTAATATCTCCAATAGTATTTGTAAACACGTTGGAAACTTCTGACTTGCAACTCCCCTAGTTCGCTTGCAGCAAGAAAGTTAGGTAAAAGTGTTTTCACTACATTGACATTAAATGGTTTGAAATGATTTCTTGAAGATGCACTTAACATGCTAGTTACAAATGTACACGCCGGTGCACTTACCAGTTGAAAGAAGTAAGATCAAGTAACGTGTAAAATTTGCAGATCGACATGAAAAAACAGTTTTCTTCTTTTTCTCATCTTTATCTGTTGCGTTACCTTCGCCTGTCATATATTTGTGCGGACATGGAGACGAAGGATGCGTATGTAAAGTCCTTTGTTTAATAATGTTTACAAAAAGTTATCCTTCTTTCCAAAATATTTATTTGTTTGCGATAAATCTAAAATTTTATTTTCTAATCTTGCTATGGCTGCACATCCAGTTCGCCATTATGCATGCAGCTATGCAATGAGAAAGAAAAACGGCAACGCTTGGTTAGTTTGTACCGATATAAACATATTCCGCTCACTTTCGGCATGAAAAATGCCGAGTTCAATTCTACTGATATATGTGCAATCAAGCTAGCGTGCTAACCCTCAAACGCTGTTATGAAAGCTCTGATATATAAAATGCTGCAACGATATACTATTGATTTTTTTTATTTCGGACCCAGACCTTTTTTGTTAGCTTTGATTTTAAAACTCCTTCTGTAAAATTTATAGTGTGTGTGAATTTATTTGTTTCCTGGTTTTTCGTCAACTTTGTTTCCAGGGCTCTCTTATCATTTTTAGTATTTTATTTCCCAAATAAAAAGAGAGAAAACCACTGGTTACGAGGTTGGTTTGTTTTATTAATTTATGAGGCTACAAACGGAAACTAAACATGACTTGAATCGAGAATGACATATTAGCTTTACAGTTACGACACACCTTTATCCCCATGGTTTTTGCATTTTTGTTTTGAGAAGATGGCAAAAGGTCCTGGGGACGAGGATGAGTTACGGCAGTAACGTCTTTTAACATTTTCTTTCAGTTTTTTTAGATTGCTTGTACGCGTTCATCTTATAAGAAAGTAGTTTATAGCAACCTCGTCCCAAGAGCTTGTTAGGTATTTTCATGCAAGCATCAGACAAGCGTTTTTTTTAACTTCTTTTTTAATGTTTGCCCTAGTATCTTTGCGACCAATGGCGAAGTGAAAATGCCGTCTACAACTGAGAATACACTGTCAACCACTACCTTAAACTTTTTAAATAAATCAGGATTGAAAACGCTAAATCATCAGTCTCGGCTTTTAACACGTGGAAATATACCAAGAACAGCAAAAGTTAGCGTTGTTGAAACAAAAACAAGACAATTTTTTTACTTTTTCTGGTCCTGGCAACAAGGGTGGAGAATCTCTTGCTAAAAACACAATTCTGGACCAACTAGTAGACATGGCTTTCCTCGAACAACTCTCAGGACCGTGATGGTGATGTTAATTCCCTATGATTTTGGCCACGCCCTCATATGCGCTATACCACTAGCTAGCGCTCTTATTACTGTAAAAGTTTTCAGGCTAGAAGCAATTGAAAGGCTTGGCAATATAATTTGCAAGCTGGTTTTTAAAATAAATCAAAATATGTCTCCCAAAAATTGCAATGATATTATTCTTACGTTAGTAAACTCCAAAGAGCGCAGAGCACTCTCCCCTAAAAAAACGAAGGGGGAGTTAAAATCCCAGCAGTATCAAAACACTTAGTTACAACCTTCTTCCGCCAAGGTTCCAACACATCTCCTTTCCGACAAGTGTTCTCGATACATAACAGCTTTTTTGTGACAAGCTGCAATCCGGAATGAATGAAATAAAAGCTGCCTCGAAGCCCACCGCAGGTCTGGGAGAAACATCCAACACATGTTTGTCTCCATGGTCTAACCAATCTAGCGACAAAAAACATTTCACGTGTATGGACCTCACATACTAGATTTCTAATTTTAAACACCGTGAGACGTTGTGAATTTGAGTTCCAACTCCAATTTATAAATACCAAACAACTCCAATTTTACTTTCACATGAAGAAAAACATAAACCAAGAAATTCAAAGACTTTTGCAGAAAGGTATGTTGTACATCCCGAGAAGAAGTTTAGTTCAAAAATGGAGGGAAATTCTTTACCCTAAAAGATGTGAATTAACACATTAGGCAACAGCCTCGTTCCCAGAGTAATTTTTTTGCTTTTCTGATATCCCAAACGACATATTTTCGCCTTGTTTCAGGTATAACCAAAGTAAAAAATTGCCTAAGAAACGAGATTGGTTAGGCAAGTTAATTTTATAATGTCTATATTGAAACCAGTCATAAACCTATTAAAAAAAACGTTTTTTGCATGGTCTGATATTTAAGAAGCTTCCCACTTTTTCGGTCTTCATCAAGCGTGAACAGAGAAAATATACATGCTTTGTGCAGGAGGAGAAACTGCATTAATTTTGTTTACTTTTTTTTGGTTCCTTCTCTCCACTCATAATATTTGCAAATATCTTGACTTCATCGTTTTTTAGTGTTTTGATAGAAGTTTTAGAAGCGACCTATCTACAATTATTACAAACGCAAACATAACATCATTTGACAAACATTCATTGGTATGCGGCTGCGGAAGGGTGGTCTATTTGAAATATCCGGTCAATTCACATCTGCCTGTGATTAGTATATCTTGAGAAAAAGAGAATAAAGAACAATGTAGCAGTGTCGTTAAATTTCTTTTAGCTATTTAAACAAATAATCAACCTAGTTCCCAGCGCCTGTTGTTTCTTTTTTATAGCAGCAGGATAGAGAGATCGTATCACTGTTACGATGGCAGAGAGAAGATACAAGATGGCCTGGGAACAAGGTTGCTTAACAAGGTGTTCGTCGGCACAATGCGATTTAAAATCAAGCTCGATAAAGTTTAGACGGCGCGATAAAATACCGTATTTATTCTATCATTCCCGTTGAGGGATTAGAGCTGCAACCTTAGAAATAAAGGCGGGTTTACTACCAGAGAGGCGGGCATGATATGCTTCTTTTCCCCTCTACCATTTTCGCAAAAGTCACGCGATACCTTCGTGTCAGCTTACTCGCCCAGTCTAAATGTTTAAAAAAAACTTGAAACAAAAATTTAATCGAGTCTAAGCGTTCTCATAATCTTCCAAGATGGCGCCCGTAACTGGTGATCTTATGGACTTAAGCGATATTGAAGCCAGCAAAGAACATAATCACGCTGTTGTTAGGGACTATATCTCCCAACCTAGATTAGGTATAGATTTATTATATATTTAGACGACCATTTTACCACTTACAATTAATACATATGATGGATGTCGTTAATTAATAAAGTTTTTTTTAAAAAAAAAATGTGGTCAGATTAAACCGTCCTCATTATTTGAAATAGAAATGCAATGGAAATTGTTTCTGATTTCGTAACCGTATAGCTAAAAGCCATATTATCATTTGAAGTTTGAAACTTATAGTTTATATAAGGTATATAGTTGTTAAACTATTTAAACAATTACAATTAACAATTAAATTGTTCACAATCACTTTAACACCTTTTTTTTCTTGGGATTTGAAATTGCAATACTTTCACATTTTTTCGCTTGTCTGTCTTGTTTTGTAGTGTTGTCTGTGTAAGTTGTGTGTTTTTGTATTGTCCACGGTGGCTGTTATATTTCGAGCTCTGCTAACTTTGCCAGTTTCCAGGGTTTACTAGGGCATAATTTTTAATTAATAATGTATTTATCTCCTTGTAAGCTGAAATATATGTTTATTTCATTAATAAACACTGGTATCGATTTGGCCATTCTTGCAGTTGCTTTTTGTTACATGACAAAAAATAAACTTTTCACAGTCGAACCTTCACAGTATAATCCTTATTTAAAAACAAAGTTACAAGCAAATGCATTTTAAAATGTAAGCAATAGACCACTTTCCGCGTGACATAGTTGTTATGATTTCATTTTGAGAACAATGGGCATGCGCACACTTTTGTGTAGGTAAAAAAAAACAGGACTCGCGCACAGTAAAATGGTTATTAATGAAGATTAAAGACTTTTTGGGGCAGCATAAGATTCAAGAGGAACTGGAATTAAATTTTAACTATGTTCTTCTAATTCTTCTTAAAAAATTTCACTAATTTTGAGCGAATATTTCTTTTTTGGATGGATTTCTTTGATTACTGTGGTCTGTTACAGAAATGCTTGCACATGTGCAAAAAAAGTTCAAACTTTTTAACTTTTGTAAACATTGGCAAGTCATCTATTGATAAAGATTATCTCGTATCTAAGACCAAGAGAAATTACATTACAGTTTCTTATCCACCACCCGCATGTGTTTGAGCACCCACATAAAAAGTTCATTATTTCTAAAAGTTTTATTATTTGTGTTAAAAATTTAATTTACTTGCGATAAAGCATATTATTTTCACCCATCAAATTGCGTGTTATAGTTTGTTAAGGTGGGTGAAGGGCATTTAACTCATACAGTACCGCCTGAATGTAATGTTACATGTACACGCATATCACGATGTCGCGTAACGATGTCATGTTTACATAAAAAAACTTTGTGTCTATTGTTATCACACGTATTTTGCATGTTTCTATTATTATCTATCTGTGTTAACAATAATATATGCGAAAATCTTTTGTTCGAATTTAAGACATGCATGTTATCCTTTGAATGTGTTAACAATCACAAAATATCAACTATAATATTCGGGAATAATATTAACACTCTTTTTACTGTGCTCAAAAGTTTAGATATTTATAAAAATAAAAAATGAAAAAGGTTTTTTGCAAGTGTTTTTTCTTATCGCGCTAAAAAGTTTTATTTATATATTCTCAAATATTTTTTTTTTTATCGCGCTAAAAAAAAGTTTTTTTAAGATAAATATTTAATAAAAACTTCGTTTTCAAACTTTTAAAATGCGATCTAAAAAAGCATATCTATCGCCGCTTTTCATTCTTAAATTTTTAAAATGCGATCTAAAAAATCATTTCTATCACCGCTTTTCGTTCTTAAGCTTTTAAAATGCAATCTAACGAAGCTTTTCTATCGCCGTTCGTCGTTCTTAAATTTTTAAATCTTTATAACTCATTGCATGTATAGAAAAAACATATAACATTTCTTTTGTGTGCAGAACAATAACATTCGCTTACGCGTTTACGAAATCGGAGATAATTAACAAATAAATTCATGTGTGAATAAAAGATGTTCGTGTGCTGAAACAATAGAGACACGAAGGGTAATTAACTTTTTAAACATTTTTTTGTGTTAATCCCTTAGCAGCTGCTGTAATTATAAACAACAATAAGCCACACGAAAATTTCATGCGATCGTTAAACTTCACGTGTGGGACACGAACTCTATTGTTTTTGACATGCAAAAATAGATCATGTATGTAACAATGGATTTATAATAAAAACAAAAGTTCTGACGCTACCGAAAGCTCATGTAAAGGTGATAACTATCGTGCACATGCAACATTACATTCAGGCAGTACTGTATAATTTGTAGAATGCGTGTAACTTTGTTCACCATTTTTCTATTTGTTATACACTTTTTAACACCTTTTGGTTTTAAAATAAAACAAGTAATAAACACACTTGACGATGTTTTGGCCTGCGAACATATGGGTGTTTCTTCCTTGACTGGAAAAACTGTCAAAGCTCAAAATAACTGCGGTTTTATAGCATATAATTTTCTGTGAGAATAAACCTACTTTAGAGTTCTATACTCTCCTCCACTAAAACTAATTTTGATTTGGAATTAAAAGAGAGTCTGTTGATCCATGGGGACAAGCCAATTCTCAATAGAAATATTGCGTCTATGCCATTATTTCTATTTTCTGATAATTGACTTCCCCCTTGCGATAAGTTTTGATCGTACCATGCGATCGTGCCATGTTATTTCATTTAAAAACATATTGTACTGGGACTTATTTACTTGAAAATGACCGTCAAACGACTGAAACAGTGTAAGTGTGGTGCTTATTTCTTTTTTTTTATATATAACGCCACACACAATAACTTTTGGTTTTATTCACATTTTTCCTATTTTTGTCTTGATTATATTGAAAAATAATGCCCTAGGGACAAGGTTGATAGCTTATTTTTATGTTCATGTAATTGGTCTCATGGAGCTTCTGAAACCTTGTGTTGTGCACTATATGTTGATCAATAAACTCTGGGAAAATTATCTGGTTGTACAAACTTTGGGTGATCAATATACAAATGGCATGCTTACCCCAGTTCATAAGGATGGCTGTGTAAGAAGTATATACTCTATATACTGGCCTTGATTGACTTAAACAGCATCGCATGGAAACATTTACATTTGTAAATTAATCAATTTTGTGGCTTGGTTTTGATGTAGAAGTTGAATCGGGCTCTCAAAATTGATTTATCCTATTTAAGAGAATTGGAAGTATACTTAATATTTAGTAATATATAGTTTATGTCTTCAAAACTATGATGCTCCCCTCGGTCAAGGGACTGTAAAAATCCAATTTTGATCCGTGGAACAATAACTAGGCAAAGTTACTTTATATGAACAGATGGATCCATAATATTAATGGCACAAATGTCTTGCCATTTAAACTAGGAAATCTAAATAATCTTTTATGATGAAATGTTTCTTTTGCACAGTAATTTTTTTCAGATTCATGTATAATCCTATACATAACTTAAGTAGCTAAATAAATATTTTAACCCTTAAATTCCAAATTCTGGCGATTTAGATTTTTGAAATTTTAATCTGATCTAAATTCATGTTTCTGCCCATCAAAACCTATTAGAAAAGACCATTTGAAGTTGACAATTGTGAAAAGATTTGATAAACTTATTTTTACTGAAGATATTTTTAGTCACATATAGTGGCTATGAAAGGCAGATAAAGTAGACAAATGAAATTAGCAAAAGTACAATTTAAAATAATCTTTATCTCACCATCAATTTGTTGTAACTATTTAACATTGCTTTTTGGAGGAGAGGGGTAAAATTAGGAGGTTCTTACCTCTCTGCTAACTATTTAAACGTTTCTGTTTCAAGCACAGGGCAACGGGTAAAATTAGCATGATGGTGTTTTGTGTATTGTACTTGGTATTTTTTTAGTATACAAAACTGTGTCTGGTGTAAATGGACCATTGGTAATCTTGGATCAAGTTAAGGTATGTTTGTGTATACTTATTGTGTTTTAAATGACCTTTAAAAAAATTAAATGCATCTATTGTTTTAATATTTGTTCTCAACATATTTGCATTTAATGATTTTAACTTTGCTGCATATAAATACTGACATATTTTCATAACAACACATCTAGACTTCACCAATTTAGAGGTGAAATGAACATGTAACGATTGCACTTGTCTGGTCACCCCAGGCCTGCTAACAAAAAATAGTACAGCAAATAAATTATCAAGTTACCTACTAGATAAAGTTTCTTTATCTAGTATAGGTAGCTTTTCACTTTATCAATACAATTTGAAAACCAGCTTGGTATAGGATTTAGCTTGTTTGTTAAATTTAGCTTGAGCATGAACCATATGAACAGTCCCGTAGTATTTCTTTACAAACTTGTTTATGGTTTTGTTTTGTTATTGCTGCAAATTACCTTAAGTTGATTAATATTCCCAAATATTAGTTTTTGGTAAATACATGTCCACATAAAACTTAAAATGTATAACTGATTCATGAAAATGAATCTTCATCAAATGTATTTTTAGAACTTCACAAAAGTCATAGTACACTGGAAATATTAGGATTTAACCAAGAATAACAATAGCTAGGTAAAGTGAATAAGCATGAAAATTTTAAATTTTTCAAATTAAACAAACAACATTTTTTAACAACCTCTTTGTCATGCAAAATTTTATCCAAAACCGCTTCAATAATGACATAACATCTTTTAGCCAAAATATAGAGAAAAATAAAAACTGCCCTATTGATAGGCGACGAGTTGCTCAATAATTATATAGTGATGTTAATAACTTATTCTGTGCAACCTAATTTTAGCCAAAATGCGACTAACAGTCCACTAGCCTGTTTTCAACTAAAAACATGGCACAAAATAACAACAGTAACAATGGTGTTCTAGTCCACTTTTGAATTGAAAATTAGTTAGACTTTTTGACTCCAAAATCAAACAGGTATAAAATTAGGTTAATTATAATATTTTAATTTCCCTTCAGTTTCCTAAATTTGCTGAAATTGTAACGTTAACATTACCCGATGGAACACGTCGTAGTGGACAAGTTTTAGAAGTCAGTGGTTCAAAAGCTGTTGTACAGGTATTTTGTTGTTGCTGTAAAATGAAGTTTTTCTTTGTTATATAATTTTTTTATGAATAATGGGAAAGCTATATAGAAGATTGAAAGTAGGAATTATATTATTTTTGTTTTGCAGGTTTTTGAAGGGACCAGTGGTATTGATGCCAAAAACACAACATGTGAATTTACTGGTGATATTTTGAGAACTCCCATATCTTCTGATATGTTAGGTTGGCCTTTAAAATTTTTAATGTGAATGTTTGGAATGAACAAAAAATACACTATTATTTTTACCAACAAAATATTTATATTCTTTATTCAGGAAGAGTTTTCAACGGGTCTGGAAAAGCCATTGATAATGGTCCTCCAATTCTTGCAGAAGATTACTTAGATATTATGGGTTAGTTTTTGTTCTAGTATCTATATTATAATACCTGTATGCGTAAAATTGTACTGCAAGTAGCGAGACACACGCAATGCGATATAAAAAGAACGTGCAAACCCGTGGATTTTTCCACAGGCTGCAGACTAGTCTTAATTGTAATAATTTCAACATTCATAACTTTCCCAAACTTTACGAATTTTAATCGAAAAAAATAGAACCTATGGAACTTTCTTCAAATTGTCATTTAAAAAAACAACTACACAACAAAAAAGAAGGAATTTGTTTATTTGATTACCAAGGATTTTGTTTATTTTATTACATTTGTTTCTCTCAAATAATATCTTTAAAAAATTATTGATGTGTATTACTTTTCAGGTCAACCCATAAACCCATGGTCGCGTATTTATCCAGAAGAAATGATACAGACTGGTATATCTGCCATTGACACAATGAACAGGTGACATATATTTATGTTAAACAAAGTATAAAAAAATATAGAACCTGCTTGTTTTACGTATTAAAACTATTTTCATTCTTTGTTTCCAGTATTGCCAGGGGACAGAAAATTCCTATCTTTTCAGCTTCTGGTCTGCCACATAATGAGGTAAATTGTATAACCTTTACGTCACTTGGCTGAATTACCATTAACTATTCGTTTGTTGCCACAGCTCAGAATAAAGGATAATCAGCTATATTATGACGTTTTAGATTGCTGCACAGATTTGTCGACAGGCTGGTCTTGTAAAACACTCCAAAGACACAATGGATTATTCTGATGATAATTTTGCTATCGTTTTTGCTGCTATGGGCGTATGTTAATTTTTCCTATTTTAACCTGCAACTAAAGCTACAAGAAAATCACAGAATTTTGCTCTTGTAGTGTTTTTATTAAAAATCATGTATATATCGTAGCTGTATATAATATACAGCCACGTTTAATAAGTTACAGCAATAAAAATATGGCTTGATTTTTATTTGCTTTGAACTATGAAAATTCCCACTATCTATTAACATTGAGTACTTCTGTTGAATAGAAAAAATATTTTTTACTTATTAGGTTTTTATTAGGTTGATTTTTATATTTAGGTCAACAGAGAAACTGCTCGCTTTTTTGAACAAGATTTCAAGGAAAATGGCTCTATGGAGAATGTGTGCCTTTTCCTTAACTTAGCCAATGATCCTACGTAAGTACAGTTTTTTATTAAATGAAATTATTATTTGCTGTTCCTGCTGAATGAAATATTATATTTTTACTGCGTTTTAGAATTGAACGTATCATTACTCCTCGATTGGCTTTGACAGCTGCAGAATATTTGGCGTACCAGTGTGAAAAACATGTCTTGGTTATTCTCACAGACATGAGTTCTTATGCTGAAGCTTTGAGAGAGGTAACACTGATAATATGAAGTGCAGTCAGTACCAAGAAATTTCGACATAGCATTTCCATAATCAAAATTTGGCTATTTTCCCCAGTTCCAGATTTTAGAAGTATATCTTGCGCTTACCTAGAAATACTCTCAGCTGCTTATTGCAAGAAAAAAATTCGAAAATTATTAAACCATTGTTAGCACCATTGTTGGCCAGATTGTTTTTCGATTGTATTATTCTTAAACACCTAACCATGGTGACAAGTCTGCTCTCATTGGACAGATGACAAAAAACAGCGTTGCCTCCAAGTTCAAACAGATACATATCTGGATTTTGTTTAGTACATGGAATACTACATACTTCAAATGCACAATATTGATTTTTTTTAAACGTCTTTCTTCAATTTTTTTGTATTTTCTAGGTATCTGCTGCAAGAGAAGAGGTGCCCGGTCGTCGTGGCTTTCCAGGTTACATGTACACTGATTTAGCGACCATTTATGAAGTACGTACTCAGTATTTGTTATCTAATTTGACTTCATTTTTTTTATTATTTGTAAGGTTAACTCTGCGATGTTTGTTTATTATGTGTTTTTTTCACTGTATTTTCATAAAAACAATGATAGGAAGGTTATATATCGTCTACTGATTTGCATTCTTTTTATAGAGAGCTGGTCGTGTGGAAGGAAGGAATGGTTCCATCACACAAATTCCTATATTGACTATGCCTAACGATGGTATGTGTATTAGAACCTTCTGTGTGAGCATGCTTTTCATATTTTTTGCTATCAGAACAAGAGAGATATTGCAACCTACGGTAAACTGTTTCAATGACCCAACTTTAAAATTCAGTATTTTATAAAGATTGATACAAATTTTTAAAGAGTTCATACTGCTTATAGATTTTACTCCTAAAACAGTTTCTTTTCAAGTTAGACATTATTCATAATATGACATCGTGTTGTTATTTTTTTTCTCACTAGATATTACCCATCCAATTCCTGATTTAACTGGATACATCACGGAGGGACAAATTTACGTTGACCGACAATTACACAACAGACAGGTAAATTGGCGACAAAAAGTATTTTAAATTTTTGTCCCGCAAATAAAAAACCTTCTTTTAAGTACCCAGAGGGCCGTCTTACACAAGTTTGACTGTAGTTACTTGGAGACGTTTTCATCATAAAGTCACTTTAACAGTTAGAAGTCATTTCAATAGTTAGAAGTCAAAACAGGAAAGTCGTTTCATTTTGAAGCACCAGTACGCGTACGATACTTCTGACCTTTGTAATTACACTTATATTTTGACTTGTTGGCATGTTTTGGCTTCCATGAAAATAGACAGAGATAGTTTTTCAAGACGTGTGTGTCTTGTTATTTTCAAACAAGTTGAACAAAACCGAAAACAAAAACAAATCATTTTGCTTTTTTTTTTTAATTTCAAGCTATTACCAGTCTCTGTTTGATGTTAGCTCTCATTTTCTTTGCTTGCTTCCACAGATTTACCCGCCGATTAACGTACTACCATCCTTATCACGTCTCATGAAGTCTGCTATCGGTGAAGGAATGACAAGAAAAGATCATGCAGATGTATCTAACCAACTTTACGCTAACTATGCCATTGGTAAAGACGTACAAGCTATGAAAGCTGTGGTGGGAGAAGAAGCTCTCACACCGGACGATCTTCTCTATTTGGAATTTTTGCAGAAATTCGAGAAGAACTTCATTGCCCAAGGTTTGTTTTTGTGTAGTGTGCATGCACTGTTATTAGTGAAGCTTGATGTTTGTAGTTTGAAATCTGTTTAGTAAAGTCGAGGTTAAGGCTGAACATTTTTAACCGTGGTGGTTTTTTCATGCGGCCAACTGGTATTCTCGTGTTGATGCTAAACCGATTTAAAAACAATTTATCTTAATCGAAGAAATTTGTGAGAGAGGGAACTTTCTTGAATTTGCTTTAGATTTATAAATTTAAATTAGCGAATTAACGAGAATAAAAATCGAATAAAATACATGAAAAAATACTAAAAATCTGGGTAACCAGCGCGCTTTATTAAAAGTGTTAAAAATTAAAGGAAATCGAATAAATTTCTTGCATAGGTGGTAATTTGCCAAAATTGAATCCGCGGAATATATAAAACATCCAAAAGGCGAAAATAAGTATAATATTTTCCTTAAGGTAGTTTTCTTCACATATTACTATTGATTTATTTTTATAATTTTATAATCAGTGTACCTCCACTTAAATATTCGAACCTGCCGGATATGCTGTCAGACTAACCTACTCCTTGTGCGGTCTTGAAACCCTACAGTAAATCTTGCGATATTTAATTTCATGTTATCTTGCAGGAAACTACGAAAACCGAACTGTGTTTGAATCCTTGGATATTGGATGGAGGCTATTGCGAATCTTCCCGAAGGAAATGTTAAAACGTATTCCAGCAAAAACCCTTGCTGAGTTTTATCCCCGAGATGGTCGAAAAGATAACGCGGGCAAATAAACATGCACCGGGGGAAATAAACGTGCACCGGAATGTTGTTTAGGTGAATTCAAAAAATAAAATAACACTGAAATTTTAAGTCTTTAAATTATTTGTTTTTATATGGTTTTTTGTTCACTCGACTGACTGCAAATCTTTTGTTACAGTTTTTTATTTCAGTGATAAAATGTGGAGGAAAACTCTTTGAGCTATTTTTGTTCAACATCTGACACTGGACAAACAACTTGTTTGTTGATTTAAAAATAAAGTTATGTATCGTTATTTCTGATGAGTAACTGTATTTTTCATTGTTATTATGGAAGATTAAATTATATAAATTCAATTTTTATACAAATAAAACAGCATTTACATTATTAATTGTTGCAGCTGTTTTGTGTTTTCTCTCGATAAACTGGATGTTTCTGTTACTTTTCTTTTATTGAGAATATAACAGCCCTAGTCCTCAAAAGATACGTTTATCTGCTTGGCAAAATGTCTTGTAACTTGTAATTGTAAAATATTACGGGGACTTCTCTTGATGTACCTGGAGAACCTTTGAACGCTCTAGTTTTAATGTTAGGGTATTTTCTAAAAAAAAAAACTATCATTATTTTCAACAATTTTTAGAGTTGTAGTTACTTGGGGGCGTGGAGAGCGCTTTAACAATGTAGCCATTTCAAAAGTTGAAAATTTTCATGAGACGAACCTCGTTTTAAGTTCAAATATTACGTTTTATGAAAGAACTTGGATAGTTATCAAGGATTTTAATTGATTCTTAATCAATGGATTTGGGAGTGCCACTGATGAAGCATAACACGACCTTTTGGAAACAGAGTGAAGTGCGGTCAAATGATGGATGTAATATCTTTTACCCATTCAGAGTGATATTTTATTTTTTTTTAACAGCTAATTATGTAGCATGTCGTGCCTCGGGTGCACATATGTAGCCAAACGCGGGTTATAGGTGCATAGCCTCTCCTGCCGTATTTCCACTTGAGAGTAGCGTGATGTTAGTTATCCAAAGTGAAACAGCAGAAGAATAGCTTTTAGCAGTAGAAAGTGCTATGTGCAAGCATAGTCACAAGAAAAGAGAAAGTCTGGGTATTCGGCTATAATTTCACAAATATTAAGGGTGCAATTTTAAATTTGTGTCTTCAAATAATTGTCCTCCACTATATCTTTCGTGATAACAGCTACAAGTTTTTCCCTCTAAGATAAGCTATATTTGTCATTTCCTTTGGGTAATCCAAATATCGTACAATAATTATGTCTGAAACTCGAGCAGCCATATATAGAACAATTAGCCCCAGGAATAACATTGCATTCAATCTCAACGTTTAAAGTATAGCACAGTAATGATGTAATGTCAACAAATGAATGTTGAATATTGCCGCTAAAAAGTTTTACTTCGTGCACTCCAAAATAGACTGGGTACGAGAAAATCCTGGAACACTACGTCGATACAGGGAGCGGAGCGCGCTTGCTGCAATGCCCAGACTATCTCTCTTTCTTATGGCTATGGTGCAAGACATATTGACAGCGAAAAAGAAGCCCGATATATCGAAACAAAAAAAAACCTCGTAACGATCTTGGCAGGAATATATACTTGACACAGAAATATAAATTCTGTCAAATTTTCTCGAAATACGCTTCGTTACGTATCTTCTCGATACGTCAGAGTCACCCCAGCCAAAGGCGGGCGCAGTTTTCTGGCCGGACAAATATAAGGCGTTTTTTAAAAATATTTGTTTTAAAGTATTCATTTTTAGGGCCATGTACGTGTCTAATGAACAAAAGCATAGCTACAGTCTCTGCTTTCCTCCAAGGTCTCTGTTACCAAGTTTTCTGACCCTTCCCTCTGTTAACAAATCAGCACGGATGAAAAGGAAAACCTTTCGAACTCCTAAAATGCCGCTCGCCGATAATGTGTCGGAATAATTACAACATAAGAAAAATGTTCTGCTATTTTTTCGGTACCGGACATTTGTTATGCAAATGCTCCATTATTACCCGTGGTGTTCGAAAGGACGTGGCAAAGGAACATTTAGTATTTATCGGACGAAAAACCCTTACTTATTTGCAACACATATTATTATAGCACCTGTACTTAGAAATAAAAAGGAATCGTGGAGGCACACAGAGTAAAGATGAGTCAGAATGAGCTGTTGCAAAAAGCAGAAGATGTTGCTGATCAAGTTTTACGGCAATCAAAACACATCCTTCCACACTTGGCTAGATTTTGCTTAGTTGCAACTTTTTTTGAAGATGGTATTCGTATGTGGTTCCAATGGTCTGAGCAAAGAGATTATATCGATCACCAATGGAGCTGTGGCTATATTTTAGGCACTATGTTTGTTATAATTAATTTACTTGGTCAGCTTTCTGGCTGCTTTATGGTTCTTGCTCGTGTTAGAGTTGAAATTGCTGTTGGTATTCTTTTTGGTATTATCCTTCTCCAGGTAACTTAAAAATATTCCACTTAACATACATTTCAATGTAACTTCTTATGTTATAAAGTTTGGTTAACAGAAAACAAATGCTATTAATGCGACATTGTCCTGACCCTATTTTCCTGATTGAAATGTCACATGTTACAACTTTCGGTTGTGGAAAAACACAGACTTTTACGGGTACGCTTTCACAGAAGAAGCTTTGATTAAACAACAACTGCAATGATTATCTAAATTAAACGAAAGCTAAACTAACAACAACTTTCCTAAAACTACGCAATGACAGGTTTGAAGTTTATGTTTGTTCTCTTTACCAGCTTGTTGCCCAAATCTAGATAACACTTTCTCTTACCAGCCTTAAAAATCATTCATAAAGCTAAAAAATGAATGTTTTGCTTTATCAAGTGTTCCATTTTTGGCCAGTTGTTAAAAAACTGTAGTTACCATGGAGATGATGAAAATATTTTTTTATAATTAGCATTAAAATGGTGCAGTTGCATCACTATTAAATTTGAGAAAAATTGATTGAAAATTTACCAATTTACCATGAAGAATCTTCACATTTACCTCTTCACCCAATGGCAATTAATAAAGCTTGTTTGGCAAAAAAAGAATTACAAAAACAATGAGAAATCAGCCAATCATGTAATGCAAAGATCATGCGGTTGTTATTGTTATAATGATCGATGTAACCAACTACTATACCCCCCCCTCTTTTTCACCTTTGTTCTTTATCATGACAAATATACTTTTTTCCAGTACGCCTAGTGCTAATTATTACACTGAGAAAGCAGCACTATTATTTTTTAAATGAAATACCTATAAATTATTTTGCCCTCTTTGAAATATAAAATAATTTCCAAATGTCATTACTAGTGTATCTCAAACTGTTAATAGCCTTCTGTACCTTAACTAGAATAATTTCCACACAGAGTCCCCAAAACAAGTTTTGTGGTTCCTGTGTGATCATAGTAGAAGGACATTTTGTTAAGCTGAGACTACATATATATATCGATATTTATGTTAGTAAAATCAATCATTTTTCAATCTAGAAAGGTTTGAATGAAAACCTTTATTACATTTTTTGAATTGACTGGAACAAATTACTTAAAGATCTCTAAATTCCAAATTTGAATCACAAGCCAAACCTCCGTGGTTTCATGGGCCACTTTATTTCTTTTTAGACTTTGGCATACCAAGTATTCACAGATGTAAAGTTTTTCTTAAGGTAAGCACCAACAGTAATAACCAAGTCACTTATTTTATTTCTTTTAGACTATCACATATAGTATCCTTTGGGATTACAATTTCTTACTGAGGTAAGAGGTATATAATAAATCAATTAAATTTTAACAAGTTAAAATAAGTTGATAAATCTTAAGTAATGTACTAAGTTTGAAACATCAATACATTTAACATTTAAAATAACATTTCATCTCTAGGGAAAGTTGACATCTCTTTTAAAAATTTAAATGTTGGTTTGATGAATTAAACCCGTTTTAAACTTTTGTTAAATTAAGTTTAATTTAACACATTAAAACTCTTTAAATAATGTATTCATATTAGACACAAATATTTAATCATGTTTTTAAACATTTTTTTTGCAGAAGTTTATCTCTTTCTGGAGGTCTTATATTATTGCTGGCTGAATCTCGCCAAGAAGCACGAAGCGTCTTTGCAGGTGTGCCTACCTTAGACACACACAACAAACCAAAAACATACATGCAGCTCACTGGTCGTGTTCTTTTATTATTGATGTACCTCACCCTATTAAAATTTGACATGTCCTTCTTCCATATCGTGTTTAACCTCATCGGCACAGTATTAATTATGTTGGTTACAGTTGGATACAAAACCAAGTTGTCTGCTCTTGTCATGGTGCTCTTTTTGTTCATGATTAATGTTTATGAAAATGCGTTCTGGATGGTTCCACATTGGAAAGCCATGCGCGATTTCCTCAAATACGATTTCTTTCAAACTATGTCTGTAATTGGTGGATTATTGTTAGTTGTTGCGTTTGGACCTGGAGGTGCGAGTTTAGATGAAACAAAGAAGAAGTGGTAAAAGATAGGAACACTAGATTTTGTTTTATTCATAGCTTCCACTATTGCTTGTGTTTTGTCAGTTTAAAAGTGGAAGTGTCATAAGCTGAAATAAAATTAGTTTGCTACGAATGGTTCACATACACAGGATATTTCAAATATCCTTTGTGGCTTCACAGTCAGGACATAGTCCGCAGTCAAATTATAATAACATCGACTAGACTGTATCATACTTTTCTTATGTTAGGATTTCACCTATTTTTAGATAGAAGTGGCGTGTTCTTGTGATTAAATGATAGATTTCTATTTTAAAAATATAAATATTTATCTGTAGGCAACTTCTGTATATTGCTTTAGAATTTTTTTTTTAACATTATACAAACAATAAGAACATGTAAAGAAACCCTTTAAATTCGAGTCTATCTTACATTTATAGTACCTCCGTGCACAAGTTAGATGACATCCACCAAGAGAGTTTTTTACATAGTATTTTTAATGAAAATATTTATTTCTATCCCTCCTTTTATGTTAAAGACCCAATTTATTTTTGTAAGATATAATTTTGACAATATCAGAAGTGTGTAGGGTTTAAATATATTGAAAAAAAACGTAGGAAAGTCGCGTCTTTGTTTTTATTAATGGTGCTGAAAATTGCAGTTAATTAGATTTTTTGCACAAATTTATTTTCGCAAATGATCAAAAATTATTGTTATCAACATTGAATGCCCGCTTAAATGGTTTATAGGAAATGAAGGAGTGTCTCTGAATATCATCTAGGATCTATGAATATTGCGGAATTTATTTTTGCGGTCAAAACTATATTTTTATGTGATAAAATTTCTCGAATTTTCGAAATGTCAAAATATAAAAAACACGAAAAAAATTTAATTGGATCAATTAGTGTTCTGATAGCAAATACTGCAGACACGCAGCTTTATCGCAGCTGTACACGTATTTTCTTCTTCTTAACAACCGGTTTATAACTAATTGCACTAAAATCTGTAAAATAATGGTTTTTGTTAGCCAATGTTTTAAATTTTTTACGCGTCTGTTCTTTTGTAAGAATATGCGTGAAAATGAAATCAAGCTACGGTTTTAGGTTAAAAAATCAGGTCTGTTTTTTGGAAATAAGAATAATGGCTAGGTTGGTTAGACTTTGGATATTCTTATAGAAAAAGCGTGTATCTGATAAAATCGTTGAACTTATTCATGAGACATTTTTTCCCTTCTTATCAATGAGAAGTATGTCATTAAAAGTTGTTTGTCTCAAGTTCTTTAAGATTAAGATCTTTAGTAACGCTATTATTCAGAGTTCTCTAAGAGAAGTGTCCATGATGTAGAAAATAATGATTGTCATTTCTTGGTTTGTGCAATTATTATGTCAATCAATAAACGTAAATGTAAACAAAATTGTGGAATGTTAGATTTGCGAAAATAATTATTTGCAAAAAATCTAAAAATAACCCATTCGCAAAAAAATATTCTTCGCTAAATACCTAAAATAAGCCAATTCGCGGAAATATCTTATTTTTACTAATTCGCAAAAATTAATCTTTGCCAAATGCTTTTTTTTGACATCGCGAAAGTACGTCTTCAATCAATTTTATATTGGAAATTTGAGATTAAAAAAAATATTTCGCCCTTTCTTTTGAAAGAATATACGTGGAAAGGAAATCAAGCTACTGTTTCAGGTTAAAAAACCAGGCCTGTTGTTTAGAAATAAGAATAATGACCAGACTGGTTAAAATTTGGATATCTCTTTAATAATAGCCGTATTTTGTCTGTCTGTCCGCGAAAGATGCGTCCCGTAACGGAAACACGAAATTTTGTAAATTACGCGCCGATACCAAATGCGATATATTTTTATTGACTTTGTTTTGACCGCTCGCGCGTGGAACACCATTCACAACGCCTGATTCTTTAAAAAAAAACCAAGATTTTCGCGACCAGAAAGAATCCAAGATCTTCGCGGAACGAAGGCCATTTTGATAATGGTCGTGTTTGTGGTCAGTGTGTGAGGTTTGTAGGCCTGTTTGACTTTTTTATCTTCTAAAAGCCTTATATATTTGTAATATTTGTTTTCTGTTTGTTTTCAATGTTAGGATAAATATATTGTCACGTTTTTTAGCCACGTACAGATCTTAAACGCACCAGTTTTAGGATGTTTGGCTAGGAACGAAGATTAGCTAGCTATAGCTACTAGCTAGCTAGAGCCTCACTTATTGCTATTCTGTATGGTATAAGAGCTTTTTATCCTAGCCAACATTTATTTTTATGTTGAGGCTGTGGCTATTTAGCTAGCTCCTTAAAAAGTGAAAGTATAAAAATGCAGTTTGGCTACAACAATATTCTTAAGCAATATATAATTTTTATGCTAAATGCAGTTAGCTAGCTAGGTATAGCTACATATTTTATTATTTTTCTGCAAACTTTTTCTGCAAATGAAATGGCTGAGCGATTGTTTTGGCTGGACGAGTAACGACAGGCTGTTCCCTGTGTTTTTATTTAAACCGAAGTTGCAATGAACATTTTTGGAAAAGGGTAATACGCCTTATGCGCCTGTTCAACTGTGTTTAACTGTACTAAGCGGTTAGCCCAGTGTTAAAAACAGACTGTTTTTTGTAAAAGGCTGTTACGCCTATGGGCATGTGCAACACCGTTTACCTGTATATACTAAGGTCAGCCCACCACTGTGACAATTAATTTTTAAACTTTCTTGGGAATCACGCCTGGACTAACCGCTCAGCCCTGTGTCTGCGAGAAAGTTTTTTCAAAAGGGTATTATTACTATACGCTGTACAACACGGTTTAACTGTACTAAGCGCTCAGCCCAGTGTCACGATTAATTTTTTAACTTTTAAAAAGACTTTTCCACAAAATAAAATAATATTGACCGATTGTTTTTGCTATGATGGAGTAAAAACACTTTGTAAACTCTGTTTTTATATCAGTTATCGTTGCGGGAAAGTTATTTTTTGAAAAATATGTTACAGTCGCACACTATAATGGTGTATGCGCTTCAAATGATTAACGACATACTGTATACCTGTACTAAAGCGCTCCACCTGATCGTGTGGGACAGTTTACAGCTCTTATTAAGCGCTCCACAGAGTGTTCAATGCCGGATCACACCTTTACTTAAAACTTAACCCGGCGTTTCGACGCCGGGTTTCCCGGCTAGTCTCTTTAATAATAGCCGTCGTCTGTCTGTCTCTGCGCAACATGGCGGAGCGAGTAGCGAGACCCGCCGAAAATCCCCGCGGCCCTGCAGCTTTATTTCGAATCCCCGGCAGACCCCGTTTTTTTACCGGCCTTGCTTTGCCGCTCATTGCAATAAACCAATCACAAGGCTCCATTTTCACTAATGACCAATCCAAGTGCTTCGCGGCCTCAACATGCCGACGGGAGGAAACATGCTACCCCTACGAAGGCCATTTTGGTTTGGAAGTGATGGTGTGAAGTTTGTAGGTTTCCTTTCAATCCTCCTTATTTCTTCTGAGTACTTTTTATCCTATAGGATTATTTAGTTTGTTTTCACATGTTAAGGTGAATATTTCATCACGTTTTCTAGCTACGTATAAATCTTAAACAAACCAATTTTAAGTTTTTGGCTAGCTATAAAACGTACATTTTGAGGCAGCTAGCTATAGCTAGCTAGCTTTATTTATTCCTATACTTTTAAAGTTTTTATTCAGTTTGGTATATTATTATTTATTTTTATGTTGAAGTTGGGTCTACCTAGCTAGCTCCTCTTTTAGCTACATCCTGCTAAAAAGTGAAAGTAGCCAAATGCAGTTTGGCTGCAAGTGAAAGTAGCCAAATGCAGTTTGGCTGCAACACAATTCTTAACAATTCTTATGCTAAATGCAGTTGGCAGCGGCCACTTTTATTACTGATTTAAAAATTTATTATTCAAAATAAAGTTGCTGAGTAATTTTTTAAACTGAACCGGGTTAATGCCAGGCTGTTCACTGATTTCTTTTAAAACCGAAGCGATAAGGATTTTTGGAAAATGGTATTACCCCTATGCTCATGTATGACACGATTCACCTGTTAAGCGCTCAGCCTGGTGTTAACGACGGGCTGTTTCCTGTGTTTTTATTTAAACCGTTGTGATAAATTTTATTTGGAAAATTTTATTACGCCTGTTACTCATGTATGACACAATTTACATGTTAAGTGCTCCGCCTGGTGTTAATGACGTGCTTTTTCCGTGTTTTTATTTAATCCGTTGTGATAAAGTTTTTTTACCTGCAATAAACATTCAACCTGGTGTTAACAACAGGGTGTTTTGTGTGTTTTTTATTTAAATTGAAGTTGCGATAGGTTTTTTTGGGAAAAGGCTATTATGGCTATAACGCATGTGTGACACCATTTACCTGTACTAAGTGCTCAGTCCGGTGTCATGATTAATTTGTTAAGGTTTCCTGAAACGTACTCCGCAAAATAAAATAATATTGACTATTTTCTTTTCTTATGATGGGGTAACAACAGGTTGTAAACTGTGTTTTTATTTTGGTTAAAGTTGCAGTAAAGTTATATATATACATATATTTTAAAAAGTACATTACAACCGAAACACTATAATGTTGTGTGAGCTTTACTCAATTCACGGCATATTCTGCATACCTGTACTAGAGCACTCAAATTATGGATTTTTATTAGTTTTTTTATGGGGTAACGACTGGATTTTTCCTTTGTTTTAAGTTAAACCAAAATGCAGTAAAGTTTATTATGAAAAGGGTATTATGCGTTCTCAGCCCACTGTCATGATTAAGTTTTGAACTTTTAAGGAAACTTATTCCGCAAAATAAAATAATATTGCCCGATTGTTTTTGCTATGGCAGAGTAACAACGGTTTGTAAACTGTTTTAATTCAGCTTTTGTTGCGGGAAATTATTTTTTTTTAAATATCTTACAGTCGCAACACTGCAATGGTGTGTGCCCTCCACTTGATTTACGACATACTGCATACCCGTACTAAAGCGCTCCACCTCACCGGGTTGCACAGTTTGCGGTTCTTATTAAGCGCTCCTCAAGGCGTTCAACAACAGTTACTTGTGGCTTAACCCGGCGTCGAAACGCCGGGTCTCCCGGCTATCTCTATAATAATAGCCGTCGTCTGTCTGTCTCTGCGCGGACCCCGCTAAGTTAGAAAATGATGTTACGGAAACACGAATATCAAATGCGATATATTCTTATCCACTTTGTTGCCACGGGTAAATTCAAAGGACGGGCGAACCCGTGGATTTTTCCACGGGCAACGACTAGTCTCTATTATAATAGCCGTATTTTGTCTGTCTCTGCGCAACATGGCGGAGCAAGTAGCGAGACCCGCCGAAAATCCCCGCGGCCCTGCAGCTTTATTTCGAATCCCCGGCAGACCCCGTTTTTTACCGGCCTTGCTTTGCCGCTCATTGTAATAAACCAATCATGAGGCTCCATTTTCACTAATGACCAATCCAAGTGCTTCGCGGCCTCAACATACCGACGGGAGGAAACATGCTACCCCTACGAAGGCCATTTTGGTTTGGAAGTGATGGTGTGAAGTTTGTAGGTTTCCTTTCAATCCTCCTTATTTCTTCTGAGTACTTTTTATCCTATAGGATTATTTAGTTTGTTTTCACATGTTAAGGTGAATATTTCATCACGTTTTCTAGCTACGTATAAATCTTAAACAAACCAATTTTAAGTTTTTGGCTAGCTACAAAACGTCCATTTTGAGGCAGCTAGCTATAGCTAGCTTTATTTATTCCTATACTTTTAAAGTTTTTATTCAGTTTGGTATATTGTTCTTTATTTTTATGTTGAAGTTGGGTCTACCTATCTAGCTCCTTTTAGCTCTACCTCTGGCTAAAAAGTGAAAGTAGCTAAATGCAGTTATAGGCAGCTACCAATTTTATTACTGCTATGAAAGCTTATGCTGAAAAATAAAATTGCTGAGTATATATTTTTTTAACTGAACTTGATAACGACAGTCGGTTTCCTGATTTTTTTTTAAACTGAAGTCGCGATAAAGTTTTTTTAAAAATGGTGTTATGCCTATACTCATGTGCGACACAGTCTAGCTGTACTAAGCGCTTAGTCCGGTGGTAACAACGGGCTGTTTCCTGTGTTTCTGTTTAACCGAAGTTGTGATAATGTTTTTTACAGAAAAAAAGTACACACTGTTTACCTATACTAAGCGCTCAGCTTAACATTTTTTTGAACTTTTCCCGGGAACATTTCCTGAAAAATGAAGAAGGTTGGCCAGCTGCTTTCGCTATGACGGGGTAACATTGAATTGTAATCTGGGTTTTTATTTTACCTAAGTTGTCGAAAGTTATTTTTTGAATAGTATATTACACCGGAAACACCATAAAGTTGTGTGCACTTCACTTGATTTTCTACACACTATATGGCTGTACTAAAGCGCTTTACCTGAATGTGTGGCACAGTTGACGGTTCTTATTAATCACTCAATCTGGTGTTTAACGCTGGGTAACACAGCTACTTGTGGCTTAACCCGGCGTTTCAACAGAGTGTATTCTGTGTTTTGTAAACCAAAGCTTCAATAGTTTTTTTGAATAGGGTCTTTAGCCTAAACGCATGTGTCGCACGATTTACCTGTACTAAGTGCTCAGTCCAGTGTCACAATTAATTTGTTAACCTTTACTGAAACTTATTTCGCAAAATAAAATAAAATTGACCAATTGTTTTTCCTATGACGGGGTAACAAATGGTTGTAAATTGTGTTTTTATTTTGGCTAAAGTTACAGTAGAGTTATATTTTCAAAAATACACTACAGCCGAAACACTATAGTGTTGTGTGTGCTTTACTCGATTAACGACATACTGCGTACCTGTACTAAAGCGCTCCATCTGACCGTGTAGTACAGTTTACGGCTCTTATTAAGCGCTTCACATAGTGTTCAATGGCGGGTCACACCTTGACTTGTGGCTTACCCCGGCGTTTCGACGCCGGGTTTCCCGGCTAGTCTCTTTAATAATAGCCGTCGTCTGTCTGTCTCTGCGCAACATGGCGGAGCGAGTAGCGAGACCCGCCGAAAATCCCCGCGGCCCTGCAGCTTTATTTCGAATCCCCGGCAGACCCCGTTTTTTTACCGGCCTTGCTTTGCCGCTCATTGCAATAAACCAATCACAAGGCTCCATTTTCACTAATGACCAATCCAAGTGCTTCGCGGCCTCAACATGCCGACGGGAGGAAACATGCTACCCCTACGAAGGCCATTTTGGTTTGGAAGTGATGGTGTGAAGTTTGTAGGTTTCCTTTCAATCCTCCTTATTTCTTCTGAGTACTTTTTATCCTATAGGATTATTTAGTTTGTTTTCACATGTTAAGGTGAATATTTCATCACGTTTTCTAGCTACGTATAAATCTTAAACAAACCAATTTTAAGTTTTTGGCTAGCTATAAAACGTACATTTTGAGGCAGCTAGCTATAGCTAGCTAGCTTTATTTATTCCTATACTTTTAAAGTTTTTATTCAGTTTGGTATATTATTATTTATTTTTATGTTGAAGTTGGGTCTACCTAGCTAGCTCCTCTTTTAGCTACATCCTGCTAAAAAGTGAAAGTAGCCAAATGCAGTTTGGCTGCAAGTGAAAGTAGCCAAATGCAGTTTGGCTGCAACACAATTCTTAACAATTCTTATGCTAAATGCAGTTGGCAGCGGCCACTTTTATTACTGATTTAAAAATTTATTATTCAAAATAAAGTTGCTGAGTAATTTTTTAAACTGAACCGGGTTAATGCCAGGCTGTTCACTGATTTCTTTTAAAACCGAAGCGATAAGGATTTTTGGAAAATGGTATTACCCCTATGCTCATGTATGACACGATTCACCTGTTAAGCGCTCAGCCTGGTGTTAACGACGGGCTGTTTCCTGTGTTTTTATTTAAACCGTTGTGATAAATTTTATTTGGAAAATTTTATTACGCCTGTTACTCATGTATGACACAATTTACATGTTAAGTGCTCCGCCTGGTGTTAATGACGTGCTTTTTCCGTGTTTTTATTTAATCCGTTGTGATAAAGTTTTTTTACCTGCAATAAACATTCAACCTGGTGTTAACAACAGGGTGTTTTGTGTGTTTTTTATTTAAATTGAAGTTGCGATAGGTTTTTTTGGGAAAAGGCTATTATGGCTATAACGCATGTGTGACACCATTTACCTGTACTAAGTGCTCAGTCCGGTGTCATGATTAATTTGTTAAGGTTTCCTGAAACGTACTCCGCAAAATAAAATAATATTGACTATTTTCTTTTCTTATGATGGGGTAACAACAGGTTGTAAACTGTGTTTTTATTTTGGTTAAAGTTGCAGTAAAGTTATATATATACATATATTTTAAAAAGTACATTACAACCGAAACACTATAATGTTGTGTGAGCTTTACTCAATTCACGGCATATTCTGCATACCTGTACTAGAGCACTCAAATTATGGATTTTTATTAGTTCTTTTATGGGGTAACGACTGGATTTTTCCTGTGTTTTAAGTTAAACCAAAATGCAGTAAAGTTTATTATGAAAAGGGTATTATGCGTTCTCAGCCCACTGTCATGATTAAGTTTTGAACTTTTAAGGAAACTTATTCCGCAAAATAAAATAATATTGCCCGATTGTTTTTGCTATGGCAGAGTAACAACGGTTTGTAAACTGTTTTAATTCAGCTTTTGTTGCGGGAAATTATTTTTTTTTAAATATCTTACAGTCGCAACACTGCAATGGTGTGTGCCCTCCACTTGATTTACGACATACTGCATACCCGTACTAAAGCGCTCCACCTCACCGGGTTGCACAGTTTGCGGTTCTTATTAAGCGCTCCTCAAGGCGTTCAACAACAGTTACTTGTGGCTTAACCCGGCGTCGAAACGCCGGGTCTCCCGGCTATCTCTATAATAATAGCCGTCGTCTGTCTGTCTCTGCGCGGACCCCGCTAAGTTAGAAAATGATGTTACGGAAACACGAATATCAAATGCGATATATTCTTATCCACTTTGTTGCCACGGGTAAATTCAAAGGACGGGCGAACCCGTGGATTTTTCCACGGGCAACGACTAGTCTCTATAATAATAGCCGTCGTCTTTCTGTCTCTGCGCGGACCCCCCGCTGAGTTAGAAAATGATGTTACGGAAACACGAATATCAAATGCGATATATTTTTATCCGCTTTGTTGCAACAGGTAAATATAAAGGACGGGCGAACCCATGGATTTTTCCACGGGCTAACGACTAGTCTATATTATAATGCCCGTATACGTCTGTCTGTCTCTCACGCAAAATGGTAGCTTAGCTGCGCAATAGCGAGAAGCACGCAATGCGGTATAAAAAGGACGGGCGAATCCGTGGATTTTCCACGGGCTAACGACTATTCTTATAAAAAAGCGGGTGTACTAAATAAAAGTGTTTCGTTTCTCTGATGTAATCATTGAACTTATTCATGGGACATTTTTTTCCTTTTCAGCAATGAAGTAAATCTCAAAGCTTGTTTGTAAAAAATACGTGTACTTAAAAAACGGGCACCGCTGGCGAAAAGAATGCGGAATTGAAACACGTAGTTGTTTTCCGAATTAACATCGCTATTTTCCGCATTTTTAAATTTGTTAATTCCGCAAGGTTAATTTTTTTTAATTAGCAAATGAAGTTCGAAAACAGGCAAGGATAGGATAAGATTTTATTATTCTATGCAAAAACATAATCATTGGAGAAGTAAAACGGAAATATTCCGAAATACAAAATACTTCAGCCTGATTACCTTTCAAAAATTTTGGCCTCTTTTGCAAAACTTTTAAAAGTGACTTTGCGAGAAATTTTATTTAGTGAAGCTTTCTAAATCGTAAATTTATGAAAGTAAAAACAAGACCAAAAGTGCCTGGTTAAAAAATTAATCCAAATTTGTTTCTAACGTTTTCTTTAAAAATTCAAGAATCTATTGGAAAGAAAAACTTCGTTCGACTGGCTTGTGGCTACCAAACACCACCTATTCACAGGCGCTATCCCAATACTGCACAGCGCGGGAACTTTTGCTTGCTGCGTTTCCGCCCTGGGGTGATACGTTCCTCATTATCGAACCTGGTACTACATAAATTAGCCCCTGTAGACCATGTTGACACTGAGCTTAGTGTGGACGCCTGATCGACATAGACAACTGACCGATAGTGGTCCCGACCTCAAGTCGTTCGTAAGTTTAGTCTCCAAATAGCTGGATTACAGGTGCACGCCACTACACCCAGCTGACGGAAACAGGTAAAAAGTATAAACTTAAAGCTTTCTTATTTTTCCGAAAATTCAAAAGAAAAAAAGTTTACTATTATCAACTTGATTTTACATTTTTTCGTGCAGGATGGTGTTTAAAACATAAAAATAAAATTCGAGATCAGCCGTAGTTTCAAATTACACGCGCTTTGTTCCATAAAATATTCCTCACCATATGAAGTTTTTTTTTTACCTTTTTACAAACAATAGGAACGCGTAAAAAACCTTTGAATTCGAGTCCCTCCTACGTTATTGTTACCCCGCGCATATATAAGATCCCATCCACCCAGAGAATTTTTCACATAGTATTTCTAATCGAAATGGTTATTTGTATCCTTTCTTATATGTTAAAACCCAATTTATTATTGTAAGGTATAATTTTCGCATTATCAGAAGTGTGTAGGGTTTAAATATATTGAAAAAAAGTCGCAGAAAAGTCGTGTTTTTCTTTTTGTTAATGGTGCTGAAATTGCAGTAAATTAAAATTTTTGCACAAATTTATATTGTCAGATGTTAAAAAATTATTGTTGATTTCCGCCGGCGAAGGCGGAATCTTTAATATCGCCTGGGAAGATAGAGAGAGAGATAGAGAGATAGATAGATAGAGTAAGCCCAGAGCCTGGACGCCTAAAACTTATCCAGGCTAAAGCTTAAATCCTCGTTTTGAGCTATAAAATCGTGACATGTTTGTCACGATTTTATATCTTTTTTCAGATTATTGCTAATGGCGGAAATCTTTAAGCCGCAGGGCTTTTTGTTAAATCTTTAAACGTCTAGAATCTAAGATCTATGAATAACGCGGAATTTATTTTTGCGGCTAATTCTTTATTTTCATGTGATAAAATTTCTCGAATTTTCGAAAAAATGGCTAAATTTAAAAAAAGCAAAATAAATTAAATTAGATCAATCCCGATATTGCAGTGAACGTCCTCTATATAGATGGAAAGAGGATCAACATTCTACGTCGATCAGTACATAACGGGCGTACCAAGGTGGTGACCCTATTGCTTATCATCAATTATAAAAAGAACCACTATACGGTAGTGAAAAGCCTGTCGAGGCTCCTTGGCAAGGAGACTTCAAAGAATAGGAACGCAATGCACTTTTGCCTAAACTGCCTACAGAGTTTTTCCACAATCAAATCAAGGAATAAACATTAAAGGGACTGCATCGATCATGAAGCAGTCAAAATTACGATGCCAAATGAGGCCGAAAATTGGTTATATTATATGGATGGCCAGCAGCAATTCAAGGTACCCTTTGCTATCTATGCAGACTTCGAGAGTCTGCTAGTTCCAGTAAAAGATGCAAGGGATACCAAGACAAAAGGGCTGAGTAACCACGTACCGTCCGACTGGTGTACCTATAGTACCCTTGCTTATGGGGACGTACGGAATCCCTTAAAAGTCTACAGGGGTGAGGACTGCGTCACCCGCTTCGTGAACCACCTAGGGGATGAGGTGAAACGTCTCTATAATACCTACCTGCAGCAACCCATGACCAAACTAACAGAGGTCCTAAAAGGGAACATGACGAGGCCAAGCACTGCCATATCTGCCTAAAACCCTTTGATAACGATGAGAATAACCGTAAGGTCAGGGACCACTGCCACTATACAGGTCTGTATAGAGGCGCAGAGCACGCAATACGCAACCTCTAATACAAGATACCTGGCCATATTCCAGTGATCTTCCATAACCTTTCAGGGTATGATGCCCATCTCTTCGTACGAGAATTGGGCGAGAAGTACGACACCCAGGACATTGGGTGCTTAGCCGAGAATACCGAAAAATATATAAGTTTCAATGTCAAAATCAAGGCACCACTTGGAGGTATCGGATATGGTGATGGTGAGAAATACAAGACCATAGAGATGCGGTTCATCGATAGCTGTCGATTCACGGCATCATGACTGGACAAATTGGCAAGCAGCCTCAGCAATGAGCAGTGTGAAAATTGGTTTTTCAATGAGGATGACACGTTTACGCTCATGCGCAGAAAGGGCGTATACCCCTAGGAGTAGATGGATGGATGGCAGCCATTTGAGGAGACAGAGCTATCTCCCATGGGGGCCTTCTACAGCAAAATTAATATGGATGGAATAAGCAATGAGGATTATCAATACGCTAAAAAGGTATGGAAATGCATTACCCCAGAGGGTGATAACGTCACCATGGGAGACTACCAGGATGTGTACCTGACAACAGACGTCCTGCTATTAGCCGACATCTTCAAGACATTTCGAGGTGTCTGCCTGGACAATTACAAGCTTGATCCCGCCCATTTCTACAATGCACCTGGATTGGCCTGGAAGGCATACCTGAAATTTACGGGTATAAGGCTAGAGCTCTTTACGGACCCCAGCATGCTCCTGATGTTCGAGAAGGTATCAGGGGAGGTATAACCCAGGCCGTATACCGATATGCAAAAGGCAATAATAGGTACATGGAAGAGCAGTATAACCCGGAATATCTGGATGCCAACAACCTATACGGCTAGGCGATGCGTTAAGACCTGCCCACGGACGGGTTCAAATGGGTGCAGAATGTTGAAGCCTTTACCGAAAGGCGGATCGAGAAGCTCTTTGAGGATAATAAGCATTGGTACATCTTAGAGATAGATATCGAATACCGCAAGATACTACATGATAAACATAACGAGCTACCGTTCCTACCCGAGCGCACGATGGTCCACAAGGTCGAGAAATTGGTACCGAATTAGAGGACAAGCGTAAATATGTGGTACAAATTAGGGCCCTTTACGAAGCTATAAAGCATGGGCTTGAATTTAAAAAAGTGCACATGGTGATCCAACTCAATCAAAAGGCATGGTTAAAGGGATATATAGATCACAATACAAGGCTAAGGACGGATGCCAAAAACGAGTTTGAGAAAGATTTTTATAAACTTATGAATTTAAGTGTATTTGGCAAGACGATGGAGAATATCCGTAACCACCGCAACATCTAGTTGGTCACCAATGAGGACAAATATATAAAGCTTGTAATGAAGCCGAATTTTAAGGGTGAAAGCGGGTTTAGCAAAAACCTGGTAGGTGTTGAAATGGGCAAGACCGAGGTCAAGATGAACAAGCCGGTGTATATAGGCCAGGCTAAATTGGATATGTTGAAGTTAGTCATGTACAAGTTCCATTACAATTTCATGCAAGAAAAATATGGTTCTAAATTACAGCTCTGCTACATGGACACGGACTCCTTTGTGTACCCTATACGAACGGAAGACTTTTATAGGCACATCGCGCAAGATGTTGAGGCACGCTTTGATAAAAGTGCCCATAATCCCGATGATGGCAGGCCCCTCTCTATAGGGAAAAACAAGAAGGTGGTAGGCTTGATGAAGGACGAATTAGGTGAAAAATCATGACCGAGTTCGTTACCCTAAAGGCCAAGTTATATGCATACAAGAGTCTACCGAAGGAGGGTGGTGAAGAGGTGTGTCACTAAAAAATCAATAACCTTCGGTGACTATCAGCGATGCCTGGAAGAGGACGTTGACGTCTACAAGAGCCAGGTGTTGATCCAAAACAAGGGTCATAAAGTATACACGCAAGAGGTGAACAAGTTGGCACTAAACAGGACAGATAACAAACGGATAGTGAAACCCGATCAAATTACGACGCTTGCCAGAGGCCATTACCGCCTAGCGTCTAAAGGGAAATAAAATGGAGGAATGTTTATATACCTATCTTACTTCCGTATGCCATGATTGCCCATATACTTTTTCGTTATAAACGACTATTAATAAAGATGGTTGATATTGCACAAGTATTCGACAATGCCTCCGCAGAATATGAAAATATTGAAAAGCCCATCGATAAATTTTAAAGGAGGCTTTACGCAAAGGCAAAGGGAACCTTTTGCCAACAAAATGTACAACGTGAGCTTCAGGAGAAAGGGGAAACGACGGCAAAAGCACTGTCTACCCATGTTATAAGCTTGTATGCTAGCATGATCGGTAACTTCGTGGATATCGAAAGTGTCGAGGAGCTAAGGAGGGATATCGAAGACGATCCCATTATAAGGGACTCTATGACAGATCTTGGGATCCTCGTATACTGCACTATTGGGAGGGGTTTAGCCCCGCTGCGTGTAGCAGGCCATACAGCCCGATATATGGGAAAAAGAGAGAGAACGTGGTGAAGGAGGCGGATACGACGGAGGAGACGGTTCCATAAATAAAAATGAGTGAAAAACAAAAAGAAAGAGAGAGTCATTACAAAGCCACCAAGTCATCCCGGAAGGGTTGCGTGGAGGCACAATTTGGCGGCACTGAATAAGAAGAGGAAGAAAGAAATGAAGCAACAAGAGGGTACTGTAGAGCCCGCAGTCAAAGCCTCCTCTGAGACCAGTTCCAGCAAGTTGATGGACAGTGTCCACATCTATGGAGTTGGAGCGATAGACGTAATTGCCATAAGCGGAGGCGTTTGGTATATGTTTAGCAGGGGTAAAAATGAATCCCAAAACACCACACCGGCGACCCATCCAGAGCCCCAACAGGACAAACATGGCAAAACCCAGCCAAATATTGACATCTTCAAGATGCAATGAATTTTTGCTAAAAAAATAACACCTAATAAATGGCAACAAGCAAACATGATGAAAACATGGGGCCAAAAGAGACCATGACAATCGATGCCTTATGGGAGTCTGTCAGGGTCGTGTCTTACACGATACTAATTGCCACGGGTGGTAAAAAGCCCTAGGGGTCTCCAGACCAGGTGCCAGATGTACGTAGAGGATGGTCTTAAACTTGCTGGGTACATGGTTGCGGCGGTTCTATTCGATGAATACGCGATAAAAGAAGGTTGGTACAAAAAGTCATTAATAGCTCCGAAATAGACAACATGGTAAAAATTTTATATCTCCAAGAGAGATATAGAAATAATGGAAGAGGCCAAGCAGTGTTTTAAATGCTCAAAATCCCTACCGTTGTATCAGTTCAGGGCAAAGGGCAAAGGACAACTTACAAAAACATGCATCAAATCCCTTGATCTTGGTAGGATTTCAAAAGGCCATGCTAAATGTCGTAATTATATGCAACTCTTATATGAGTTGATAATCATCCTACATGACCATATGCAAGCACAATTTAATGAGGGCTATACCTGGAAAAATTATGAGAGACATGTCAATAATAAAGTACGCTTCAGGTACGACGAATCGTTTAATTCGCCGACACTTGCCGAGGTCACTAATGCATTACGATGGGCACATTATGCTATAACATCTGGGGATCAGATGCTGTAGGATAAACCAAAAATAAATGACCACAACTCGTGTTTGTCACCAAGGGCAAAAACGAGTCAATATGCAGGCCAAGATCTGTTCTAGTTGTAAGCACTATCTTTCTTTGGACAATTTCAGGATCAAGGGTAATGGTCAACTGACAAAGGCAAATGCTTGAATGCGCTCTAGGCGTCGCAGGAACGCAATAGGTGCCCCCATCAAAGGCAGAGATCTAGATGTAAGGAGTATGGCGGAAGTGAAATATGCCCCCATCAAAGACATAGGGCATATTGCAAGGAGTGCGGTGGAAGTCAAATATGCCCCCATCAAAGGGTGAGGGCCGAATGTATGGACTGTAAGGGGAGTGGGATTTGTAAACATGAAAGACAGAGGGCCTATTGCAAAGACTGTAAGGGAAGTCAGTTTTGCCACCATCAAAGGGTAAGGAAACGATGCAAAGAGTGTAAAGGCAGCCAGATTTGCAAACAAGGTAGGATAAGATCATTATGCAAGGACTGTGGGGGTGGAAGTGTCTGCCACCATGAAAAAAGGAGATCCACCTGTCACATTTGCAACCCTACTGGACATCTAGCAGGTGTTGTACGCAATCAAACCCACAATGCCCTGAAGGAAAACAAGGAGCTAGGTTCCCAGGAGTATCTTAAGCGTGATATCGCTACACTGCGGGCACATATTGAAGTCCAGTTTTCCGAGGGGATGACATGGGATAATTATGGGGAGTGGCACATTAATCATAAGGTACTGGTTAAATATAGAGAAAATGGGGATGATCCTTCGCTTGCTGAGGTGACGAGAAGACTACACTACACCAATACGCAACCTATGTGGGCAAGCGAAAATATATCTAAGGTTTTTGTAAATTTTTTGTTTTGTACATTTATTTATAGTCGGTACATTATATACAAAGTTTTGCGAAAAAGAAAAATTATATACATAGCTCTATAAAGTTAGTGCTAATCAAAACCGACTGATATGTGTCGGAATAGTCACCACAAACAATAAAATGGAGGTGTTATGTTGTAGAATATATAAGCAGATATTGGCACCACATAAGTTCAAAATAAGGGGTAATGGCCGTACCAAAACCTGTATAGGTTGCCTGACTAAAGCCAGGGAAAGGTGGGGTGTAAAAAACAAGGACATCGGAGACGTTGAACACAAGTTGGATTGGAAATTAGGGATGTTCAACAGGATGTAAGCTATATCATCCTGTATGATCTACTCACATATAACATTATACCCAAACATATGGAACTTATTGGGGATAGCCCGGAGAAGGCAAGGCTTGTTGAGAGATATCGCAATGCCCTGCGGTGCCTGCAGGGAAAATTATTGTATACTTCACCACCCTCCGAATACAAGGCTCGAGGGACCAAGCTCTGCCGTGTATGTTGGGAATTATTGGAAAACAATCATGGGGGTGTATTGATATGTTCGTGCTGTGGTGCCCTGTACCCCAAAGTTCATGACAGGAAGTGGAGCAACTATTGAAATAAAATGTTGGATGTCGTAAGAGATCCACATACGGCAATCTTCACCGGCTCAACGTCTTGTGGCAGGACACAACGTGTTTTGAACCTCCTCGAAAATTAATATAAGAAGCACTATCATAACATCTCGAAAGGGAATCGCTCTGGCGCGACGACTACGTGTTCCTGATAGACCCCGGAAGTGAGCTGTTTGAATGGATTCGGAAACTGTCCCAATTTCTGCCGGGGGAGGATGCGTTGTTTGTGATTGATGACGTCATCGCTGATGAAAGCCTCAATAAACGTCGACAATCACTACTTGAATTGGCTATTTCGGGAAGGCACAGAAAGCATAGTTTGTGGCTATCAACCCAAAGCTAAACTGTCTTACCTAAGAATCTGAGGAGGCAATAAAGAGCCCTGTTCTTATGGTTTCCTCATGAGAAGAGTGATATTAGGCTGATGGACGAGGAAACGAATCTCATCCTGGACTGGGACGAGATCAAAGTTAAGCTAAGAAAATCCAAACATGCGTGCTTGTATGTCAGATTGGAACACCCCAGAGCATGGAAGATTCTTGAGTGACCACGTTGAAAAAATCCCCTGGGCTACGTTGATATAATAGAAAGATGTCGTCGCAAGTTATGTTTAACACAGGAGCCATCGAGACCCTATCCAATAATCAGGATCAACCTATGTTCAAACGTGCCGATTTGGGACGTTTCCTGGGTATCGAAAAGGTTAAAACTATGACGATACCTTTTGCGTTTCTATCCACCAGGTCGGAAATAGTAGGGTCCAAGGGGGCATCTCCCATGGGCCCTCTTGGTAAGTTTAAAAATGGGCATGACGTCTTTGTGCGTAGATCAAAAAAGCCAAAAGCCGTTGGGGTCATTAAATGGTTGGCTAGGGCAGGTGTCCAAAAACTACAAGATGTAATTAAGGAGCAGCGTGAAGCCCTGGAAGATTGGGATGGGGCCCTTGCCTTACTAAATGATAAAATTGAGGACAGAGATAGTCAAATCATGATGTTGGGAAATGAAATTGAGGAGCTACAGCAACATGTTGTGCGGAAAGGATAATAGCGTGGTCATCATCCGGAAGAATAATGGCGATCCCTTTCAATACCTTGCCATCTGTGGTCAACAGGGGTATGTGGCATAGAAGATTCGGAATAAACTCGTTGATAACCACAAGGGTGAGATTGTGGTACTGGCAGAGACCCCGAATGCTATAGTCCATTACAACTGGATCCGGGAAAGTGGATGCATTGAAGTCAACCCGGAGAGGGTTAGACATTATAGGCTTAGTCAGAATTACACCCATGAACACTTCTTAGAACTCGCGGAATAGGCACAATTTTTACTACCAGCAGATAGTAAAAAGTAGTATAGTAGTATATGTAAAAGTGGGTGGGGGTGGCACTCCACCCTTCGGTAAGTCAAAAAAAGCCTCATTTAGTGGTGGGTTCCCAACCCCTCCCCCTTGGTATAGCCCGGGAACTATTACCACTCCTTCACATGCTCCGGGAGGCACTTCAACGTCTTGAGGAATAGGCATTAGTTCTTCCAAGACGAAGCCTCTTTCAGGAACATCTTTTATGTAGTACAGAAGACGACTACCTGCTACTATACGATCCAACCTATAGGTTTTATTGCTTCAGAAGACATCGGTGGCGCGTCTCTTTTGATCACCATGCTCCTCTCCGGGTTGTAGCAGATACAAATACAGCCTATCCTTGGACGGTGGCTTCTCTTCAGGGTATTCTTTGCTTTTTGTGAGAGGTACATCATCCAGCTTGATCGCTTCCGAGGGCTTCATACCAATCAAGGCATTCTTGATATTGTTTAGACCCTTCACTATAGTGTACAAATGTTTGACCCAAATGGTACTAGTCTCATCGGAAGCCAACTCCTGGGCATCTTGCGGTTTGAAGAGTCTTTCCGCAAGGAGATTTATTATAGCTTTCCACAAAGACCGTTTGTGTGGTGATATTTGGTGGTAGCACGTTTAATTTCTCCACCTCTGTCCTCTTACAGTTTTGTCACATCCGATTTGAACTCGGAACCGTTGTCACATTGGAAGGTTACCGGGTAGTGTAAGGGTCCTGCCTTGTAGATATCTTTGATCATGTCGGCGACTTCGCCGGCTTTTTTGGTTCTCAGGGCCCTAGCCACTGTAGTCAATGCTTGTCAGAATATACTTGTACGCAATGCCATACAACCGATCATGAGGCATATAGAGCAAATCGAACTGATGCATCTCGTTCAGTGTAGTAATTGTGAAGTGTGGATAATCGATACGTTTTGGGCCCCTGATATGTCTCAACCAGAGCAGTTGGCTATTAAGCCAATGAGTCACTAGCTTTTTCGGGAAACCACTCCCCTTTGCGAGTAACCTAACGGCTCTGCGTCCGACCCACAGATGTTCCGGAGCGTAGTAGATATTGTTTAGCTTTTCAACCTCCTTCTCGGTAACGATATGTGATGCTTTTGACATGTTTATAATATATGTCAAAAACGTTCTTACAGATACTTGTAGGCCACGAACCATAGCAGGGATAAGGAACCAAGAACGAATGTGAGTTCCCCATCTTGTTGGGTTTTTGAAGGAGTGTAGAAGTCCTTCAATTACGGTGCCTCCTTCTCCGAGACAATATAGAATTGATACATATTTTCGTCCAGCTCCCGAAGGCAATTGCCAGCCTTGATCTGCATCTCTCTTTGTTCGTTAAACCAGTCCAATTTAGGCTGCCTCTTACGTATCCACTCCGCCTGGGCCGAATTTAACTTTTCGACGGCCTCATCATGACGCCTGCGCTCCGCCTCACCATGCCCTGAGAACTTGCTGAATAAATAATTTCTCCCACTGAATGCAAGGGCGTTTATGCCCGCCCCAGCCACCAGTACAGTTATTGTGGCCATTTATTAATATTCAACATGGTCCAATCTACCATCTATAATATTCATCTGAGCGTCCATCAGAAAGTATACATAACATTTAAAATCTCCGGTTCCGTCGGTTTCCTTAGTGATGTGGAGAGTCATGCCATCACTAAAACGCTGCAGTGGTCTACCGCTACTATGTAGTACGTCATCAGGGGAGACCCGAAAGTCTATAAATAGGGCATACCGTTCGTTAAAGAACTGTCCTATCGTAACACTTGAGTCGTGGGCTCCAAAGATATTGACCACCTGTTCCAGGTGGTTCTTGGGGAGCATCGCGTGAGAGTGCACTTCATTAGGTTCCCTCCTCAACAATGACGCTAATCTTTTCTATTTTAGGGTTGTAAAACGTTTCGTTAACACCGACATAAGCCTTCACTTTCCCGGGGTCTATAAACAGTAGCAGTAGGCCGTTGAACGATTTGGAAGGAGAATCGATGTGTAAATCGTATGAGGTATCGGCTTTTTTCATATAAACCACCTTCATTCTGAGTACTCTTTTATAAGGCAGGGCGAATCTCGAATATCGGGACATCATTGCACTTGCCAGGCCTTCATTGGTAATTTTGTCAAACTCCAACCTGATATTGGTAATTTTATATGCGGCATCGGCTGCCTTGGCTGCTGTGCTCCCTTGGACTGCCGTCCCTCCATCCTTTATGACGTCACTGTAAGGGGAAAAATTGATAATGAATTGTAATCTGTCGTACAAGTCTGCCGGATAGAATGAGAGATCCTGGGTGAACTCGAACATTGTTTCAAGGGGGATACAAAAGGTGTTCCCATAGGCCTTAACGATGGCCTTTTCTTCGTCTGTTCCTACATGATCGGTGGCTTTGACCTTCAGGGTCCTAATTGTACCATCATTGGTATTGATACTTTGCAAAATAGGATATTGTCTCTATCAAAATTTGGTAGCCAGAGGTTCCGGTACACCGCCAGGATGTTGTAGTCGCTTATATTTTGAATTTCTTTGTTATTTAGGGTAATACGTAGGTTTTTTACTGAGCTTTTGCCTATGTTCGACACGATGGTGCGTTTTGTATTGGTCCCCGTTTATGTCAGATAAAATAGGAGCTTGAGACTACCCGGAATAATGACATCATTCTAGGGCATATTGGGTATATCGACGTACAGATCTTCTTTCTGGTTGATGGTTGATGGGGTATGCAAAATTTGAAGTCTTTGCAGGTGTCCCTTCATACCAAGAAGCTGCTTGCTTCCTGCGTAAGGGTCCATCCGTATACCGTATGCGTTCATAGTTATTTATTATATGGATGAAAATGCTGTGAATAAATGGATAATCCAGTATTTACACCTGAAGAGGATATTGGTAGGCATGATGAGGACGATAAGGGTGACACCCCATCAACACAGCAACTCCCTGGAACATCGGGGACTTCAACGCCAGGTCAGTAGCAGGGAGGTGCGCGTAGTCGATTGCGGCTGGGCACGAAGTCGGCCGAGACGATGCTATTTCATTCGAAGGTTGATAGACTATACACCAATCTTAGGGATGGGCTGGGTATGACACCAGATGTGATGCATTATGACAGGTTCCGAACGGGGGAGAATAGTGAACTTATTATAAAAAAGCTTGTGACGGGAAAAAGATCACTACCGGAAGTAGTACTGACGTTGCAAGATGGTAATTGTCCAACCACTAGACAGCTCCAGAGTAGGCTAGGTAGTACGCGTATGAAGGCCATAGGCTTTGATGATTATCAAACACCCAACAGGGGTAGCAAGATAAAGACCCAGAATCTCGCCCAGGATATTGATGTACTTGTGAATAGGGATGAAGAGAGGACCCCTTTGATGGGGGTGAAGTGAATGAAATGGAAACAATTGATAGTATTCAAAATTTAGCATACGATGTGGAGGGTTTTGTAGATACCTTGTTTGCAGGCATCGACCATGATGCCCACGAGGTTGATATGAGATCATTAAAACTGGTAATCGAGACCCTTCAAGGAGGTGAGGGATGAACTTATAAAATATGATAGCGACATCAGGAAGAAGGAGGGTAAATTGAAAGAAGAATTCAAGAAGCAGAAGGCCGGGGCGAAAAGGCCTCAGGAGATTGCCAACCTGGAGAAAGATATTTATAAATTGAAGAGGGACAAGAAGGCTGCACTGGGTAGACATGGTCTACTTTCCTCCGAGGTTTTTAAGCATCTGAGGAATATTAAGTCTAAGTTAATGAAGATTGCCGGGGATGACATGCCTTTGCGGGAGAAGCTTAAAACACTCTTCAGGGAGCAGGGTCTTACCATAGCTAGCATAGTCTCCGCTGTAGGTCTACTGGTTTCCACCATTGTCCTTGCCGTTACAGGAGGAAGTGGTGCAGCAGCAGGTGCTGCAGGGGGGGACCACAGGGGGTGGTGAAAAAGGGTGTGTGCGGAAGCAACTTGAGGGGCTTGGAAATTTCCTTAAGTATCTGGCGGGTAAAGCAGGTGCTGCATGGTCGGGTATTATCGGTACAGTAGTCTCCTTCCTTCTGAGAGTAGCGTCGACCATTGTTACATATGCAGCTAAGCATCTGTATATGGCAGCTGCTGCTGCTGCTCTTGGCCTTGTCGTACTATATGTGAAATAAGCCTTTATTTTTTTCTCAACCATATATAGGCCTGGATAATCCCGACTCCTGTTATAACTAGGGTGGTTTTGGTATCCTCATGTTGATTTGATCCTCTAAAACGTATGGGGGTACCACCCCCACCCTTCTGTCCTACATTTTCTTGCCTTGTTGTAGGCCTGGGAGGTATAGATGGTAAGGCCTGTTTGGTATGATGGGGAGGTATAGGAGGTATAGGATGCTTTGGAGGTATAGTATGTATGGGTGGCATAGTATCCCTTGGGGGTAGGGTATGACTAGGGAGCGTAGTATGCCTCGCAATAGGCTTGTTTAAGTCAAGCCGTATACCTATTATCGCACTTCCAGGAGCAATCAAAATGTTGTTGTTATATCCCACAATCTTCCCCATACGCAGGTTCATATGGGATGGCAGCATGTACACGTGATGCATTACAGCAAAGTTCACTGGAGTCTGGACATATTGCAGTACTTTTTGGAATTCAGTAATGTCATGGCTTACATTCTCTTGACGCTCAACCATGGCTTCGAATTTCTGTACCAGAATTTGCCTTGCCGTGTAGTTGTCAGCATTGGAGCCAATTAAGGATGCCTTGTCACCTGCCTGAAATCCCAGTAACAGGACCACGTAAACCCTGATACTCTCACTCAGCTTGGTCAGACCCTCTGACGTTAGACCTTGGGATTCGGGCATGATGAATTTGGCCCAGTCGCCATCGACCTGCGGCCACCATCTACCATTCATCAATGATGAGATGACGGCCTTGAATTTATACAAGGCATTGGGATCTGCACCGTACTCGCGGCATACCTGTGCATACCCGGAGCTCGAGTATGGGTTTTCATACTGTGAGAAGTCATCATCGTAAGGCATGGGGACCTGCATACGAGCCAGGATGCGACGCATGTGATAATAGACATGGACTTTAAAAATCGAGTTGATAAAGGGTACCGAGACCGTCATATGCTTGGTACAGAAGCCTAATGCCGTGGTTGCGCTATGGGTAGTGAAATTGACCTGAATGTTCCAATAGTCCAACGCTTGCTCTTTCCACCCGGGTCATCAAGGTAGGTTGTCGGGACCTTTATGGCATACTTGGTGAATTCGGGGAATACTACAGATATATGGGAATCCGTACTCACGTAGAGGTCCTGGTGCTCCAAGTTGGTTACACCAAGTGGCCATTCACCCCTGTTGGTCTTGTACTTTGCAGAATTGTTGTATTGGTATATGTTCATTTCTTAAAACAAAGGAGATGAAACAACTGTGTATTACAGACATCGATAAACCTACCATATTTGAAGACCACCTGGGACATTACACTCGTATTGCCTTGAAATCGATAAGCATCAGGCCTGCATGGCTGAATTTATACAGCAACAATGACATTATGATCAGGAATGTGGGACCCGATCAGAGGGTGACTCGTATCTCTATTGTGAATAGTTTGTATAGGATCGAGGATATCGCTGCTATTGTCAACAGCCAAGCAGAGGACAAGATCAAGCCTTTCGTATTGAAAAATAGCTACTCTAGGCTCCGTGTCAACGATGGGTACTCGATGGTGATTCATCGACCAATGCAAGAGCTTTTAGGCCTGCCCTTTTACCCCAGTAATAAGTATTATTTGAAGGGTGATTACGACGGTTTATACAGGACCGATACATGTCGGAAATTGAGACTTTTTGTCTACAATCGGATGAAAACGACTGTGGATGGCAAAAAATCAAAGATTCTGGCCTTGCTTCCCACCAAAGAATTGAATGCATGGGGGACATGCTAACCTGGAGTTTTGATACCCCTGTATACCTTCCACTGAAGGGGTCAACTGACCGTCTGGAGTTTATGCTAACGGACGTCTACCATCACGAGAATAACGTCACGTTTTTTGACATCACAATATGCATTCTCATAGAATAAATGACGACTGATGTAAGTAAACTCTATCCGAGTTTGCCGAGTGCACCCGTGCAGGGCTCTGATCAAGACGATGGATAGGTTTTTAGACTTAGAAAAATAAAGGAAATAGAACAATATCTCCGGGATGAAATAAAGGAGCGGAATAGATTTAGAAAAAAATTTAAAATGCACAATACGTGGGTACGCTTTTGCGATCATGGACTGGTTGGCGTAAGTGTTATTACGTCAGGGCTTGGGATTGGAGCTACGGCCTCGGGCTTAGGGGTTCCCCTGGCCTGTGCTATGGGGGGACTTGAGATTGCCGCTGGAATAGGGAAGGCCGGTCTCCGGAATGCCTCTAAACGGTTGCGTGTTAAGTTAAAACATGATAGCATAAGGCTACTCGCAAAGGCGAAACTAAACTCGATTGTAGATCTGATCATCAAAGCAATGGAAAATGGCGTTATTAGTGACCATGAGTATGGCCTTATTAGCCGTGAAAGAAAAAGGTATATGCTGTTGAAGGAGCAAATGCGGCAGAGGTTTAACAGGATCGTAAATGCCATCAATGAACTGGAAAGAGCCCAGCTAGTTGCCAAGGGTAGGGAGGAGGGGAAAGACGAATTTTAAAAAAAACTTCAATCTGTGCAATATGCAAGCACTATATAGAGTCTCCACCTGAATATAGGCCTTAATTTTGTATTATATTTTATAGACCGAAAAGGTCCATAAAATATATGATTTTCTAGTCCTCGCCCAACAGCCATTCCTTTTTAAAACCTTTATACCGGCATTCTGTGATGTGTACCTGAGGGTAGTGGTCTTTTACCTTGTACATATACCGATGAAATAGCTAGAAGAAGGCTGGCTTGGCAGGGTTCATCGTAGGATACGGGCATACCATGGAATTTGGTGGTAATTGTGTCCTAATAATATTGAAGTTTAGCATTCACATAACGGTCTTTTTTAGCAGGCTCTATCGTCAATTGTTCGGATATTAGATCTTCGATTTTTTGTCATATTTGTCGATACCTTGCAACCCAATCAGGTTACTCTTTAAAATCGAGACTCATTGCCGGTACAGCATTAGCGTTGTACCGGGTCACCCCATGTGCGGACCAGATTTTAGGTGTTTTCACCCTCAAGGCAACCAGGACGTACTGTGTATGGTACCTACTATATATCGTTTCTCCTCACCACCGTTAGCAGACATGGCATCTGATACCGTCAGGTATTCTATATGATATCGTTGGTATCCGTAAAGGTAGCGGCAAAATTGTAGAATATATTTGGGTTGACAAGCTTGTTTGCAAATTGTAGCATCTTCTTTATTGTATATTTCGAGCGATCTCAGAGAACTACATGTCATCGTACATACGCAGCCACCTCCGTTATATGTAATATATTCGTGATAGCAGTTAGCATGTCCCCCATGCATTCAATTCTTTGGTGAGAAGAAAGGCCAGAATCTTTGATTTTTTTTCCAGCATAGCATTTTAACGCATAACACAAACCTTGAGGACCATGAAGAAATTGGGGTTGCATATGAGGTAAGAAGGGGCAAGCACAAATGTACTAGCCATAGAGCCTACCAGTGCGGTATCGCGGTATATCAACTCGCGAAGTTGCGCATGCTCAAATTTTACTATGATCTTCTGAACAAGTACGTGGATCGTTAGGACTTTGAGTATATTTACATGGACACCGACAGTGCGTATTGTGTCATCTCTGGGAAAAAGTTACGAGATGTCATTCGCCCCAAATTACTTGACGAGTATGATGAGGATATAAGAAAACTGGCTTGCCACCGATAAGTACTCGAGTCGAACAGGAGGGTTATTTAAAGCAGAATTTATTGCGTTTCGGATGATTGTCCTGACAGCCAAATGTTGACAGGACAATCATCCGAATGCTGTCGACTACTAATAAAAAGGATGTCTGATATTGCACAAGTCTTTGACAATGCCTTTGGAGAATATGAACATGTGGAACCCCCGCCCAATAAACGCCAAGTCCTGAAAGAGGCCCTACAAGGGTCACTTACTACCCAAAAAATGGTTACCGGCAAGCATCGTACCTAAACGAAAATAGAGTGGACGAGTTATGGAAGGAGTCAAGTGCCCAAGACGCAAACAATAAAATGGATATTAAATGTTGTCGCGTATGTAGACAACTATTATCCTCGCACAAGTTCAAAATCAGAGGGAATACTCTAACAAAAATTTGCATGGTTTGCCTGGCCAGAGCTAAGGAGAGGTGGGCTGTCAAAAATGATATCTAAGACGTTAAAATGGACCCCCTTCCTATTGATAGGGAAATTAGAGATGTTCAACAAAATGAGAATTACCTGATTCTCTATGATCTACTCACATACAACAATATACCCCAGTATACCGAACTTATCGGTGATAGCCCGGAGAAGGAACTACTTGTTAAAAGGTACCGCAATCCATTGCGGTGCCTGCAAGAAAAGTTAATATACGTCCAACTACCCCTCGAATACAAGGCTCAAAATACTAAACTCTGCCATGCCTATCGAGGGACCTTGGAAAACAAGCATGGGGGTGTATGGATTTGTGGGTCATGTGCGGCAATATACCCCAAAATTCACGATCGAAAGTGGAGCAACTATTAGTAAATGGACACTATTAAGGAGGTGGATACGGCAATTTTCACAGGCCCAACAAGCTGTGGGAAAACACAACCTGACTGAACCTCCTCGAGCAGGAATATAAAAAGCACTATCACAACATAGTCATTTTGTGTCTAAATATACGGTGGAACCGTACCTACCTCGAAAGGGCCTCACTTTGGAAAGACCTCTGTGTATTTCTAATAGACCCCAAGGACCAACTTTTCGAATGGATTCAGAAATTTTCGTTGTTGATAGCAGGCGAAGAAAGTCTCTTCATAGTCGATGATTGTATAGCAAGCGAGGATTTCGACAAGCGTCGACAATCACTGCTTGAATTAGCTATCAGTGGTAGGCACCGCAAACATAGTTTGTGGCTACTTACCCAAAGCTGTACAGCCCTGCCCAAGAATCTGAGGAGACAGAAAAAAGCCTTGTTTTTATGGTATCCACATGAGAGGAGTGACATGAAAATGATAGACGAGGAGATTAATATCATCCCCGACTGGTCGGATATAAAGGCCGAATTGAAAAAATCAAAACACGCTTGCTTGTACGTAAGATTGGAATATCCTAGGACTTGGAGGATTCTTGAGTGACCACAGCAAAAAGCCCAGGCCAAGCATCAGTATATAGAAAAAATGTCTTCACAACTCGCCCTATTCAATGCAATACCTGCAGGAGCCATTGAGACTTTGTTCGATAAACAGGGTTAACCCCTCTTCAAACGCGCCAATCTCGAGAGATTTCTATGCATTCCAAATGCTAGGCAGTACGGCCTTCATCGTCATATGACAATATCAAGTGGAGAACTACAGGGTATAACAACTGTAGTAGCCAACTACAGTTGCTCAGATACCTCGAAATGTGTTAAAAACGGCATGACGGTATTTGTCACGTTGGACGGGATTTCAGGCTTCTCTATGACCTATATGATTTGGGTGTTCCATCACTAGACGACTAAACAGACGCTAATTTTTGAACCTTTCAGCTGTATGTTAATAAGTAGTGAAATATCAAAAGATGGAAGCCTATCTACAAAAGATTCAATTTACAATCAACTACAATATTCGGGTACCTGTGCTACATTGCTGCATAAAGGCAGGATCAGTAACTGGTTATTGTCCTACCTGCCTGGAAAAATTTAGGTATCGAGGTGGAGTATACTACAAAGGTTTTAAATATCCCACGGACGATGATCTTATACACAGGGTAGCATCAGGCGAAAAAGCATGGACAAGATTTGCAACAAACGAGATCGATGATGATCTCGAGGATGATATTGAACGTCTAGGACTCGATATCGTTGCGGCCAAAAAGAACGCCTATGGAGCACTCTGCTACCCGATCGTCAAGGATAGGGATTCGAAGCTAAATACTCAATTTTCCTATACCAGATAGACGTCTAGTCGATATTGATTTGGAGAATGCGCCTAATGTCATCAAAGGTATCATCTATGGGTATCCGTTCTACACCCAACATCCTTCGGTTTATGTAAGGGATCTGAATGAAGATGACGATGACGAGGATGAGAATGAGGATGACGAAATAGATTTGGATGACCTGGAGGTAGTCATGGTAGTCTTGGTATTTTTAAGGCTTTTGACGATGGTATACAAGTGTTTCACCCAAATGGTACTAGGCTCCCCAGAGAGCCGCTCTTGAGGCTTGCATAGCCTTTCCGCAAGGACTTTATTGTAGGAATCTACAAAGGCAGTAAACGTATGGTGGTACTTGGTGGTGGTCCTCTTAATTTCAAAACCCTTATCCTCCAGTAGTTTCGTTACCTCGGATTTAAACTCAGAGCCAAAAATCTTGGGGTGTCGTTAAGGTCCTGCTTTGTAAACATCTTTGATCATCTCAGCGACTTCGCTAGCTCTCTTCGTTCTTAGGGGCTTCGGTACTTTGTTACGTGGGGCCACGTCAACGCCTGTCAGGATGTATTTATATTTACTACCGTACAAACGATCGTCAGGCATATAGAGCAGGTTGAACTGATGCATTTGAAATGAAATGGGGGTAGTCAATACGTATTGGGCCTCAAATGTGTCGTAGCCACAATAGTTGCCTACTTATCCAATCAATTACATTCTTTTTGCGGAGACAACTCTCCTTGGCAAGAAATTTAACGGCTCTGCGTCCGACCCACAGATGTTCCGGAGTATAGTAAATATTGCTTAGTTTTTCTGCTTCTTCCTCAGTAACGATATGTGATGCTTTTGACATGTTTATTATATATGTCAAAAACGTTCCTACAGATACTTGTAGACCACGAAGCCTAGTAGGGACAATGAGCCAAGTACGAACGTGAGTTCCTCATTTTCTTGTTGCTTGGAAGGTATGTAGAAACCCTTCAACTGAGGAGCTTTTCTTCCGATGAGATGAAGTATTGGTACATGCTATCGACCAATTGCCTTAGTCTTTCTCCTTCTTTGAGCTGCATCTCTCTTTACTTTGCAAAAAAATCGAGTTTGGCTTGTCTATCCCTCATCCAGTGGAATTATTGAGCCTTTCTACAGCCTCGTCGTGCCGCCTTCTCTCGGCTTCTTCGTGTCCCGAGAGCCTGTAAAACAAGAAGTTAGCCCCGCTGAACGCCAGTGCGTTGATCGCTGCACCTGCCACGATAACAGCTATCGTTGCCATTAATCTGCGACATATCGATTGCCCTTTGACATGTTTTCACTCGCCCACATGTTTTCACTCGACCACATAGGTTGCGTATTAGTGCAATCTCCTAGCAACCTTAACAAACGATGGATCATCCCCATTTTTCTGATATTTAATTGGTAATTTGTTATCTACATGCCACTCTCCATAATTATCCCATGTCATCCCATGGGAAAGCTGGGCTTCAATATGGGTGCGCAGCGTTGCCATGTCGCAACCGAGATATTTCCGGCAGCTGACCCCATTGGTTCCCTTTAGAGCCTTGTGTGTTCGACATCGTACAACAGAGGCGACATGTCCATCAGGTTTACATACAGTGCATATTGATCTCCTTTTTTCGTGGCGGCAAAACTGGCTGTTTGCAATAGGCCCTCACCTTTTGATGATAGCAAATCTGGCTGCCTTTGCACTCTTTACAACTTGATCTCGGCTTTGATGATGGCAAATTTCACTTCCCCGCATTCTTTACACTTGGGGCACCTTATACGTTTTTGTGACGCAATGGCCGTTTTCAGGCATTTGATACATGCTTTTGCTAGTTGACCCCTTGATCCTAAACTTGTGTAAAGAAAAATAATGTCTTTGACGGGGACAAATCTGACTGCCCTTGCAGTCTTTGCATCGATACCTTATCCTTTCATGGGGGCATATTTGACTTCCCTTACACTCCTTACATTGGGATCTCTGCCTTTGATGGGGACAAACCTGACTGCCCTTGCAGTCTTTACAATAGGCCCTCTCCTTTTGATGGGGGCATATTTGACTACCGCAACACTTCTTACTTTGGGATTTCGGTTTTCCATGAGGACAAGTCTGACTGCCCTTGCAGTCTTTACAATAGGCCCTCACCCTTTATTGGGGGCACTTGTTTTTGGTACGGTGGTGTTTCGCATGCATGTCTTTAAAAGATGCATGTCTTTGTAATTTGATCATTTTTCAACACTCTAAAATTGTCCAAAGATAACAAGTGCTTGCATTTTTGACAGCTCTTGCTTTCTTCCATATTGGGGTCATTTAATACTCCACAGAATGAAACCTACCGATCAGGATATTCAGCCGGCCGTCTTGAGACAAATACACGTAAGCCATGAAATTTCCTGTTTCATGGGCTTTTTGGTGATGTGCAGCGTGATACTATCACTTAGACGTTTTAGGGGCCTTCCACTACCATGTAGGTGATGATCGGAAGACGCCCGAAAGTCTACAAACAGGGCATACCATTTGTTGAAAAAATGCCGTGACGTTCGAGTCATGGCTACCAAAGAGGTCCACAATCTGCTCAAGGTGATCCTTGGGTAACATCGCATGGGAGTAAAGCTCATTAGGCTCCCTCTCGGCAGTGACGATGACCTTCTTATTTTTTGGATTGTAGACCTCGTTAACGCCGGCGTAAGCCTTCACTTTCCCGGGATCTATGAAGAGTAGCAAGACACCCTTAAATATTTTGAGGATGTGTCAATTTGGAGGTTATAACTTGTGTCTGATTTTTTCATGGTGATAACCTTGCTACGGAGTATCCTTTCGTAGGGCAGGGCCAATCTTGCATACCTCGAAATCATGCCGCTTGCGAGACCTTCGTGGGTGATCTTGTCAAACTCCAACCTAATGTTGTTTATCTGATAGGTTGCATCGGCTGGCTTGGCTGGCGCGGTAGACCCCGAGACTGCTGGGGAATCTTTCAGGGCGGAGGCAAAAGTTACTAAAATCAAAGATCGATGGCTTTTACGATCGTCTTACGGAAAAGTTGTTATGATATGTTCAGGGAAGATAATGGGAATCAACTCATTGTTAAGGATATAGTGAAGGGTAAGAAAACATTCAAGAAAATAGTGGTTACAAATCAAGATGTTAGCCTAAAAACTGTTGGTCAGACGCTGCTGGGTAGTAATCGCCTCCAAGCCCTTGGGTTTGTCGACTATGTTACATCTAATTAAGGTGGTAAATTTAGGGCCCAGAACCTCCTGAAAAGGTATAATAAAATAGAGGAGGAGGCCGAACATATTGTGATGGAATCGTTGGAGGAGATCGATTAATTTGTAGATGCCACGGAGAGCCTTATGCAGGACACTTCGTATGTCGGGCCTGATGAAGGCAGCGTCACTCCACGTGAAAGAAGAGAACTTGACCTCGAGCTTCAGACGCTAAGGCGTAACTTGAAAAGCCTGAAAAATAAGATTTTCCTATACGACAGTGAGATTAACAAGACAGAGGGCAGGGTGAAGAAATTTGAGAAGCAAAAGGTTGGGGCGGACGAAGGACAACAAGGTAATCTTGAAAAGGAACTAAATAAGCCGAAGAAAGAGATTAAGGATCTGAACGATAAAAAGAAGGCCATAGGGGAAGCACATGGTATACTATCCACTGACATATATACACTGACAACTGAGACATATCAAAGACACGCTGTTGAAAATAGAATTCTGCCTGGCCGTGTAGTTGGCTGCACCGGTCCCTAGAAGGGATGCCTTGGCCCTGCTTGCAACCTCAGTAACAGGATCACATAAACCCTGATACTCTCGCTTAGCTTGGTCAGGCCTTCAGAGGTCAAACCCTGACTTGTAGGCATGATAAACTTTGGCCAATCCCCATCGACCTTGGGCCAGTATCTACCATTTGTCAATGAGGACATAAAGCCTTGAACTTAACCTGTGCATACCCAGAACTCGAGTATGGGTTTTTGTACTGTGAAAAGCCGTTGTCGTACGGCATGGGAACCTTCATTCTTACCAGGACACGACGCACGTGGTAGTACACGTAGAATTTAAAATTTTACAAGGGGTGCGGAGCCCGTCATGTGCTTGGCTCATATGCCTAATGCGGTAGGTGCGCAATGGGTGGCGAGATTGACTTGGATATTCCAATAGTCCATTGCCTGTCCTTTCCACCCCACACTAACAGGGTCATAGATGTAGGTTGTTGGAACTTTGATGGCATACTTGGTAAGCTCCGAAAATACCACAAAAATATGGGAGTCTGTACTCACATACAGGTCCTGGTGCTCCAAATTGGTTACACCAAGCGGCTATTCTCCACTGTTACTTTTATACTTTGCCGAATGGTTGTATTGGTAGATGTTCATTTCTTAAAACAAAAGGATATGAAGCAACTCTATATCACCGACATAGATAAACCTACCATATTTGAAGAATACCTTGGACATGACACTCGTATTGCTCTGAAATCTATATTCATTAGGGCCGGATGGTTAAACCTATACAGCGACAACGACATTACAATAAGAAAAGTGGGGCCTGATCAAAGGGTGACTCGTATCGAGAATATGAAGGGTTTGTATAGGATCGCGGTAATTGTCAACAGCTAGGTGGAGGGTAAGATTAACCTATTTGTATTATAAAATGGGTACTGTAGACTTCGTGTCGGTGACGGTTACTCGGTTGTGATTCATCGACCATTGCAGGAGCTCCTAGGCCTACACTATGACCCCGCAAAAACGTATTATATGAAGGGTGACTACGACAGTTTATACAGGACCGATACATATCAGAAAGTGAGACTTATTTGTCCACATTTGGATGAAGATGACTGCCTTTTGGATGGCAAAAAATCCAAGGTTCTGGCCTTGCTTCCGACCAAGGAGTTAAACGCCTGGGGAGACATGTTTATCTGGAGTTTTGATACCCCTGTTTACTTTCCATTAAAAGGCTCCTCGGACCGTCTGGAGTTTATGCTAACAGACGTCTACCATGACGAGAAGAACGTCACGGTTTTCAATATAACCATGTGCATTCTGATAGAATAAAGATGAGCGATATCAGCACACTTTATCCGAGTTTGACGAGTGCACCTGCGCAAAGCTCTGATCATGATGAGGGACAAATTTTCAGGCTTAAAGAAATAGAGGAGATAAAGCAATATCTCTGGGATGAAATAAAGGAGTGGAATAGACTTGGCAAAAAATTCAAAATGCACAATACGGGAGTACGCTTCTGCTTCCATGGACTGCTTGGCGTAAGTGTAATTACGTCAGGGCTTGGAATTGGAGATATGGCCTCAGGTTGGGGGTTCCCCAAGCCTCTGCCATGGGGGGACTCGCGATTGCTGTCGGAATAGGGCAGGACGGTCTCCGGATGGCCTCTAAACGGTGGCGTGTTAAGTCCAAAGAACATGATAGTATAAGGCTACTCGCGGAGGCAAAATTAAACTCGATCTTTGACCTAATCAGCAAGGCAATGGAAAACGGCGTTATCAGTGACCACAAGTATACCTGATTAGCCGTGAAAAGGAGAGGTTCATGCTACTAAAAGAACAAATGGGGCAGAGGTTAAATAGGATCGTGAATGCCTTCAACGAACAGGAGAGGTCCCAGTTGGTTTCCAAGGGCAGGGAGGAGAGAAAAGACGAAATTTTAAAAAAACTTTAATCTGTGCAATATGCAAGCACTATGTAGAGTCCCCACCCGAATATAGACCTTAACTTTATATTTTATAGGTGTACACCTATAGAATATTTCTTAATCTTCGCTTAGCAGCCATTCCTTCCTAAAGTTTTTGTACCGACATTCCGTAATATGTGCCTGCGGGTAGTGTTTTTTACCTTGCATGTATACTGATGAAACGTCCAGAAAAGCACTGACCTGGCAGGGTTTATCGTATGGTACGGGCATACCATGGAATTTGGTTGTGATCGCGTCCTTATAGTACCGGAGTATGGCATTCACATAACGGTCCTTTTTTACAGGCTCTGTCGTCAGTTGTTCAGATATTAGATCTTCGATTTTTTGCCATATTTGACGATACTTTGCAACCAAATCGGGGTATTCCTCAAAATCGAGACTCATTGCCGGTACTGCATTGGCGTTATACCGTCTCACCCCATGTGCAGACCAGATTTTTGGTGTCTTTACCCTGAGGGTTACCACAAGGTCCTACATATGGTACCCTACTATGTACCGATTATCCTTATCTCCATTGGCAGGGTTGGCATCTGACACCATCAGGTAGTCTAAATTGATATCATCGATATCTGTGAAGGTAGCAGCAAATGAGTAGAATAGTTTCCGGCTGACGAGCTCATTCTCAAATTTTAGCATCCTGTTTATTGTATATTTCGAACGACTGCAGAGAATTGGCTTTCATCGTACACACGCAACCACCCCCATTGTACGTGATATGATCCTTATAGCAGTACCAGCGCAACGTTAAACCCTTTACCAGGAACCTCCAACCACAGGTGCATCTATCATACGCATCCAATATACGCTCGCAGTTATTACAATTCTCATTCATTTATTAAGCGATCCTCCAGGTCCTCAAGACGAATCCATAGGTCTTGAATCCTCCATTCATTGGACCCCTCTTTCTCTGATTCTTGTACTAATGCCAGAGCCATAAGAGGTAAGGAGATACCTACGCCGGCTATAAATGCAATCAATGTTGCGATTCGAAGATATCGAATTTTGATTGACAGCTAATGCAGATGTTTTTTCAAATATATTTGAGCACCCCGGGATCTTTTTCAACAGCCTTATTGCACATTTTCTGCGTCTTGAAACGATATATATTCCAGTATGGGTAGATTCTTTTCAACAACCCCATTACACATCTCTTGCGTCTTGAACCTATCCGGTACATGTATGACTTGCCATTGATCTTTTTCAAAAATTTTGTTACACATGTCTCGCGTCTTGAGTCGATCCGGTACATAACTCAGCAGCCATGGCTCCTTTTCAACAGCTAAAACTCATCTTTATTATAGTATTATTTTACAACAAGTATTGTAAGGCTGCCGACAGGTTACAGCACATGCATTGATTTTTAAGGAATTCCCCTACTCATTTTTGTATGATTGGGACATCACCTTGATATGCATGAAAAATTCCTAATAAGCTGTGTTGAGTCATGCATATCAACAGATTTTAGTGCAATGACAAACGTCACAAGCAAAATTCAGTATGATGATGTTTCATGAGAGTTTGACCTTGAATTCACAAAATAACGGTATATCATGAGCCTCTAAACTAGTTGTTTGAAAAAAACAGCAAGGTATAAAAAATTTTCCCAAATACGCAAAGTTTCGAAATTTTTGGCTTTTTTCTCAAATCTTTGAAAAGTGACCTTTCGTAAATTTATGAAAGTAAAAACAAGACCAAAAGTGCCTGGTTAAGGACTTAATCCGAACTTGTTTCTACGTTTTCCTTCAAAACTTAAAGAGTGTATTGGAAAGAAAATCTTCGTTCGACTGTCTTGCGCGGGCTACCGAACACCACCAATTCACAGGCGCTATCCCACTACTGCTCAGCGTGAGAACTTTTGCCTGCTGCGTTTCCGCCCTGGGCCGATACGTTCCTCATTATCGAACCTAATACTAAATGAATCCCTTCCTGTAGACCATGTTGACACTGAGCTTAGTGTGGACGCCTGATCGACATAGACAACTGACCGATAGTGGTCCCGAACTCAAGCCGTTCGTAAGTTTATTCTCCAAGTAGCTGGATTACAGGTGCACGCCACTACACCCAACTGACGGCGAATGGTAAAAAGTATTTACTTATGCTTTTTTATTATTCCGTAAAATCAAGAAAAAAATCTGCTTGAAGATATCAACTGAATCTTACATTTTTTGTCCAGAAATTAGTTGAATACATAAAAGTAGCATTCGAAAGTACCGGTGGTTTCAAATTTCATTCGCTACTTTCCATAAAATATTCCTCGCCTGATGAATTTATATTTTTTCTTTTCAACAATTTGCAAAAAATACGAACGTGTAAAGAAACGTTTGAATTCGATTCCACCTTATGTTACTCCATCCCCGTATACAAATTAGATGACGTCCACCCAGGCAATTTTTCACATAGTATTTTTAATTAAAATACATTCTTTTATCTTCTTTTATGTTAGAAGAAAATTTATTTTTGTAAGGTATAATTTTCGCAATATCAGAAGTGTGTAGGGTTTAAATATATTGAGAACAAAATCGTAGAAAACTCGCGTCCTTGTTTTTATTAATGGTGCTGAAAATTGCAGTAAATTAAAATTTTTGAAAAAATTTATATTGTCAGATGTCAAAAAATAATGTTATATCTTTAAACGTCTGGGATCTAGGTTCTATGAATATTGCGGAATTTACTTTGTTGTCAATAGTTTATTTTCATGTAATAAAATTACTCGAATTTTTGAAAGAATGTCGAAATTTAAAAAACGCCAAATAAATTAAATTGGATCAATAAGTCTTCTGATAGGCAATGCTGGAGGTGCGCAGCTGTGCGCGATTGATTTTACTTTTTAGCAACTGGTTTACACCAATTGCTCTAAAATCTGTAAGGAAATAGATAAGGAACCATTTTTTTGTAAGCCAATGTTTAAAAATCTCTACACGCCTTTGCTTTAAAAAGGACATGCGTTAGAAGGAAATCAACCTACGGTTTCAGGTTAAAAAACTAGGCCTGTTCTTTAGAGATAAGAATAATGACCTGCCTGCATAGAATTGTGATATTTTTAAATAAAGAGTGTGAATACCACATTAAACAGCCAGCAACTAAAGTATCTACGCAAAAGTTTCTTGTAAAGCATACGTGTACTCAAAAACGGACAGAGCTGGCAAAAAAGAATGCGGAATTGAAACACGGAGGCTTTTCCGAATTAACATCGCTATTTTCCACATTTTTAATTTTTTAATTCCGCAAGGTTAATTTTTTTATCAGTAAAGAGAATTCACAGACTAGGATATTGTTTCATTCTTCTATGCAAAAACATAATCATTGGAGAAGTAGAACCAACATTTTCCCAAATAGCCAATACCAGCCTATATACCCTTTAGGACAAAATTTCGAAATTTTTGGCTTTTTTCTCAAATCTTTGAAAAGTGACCTTTCGAGAAAGTTCATTTTGTCAAGCTTTCTAAATTGTAAACTTATGAAATTAAAAACAAGACCAAAATTGCCTGGTTAATGATTTAATCCGAACTTGTTTCTACGTTTTCCTTCAAAAATTAAAGAGTATATTGGAACAAAATCTTCGTTCGGCTGTCTTGCGCAGGCTACCGAACACCACCTATTCACAGGCGCCATCCAACTACTGCTCAGCGCTGGAACGTTTGCCTGTTGCGTTTCCGCCCTGGGCCGATACGTTCCTCATTATCGAACCTGGTACTGCATGAATTCCTTCCTGTAGACCATGTCGACACTGAGCTTAGTATTGACGCCTGACCGTTATAGACAACTGACCGATAGTGGCGCAATATTAAAGAGTATATTGAAAAGAAAATCTTCGATCGACTTTCTTGCGCGGGCTACCGAACACCACCTATTCACAGGCGCTATCCCACTACTGCTCAGCGCGGGAACTTTTGCCTGCTGCGTTTCCGCCCTGGGCCGTTACCTTCCTCATTATCGAACCTGGTACTACATGAATTCCTTCCTGTAGACCATGTTGACACTGAGCTTAGTGTGGACGCCTGATCGACATAGACAACTGACCGATAGTGGTCCCGAACTCAAGCCGTTCGTAAATTTAGCCTCCAAGTAGCTTGATTACAAGTGCATGCCACTACACCCAACTGACGGCGAAGGGTAAAAAGTATTAACTTATGCTTTTTTATTATTCCTTCAAATCCAGAAAAAAATTTGCTTAGAGATATCAACTGAATCTTGCATTCTTTGTCCAGAATTGTGTTGAATACATAAAAGTAGCATTCGAAATTAGCGGTAGTTTCAAATTTCACGCGCTACTTTCCATAAAATATTCCTCGCCTGATGAATTTACATTTTTTCTTTTCAACATTTTGCAAAAAGTGAGAACGTGTAAAGAAACGTTTGAATTCGATTCCACCTTATGTTACTCCACCCCCGTATACAAATTAGATGACGTCCACCCAGCCAATTTTTCACATTATATTTTTAATCAAAATACTTTTTTCTATCTTCTTTTATGTTAGAAGCCAATTTATTTTTGTAAGGTATAATTTTCGCAATATCAGAAGTGTCTAGTGTTTAAAAATATTGAAAACAAAATCGTAGAAAACTCGCGTCCTTGTTTTTATTAATGGTGCTGAAAATTGCAGTAAATTAAAATTTTTGCCAAATTTATATTGTCAGATGTCAAAAAATATTGTTATATTTTTAAACGTCTGGGATCTAGGGTCTATGAATATTGCGGAATTTACTTTGTTGTCTATAGTTTATTTTCATGTGATAAAATTACTCGAATTTCTGAAAGAATGTCAAAATTTAAGAAACACCAAATGAATTAAATTGGATCAATAAGTCTTCTGGTAGGCAATGCTGGAGGCGCGCAGCTGTGCGCGATTGTTTTTACTTTTTACCAACTGGTTTATAACAATTGCATTAAAATCTGTAAAATAATAGATAAGGAACCATTTTTTTGTAAGCCAATGTTTACAAATTCTTTACACGCCTTTACTTTAAAAAGGACATGCGTTAGAAGGAAATCAACCTACGGTTTTAAGGTTAAAAAACTAGGCCTGTTCTTTAGAGATAAGAATAATTACCCGGCTGCATAGAATTTTGAATTTCTTAAAGAAAGAGTGTGAATACCAAATTAAACAGCCAGCAACTAAAGTATCTACGCAAAGGTTCCTTGTAAAACATACGTGTTTATGAAAGTAAAAAAAAAGACCAAAAGTGCCCGGTTAAGGATTTAATCCGAACTTGTTTCTACGTTTTCCTTCAAAAATTAAAGAGTATATTGGAAAGAAAATCGTCGTTCGACTGTCTTGCGCGGGCTACCGAACACTACCTATTCACAGGCGCTATCCCACTACTGCTCAGCGCGGGAACTTTTGCCTGCTGCGTTTCCGCCCTGGGCCGATACGTTCCTCATTATCGAACCTGGTACTACATGAACTCCTTCCTGTAGACCATGTTGACACTGAGCTTAGTGTGGACGCCTGATCGACATAGACAACTGACCGATAGTGGTCCCGAACTCAAGCCGTTCGTAAGTTTAGTCTCCAAGTAGCTGAATTACAGGTGCACGCCGCTACAGCCAACTGACGGCGAAGGGTAAAAAGTATTTACTTATGCTTTTTTATTATTCCTTCAAATCAAGAAAAAAATTTGCTTAGAGATATCAACTGAATCTTACATTCTTTGTCCAGAATTGTGTTCAATACATAAAAGTAGCATTCGAAATTAGCGGTAGTTTCAAATTTCACGCGCTACTTTCCATAAAATATTCCTTGCCTGATGAATTTATATTTTTTCTTTTCAACATTTTGCAAAAAGTGAGAACGTGTAAAGAAACGTTTGAATTCGATTCCACCTTATGTTACTCCATCGCCGTATACAAATTAGATGACGTCCACCCAGGCAATTTTTCACATAGTATTTTTAATCAAAATACATTTTTCTATCTTCTTTTATGTTAGAAGCCAATTTATTTTTGTAAGGTATAATTTTCGCAATATCAGAAGTGTGCAGGGTTTAAATATATTGAGAACAAAATCGTAGAAAACTCGCGTCCTTGTTTTTATTAATGGTGCTGAAAATTGCAGTAAATTAAAATTTTTTTTAAATTTATATTGTCAGATGTCAAAAAATATTGTTATATTTTTAAACGTCTGGGATCTAGGGTCTAAGAATATTGCGGAATTTACTTTGTTGTCAATAGTTTATTTTCATGTGATAAAATTACTCGAATTTTTGAAAGAATGTCGAAATTTAAAAAACGCCAAATAAATTATATTGGATCAATAAGTCTTCTGATAGGCAATGCTGGAGGCGCGCAGCTGTGCGCGATTGTTTTTACTTTTTACCAACTGGATTATACCAATTGCACTAAAATCTGTAAAATAATAGATAAGGAACCATTTTTTTGTAAGCCAATGTTTACAAATTCTTTACACGCCTTTACTTTAAAAAGGACATGCGTTAGAAGGAAATCAACCTACGGTTTTAAGGTTGAAAAACTAGGCCTGTTCTTTACAGATAAGAATAATTACCCGGCTGCATAGAATTTTGAATTTCTTAAAGAAAGAGTGTGAATACCAAATTAAACAGCCAGCAACTAAAGTATCTACGCAAAGGTTCCTTGTAAAACATACGTGCTTATGAAAGTAAAAAAAAAGACCAAAAGTGCCTGGTTAAGGATTTAATCCGAACTTGTTTCTACGTTTTCCTTCAAAAATTAAAGAGTATATTGGAAAGAAAATCGTCGTTCGACTGTCTTGCGCGGGCTACCGAACACTACCTATTCACAGGCGCTTTCCCACTACTGCTCAGCGCGGGAACTTTTGCCTGCTGCGTTTCCGCCCTGAGCCGATACGTTCCTCATTATCGAACCTGGTACTACATGAACTCCTTCCTGTAGACCATGTTGACACTGAGCTTAGTGTGGACGCCTGATCGACATAGACAACTGACCGATAGTGGTCCCGAACTCAAGCCGTTCGTAAGTTTAGTCTCCAAGTAGCTGAATTACAGGTGCACGCCGCTACACCCAACTGACGGCGAAGGGTAAAAAGTATTAACTTATGCTTTTTTATTATTCCTTCAAATCAAGAAAAAAATTTGCTTAGAGATATCAACTGAATCTTACATTCTTTGTCCAGAATTGTGTTCAATACATAAAAGTAGCATTCGAAATTAGCGGTAGTTTCAAATTTCACGCGCTACTTTCCATAAAATATTCCTTGCCTGATGAATTTATATTTTTTCTTTTCAACATTTTGCAAAAAGTGAGAACGTGTAAAGAAACGTTTGAATTCGATTCCACCTTATGTTACTCCATCGCCGTATACAAATTAGATGACGTCCACCCAGCCAATTTTTCACATAGTATTTTTAATCAAAATACTTTTTTCTATCTTCTTTTACGTTAGAAGCCAATTTATTTTTTGTAAGGTATAATTTTCGCAATATCAGAAGTGTCTAGGGTTTAAAAATATTGAGAACAAAATCGTAGAAAACTCGCGTCCTTGTTTTTATTAATGGTGCTGAAAATTGCAGTAAATTAAAATTTTTGTCAAATTTATATTGTCAGATGTCAAAAAATATTGTTATATTTTTAAACGTCTGGGATCTAGGGTCTAAGAATATTGCGGAATTTACTTTGTTGTCAATAGTTTATTTTCATGTGATAAAATTACTCGAATTTTTGAAAGAATGTCGAAATTTAAAAAACGCCAAATAAATTATATTGGATCAATAAGTCTTCTGATAGGCAATGCTGGAGGCGCGCAGCTGTGCGCGATTGTTTTTACTTTTTACCAACTGGATTATACCAATTGCACTAAAATCTGTAAAATAATAGATAAGGAACCATTTTTTTGTAAGCCAATGTTTACAAATTCTTTACACGCCTTTACTTTAAAAAGGACATGCGTTAGAAGGAAATCAACCTACGGTTTTAAGGTTGAAAAACTAGGCCTGTTCTTTACAGATAAGAATAATTACCCGGCTGCATAGAATTTTGAATTTCTTAAAGAAAGAGTGTGAATACCAAATTAAACAGCCAGCAACTAAAGTATCTACGCAAAGGTTCCTTGTAAAACATACGTGTTTATGAAAGTAAAAAAAAAGACCAAAAGTGCCTGGTTAAGGATTTAATCCGAACTTGTTTCTACGTTTTCCTTCAAAAATTAAAGAGTATATTGGAAAGAAAATCGTCGTTCGACTGTCTTGCGCGGGCTACCGAACACTACCTATTCACAGGCGCTTTCCCACTACTGCTCAGCGCGGGAACTTTTGCCTGCTGCGTTTCCGCCCTGGGCCAATACGTTCCTCATTATCGAACCTGGTACTACATGAATTCCTTCCTGTAGACCATGTTGACACTGAGCTTAGTGTAGACGCCTGATCGACATAGACAACTGACCGATAGTGGTCCCGAACTCAAGCCGTTCGTAAGTTTAGTCTCCAAGTAGCTGGATTACAGGTGCACGCCACTACACCCAACTGACGGCGAAGGGTAAAAAGTATTAACTTATGCTTTTTTATTATTCCTTCAAATCAAGAAAAAAATTTGCTTAGAGATATCAACTGAATCTTACATTCTTTGTCCAGAATTGTGTTGAATACATAAAAGTAGCATTCGAAATTAGCGGTAGTTTCAAATTTCACGCGCTACTTTCCATAAAATATTCCTCGCCTGATGAATTTATATTTTTTCTTTTCAACATTTTGCAAAAAGTGAGAACGTGTAGAGAAACGTTTGAATTCGATTCCATCTTATGTTACTCCACCCCCGTATACAAATTAGATGACGTCCACCCAGCCAATTTTTCACATAGTATTTTTAATCAAAATACTTTTTTCTATCTTCTTTTACGTTAGAAGCCAATTTATTTTTTGTAAGGTATAATTTTCGCAATATCAGAAGTGTCTAGGGTTTAAAAATATTGAGAACAAAATCGTAGAAAACTCGCGTCCTTGTTTTTATTAATGGTGTTGAAAATTGCAGTAAATTAAAAATTTTGTCAAATTTATATTGTCAGATGTCAAAAAATATTGTTATATTTTTAAACGTCTGGGATCTAGGGTCTATGAATATTGCGGAATTTACTTTGTTGTCTATAGTTTATTTTCATGTGATAAAATTACTCGAATTTTTGAAAGAATGTCAAAATTTAAGAAACGCCAAATAAATTAAATTGGATCAATAAGTCTTCTGGTAGGCAATGCTGGAGGCGCGCAGCTGTGCGCGATTGTTTTTACTTTTTACCAACTGGTTTATACCAATTGCACTAAAATCTGTAAAATAATAGATAAGGAACAATTTTTTTGTAAGCCAATGTTTACCAATTCTTTACACGCCTTTACTTTAAAAAGGACATGCGTTAGAAGGAAATCAACCTACGGTTTTAAGGTTGAAAAACTAGGCCTGTTCTTTAGAGATAAGAATAATTACCCGGCTGCATAGAATTTTGAATTTCTTAAAGAAAGAGTGTGAATACCAAATTAAACAGCCAGCAACTAAAGTATCTACGCAAAGGTTCCTTGTAAAACATACGTGTTTATGAAAGTAAAAAAAAGACCAAAAGTGCCTGGTTAAGGATTTAATCCGAACTTGTTTCTACGTTTTCCTTCAAAAATTAAAGAGTATATTGGAAAGAAAATCGTCGTTCGACTGTCTTGCGCGGGCTACCGAACACTACCTATTCACAGGCGCTATCCCACTACTGCTCAGCGCGGGAACTTTTGCCTGCTGCGTTTCCGCCCTGGGCCGATACGTTCCTCATTATCGAACCTGGTACTACATGAACTCCTTCCTGTAGACCATGTTGACACTGAGCTTAGTGTGGACGCCTGATTGACATAGACAACTGACCGATAGTGGTCCCGAACTCAAGCCGTTCGTAAGTTTAGTCTCCAAGTAGCTGAATTACAGGTGCACGCCGCTACACCCAACTGACGGCGAAGGGTAAAAAGTATTTACTTATGCTTTTTTATTATTCCTTCAAATCAAGAAAAAAATTTGCTTAGAGATATCAACTGAATCTTACATTCTTTGTCCAGAATTGTGTTCAATACATAAAAGTAGCATTCGAAATTAGCGGTAGTTTCAAATTTCACGCGCTACTTTCCATAAAATATTCCTCGCCTGATGAATTTATATTTTTTCTTTTCAACATTTTGCAAAAAGCGAGAACGTGTAAAGAAACGTTTGAATTCGATTCCACCTTATGTTACTCCATCGCCGTATACAAATTAGATGACGTCCACCCAGGCAATTTTTCACATAGTATTTTTAATCAAAATACATTTTTCTATCTTCTTTTATGTTAGAAGCCAATTTATTTTTGTAAGGTATAATTTTCGCAATATCAGAAGTGTGCAGGGTTTAAATATATTGAGAACAAAATCGTAGAAAACTCGCGTCCTTGTTTTTATTAATGGTGCTGAAAATTGCAGTAAATTAAAATTTTTGTCAAATTTATATTGTCAGATGTCAAAAAATATTGTTATATTTTTAAACGTCTGGGATCTAGGGTCTAAGAATATTGCGGAATTTACTTTGTTGTCAATAGTTTATTTTCATGTGATAAAATTACTCGAATTTTTGAAAGAATGTCGAAATTTAAAAAACGCCAAATAAATTATATTGGATCAATAAGTCTTCTGATAGGCAATGCTGGAGGCGCGCAGCTGTGCGCGATTGTTTTTACTTTTTACCAACTGGATTATACCAATTGCACTAAAATCTGTAAAATAATAGATAAGGAACCATTTTTTTGTAAGCCAATGTTTACAAATTCTTTACACGCCTTTACTTTAAAAAGGACATGCGTTAGAAGGAAATCAACCTACGGTTTTAAGGTTAAAAAACTAGGCCTGTTCTTTAGAGATAAGAATAATGACCCGGCTGCATAGAATTTTGAAATTCTTAAAGAAAGAGTGTGAATACCAAATTAAACAGCCAGCAACTAAAGCATCTACGCAAAGGTTCCTTGTAAAACATACGTGTTTATGAAAGTAAAAAAAAAAGACCAAAAGTGCCTGGTTAAGGATTTAATCCGAACTTGTTTCTACGTTTTCCTTCAAAAATTAAAGAGTATATTGGAAAGAAAATCTTCGTTCGACTGTCTTGCGCGGGCTACCGAACACCACCTATTCACGGGCGCTATCCCACTACTGCTCAGCGCGGGAACTTTTGCCTGCTGCGTTTCCGCCCTGGGCCGATACGTTCTCATTGTCGAACCTGGTACTACATGAATTCCTTCCTGTAGACCATGTTGACACTGAGCTTAGTGTGGACGCCTGATCGACATAGACAACTGACCGATAGTGGTCCCGAACTCAAGCCGTTCGTAAGTTTAGTCTCCAAGTAGCAGGATTTCAGGTGCACGCCACTACACCCAACTGACGGCGAAGGGTAAAAAGTATTAACTTATGCTTTTTTATTATTCCTTCAAATCAAGAAAAAAATTTGCTTAGAGATATCAACTGAATCTTACATTCTTTGTCCAGAATTGTGTTGAATACATAAAAGTAGCATTCGAAATTAGCGGTAGTTTCAAATTTCACGCGCTACTTTCCATAAAATATTCCTCGCCTGATGAATTTATATTTTTTCTTTTCAACATTTTGCAAAAAGTGAGAACGTGTAAAGAAACGTTTGAATTCGATTCCACCTTATGTTACTCCATCGCCGTATACAAATTAGATGACGTCCACCCAGGCAATTTTTCACATAGTATTTTTAATCAAAATACATTTTTCTATCTCCTTTTATGTTAGAAGCCAATTTATTTTTGTAAGGTATAATTTTAGCAATATCAGAAGTGTGTAGGGTTTAAATATATTGAGAACAAAATCGTAGAAAACTCGCGTCCTTGTTTTTATTAATGGTGCTGAAAATTGCAGTAAATTAAAATTTTTGTCAAATTTATATTGTCAGATGTCAAAAAATATTGTTATATTTTTAAACGTCTGGGATCTAGGGTCTAAGAATATTGCGGAATTTACTTTGTTGTCAATAGTTTATTTTCATGTGATAAAATTACTCGAATTTTTGAAAGAATATCGAAATTTAAAAAACGCCAAATAAATTATATTGGATCAATAAGTCTTCTGATAGGCAATGCTGGAGGCGCGGAGCTGTGCGCGATTGTTTTTACTTTTTACCAACTGGATTATACCAATTGCACTAAAATCAGTAAAATAATAGATAAGGAACCATTTTTTTGTAAGCCAATGTTTACAAATTCTTTACACGCCTTTACTTTAAAAAGGACATGCGTTAGAAGGAAATCAACCTACGGTTTTAAGGTTAAAAAACTAGGCCTGTTCTTTAGAGATAAGAATAATGACCCGGCTGTATAGAATTTTGAAACTCTTAAAGAAAGAGTGTGAATACCAAATTAAACAGCCAGCAACTAAAGTATCTACGCAAGGGTTCCTTGTAAAACATACGTGTTTATGAAAGTAAAAAAAAGACCAAAAGTGCCTGGTTAAGGATTTAATCCGAACTTGTTTCTACGTTTTCCTTCAAAAATTAAAGAGTATATTGGAAAGAAAATCTTCGTTCGACTGTCTTGCGCGGGCTACCGAACACCACCTATTCACAGGCGCTATCACACTACTGCTCAGCGCGGGAACTTTTGCCTGCTGCGTTTCCGCCCTGAGCCGATACGTTCCTCATTATCGAACCTGGTACTACATGAATTCCTTCCTGTAGACCATGTTGACACTGAGCTTAGTGTGGACGCCTGATCGACATAGACAACTGACCGATAGTGGTCCCGAACTCAAGCCGTTCGTAAGTTTAGTCTCCAAGTAGCTGGATTACAGGTGCACGCCACTACACCCAACTGACGGCGAAGGGTAAAAAGTATTAACTTATGCTTTTTTATTATTCCTTCAAATCAAGAAAAAAATTTGCTTAGAGATATCAACTGAATCTTACATTCTTTGTCCAGAATTGTGTTGAATACATAAAAGTAGCATTCGAAATTAGCGGTAGTTTCAAATTTCACGCGCTACTTTCCATAAAATATTCCTCGCCTGATGAATTTATATTTTTTCTTTTCAACATTTTGCAAAAAGTGAGAACGTGTAAAGAAACGTTTGAATTCGATTCCACCTTATGTTACTCCATCGCCGTATACAAATTAGATGACGTCCACCCAGGCAATTTTTCACATAGTATTTTTAATCAAAATACATTTTTCTATCTCCTTTTATGTTAGAAGCCAATTTATTTTTGTAAGGTATAATTTTAGCAATATCAGAAGTGTGTAGGGTTTAAATATATTGAGAACAAAATCGTAGAAAACTCGCGTCCTTGTTTTTATTAATGGTGCTGAAAATTGCAGTAAATTAAAATTTTTGTCAAATTTATATTGTCAGATGTCAAAAAATATTGTTATATTTTTAAACGTCTGGGATCTAGGGTCTAAGAATATTGCGGAATTTACTTTGTTGTCAATAGTTTATTTTCATGTGATAAAATTACTCGAATTTTTGAAAGAATATCGAAATTTAAAAAACGCCAAATAAATTATATTGGATCAATAAGTCTTCTGATAGGCAATGCTGGAGGCGCGGAGCTGTGCGCGATTGTTTTTACTTTTTACCAACTGGATTATACCAATTGCACTAAAATCAGTAAAATAATAGATAAGGAACCATTTTTTTGTAAGCCAATGTTTACAAATTCTTTACACGCCTTTACTTTAAAAAGGACATGCGTTAGAAGGAAATCAACCTACGGTTTTAAGGTTAAAAAACTAGGCCTGTTCTTTAGAAATAAGAATAATGACCCGGCTGCATAGAATTTTGAAATTCTTAAAGAAAGAGTGTGAATACCAAATTAAACAGCCAGCAACTAAAGTATCTACGCAAAGGTTCCTTGTAAAACATACGTGTTTATGAAAGTAAAAAAAAAAGACAAAAAGTGGCTGGTTAAGGATTTAATCCGAACTTGTTTCTACGTTTTCCTTCAAAAATTAAAGAGTATATTGGAAAGAAAATCTTCGTTCGACTGTCTTGCGCGGGCTACCGAACACCACCTATTCACAGGCGCTATCCCACTACTGCTCAGCGCGGGAACTTTTGCCTGCTGCGTTTCCGCGCTGGGCCGATACGTTCCTCATTATCGAACCTGGTACTACATGAATTCCTTCCTGTAGACCATGTTGACACTGAGCTTAGTGTGGACGCCTGATCGACATAGACAACTGACCGATAGTGGTCCCGAACATAAGCCGTTCCTAAGTTTAGTCTCCAAGTAGCTGGATTACAGGTGCACGCCACTACACCCAACTGACGGCGAAGGGTAAAAAGTATTAACTTATGCTTTTTTATTATTCCTTCAAATCAAGAAAAAAATTTGCTTAGAGATATCAACTGAATCTTACATTCTTTGTCCAGAATTGTGTTGAATACATAAAAGTAGCATTCGAAATTAGCGGTAGTTTCAAATTTCACGCGCTACTTTCCATAAAATATTCCTCGCCTGATGAATTTATATTTTTTCTTTTCAACATTTTGCAAAAAGTGAGAACGTGTAAAGAAACGTTTGAATTCGATTCCACCTTATGTTACTCCATCGCCGTATACAAATTAGATGACGTCCACCCAGGCAATTTTTCACATAGTATTTTTAATCAAAATACATTTTTCTATCTTCTTTTATGTTAGAAGCCAATTTATTTTTGTAAGGTATAATTTTCGCAATATCAGAAGTGTGTAGGGTTTAAATATATTGAGAACAAAATCGTAGAAAACTCGCGTCCTTGTTTTTATTAATGGTGCTGAAAATTGCAGTAAATTAAAATTTTTGTCAAATTTATATTGTCAGATGTCAAATAATATTGTTATATTTTTAAACGTCTGGGATCTAGGGTCTATGAATATCGCGGAATTTACTTTGTTGTCAACAGTTTATTTTCATGTGATAAAATTACTCGAATTTTTGAAAGAATGTCGAAATTTAAAAAACGCCAAATAAATTAAATTGGATCAATAAGTCTTCTGATAGGCAATGCTGGACTGGCGCAGCTGTGCGCGATTGTTTTTACTTTTTACCAACTGGTTTATACCAATTGCACTAAAATCTGTAAAATAATAGATAAGGAACCATTTTTTTGTAAGCCAATGTTTACAAATTCTTTACACGCTGTTACTTTAAAAAGGACATGCGTTAGAAGGAAATCAACCTACGGTTTTAAGGTTAAAAAACTAGGCCTGTTCTTTAGAGATAAGAATAATGACCCGGCTGCATAGAATTTTGAAATTCTTAAAGAAAGAGTGTGAATACCAAATTAAACAGCCAGCAACTAAAGTATCTACGCAAAGGTTCCTTGTAAAACATACGTGTTTATGAAAGTAAAAAAAAAAGACCAAAAGTGCCTGGTTAAGGATTTAATCCGAACTTGTTTCTACGTTTTCCTTCAAAAATTAAAGAGTATATTGGAAAGAAAATCTTCGTTCGACTGTCTTGCGCGGGCTACCGAACACCACCTATTCACAGGCGCTATCCCACTACTGCTCAGCGCGGGAACTTTTGCCTGCTGAGTTTCCGCCCAGGGCCGATACGTTCCTCATTATCGAACCTGGTACTACATGAATTCCTTCCTGTAGACCATGTTGACACTGAGCTTAGGGTGGACGCCTGATCGACATGGACAACTGACCGATAGTGGTCCCGAACTCAAGCCGTTCGTAAGTTTAGTCTCCAAGTAGCTGGATTACAGGTGCACGCCACTACACCCAACTGACGGCGAAGGGTAAAAAGTATTAACTTATGCTTTTTTATTATTCCTTCAAATCAAGAAAAAAATTTGCTTAGAGATATCAACTGAATCTTACATTCTTTGTCCAGAATTGTGTTGAATACATAAAAGTAGCATTCGAAATTAGCGGTAGTTTCAAATTTCACGCGCTACTTTCCATAAAATATTCCTCGCCTGATGAATTTATATTTTTTCTTTTCAACATTTTGCAAAACGTGAGAACGTGTAAAGAAACGTTTGAATTCGATTCCACCTTATGTTACTCCATCGCCGTATACAAATTAGATGACGTCCACCCAGGCAATTTTTCACATAGTATTTTTAATCAAAATACATTTTTCTATCTTCTCTTATGTTAGAAGCCAATTTATTTTTGTAAGGTATAATTTTCGCAATATCAGAAGTGTGTAGGGTTTAAATATATTGAGAACAAAATCGTAGAAAACTCGCGTCCTTGTTTTTATTAATGGTGCTGAAAATTGCAGTAAATTAAAATTTTTGTCAAATTTATATTGTCAGATGTCAAAAAATATTGTTATATTTTTAAACGTCTGGGATCTAGGGTCTAAGAATATTGTGGAATTTACTTTGTTGTCAATAGTTTATTTTCATGTGATAAAATTACTCGAATTTTTGAAAAAATGTCGAAATTTAAATAACGCCAAATAAATTATATTGGATCAATAAGTCTTCTGATAGGCAATGCTGGAGGCGCGCAGATGTGCCCGATTGTTTTTACTTTTTACCAACTGGTTTATACCAATTGCACTAAAATCTGTAAAATAATAGATAAGGAACCATTTCTTTGTAAGCCAATGTTTACAAATTCTTTACACGCCTTTACTTTAAAAAGGACATGCGTTAGAAGGAAATCAACCTACAGTTTTAAGGTTAAAAAACTAGGCCTGTTCTTTAGAGATAAAAATAATGACCCGGCTGCATAGAATTTTGAAATTCTTAAAGAAAGAGTGTGAATACCAAATTAAACAGCCAGCAACTAAAATATCCACGCAAAGGTTCCTTGTAAAACATACGTGTTTATGAAAGTAAAAAAAAAGACCAAAAGTGCCTGGTTAAGGATTTAATCCGAACTTGTTTCTACGTTTCCCTTCAAAAATTTAAGAGTATATTGGAAAGAAAATCTTCGTTCGACTGTCTTGCGCGGGCTACCGAACACCACCTATTCACAGGCGCTATCCCACTACTGCTCAGCGCGGGAACTTTTGCCTGCTGCGTTTCCGCCCTGGGCCGATACGTTCCTCATTATCGAACCTGGTACTACATGAATTCCTTCCTGTAGACCATGTTGACACTGAGCTTAGGGTGGACGCCTGATCGACATAGACAACTGACCGATAGTGGTCCCGAACTCAAGCCGTTCGTGAGTTTAGTCTCCAAGTAGCTGGATTACAGGTGCACGCCACTACACCCAACTGACGGCGAAGGGTAAAAAGTATTAACTTATGCTTTTTTATTATTCCTTCAAATCAAGAAAAAAATTTGCTTAGAGATATCAACTGAATCTTACATTCTTTGTCCAGAATTGTGTTGAATACATAAAAGTAGCATTCGAAATTAGCGGTAGTTTCAAATTTCACGCGCTACTTTCCATAAAATATTCCTCGCCTGATGAATTTATATTTTTTCTTTTCAACATTTTGCAAAAAGTGAGAACGTGTAAAGAAACGTTTGAATTCGATTCCACCTTATGTTACTCCATCGCCGTATACAAATTAGATGACGTCCACCCAGCCAATTTTTCACATAGTATTTTTAATCAAAATACATTTTTCTATCTTCTTTTATGTTAGAAGCCAATTTATTTTTGTAAGGTATAATTTTCGCAATATCAAAAGTGTGTAGGGTTTAAATATATTGAGAACAAAATCGTAGAAAACTCGCGTCCTTGTTTTTATTAATAGTGCTGAAAATTGCAGTAAATTAAAATTTTTGTCAAATTTATATTGTCAGATGTCAAAAAATATTGTTATATTTTTAAACGTCTGGGATCTAGGGTCTAAGAATATTGTGGAATTTACTTTGTTGTCAATAGTTTATTTTCATGTGATAAAATTACTCGAATTTTTGAAAGAATATCGAAATTTAAAAAACGCCAAATAAATTATATTGGATCAATAAGTCTTCTGATAGGCAATGCTGGAGGCGCGGAGCTGTGCGCGATTGTTTTTACTTTTTACCAACTGGATTATACCAATTGCACTAAAATCAGTAAAATAATAGATAAGGAACCATTTTTTTGTAAGCCAATGTTTACAAATTCTTTACACGCCTTTACTTTAAAAAGGACATGCGTTAGAAGGAAATCAACCTACGGTTTTAAGGTTAAAAAACTAGGCCTGTTCTTTAGAGATAAGAATAATGACCCGGCTGTATAGAATTTTGAAACTCTTAAAGAAAGAGTGTGAATACCAAATTAAACAGCCAGCAACTAAAGTATCTACGCAAGGGTTCCTTGTAAAACATACGTGTTTATGAAAGTAAAAAAAAGACCAAAAGTGCCTGGTTAAGGATATAATCCGAACTTGTTTCTACGTTTTCCTTCAAAAATTAAAGAGTATATTGGAAAGAAAATCTTCGTTCGACTGTCTTGCGCGGGCTACCGAACACCACCTATTCACAGGCGCTATCCCACTACTGCTCAGCGCGGGAACTTTTGCCTGCTGCGTTTCCGCCCTGGGCCGATACGTTCCTCATTATCGAACCTGGTACTACATGAATTCCTTCCTGTAGACCAAGTTGACACTGAGCTTAGTGTGGACGCCTGATCGACATAGACAACTGACCGATAGTGGTCCCGAACTCAAGCCGTTCGTAAGTTTAGTCTCCAAGTAGCTGGATTACAGGTGCACGCCTCTACACCCAACTGACGGCGAAAGTTAAAAAGTATTAACTTATGCTTTTTTATTATTCCTTCAAATCAAGAAAAAAATTTGCTTACAGATATCAACTGAATCTTACATTCTTTGTCCAGAATTGTGTTGAATACATAAAAGTAGCATTCGAAATTAGCGGTAGTTTCAAATTTCACGCGCTACTTTCCATAAAATATTCCTCGCCTGATGAATTTATATTTTTTCTTTTCAACATTTTGCAAAAAGTGAGAACGTGTAAAGAAACGTTTGAATTCGATTCCACCTTATGTTACTCCATCGCCGTATACAAATTAGATGACGTCCACCCAGGCAATTTTTCACATAGTATTTTTAATCAAAATACATTTTTCTATCTTCTTTTATGTTAGAAGCCAATTTATTTTTGTAAGGTATAATTTTCGCAATATCAGAAGTGTGTAGGGTTTAAATATATTGAGAACAAAATCGTAGAAAACTCGCGTCCTTGTTTTTATTAATGGTGCTGAAAATTGCAGTAAATTAAAATTTTTGTCAAATTTATATTGTCAGATGTCAAAAAATATTGTTATATTTTTAAACGTCTGGGATCTAGGGTCTATGAATATCGCGGAATTTACTTTGTTGTCAATAGTTTATTTTCATGTGATAAAATTACTCGAATTTTTGAAAGAATGTCGAAATTTAAAAAACGCCAAATAAATTAAATTGGATCAATAAGTCTTCTGATAGGCAATGCTGGAGTCGCGCAGCTGTGCGCGATTGTTTTTACTTTTTACCAACTGGTTTATACCAATTGCACTAAAATCTGTAAAATAATAGATAAGGAACCATTTCTTTGTAAGCCAATGTTTACAAATTCTTTACACGCCTTTACTTTAAAAAGGACATGCGTTAGAAGGAAATCAACCTACGTTTTAAGGTTAAAAAACTAGGCCTGTTCTTTAGAAATAAGAATAATGACCCGGCTGCATAGAATTTTGAAATTCTTAAAGAAAGAGTGTGAATACCAAATTAAACAGCCAGCAACTAAAGTATCTACGCAAAGGTTCCTTGTAAAACATACGTGTTTATGAAAGTAAAAAAAAAAGACCAAAAGTGGCTGGTTAAGGATTTAATCCGAACTTGTTTCTACGTTTTCCTTCAAAAATTAAAGAGTATATTGGAAAGAAAATCTTCGTTCGACTGTCTTGCGCGGGCTACCGAACACCACCTATTCACAGGCGCTATCCCACTACTGCTCAGCGCGGGAACTTTTGCCTGCTGCGTTTCCGCGCTGGGCCGATACGTTCCTCATTATCGAACCTGGTACTACATGAATTCCTTCCTGTAGACCATGTTGACACTGAGCTTAGTGTGGACGCCTGATCGACATAGACAACTGACCGATAGTGGTCCCGAACATAAGCCGTTCCTAAGTTTAGTCTCCAAGTAGCTGGATTACAGGTGCACGCCACTACACCCAACTGACGGCGAAGGGTAAAAAGTATTAACTTATGCTTTTTTATTATTCCTTCAAATCAAGAAAAAAATTTGCTTAGAGATATCAACTGAATCTTACATTCTTTGTCCAGAATTGTGTTGAATACATAAAAGTAGCATTCGAAATTAGCGGTAGTTTCAAATTTCACGCGCTACTTTCCATAAAATATTCCTCGCCTGATGAATTTATATTTTTTCTTTTCAACATTTTGCAAAAAGTGAGAACGTGTAAAGAAACGTTTGAATTCGATTCCACCTTATGTTACTCCATCGCCGTATACAAATTAGATGACGTCCACCCAGGCAATTTTTCACATAGTATTTTTAATCAAAATACATTTTTCTATCTTCTTTTATGTTAGAAGCCAATTTATTTTTGTAAGGTATAATTTTCGCAATATCAGAAGTGTGTAGGGTTTAAATATATTGAGAACAAAATCGTAGAAAACTCGCGTCCTTGTTTTTATTAATGGTGCTGAAAATTGCAGTAAATTAAAATTTTTGTCAAATTTATATTGTCAGATGTCAAAAAATATTGTTATATTTTTAAACGTCTGGGATCTAGGGTCTAAGAATATTGTGGAATTTACTTTGTTGTCAATAGTTTATTTTCATGTGATAAAATTACTCGAATTTTTGAAAAAATGTCGAAATTTAAATAACGCCAAATAAATTATATTGGATCAATAAGTCTTCTGATAGGCAATGCTGGAGGCGCGCAGATGTGCCCGATTGTTTTTACTTTTTACCAACTGGTTTATACCAATTGCACTAAAATCTGTAAAATAATAGATAAGGAACCATTTCTTTGTAAGCCAATGTTTACAAATTCTTTACACGCCTTTACTTTAAAAAGGACATGCGTTAGAAGGAAATCAACCTACAGTTTTAAGGTTAAAAAACTAGGCCTGTTCTTTAGAGATAAAAATAATGACCCGGCTGCATAGAATTTTGAAATTCTTAAAGAAAGAGTGTGAATACCAAATTAAACAGCCAGCAACTAAAATATCCACGCAAAGGTTCCTTGTAAAACATACGTGTTTATGAAAGTAAAAAAAAAGACCAAAAGTGCCTGGTTAAGGATTTAATCCGAACTTGTTTCTACGTTTCCCTTCAAAAATTTAAGAGTATATTGGAAAGAAAATCTTCGTTCGACTGTCTTGCGCGGGCTACCGAACACCACCTATTCACAGGCGCTATCCCACTACTGCTCAGCGCGGGAACTTTTGCCTGCTGCGTTTCCGCCCTGGGCCGATACGTTCCTCATTATCGAACCTGGTACTACATGAATTCCTTCCTGTAGACCATGTTGACACTGAGCTTAGGGTGGACGCCTGATCGACATAGACAACTGACCGATAGTGGTCCCGAACTCAAGCCGTTCGTGAGTTTAGTCTCCAAGTAGCTGGATTACAGGTGCACGCCACTACACCCAACTGACGGCGAAGGGTAAAAAGTATTAACTTATGCTTTTTTATTATTCCTTCAAATCAAGAAAAAAATTTGCTTAGAGATATCAACTGAATCTTACATTCTTTGTCCAGAATTGTGTTGAATACATAAAAGTAGCATTCGAAATTAGCGGTAGTTTCAAATTTCACGCGCTACTTTCCATAAAATATTCCTCGCCTGATGAATTTATATTTTTTCTTTTCAACATTTTGCAAAAAGTGAGAACGTGTAAAGAAACGTTTGAATTCGATTCCACCTTATGTTACTCCATCGCCGTATACAAATTAGATGACGTCCACCCAGCCAATTTTTCACATAGTATTTTTAATCAAAATACATTTTTCTATCTTCTTTTATGTTAGAAGCCAATTTATTTTTGTAAGGTATAATTTTCGCAATATCAAAAGTGTGTAGGGTTTAAATATATTGAGAACAAAATCGTAGAAAACTCGCGTCCTTGTTTTTATTAATAGTGCTGAAAATTGCAGTAAATTAAAATTTTTGTCAAATTTATATTGTCAGATGTCAAAAAATATTGTTATATTTTTAAACGTCTGGGATCTAGGGTCTAAGAATATTGTGGAATTTACTTTGTTGTCAATAGTTTATTTTCATGTGATAAAATTACTCGAATTTTTGAAAGAATGTCGAAATTTAAATAACGCCAAATAAATTATATTGGATCAATAAGTCTTCTGATAGGCAATGCTGGAGGCGCGCAGATGTGCGCGATTATTTTTACTTTTTACCAACTGGATTATACCAATTGCACTAAAATCTGTAAAATAATAGATAAGGAACCATTTTTTTGTAAGCCAATGTTTACAAATTCTTTACACGCCTTTACTTTAAAAAGGACATGCGTTAGAAGGAAATCAACCTACGGTTTTAAGGTTAAAAAACTAGGCCTGTTCTTTAGAGATAAAAATAATGACCCGGCTGCAAAGAATTTTGAAATTCTTAAAGAAAGAGTGTGAATACCAAATTAAACAGCCAGCAACTAAAGTATCTACGCAAAGGTTCCTTGTAAAACATACGTGTTTATGAAAGTAAAAAAAAAGACCAAAATTGCCTGGTTAAGAATTTAATCCGAACTTGTTTCTACGTTTTCCTTCAAAAATTAAAGAGTATATTGGAAAGAAAATCTTCGTTCGACTGTCTTGCGCGGGATACCGAACACCACCTATTCACAGGCGCTATCCCACTACTGCTCAGCGCGGGAACTTTTGCCTGCTGCGTTTCCGCCCTGGGCCGATACGTTCCTCATTATCGAACCTGGTACTACATGAATTCCTTCCTGTAGACCATGTTGACACTGAGCTTAGTGTGGACGCCTGATCGACATAGACAACTGACCGATAGTGGTCCTGAACTCAAGCCGTTCGTAAGTTTAGTCTCCAAGTAGCTGGATTACAGGTGCACGCCACTACACCCAACTGACTGCGAAGGGTAAAAAGTATTAACTTATGCTTTTTTATTATTCCTTCAAATCAAGAAAAAAATTTGCTTAGAGATATCAACTGAATCTTACATTCTTTGTCCAGAATTGTGTTGAATACATAAAAGTAGCATTCGAAATTAGCGGTAGTTTCAAATTTCACGCGCTACTTTCCATAAAATATTCCTCGCCTGATGAATTTATATTTTTTCTTTTCAACATTTTGCAAAAAGTGAGAACGTGTAAAGAAACGTTTGAATTCGATTCCACCTTATGTTACTCCATCGCCGTATACAAATTAGATGACGTCCACCCAGGCAATTTTTCACATAGTATTTTTAATCAAAATACATTTTTCTATCTTCTTTTATGTTAGAAGCCAATTTATTTTTGTAAGGTATAATTTTCTCAATATCAGAAGTGTGTAGGGTTTAAATATATTGAGAACAAAATCGTAGAAAACTCGCGTCCTTGTTTTTATTAATGGTGCTGAAAATTGCAGTAAATTAAAATTTTTGTCAAATTTATATTGTCAGATGTCAAAAAATATTGTTATATTTTTAAACGTCTGGGATCTAGGGTCTATGAATATTGCGGAATTTACTTTGTTGTCAATAGTTTATTTTCATGTGATAAAATTACTCGAATTTTTGAAAGAATGTCGAAATTTTAAAAACGCCAAATAAATTATATTGGATCAATAAGTCTTCTGATAGGCAATGCTGGACTCGCGCAGCTGTGCGCGATTGTTTTTACTTTTTACCAACTGGTTTATACCAATTGCACTAAAATCTGTAAAATAATAGATAAGGAACCATTTCTTCGTAAGCCAATGTTTACAAATTCTTTACACGCCTTTACTTTAAAAAGGACATGCGTTAGAAGGAAATCAACCTACGGTTTTAAGGTTAAAAAACTAGGCCTGTTCTTTAGAGATAAGAATAATGCCCCGGCTGCATTGTATTTTGAAATTCTTAAAGAAAGAGTGTGAATACCAAATTAAACAGCCAGCAACTAAAATATCCACGCAAAGGTTCTTTGTAAAACATACGTGTTTATGAAAGAAAAAAAAAGGAACAAAAGTGCCTGGTTAAGGATTTAATCCGAACTTGTTTCTACGTTTTCCTTCAAAAATTAAAGAGTATATTGGAAAGAAAATCTTCGTTCGACTGTCTTGCGCGGGCTACCGAACACCACCTATTCACAGGCGCTATCCCACTACTGCTCAGCGCGGGAACTTTTGCCTGCTGCGTTTTCGCCCTGGGCCGATACGTTCCTCATTATCGAACCTGGTACTACATGAATTCCTTCCTGTAGACCATGTTGACACTGAGCTTAGGGTGGACGCCTGATCGACATAGACAACTGACCGATAGTGGTCCCGAACTCAAGCCGTTCGTAAGTTTAGTCTCCAAGTAGCTGGATTACAGGTGCACGCCACTACACCCAACTGACGGCGAAGGGTAAAAAGTATTAACTTATGCTTTTTTATTATTCCTTCAAATCAAGAAAAAAATTTGCTTAGAGATATCAACTGAATCTTACATTCTTTGTCCAGAATTGTGTTGAATACATAAAAGTAGCATTCGAAATTAGCGGTAGTTTCAAGTTTCACGCGCTCCTTTCCATAAAATATTCCTCGCCTGATGAATTTATATTTTTTCTTTTCAACATTTTGCAAAAAGTGAGAACGTGTAAAGAAACGTTTGAATTCGATTCCACCTTATGTTACTCCATCGCCGTATACAAATTAGATGACGTCCACCCAGCCAATTTTTCACATAGTATTTTTAATCAAAATACATTTTTCTATCTTCTTTTATGTTAGAAGCCAATTTATTTTTGTAAGGTATAATTTTCGCAATATCAGAAGTGTGCAGGGTTTAAATATATTGAGAACAAAATCGTAGAAAACTCGCGTCCTTGTTTTTATTAATGGTGCTGAAAATTGCAGTAAATTAAAATTTTTGTCAAATTTATATTGTCAGATGTCAAAAAATATTGTTATATTTTTAAACGTCTGGGAGCTAGGGTCTAAGAATATTGTGGAATTTACTTTGTTGTCAATAGTTTATTTTCATGTGATAAAATTACTCGAATTTTTGAAAGAATGTCGAAATTTAAATAACGCCAAATAAATTATATTGGAACAATAAGTCTTCTGATAGGCAATGCTGGAGGCGCGCAGATGTGCGCGATTATTTTTACTTTTTACCAACTGGATTATACCAATTGCACTAAAATCTGTAAAATAATAGATAAGGAACCATTTTTTTGTAAGCCAATGTTTACAAATTCTTTACACGCCTTTACTTTAAAAAGGACATGCGTTAGAACGAAATCAACCTACGGTTTTAAGGTTAAAAAACTAGGCCTGTTCTTTAGAGATAAAAATAATAACCCGGCTGCAAAGACTTTTGAAATTCTTAAAGAAAGAGTGTGAATACCAAATTAAACAGCCAGCAACTAAAGTATCTACGCAAAGGTTCCTTGTAAAACATACGTGTTTATGAAAGTAAAAAAAAAGACCAAAATTGCCTGGTTAAGAATTTAATCCGAACTTGTTTCTACGTTTTCCTTTAAAAATTAAAGAGTATATTGGAAAGAAAATCTTCGTTCGACTGTCTTGCGCGGGATACCGAACACCACCTATTCACAGGCGCTATCCCACTACTGCTCAGCGCGGGAACTTTTGCCTGCTGCGTTTCCGCCCTGGGCCGATACGTTCCTCATTATCGAACCTGGTACTACATGAATTCCTTCCTGTAGACCATGTTGACACTGAGCTTAGTGTGGACGCCTGATCGACATAGACAACTGACCGATAGTGGTCCTGAACTCAAGCCGTTCGTAAGTTTAGTCTCCAAGTAGCTGGATTACAGGTGCACGCCACTACACCCAACTGACTGCGAAGGGTAAAAAGTATTAACTTATGCTTTTTTATTATTCCTTCAAATCAAGAAAAAAATTTGCTTACAGATATCAACTGAATCTTACATTCTTTGTCCAGAATTGTGTTGAATACATAAAAGTAGCATTCGAAATTAGCGGTAGTTTCAAATTTCACGCGCTACTTTCCATAAAATATTCCTCGCCTGATGAATTTATATTTTTTCTTTTCAACATTTTGCAAAAAGTGAGAACGTGTAAAGAAACGTTTGAATTCGATTCCACCTTATGTTACTCCATCGCCGTATACAAATTAGATGACGTCCACCCAGGCAATTTTTCACATAGTATTTTTAATCAAAATACATTTTTCTATCTTCTTTTATGTTAGAAGCCAATTCATTTTTGTAAGGTATAATTTTCGCAATATCAGAAGTGTGTAGGGTTTAAATATATTGAGAACAAAATCGTAGAAAACTCGCGTCCTTGTTTTTATTAATGGTGCTGAAAATTGCAGTAAATTAAAATTTTTGTCAAATTTATATTGTCAGATGTCAAAAAATATTGTTACATTTTTAAACGTCTGGGATCTAGGGTCTAAGAATATTGTGGAATTTACTTTGTTGTCAATAATTTATTTTCATGTGATAAAATTACTCGAATTTTTGAAAGAATGTCGAAATTTAAAAAACGCCAAATAAATTATATTGGAACAATAAGTCTTCTGATAGGCAATGCTGGAGGCGCGCAGATGTGCGCGATTATTTTTACTTTTTACCAACTGGATTATACCAATTGCACTAAAATCTGTAAAATAATAGATAAGGAACCATTTTTTTGTAAGCCAATGTTTACAAATTCTTTACACGCCTTTACTTTAAAAAGGACATGCGTTAGAAGGAAATCAACCTACGGTTTTAAGGTTAAAAAACTAGGCCTGTTCTTTAGAGATAAAAATAATGACCCGGCTGCAAAGAATTTTGAAATTCTTAAAGAAAGAGTGTGAATACCAAATTAAACAGCCAGCAACTAAAGTATCTACGCAAAGGTTCCTTGTAAAACATACGTGTTTATGAAAGTAAAAAAAAAGACCAAAATTGCCTGGTTAAGAATTTAATCCGAACTTGTTTCTACGTTTTCCTTCAAAAATTAAAGAGTATATTGGAAAGAAAATCTTCGTTCGACTGTCTTGCGCGGGATACCGAACACCACCTATTCACAGGCGCTATCCCACTACTGCTCAGCGCGGCAACTTATGCCTGCTGCGTTTCCGCCCTGGGCCGATACGTTCCTCATTATCGAACCTGGTACTACATGAATTCCTTCCTGTAGACCATGTTGACACTGAGCTTAGTGTGGACGCCTGATCGACATAGACAACTGACCGATAGTGGTCCCGAACTCAAGCCGTTCGTAAGTTTAGTCTCCAAGTAGCTGGATTACAGGTGCACGCCACTACACCCAACTGACTGCGAAGGGTAAAAAGTATTAACTTATGCTTTTTTATTATTCCTTCAAATCAAGAAAAAAATTTGCTTAGAGATATCAACTGAATCTTACATTCTTTGTCCAGAATTGTGTTGAATACATAAAAGTAGCATTCGAAATTAGCGGTAGTTTCAAATTTCACGCGCTACTTTCCATAAAATATTCCTCGCCTGATGAATTTATATTTTTTCTTTTCAACATTTTGCAAAAAGTGAGAACGTGTAAAGAAACGTTTGAATTCGATTCCACCTTATGTTACTCCATCGCCGTATACAAATTAGATGACGTCCACCCAGGCAATTTTTCACATAGTATTTTTAATCAAAATACATTTTTCTATCTTCTTTTATGTTAGAAGCCAATTTATTTTTGTAAGGTATAATTTTCGCAATATCAAAAGTGTGCAGGGTTTAAATATATTGAGAACAAAATCGTAGAAAACTCGCGTCCTTGTTTTTATTAATGGTGCTGAAAATTGCAGTAAATTAAAATTTTTGTCAAATTTATATTGTCAGATGTCAAAAAATATTGTTATATTTTTAAACGTCTGGGATCTAGGGTCTATGAATATTGTGGAATTTACTTTGTTGTCAATAGTTTATTTTCATGTGATAAAATTACTCGAATTTTTGAAAAAATGTCGAAATTTAAAAAACGCCAAATAAATTATATTGGATCAATAAGTCTTCTGATAGGCAATGCTGGAGGTGCGCAGATGTGCGCGATTATTTTTACTTTTTACCAACTGGATTATACCAATTGCACTAAAATCTGTAAAATAATAGATAAGGAACCATTTTTTTGTGAGCCAATGTTTACAAATTCTTTACACGCCTTTACTTTAAAAAGGACATGCGTTAGAAGGAAATCAACCTACGGTTTTAAGGTTAAAAAACTAGGCCTCTTTTTTAGAGATAAAAATAATGACCCGGCTGCAAAGAATTTTGAAATTCTTAAAGAAAGAGTGTGAATACCAAATTAAACAGCCAGCAACTAAAGTATCTACGCAAAGGTTCCTTGTAAAACATACGTGTTTATGAAAGTAAAAAAAAAGACCAAAAGTGCCTGGTTAAGAATTTAATCCGAACTTGTTTCTACGTTTTCCTTCAAAAATTAAAGAGTATATTGGAAAGAAAATCTTCGTTCGACTGTCTTGCGCGGGCTACCGAACACCACCTATTCACAGGCGCTATCCCACTACTGCTCAGCGCGGGAACTTTTGCCTGCTGCGTTTCCGCCCTGGGCCGATACGTTCCTCATTATCGAACCTGGTACTACATGAATTCCTTCCTGTAGACCATGTTGACACTGAGCTTAGTGTGGACGCCTAATCGACATAGACAACTGACCGATAGTGGTCCCGAACTCAAGCCGTTCGTAAGTTTAGTCTCCAAGTAGCTGGATTACAGGTGCACGCCACTACACCCAACTGACCGCGAAGGGTAAAAAGTATTAACTTATGCTTTTTTATTATTCCTTCAAATCAAGAAAAAAATTTGCTTAGAGATATCAACTGAATCTTACATTCTTTGTCCAAAATTGTGTTGAATACATAAAAGTAGCATTCGAAATTAGCGGTAGTTTCAAATTTCACGCGCTACTTTCCATAAAATATTCCTCGCCTGATGAATTTATATTTTTTCTTTTCAACATTTTGCAAAAAGTGAGAACGTGTAAAGAAACGTTTGAATTCGATTCCACCTTATGTTACTCCATCGCCGTATACAAATTAGATGACGTCCTCCCATGCAATTCTTCACATAGTATTTTTAATCAAAATACATTTTTCTATCTTCTTTTATGTTAGAAGCCAATAAATTTTGTAAGGTATAATTTTCGCAATATCAAAAGTGTGTAGGGTTTAAATATATTGAGAACAAAATCGTAGAAAACTCGCGTCCTTGTTTTTATTAATGGTGCTGAAAATTGCAGTAAATTAAAATTTTTTTCAAATTTATATTGTCAGATGTCAAAAAATATTGTTATATTTTTAAAAGTTTATATAGTTTATTTTCATGTGATAAAATTACTCGAATTTTTGAAAGAATGTCGAAATTTAAAAAACGCCAAATAAATTAAATTGGATCAATAAGTCTTCTGATAGGCAATGCTGGACTCGCGCAGCTGTGCGCGATTGTTTTTACTTTTTACCAACTGGTTTATACCAATTGCACTAAAATCTGTAAAATAATAGATAAGGAACCATTTCTTTGTAAGCCAATGTTTACAAATTCTTTACACGCCTTTACTTTAAAAAGGACATGCGTTAGAAGGAAATCAACCTACGGTTTTAAGGTTAAAAAACTAGGCCTGTTCTTTAGAGATAAAAATAATGACCCGGCTGCATAGAATTTTGAAATTCTTAAAGAAAGAGTGTGAATACCAAATTAAACAGCCAGCAACTAAAGTATCTACGCAAAGGTTCTTTGTAAAACATACGTGTTTATGAAAGTAAAAAAAAAGACCAAAAGTGCCTGGTTAAGAATTTAATCCGAACTTGTTTCTACGTTTTCCTTCAAAAATTAAAGAGTATATTGGAAAGAAAATCTTCGTTCGACTGTCTTGCGCGGGCTACCGAACACCACCTATTCACAGGCGCTATCCCACTACTGCTCAGCGCGGGAACTTTTGCCTGCTGCGTTTCCGCCCTGGGCCGATACGTTCCTCATTATCGAACCTGGTACTACATGAATTCCTTCCTGTAGACCATGTTGACACTGAGCTTAGTGTGGACGCCTGATCGACATAGACAACTGACCGATAGTGGTCCCGAACTTAAGCCGTTCGTAAGTTTAGTCTCCAAGTAGCTGGATTACAGGTGCACGCCACTACACCCAACTGACGGCGAAGGGTAAAAAGTATTAACTTATGCTTTTTTATTATTCCTTCAAATCAAGAAAAAAATTTGCTTAGAGATATCAACTGAATCTTACATTCTTTGTCCAGAATTGTGTTGAATACATAAAAGTAGCATTCGAAATTAGCGGTAGTTTCAAATTTCACGCGCTACTTTCCATAAAATATTCCTCGCCTGATGAATTTATATTTTTTCTTTTCAACATTTTGCAAAAAGTGAGAACGTGTAAAGAAACGTTTGAATTCGATTCCACCTTATGTTACTCCATCGCCGTATACAAATTAGATGACGCCCACCCAGGCAATTTTTCACATAGTATTTTCAATCAAAATACATTTTTCTATCTTCTTTTATGTTAGAAGCCAATTTATTTTTGTAAGGTATAATTTTCGCAATATCAAAAGTGTGTAGGGTTTAAATATATTGAGAACAAAATCGTAGAAAACTCGCGTCCTTGTTTTTATTAATGGTGCTGAAAATTGCAGTAAATTAAAATTTTTGTCAAATTTATATTGTCAGATGTCAAAAAATATTGTTATATTTTTAAAAGTTTATATAGTTTATTTTCATGTGATAAAATTACTCGAATTTTTGAAAGAATGTCGAAATTTAAAAAACGCCAAATAAATTATATTGGATCAATAAGTCTTCTGATAGGCAATGCTGGACTCGCGCAGCTGTGCGCGATTGTTTTTACTTTTTACCAACTGGTTTATACCAATTGCACTAAAATCTGTAAAATAATAGATAAGGAACCACTTCTTTGTAAGCCAATGTTTACAAATTCTTTACACGCCTTTACTTTAAAAAGGACATGCGTTAGAAGGAAATCAACCTACGGTTTTAAGGTTAAAAAACTAGGCCTGTTTTTTAGAGATAAAAATAATGACCCGGCTGCATAGAATTTTGAAATTCTTAAAGAAAGAGTGTGAATACCAAATTAAACAGCCAGCAACTAAAATATCCACGCAAAGGTTCTTTGTAAAACATACGTGTTTATGAAAGTAAAAAAAAAAGACCAAAAGTGCCTGGTTAAGGATTTCATCCGAACTTGTCTCTACGTTTTCCTTCAAAAATTAAAGAGTATATTGGAAAGAAAATCTTCGTTCGACTGTCTTGCGCGGGCTACCGAACACCACCTATTCACAGGCGCTATCCCACTACTGCTCAGCGCGGGAACTTTTGCCTGCTGCGTTTCCGCCCTGGGCCGATACGTTCCTCATTATCGAACCTGGTACTACATGAATTCCTTCCTGTAGACCATGTTGACACTGAGCTTAGTGTGGACGCCTGATCGACATAGACAACTGACCGATAGTGGTCCCGAACTCAAGCCGTTCGTAAGTTTAGTCTCCAAGTAGCTGGATTACAGGTGCACGCTACTACACCCAACTGACGGCGAAGGGTAAAAAGTATTAACTTATGCTTTTTTATTATTCCTTCAAATCAAGAAAAAAATTTGCTTAGAGATATCAACTGAATTTTACATTCTTTGTCCAGAATTGTGTTGAATACATAAAAGTAGCATTCGAAATTAGCGGTAGTTTCAAATTTCACGCGCTACTTTCCATAAAATATTCCTCGCCTGATGAATTTATATTTTTTCTTTTCAACATTTTGCAAAAAGTGAGAACGTGTAAAGAAACGTTTGAATTCGATTCCACCTTATGTTACTCCATCGCCGTATACAAATTAGATGACGTCCACCCAGCCAATTTTTCACATAGTATTTTTAATCAAAATACATTTTTCTATCTTCTTTTATGTTAGAAGCCAATTTATTTTTGTAAGGTATAATTTTCGCAATATCAAAAGTGTGCAGGGTTTAAATATATTGAGAACAAAATCGTAGAAAACTCGCGTCCTTGTTTTTATTAATGGTGCTTAAAATTGCAGTAAATTAAAATTTTTGTCAAATTTATATTGTCAGATGTCAAAAAATATTGTTATATTTTTAAACGTCTGGGATCTAGGGTCTAAGAATAATGTGGAATTTACTTTGTTGTCAATAGTTTATTTTCATGTGATAAAATTACTCGAATTTTTGAAAAAATGTCGAAATTTAAAAAACGCCAAATAAATTATATTGGATCAATAAGTCTTCTGATAGGCAATGCTGGAGGCGCGCAGATGTGCGCGATTTTTTTACTTTTTACCAACTGGATTATACCAATTGCACTAAAATCTGTAAAATAATAGATAAGGAACCATTTTTTTGTAAGCCAATGTTTACAAATTCTTTACACGCCTTTACTTTAAAAAGGACATGCGTTAGAAGGAAATCAACCTACGGTTTTAAGGTTAAAAAACTAGGCCTGTTCTTTAGAGATAAAAATAATGACCCGGCTGCAAAGAATTTTGAAATTCTTAAAGAAAGAGTGTGAATACCAAATTAAACAGCCAGCAACTAAAGTATCTACGCAAAGGTTCCTTGTAAAACATACGTGTTTATGAAAGTAAAAAAAAAAGACCAAAAGTGCCTGGTTAAGAATTTAATCCGAACTTGTTTCTACGTTTTCCTTCAAAAATTAAAGAGTATATTGGAAAGAAAATCTTCGTTCGACTGTCTTGCGCGGGCTACCGAACACCACCTATTCACAGGCGCTATCCCACTACTGCTCAGCGCGGGAACTTTTGCCTGCTGCGTTTCCGCCCTGGGCCGATACGTTCCTCATTATCGAACCTGGTACTACATGAATTCCTTCCTGTAGACCACGTTGACACTGAGCTTAGTGTGGACGCCTGATCGACATAGACAACTGACCGATAGTGGTCCCGAACTCAAGCCGTTCGTAAGTTTAGTCTCCAAGTAGCTGGATTACAGGTGCACGCCACTACACCCAACTGACGGCGAAGGGTAAAAAGTATTAACTTATGCTTTTTTATTATTCCTTCAAATCAAGAAAAAAATTTGCTTAGAGATATCAACTGAATCTTACATTCTTTGTCCAGAATTGTGTTGAATACATAAAAGTAGCATTCGAAATTAGCGGTAGTTTCAATTTTCACGCGCTACTTTCCATAAAATATTCCTCGCCTGATGAATTTATATTTTTTCTTTTCAACATTTTGCAAAAAGTGAGAACGTGTAAAGAAACGTTTGAATTCGATTCCACCTTATGTTACTCCATCGCCGTATACAAATTACATGACGTCCACCCAGCCAATTCTTCACATAGTATTTTTAATCAAAATACATTTTTCTATCTTCTTTTATGTTAGAAGCCAATTTATTTTTGTAAGGTATAATTTTCGCAATATCAAAAGTGTGTAGGGTTTAAATATATTGAGAACAAAATGGTAGAAAACTCGCGTCCTTGTTTTTATTAATGGTGCTGAAAATTGCAGTAAATTAAGATTTTTGTCAAATTTATATTGTCAGATGTCAAAAAATATTGTTATATTTTTAAACGTCTGGGATCTAGGGTCTAAGAATAATGTGGAATTTACTTTGTTGTCAATAGTTTATTTTCATGTGATAAAATTACTCGAATTTTTGAAAAAATGTCGAAATTTAAAAAACGCCAAATAAATTATATTGGATCAATAAGTCTTCTGATAGGCAATGCTGGAGGCGCGCAGATGTGCGCGATTTTTTTACTTTTTACCAACTGGATTATACCAATTGCACTAAAATCTGTAAAATAATAGATAAGGAACCATTTTTTTGTAAGCCAATGTTTACAAATTCTTTACACGCCTTTACTTTAAAAAGGACATGCGTTAGAAGGAAATCAACCTACGGTTTTAAGGTTAAAAAACTAGGCCTGTTCTTTAGAGATAAAAATAATGACCCGGCTGCAAAGAATTTTGAAATTCTTAAAGAAAGAGTGTGAATACCAAATTAAACAGCCAGCAACTAAAGTATCTACGCAAAGGTTCCTTGTAAAACATACGTGTTTATGAAAGTAAAAAAAAAAGACCAAAAGTGCCTGGTTAAGAATTTAATCCGAACTTGTTTCTACGTTTTCCTTCAAAAATTAAAGAGTATATTGGAAAGAAAATCTTCGTTCGACTGTCTTGCGCGGGCTACCGAACACCACCTATTCACAGGCGCTATCCCACTACTGCTCAGCGCGGGAACTTTTGCCTGCTGCGTTTCCGCCCTGGGCCGATACGTTCCTCATTATCGAACCTGGTACTACATGAATTCCTTCCTGTAGACCACGTTGACACTGAGCTTAGTGTGGACGCCTGATCGACATAGACAACTGACCGATAGTGGTCCCGAACTCAAGCCGTTCGTAAGTTTAGTCTCCAAGTAGCTGGATTACAGGTGCACGCCACTACACCCAACTGACGGCGAAGGGTAAAAAGTATTAACTTATGCTTTTTTATTATTCCTTCAAATCAAGAAAAAAATTTGCTTAGAGATATCAACTGAATCTTACATTCTTTGTCCAGAATTGTGTTGAATACATAAAAGTAGCATTCGAAATTAGCGGTAGTTTCAATTTTCACGCGCTACTTTCCATAAAATATTCCTCGCCTGATGAATTTATATTTTTTCTTTTCAACATTTTGCAAAAAGTGAGAACGTGTAAAGAAACGTTTGAATTCGATTCCACCTTATGTTACTCCATCGCCGTATACAAATTACATGACGTCCACCCAGCCAATTCTTCACATAGTATTTTTAATCAAAATACATTTTTCTATCTTCTTTTATGTTAGAAGCCAATTTATTTTTGTAAGGTATAATTTTCGCAATATCAAAAGTGTGTAGGGTTTAAATATATTGAGAACAAAATGGTAGAAAACTCGCGTCCTTGTTTTTATTAATGGTGCTGAAAATTGCAGTAAATTAAGATTTTTGTCAAATTTATATTGTCAGATGTCAAAAAATATTGTTATATTTTTAAACGTCTGGGATCTAAGGTCTAAGAATATTGTGGAATTTACTTTGTTGTCAATAGTTTATTTTCATGTGATAAAATTACTCGAATTTTTGAAAAAATGTCGAAATTTAAAAAACGCCAAATAAATTATATTGGATCAATAAGTCTTCTGATAGGCAATGCTGGAGGCGCGCAGATGTGCGCGATTATTTTTACTTTTTACCAACTGGATTATACCAATTGCACTAAAATCTGTAAAATAATAGATAAGGAACCATTTTTGTGTAAGCCAATGTTTAGAAATTCTTTACACGCCTTTACTTTAAAAAGGACATGCGTTAGAAGGAAATCAACCTACGGTTTTAAGGTTAAAAAACTAGGCCTGTTCTTTAGAGATAAAAATAATGACCCGGCTGCAAAGAATTTTGAAATTCTTAAAGAAAGAGTGTGAATACCAAATTAAACAGCCAGCAACTAAAATATCCACGCAAAGGTTCTTTGTAAAACATACGTGTTTATGAAAGTAAAAAAAAAAGACCAAAAGTGCCTGGTTAAGGATTTAATCCGAACTTGTTTCTACGTTTTCCTTCAAAAATTAAAGAGTATATTGGGAAGAAAATCTTCGTTCGACTGTCTTGCGTGGGCTACCGAACACCACCTATTCACAGGCGCTATCCCACTACTGCTCAGCGCGGGAACTTTTGCCTGCTGCGTTTCCGCCCTGGGCCGATACGTTCCTCATTATCGAACCTGGTACTACATGAATTCCTTCCTGTAGACCATGTTGACACTGAGCTTAGGGTGGACACCTGATCGATATAGACAACTGACCGATAGTGGTCCCGAACTCAAGCCGTTCGTAAGTTTAGTCTCCAAGTAGCTGGATTACAGGTGCACGCCACTACACCCAACTGACAGCGAAGGGTAAAAAGTATTAACTTATGCTTTTTTATTATTCCTTCAAATCAAGAAAAAAATTTGCTTAGAGATATCAACTGAATCTTACATTCTTTGTCCAGAATTGTGTTGAATACATAAAAGTAGCATTCGAAATTAGCGGTAGTTTCAAATTTCACGCGCTACTTTTCATAAAATATTCCTCGCCTGATGAATTTATATTTTTTCTTTTTAACATTTTGCAAAAAGTGAGAACGTGTAAAGAAACGTTTGAATTCGATTCCACCTTATGTTACTCCATCGCCGTATACAAATTAGATGACGTCCACCCAGCCAATTTTTCACATAGTATTTTTAATCAAAATACATTTTTCTATCTTCTTTTATGTTAGAAGCCAATTTATTTTTGTAAGGTATAATTTTCGCAATATCAAAAGTGTGCAGGGTTTAAATATATTGAGAACAAAATCGTAGAAAACTCGCGTCCTTGTTTTTATTAATGGTGCTGAAAATTGCAGTAAATTAAAATTTTTGTCAAATTTATATTGTCAGATGTCAAAAAATATTGTTATATTTTTAAACGTCTGGGATCTAAGGTCTAAGAATATTGTGGAATTTACTTTCTTGTCAATAGTGTATTTTCATGTGATAAAATTACTCGAATTTTTGAAAAAATGTCGAAATTTAAAAAACGCCAAATAAATTATATTGGATCAATAAGTCTTCTGATAGGCAATGATGGAGTCGCGCAGCTGTGCGCGATTGTTTTTACTTTTTACCAACTGGTTTATACCAATTGCACTAAAATCTGTGAAATAATAGATAAGGAACCATTTTTTTGTAAGCCAATGTTTAGAAATTCTTTACACGCCTTTACTTTAAAAAGGACATGCGTTAGAAGGAAATCAACCTACGGTTTTAAGGTTAAAAAACTAGGCCTGTTTTTTAGAGATAAAAATAATGACCCGGCTGCATAGAATTTTGAAATTCTTAAAGAAAGAGTGTGAATACCAAATTAAACAGCAAGCAACTAAAGTATCTACGCAAAGGTTCCTTGTAAAACATACGTGTTTATGAAAGTAAAAAAAAAGACCAAAAGTGCCTGGTTAAGAATTTAATCCGAACTTGTTTCTACGTTTTCCTTCAAAAATTAAAGAGTATATTGGAAAGAAAATCTTCGTTCGACTGTCTTGCGCGGGCTACCGAACACCACCTATTCACAGGCGCTATCCCACTACTGATCAGCGCGGGAACTTTTGCCTGCTGCGTTTCCGCCCTGGGCCGATACGTTCCTCATTATCGAACCTGGTACTACATGAATTCCTTCCTGTAGACCATGTTGACACTGAGCTTAGGGTGGACGCCTGATCGACATAGACAACTGACCGATAGTGGTCTCGAACTCAAGCCGTTCGTAAGTTTAGTCTCCAAGTAGCTGCATTACAGGTGCACGCCACTACACCCAACTGACGGCGAAGGTTAAAAAGTATTAACTTATGCTTTTTTATTATTCCTTCAAATCAAGAAAAAAATTTGCTTAGAGATATCAACTGAATCTTACATTCTTTGTCCAGAATTGTGTTGAATACATAAAAGTAGCATTCGAAATTAGCGGTAGTTTCAAATTTCACGCGCTACTTTCCATAAAATATTCCTCGCCTGATGAATTTATATTTTTTCTTTTCAACATTTTGCAAAAAGTGAGAACGTGTAAAGAAACGTTTGAATTCGATTCCACCTTATGTTACTCCATCGCCGTATACAAATTAGATGACGTCCACCCAGGCAATTCTTCACATAGTATTTTTAATCAAAATACATTTTTCTATCTTCTTTTATGTTAGAAGCCAATTTATTTTTGTAAGGTATAATTTTCGCAATATCAAAAGTGTGTAGGGTTTAAATATATTGAGAACAAAATGGTAGAAAACTCGCGTCCTTGTTTTTATTAATGGTGCTGAAAATTGCAGTAAATTAAAATTTTTGTCAAATTTATATTGTCAGATGTCAAAAAATATTGTTATATTTTTAAACGTCTGGGATCTAGGGTCTAAGAATATTGTGGAATTTACTTTGTTGTCAATAGTTTATTTTCATGTGATAAAATTACTCGAATTTTTGAAAAAATGTCGAAATTTAAAAAACGCCAAATAAATTATATTGGATCAATAAGTCTTCTGATAGGCAATGCTGGAGGCGCGCAGATGTGCGCGATTATTTTTACTTTTTACCAACTGGATTATACCAATTGCACTAAAATCTGTAAAATAATAGATAAGGAACCATTTTTTGTAAGCCAATGTTTACAAATTCTTTACACGCCTTTACTTTAAAAAGGACATGCGTTAGAAGGAAATCAACCTACGGTTTTAAGGTTAAAAAACTAGGCCTGTTCTTTAGAGATAAAAATAATGACCCGGCTGCAAAGAATTTTGAAATTCTTAAAGAAAGAGTGTGAATACCAAATTAAACAGCCAGCAACTAAAGTATCTACGCAAAGGTTCCTTGTAAAACATACGTGTTTATGAAAGTAAAAAAAAAGACCAAAAGTGCCTGGTTAAGAATTTAATCCGAACTTGTTTCTACGTTTTCCTTCAAAAATTAAAGAGTATATTGGAAAGAAAATCTTCGTTCGACTGTCTTGCGCGGGCTACCGAACACCACCTATTCACAGGCGCTATCCCACTACTGCTCAGCGCGGGAACTTTTGCCTGCTGCGTTTCCGCCCTGGGCCGATACGTTCCTCATTATCGAACCTGGTACTACATGAATTCCTTCCTGTAGACCATGTTGACACTGAGCTTAGTGTGGACGCCTGATCGACATAGACAACTGACCGATAGTGGTCCCGAACTCAAGCCGTTCGTAAGTTTAGTCTCCAAGTAGCTGGATTACAGGTGCACGCCACTACACACAACTGACGGCGAAGGGTAAAAAGTATTAACTTATGCTTTTTTATTATTCCTTCAAATCAAGAAAAAAATTTGCTTAGAGATATCAACTGAATCTTACATTCTTTGTCCAGAATTGTGTTGAATACATAAAAGTAGCATTCGAAATTAGCGGTAGTTTCAAATTTCACGCGCTACTTTCCATAAAATATTCCTCGCCTGATGAATTTATATTTTTTCTTTTCAACATTTTGCAAAAAGTGAGAACGTGTAAAGAAACGTTTGAATTCGATTCCACCTTATGTTACTCCATCGCCGTATACAAATTAGATGACGTCCACCCAGGCAATTCTTCACATAGTATTTTTAATCAAAATACATTTTTCTATCTTCTTTTATGTTAGAAGCCCATTTATTTTTGTAAGGTATAATTTTCGCAATATCAAAAGTGTGTAGGGTTTAAATATATTGAGAACAAAATGGTAGAAAACTCGCGTCCTTGTTTTTATTAATGGTGCTGAAAATTGCAGTAAATTAAAATTTTTGTCAAATTTATATTGTCAGATGTCAAAAAATATTGTTATATTTTTAAAAGTTTATATAGTTTATTTTCATGTGATAAAATTACTCGAATTTTTGAAAGAATGTCGAAATTTAAAAAACGCCAAATAAATTAAATTGGATCAATAAGTCTTCTGATAGGCAATGCTGGACTCGCGCACCTGTGCGCGATTTGTTTTTACATTTTACCAACTGGTTTATACCAATTGCACTAAAATCTGTAAAATAATAGATAAGGAACCATTTCTTTGTAAGCCAATGTTTACAAATTCTTTACACGCCTTTACTTTAAAAAGGACATGCGTTAGAAGGAAATCAACCTACGGTTTTAAGGTTAAAAAACTAGGCCTGTTCTTTAGAGATAAGAATAATGCCCCGGCTGCATAGAATTTTGAAATTCTTAAAGAAAGAGTGTGAATACCAAATTAAACAGCCAGCAACTAAAATATCCACGCAAAGGTTCTTTGTAAAACATACGTGTTTATGAAAGTAAAAAAAAAAGACCAAAAGTGCCTGGTTAAGGATTTAATCCGAACTTGTTTCTACGTTTCCCTTCAAAAATTAAAGAGTATATTGGAAAGAAAATCTTCGTTCGACTGTCTTGCGCGGGCTACCGAACACCACCTATTCACAGGCGCTATCCCACTACTGCTCAGCGCGGGAACTTTTGCCTGCTGCGTTTCCGCCCTGGGCCGATACGTTCCTCATTATCGAACCTGGTACTACATGAATTCCTTCCTGTAGACCATGTTGACACTGAGCTTAGTGTGGACGCCTGATCGACATAGACAACTGACCGATAGTGGTCCTGAACTCAAGCCGTTCGTAAGTTTAGTCTCCAAGTAGCTGGATTACAGGTGCACGCCACTACACCCAACTGACTGCGAAGGGTAAAAAGTATTAACTTATGCTTTTTTATTATTCCTTCAAATCAAGAAAAAAATTTGCTTAGAGATATCAACTGAATCTTACATTCTTTGTCCAGAATTGTGTTGAATACATAAAAGTAGCATTCGAAATTAGCGGTAGTTTCAAATTTCACGCGCTACTTTCCATAAAATATTCCTCGCCTGATGAATTTATATTTTTTCTTTTCAACATTTTGCAAAAAGTGAGAACGTGTAAAGAAACGTTTGAATTCGATTCCACCTTATGTTACTCCATCGCCGTATACAAATTAGATGACGTCCACCCAGGCAATTTTTCACATAGTATTTTTAATCAAAATACATTTTTCTATCTTCTTTTATGTTAGAAGCCAATTCATTTTTGTAAGGTATAATTTTCGCAATATCAAAAGTGTGCAGGGGTTAAATATATTGAGAACAAAATCGTAGAAAACTCGCGTCCTTGTTTTTATTAATGGTGCTGAAAATTGCAGTAAATTAAAATTTTTGTCAAATTTATATTGTCAGATGTCAAAAAATATTGTTATATTTTTAAACGTCTGGGATCTAGGGTCTAAGAATATTGTGGAATTTACTTTGTTGTCAATAGTTTATTTTCATGTGATAAAATTACTCGAATTTTTGAAAAAATGTCGAAATTTAAAAAACGCCAAATAAATTATATTGGATCAATAAGTCTTCTGATAGGCAATGCTGGAGGCGCGCAGATGTGCGCGATTATTTTTACTTTTTACCAACTGGATTATACCAATTGCACTAAAATCTGTAAAATAATAGATAAGGAACCATTTTTTTGTAAGCCAATGTTTACAAATTCTTTACACGCCTTTACTTTAAAAAGGACATGCGTTAGAAGGAAATCAACCTACGGTTTTAAGGTTAAAAAACTAGGCCTGTTCTTTAGAGATAAGAATAATGCCCCGGCTGCATAGAATTTTGAAATTCTTAAAGAAAGAGTGTGAATACCAAATTAAACAGCCAGCAACTAAAATATCCACGCAAAGGTTCTTTGTAAAACATACGTGTTTATGAAAGTAAAAAAAAAAGACCAAAAGTGCCTGGTTAAGGATTTAATCCGAACTTGTTTCTACGTTTTCCTTCAAAAATTAAAGAGTATATTGGAAAGAAAATCTTCGTTCGACTGTCTTGCGCGGGCTACCGAACACCACCTATTCACAGGCGCTATCCCACTACTGCTCAGCGCGGGAACTTTTGCCTGCTGCGTTTCCGCCCTGGGCCGATACGTTCCTCATTATTGAACCTGGTACTACATGAATTCCTTCCTGTAGACCATGTTGACACTGAGCTTAGTGTGGACGCCTGATCGACATAGACAACTGACCGATAGTGGTCCTGAACTCAAGCCGTTCGTAAGTTTAGTCTCCAAGTAGCTGGATTACAGGTGCACGCCACTACACCCAACTGACTGCGAAGGGTAAAAAGTATTAACTTATGCTTTTTTATTATTCCTTCAAATCAAGAAAAAAATTTGCTTAGAGATATCAACTGAATCTTACATTCTTTGTCCAGAATTGTGTTGAATACATAAAAGTAGCATTCGAAATTAGCGGTAGTTTCAAATTTCACGCGCTACTTTCCATAAAATATTCCTCGCCTGATGAATTTATATTTTTTCTTTTCAACATTGTGCAAAAAGAGAGAACGTGTAAAGAAACGTTTGAATTCGATTCCACCTTATGTTACTCCATCGCCGTATACAAATTAGATGACGTCCACCCAACCAATTTTTCACATAGTATTTTTAATCAAAATACATTTTTCTATCTTCTTTTATGTTAGAAGCCAATTCATTTTTGTAAGGTATAATTTTCGCAATATCAAAAGTGTGCAGGGTTTAAATATATTGAGAACAAAATCGTAGAAAACTCGCGTCCTTGTTTTTATTAATGGTGCTGAAAATTGCAGTAAATTAAAATTTTTGTCAAATTTATATTGTCAGATGTCAAAAAATATTGTTATATTTTTAAACGTCTGGGATCTAGGGTCTAAGAATATTGTGGAATTTACTTTGTTGTCAATAGTTTATTTTCATGTGATAAAATTACTCGAATTTTTGAAAAAATGTCGAAATTTAAAAAACGCCAAATAAATTATATTGGATCAATAAGTCTTCTGATAGGCAATGCTGGAGGCGCGCAGATGTGCGCGATTATTTTTACTTTTTACCAACTGGATTATACCAATTGCACTAAAATCTGTAAAATAATAGATAAGGAACCATTTTTTTGTAAGCCAATGTTTACAAATTCTTTACACGCCTTTACTTTAAAAAGGACATGCGTTAGAAGGAAATCAACCTACGGTTTTAAGGTTAAAAAACTAGGCCTGTTCTTTAGAGATAAGAATAATGCCCCGGCTGCATAGAATTTTGAAATTCTTAAAGAAAGAGTGTGAATACCAAATTAAACAGCCAGCAACTAAAATATCCACGCAAAGGTTCTTTGTAAAACATACGTGTTTATGAAAGTAAAAAAAAAAGACCAAAAGTGCCTGGTTAAGGATTTAATCCGAACTTGTTTCTACGTTTTCCTTCAAAAATTAAAGAGTATATTGGAAAGAAAATCTTCGTTCGACTGTCTTGCGCGGGCTACCGAACACCACCTATTCACAGGCGCTATCCCACTACTGCTCAGCGCGGGAACTTTTGCCTGCTGCGTTTCCGCCCTGGGCCGATGCGTTCCTCATTATCGAACCTGGTACTACATGAATTCCTTCCTGTAGACCATGTTGACACTGAGCTTAGTGTGGACGCCTGATCGACATAGACAACTGACCGATAGTGGTCCTGAACTCAAGCCGTTCGTAAGTTTAGTCTCCAAGTAGCTGGATTACAGGTGCACGCCACTACACCCAACTGACTGTGAAGGGTAAAAAGTATTAACTTATGCTTTTTTATTATTCCTTCAAATCAAGAAAAAAATTTGCTTAGAGATATCAACTGAATCTTACATTCTTTGTCCAGAATTGTGTTGAATACATAAAAGTAGCATTCGAAATTAGCGGTAGTTTCAAATTTCACGCGCTACTTTCCATAAAATATTCCTCGCCTGATGAATTTATATTTTTTCTTTTCAACATTTTGCAAAAAGTGAGAACGTGTAAAGAAACGTTTGAATTCGATTCCACCTTATGTTACTCCATCGCCGTATACAAATTAGATGACGTCCACCCAGCCAATTTTTCACATAGTATTTTTAATCAAAATACATTTTTCTATCTTCTTTTATGTTAGAAGCCAATTTATTTTTGTAAGGTATAATTTTCGCAATATCAAAAGTGTGCAGGGTTTAAATATATTGAGAACAAAATCGTAGAAAACTCGCGTCCTTGTTTTTATTAATGGTGCTGAAAATTGCAGTAAATTAAAATTTTTGTCAAATTTATATTGTCAGATGTCAAAAAATATTGTTATATTTTTAAAAGTTTATATAGTTTATTTTCATGTGATAAATTTACTCGAATTTTTGAAAGAATGTCGAAATTTAAAAAACGCCAAATAAATTAAATTGGGTCAATAAGTCTTCTGATAGGCAATGCTGGACTCGCGCAGCTGTGCGCGATTGTTTTTACTTTTTACCAACTGGTTTATACCAATTGCACTAAAATCTGTAAAATAATAGATAAGGAACCATTTTTTTGTAAGCCAATGTTTAGAAATTCTTTACACGCCTTTACTTTAAAAAGGACATGCGTTAGAAGGAAATCAACCTACGGTTTTAAGGTTAAAAAACTAGGCCTGTTTTTTAGAGATAAAAATAATGACCCGGCTGCATAGAATTTTGAAATTCTTAAAGAAAGAGTGTGAATACCAAATTAAACAGCAAGCAACTAAAGTATCTACGCAAAGGTTCCTTGTAAAACATACGTGTTTATGAAAGTAAAAAAAAAGACCAAAAGTGCCTGGTTAAGAATTTAATCCGAACTTGTTTCTACGTTTTCCTTCAAAAATTAAAGAGTATATTGGAAAGAAAATCTTCGTTCGACTGTCTTGCACGTGCTACCGAACACCACCTATTCACAGGCGCTATCCCACTACTGCTCAGCGCGGGAACTTTTGCCTGCTGCGTTTCCGCCCTGGGCCGATACGTTCCTCATTATCGAACCTGGTACTACATGAATTCCTTCCTGTAGACCATGTTGACACTGAGCTTAGTGTGGACGCCTGATCGACATAGACAACTGACCGATAGTGGTCCCGAACTTAAGCCGTTCGTAAGTTTAGTCTCCAAGTAGCTGGATTACAGGTGCACGCCACTACACCCAACTGACGGCGAAGGGTAAAAAGTATTAACTTATGCTTTTTTATTATTCCTTCAAATCAAGAAAAAAATTTGCTTAGAGATATCAACTGAATCTTACATTCTTTGTCCAGAATTGTGTTGAATACATAAAAGTAGCATTCGAAATTAGCGGTAGTTTCAAATTTCACGCGCTACTTTCCATAAAATATTCCTCGCCTGATGAATTTATATTTTTTCTTTTCAACATTTTGCAAAAAGTGAGAACGTGTAAAGAAACGTTTGAATTCGATTCCACCTTATGTTACTCCATCGCCCTATACAAATTAGATAACGTCCACCCAGGCAATTCTTCACATAGTATTTTTAATCAAAATACATTTTTCTATCTTCTTTTATGTTAGAAGCCAATTTATTTTTGTAAGGTATAATTTTCGCAATATCAAAAGTGTGTAGGGTTTAAATATATTGAGAACAAAATCGTAGAAAACTCGCGTCCTTGTTTTTATTAATGGTGCTGAAAATTGCAGTAAATTAAAATTTTTGTCAAATTTATATTGTCAGATGTCAAAAAATATTGTTATATTTTTAAACGTCTGGGATCTAGGGTCTATGAATATCGCGGAATTTACTTTGTTGTCAATAGTTTATTTTCATGTGATAAAATTACTCGAATTTTTGAAAGAATGTCGAAATTTAAAAAACGCCAAATAAATTAAATTGGATCAATAAGTCTTCTGATAGGCAATGCTGGACTCGCGCAGCTGTGCGCAATTGTTTTTACTTTTTACCAACTGGTTTATACCAATTGCACTAAAATCTGTAAAATAATAGATAAGGAACCATTTCTTTGTAAGCCAATGTTTACAAATTCTTTACACGCCTTTACTTTAAAAAGGACATGCGTTAGAAGGAAATCAACCTACGGTTTTAAGGTTAAAAAACTAGGCCTGTTCTTTAGAGATAAGAATAATGCCCCGGCTGCATAGAATTTTGAAATTCTTAAAGAAAGACTGTGAATACCAAATTAAACAGCCAGCAACTAAAATATCCACGCAAAGGTTCTTTGTAAAACATACGTGTTTATGAAAGTAAAAAAAAAAGACCAAAAGTGCCTGGTTAAGGATTTAATCCGAACTTGTTTCTACGTTTTCCTTCAAAAATTAAAGAGTATATTGGAAAGAAAATCTTCGTTCGACTGTCTTGCGCGGGCTACCGAACACCACCTATTCACAGGCGCTATCCCACTACTGCTCAGCGCGGGAACTTTTGCCTGCTGCGTTTCCGCCCTGGGCCGATACGTTCCTCATTATCGAACCTGGTACTACATGAATTCCTTCCTGTAGACCATGTTGACACTGAGCTTAGGGTGGACGCCTGATCGATATAGACAACTGACCGATAGTGGTCCCGAACTCAAGCCGTTCGAAAGTTTAGTCTCCAAGTAGCTGGACTACAGGTGCACGCCACTACACCCAACTGACGGCGAAGGGTAAAAAGTATTAACTTATGCTTTTTTATTATTCCTTCAAATCAAGAAAAAAATTTGCTTAGAGATATCAACTGAATCTTACATTCTTTGTCCAGAATTGTGTTGAATACATAAAAGTAGCATTCGAAATTAGCGGTAGTTTCAAATTTCACGCGCTACTTTTCATAAAATATTCCTCGCCTGATGAATTTATATTTTTTCTTTTTAACATTTTGCAAAAAGTGAGAACGTGTAAAGAAACGTTTGAATTCGATTCCACCTTATGTTACTCCATCGCCGTATACAAATTAGATGACGTCCACCCAGCCAATTTTTCACATAGTATTTTTAATCAAAATACATTTTTCTATCTTCTTTTATGTTAGAAGCCAATTTATTTTTGCAAGGTATAATTTTCGCAATATCAAAAGTGTGCAGGGTTTAAATATATTGAGAACAAAATCGTAGAAAACTCGCGTCCTTGTTTTTATTAATGGTGCTGAAAATTGCAGTAAATTAAAATTTTTGTCAAATTTATATTGTCAGATGTCAAAAAATATTGTTATATTTTTAAACGTCTGGGATCTAGGGTCTAAGAATATTGTGGAATTTACTTTGTTGTCAATAGTTTATTTTCATGTGATAAAATTACTCGAATTTTTGAAAGAATGTCGAAATTTAAAAAACGCCAAATAAATTAAATTGGATCAATAAGTCTTCTGATAGGCAATGCTGGACTCGCGCAGCTGTGCGCGATTGTTTTTACTTTTTACCAACTGGTTTATACCAATTGCCCTAAAATCTGTAAAATAATAGATAAGGAACCATTTCTTTGTAAGCCAATGTTTACAAATTCTTTACACGCCTTTACTTTAAAAAGGACATGCGTTAGAAGGAAATCAACCTACGGTTTTAAGGTTAAAAACTAGGCCTGTTCTTTAGAGATAAAAATAATGACCCGGCTGCAAAGAATTTTGAAATTCTTAAAGAAAGAGTGTGAATACCAAATTAAACAGCCAGCATCTAAAGTATCTACGCAAAGGTTCCTTGTAAAACATACGTGTTTATGAAAGTAAAAAAAAAAGACCAAAAGTGCCTGGTTAAGAATTTAATCCGAACTTGTTTCTACGTTTTCCTTCAAAAATTAAAGAGTATATTGGAAAGAAAATCTTCGTTCGACTGTCTTGCGCGGGCTACCGAACACCACCTATTCACAGGCGCTATCCCACTACTGCTCAGCGCGGGAACTTTTGCCTGCTGCGTTTCCGCCCTGGGCCGATACGTTCCTCATTATCGAACCTGGTACTACATGAATTCCTTCCTGTAGACCATGTTGACACTGAGCTTAGTGTGGACGCCTGATCGACATAGACAACTGACCGATAGTGGTCCCGAACTCAAGCCGTTCGTAAGTTTAGTCTCCAAGTAGCTGGATTACAGGTGCACGCCACTACACCCAACTGACGGCGAAGGGTAAAAAGTATTAACTTATGCTTTTTTATTATTCCTTCAAATCAAGAAAAAAATTTGCTTAGAGATATCAACTGAATCTTACATTCTTTGTCCAGAATTGTGTTGAATACATAAAAGTAGCATTCGAAATTAGCGGTAGTTTCAAATTTCACGCGCTACTTTCCATAAAATATTCCTCGCCTGATGAATTTATATTTTTTCTTTTCAACATTTTGCAAAAAGTGAGAACGTGTAAAGAAACGTTTGAATTCGATTCCACCTTATGTTACTCCATCGCCGTATACAAATTAGATGACGTCCACCCAGGCAATTCTTCACATAGTATTTTTAATCAAAATACATTTTTCTATCTTCTTTTATGTTAAAAGCCAATAAATTTTTGTAAGGTATAATTTTCGCAATATTAAAAGTGTGTAGGGTTTAAATATATTGAGAACAAAATCGTAGAAAACTCGCGTCCTTGTTTTTATTAATGGTGCTGAAAATTGCAGTAAATTAAAATTTTTGTCAAATTTATATTGTCAGATGTCAAAAAATATTGTTATATTTTTAAAAGTTTATATAGTTTATTTTCATGTGATAAAATTACTCGAATTTTTGAAAGAATGTCGAAATTTAAAAAACGCCAAATAAATTAAATTGGATCAATAAGTCTTCTGATAGGCAATGCTGGACTCGCGCAGCTGTGCGCGATTTTTTTACTTTTTACCAACTGGTTTATACCAATTGCACTAAAATCTGTAAAATAATAGATAAGGAACCATTTCTTTGTAAGCCAATGTTTACAAATTCTTTACACGCCTTTACTTTAAAAAGGACATGCGTTAGAAGGAAATCAACCTACGGTTTTAAGGTTAAAAAACTAGGCCTGTTCTTTAGAGATAAGAATAATGCCCCGGCTGCATAGAATTTTGAAATTCTTAAAGAAAGAGTGTGAATACCAAATTAAACAGCCAACAACTAAAATATCCACGCAAAGGTTCTTTGTAAAACATACGTGTTTATGAAAGTAAAAAAAAAAGACCAAAAGTGCCTGGTTAAGGATTTAATCCGAACTTGTTTCTACGTTTTCCTTCAAAAATTAAAGAGTATATTGGAAAGAAAATCTTCGTTCGACTGTCTTGCGCGGGCTACCGAACACCACCTATTCACAGGCGCTATCCCACTACTGTTCAGCGCGGGAACTTTTGCCTGCTGCGTTTCCGCCCTGGGCCGATACGTTCCTCATTATCGAACCTGGTACTACATGAATTCCTTCCTGTAGACCATGTTGACACTGAGCTTAGGGTGGACGCCTGATCGACATAGACAACTGACCGATAGTGGTCCCGAACTCAAGCCGTTCGTAAGTTTAGTCTCCAAGTAGCTGGATTACAGGTGCACGCCACTACACCCAACTGACGGCGAAGGGTAAAAAGTATTAACTTATGCTTTTTTATTATTCCTTCAAATCAAGAAAAAAATTTGCTTAGAGATATCAACTGAATCTTACATTCTTTGTCCAGAATTGTGTTGAATACATAAAAGTAGCATTCGAAATTAGCGGTAGTTTCAAATTTCACGCGCTACTTTCCATAAAATATTCCTCGCCTGATGAATTTATATTTTTTCTTTTCAACATTTTGCAAAAAGTGAGAACGTGTAAAGAAACGTTTGAATTCGATTCCACCTTATGTTACTCCATCGCCGTATACAAATTAGATGACGTCCACCCAGGCAATTCTTCACATAGTATTTTTAATCAAAATACATTTTTCTATCTTCTTTTATGTTAGAAGCCAATTTATTTTTGTAAGGTATAATTTTCGCAATATCAAAAGTGTGTAGGGTTTAAAAATATTGAGAACAAAATCGTAGAAAACTCGCGTCCTTGTTTTTATTAATGGTGCTGAAAATTGCAGTAAATTAAAATTTTTGTCAAATTTATATTGTCAGATGTCAAAAAATATTGTTATATTTTTAAAAGTTTATATAGTTTATTTTCATGTGATAAAATTACTCGAATTTTTGAAAGAATGTCGAAATTTAAAAAACGCCAAATAAATTAAATTGGATCAATAAGTCTTCTGATAGGCAATGCTGGACTCGCGCAGCTGTGCGCGATTTTTTTACTTTTTACCAACTGGTTTATACCAATTGCACTAAAATCTGTAAAATAATAGATAAGGAACCATTTCTTTGTAAGCCAATGTTTACAAATTCTTTACACGCCTTTACTTTAAAAAGGACATGCGTTAGAAGGAAATCAACCTACGGTTTTAAGGTTAAAAAACTAGGCCTGTTCTTTAGAGATAAGAATAATGCCCCGGCTGCATAGAATTTTGAAATTCTTAAAGAAAGAGTGTGAATACCAAATTAAACAGCCAACAACTAAAATATCCACGCAAAGGTTCTTTGTAAAACATACGTGTTTATGAAAGTAAAAAAAAAAGACCAAAAGTGCCTGGTTAAGGATTTAATCCGAACTTGTTTCTACGTTTTCCTTCAAAAATTAAAGAGTATATTGGAAAGAAAATCTTCGTTCGACTGTCTTGCGCGGGCTACCGAACACCACCTATTCACAGGCGCTATCCCACTACTGTTCAGCGCGGGAACTTTTGCCTGCTGCGTTTCCGCCCTGGGCCGATACGTTCCTCATTATCGAACCTGGTACTACATGAATTCCTTCCTGTAGACCATGTTGACACTGAGCTTAGGGTGGACGCCTGATCGACATAGACAACTGACCGATAGTGGTCCCGAACTCAAGCCGTTCGTAAGTTTAGTCTCCAAGTAGCTGGATTACAGGTGCACGCCACTACACCCAACTGACGGCGAAGGGTAAAAAGTATTAACTTATGCTTTTTTATTATTCCTTCAAATCAAGAAAAAAATTTGCTTAGAGATATCAACTGAATCTTACATTCATTGTCCAGAATTGTGTTGAATACATAAAAGTAGCATTCGAAATTAGCGGTAGTTTCAAATTTCACGCGCTACTTTCCATAAAATATTCCTCGCCTGATGAATTTATATTTTTTCTTTTCAACATTTTGCAAAAAGTGAGAACGTGTAAAGAAACGTTTGAATTCGATTCCACCTTATGTTACTCCATCGTCGTATACAAATTAGATGACGTCCACCCAGGCAATTCTTCACATAGTATTTTTAATCAAAATACATTTTTCTATCTTCTTTTATGTTAAAAGCCAATAAATTTTTGTAAGGTATAATTTTCGCAATATTAAAAGTGTGTAGGGTTTAAATATATTGAGAACAAAATCGTAGAAAACTCGCGTCCTTGTTTTTATTAATGGTGCTGAAAATTGCAGTAAATTAAAATTTTTGTCAAATTTATATTGTCAGATGTCAAAAAATATTGTTATATTTTTAAAAGTTTATATAGTTTATTTTCATGTGATAAAATTACTCGAATTTTTGAAAGAATGTCGAAATTTAAAAAACGCCAAATAAATTAAATTGGATCAATAAGTCTTCTGATAGGCAATGCTGGACTCGCGCAGCTGTGCGCGATTTTTTTACTTTTTACCAACTGGTTTATACCAATTGCACTAAAATCTGTAAAATAATAGATAAGGAACCATTTCTTTGTAAGCCAATGTTTACAAATTCTTTACACGCCTTTACTTTAAAAAGGACATGCGTTAGAACGAAATCAACCTACGGTTTTAAGGTTAAAAAACTAGGCCTGTTCTTTAGAGATAAGAATAATGCCCCGGCTGCATAGAATTTTGAAATTCTTAAAGAAAGAGTGTGAATACCAAATTAAACAGCCAGCAACTAAAGTATCTACGCAAAGGTTCCTTGTAAAACATACGTGTTTATGAAATTAAAAAAAAGACCAAAAGTGCCTGGTTAAGAATTTAATCCGAACTTGTTTCTACGTTTTCCTTCAAAAATTAAAGAGTATATTGGAAAGAAAATCTTCGTTCGACTGTCTTGCGCGGGCTACCGAAAACCACCTATTCACAGGCGCTATCCCACTACTGCTCAGCGCGGGAACTTTTGCCTGCTGCGTTTCCGCCTTGGGCCGATACGTTCCTCATTATCGAACCTGGTACTACATGAACTCCTTCCTGTAGACCATGTTGACACTGAGCTTAGTGTGGACGCCTGATCGACATAGACAACTGACCGATAGTGGTCCCGAACTCAAGCCGTTCGTAAGTTTAGTCTCCAAGTAGCTGGATTACAGGTGCACGCCACTACACCCAACTGACGGCGAAAGGTAAAAAGTATTAACTTATGCTTTTTTATTATTCCTTCAAATCAAGAAAAAAATTTGCTTAGAGATATCAACTGAATCTTACATTCTTTGTCCAGAATTGTGTTGAATACATAAAAGTAGCATTCGAAATTAGCGGTAGTTTCAAATTTCACGCGCTACTTTCCATAAAATATTCCTCGCCTGATGAATTTATATTTTTTCTTTTCAACATTTTGCAAAAAGTGAGAACGTGTAAAGAAACGTTTGAATTCGATTCCACCTTATGTTACTCCATCGCCGTATACAAATTAGATGACGTCCACCCAGGCAATTCTTCACATAGTATTTTTAATCAAAATACATTTTTCTATCTTCTTTTATGTTAGAAGCCAATAAATTTTTGTAAGGTATAATTTTCGCAATATCAAAAGTGTGTAGGGTTTAAATATATTGAGAACAAAATCGTAGAAAACTCGCGTCCTTGTTTTTATTAATGGTGCTGAAAATTGCAGTAAATTAAAATTTTTGTCAAATTTATATTGTCAGATGTCAAAAAATATTGTTATATTTTTAAAAAGTTTATATAGTTTATTTTCATGTGATAAAATTACTCGAATTTTTGAAAGAATGTCGAAATTTAAAAAACGCCAAATAAATTATATTGGATCAATAAGTCTTCTGATAGGCAATGCTGGAGGCGCGCAGATGTGCGCGATTATTTTTACTTTTTACCAACTGGATTATACCAATTGCACTAAAATCTGTAAAATAATAGATAAGGAACCATTTTTTTGTAAGCCAATGTTTACAAATTCTTTACACGCCTTTACTTTAAAAAGGACATGCGTTAGAAGGAAATCAACCTACGGTTTTAAGGTTAAAAAACTAGGCCTGTTCTTTAGAGATAAAAATAATGACCCGGCTGCAAAGAATTTTGAAATTCTTAAAGAAAGAGTGTGAATACCAAATTAAACAGCCAGCAACTAAAGTATCTACGCAAAGGTTCCTTGTAAAACATACGTGTTTATGAAATTAAAAAAAAAGACCAAAAGTGCCTGGTTAAGAATTTAATCCGAACTTGTTTCTACGTTTTCCTTCAAAAATTAAAGAGTATATTGGAAAGAAAATCTTCGTTCGACTGTCTTGCGCGGGCTACCGAAAACCACCTATTCACAGGCGCTATCCCACTACTGCTCAGCGCGGGAACTTTTGCCTGCTGCGTTTCCGCCCTGGGCCGATACGTTCCTCATTATCAAACCTGGTACTACCTGAACTCCTTCCTGTAGACCATGTTGACACTGAGCTTAGTGTGGACGCCTGATCGACATAGACAACTGACCGATAGTGGTCCCGAACTCAAGCCGTTCGTAAGTTTAGTCTCCAAGTAGCTGGATTACAGGTGCACGCCACTACACCCAACTGACGGCGAAGGGTAAAAAGTATTAACTTATGCTTTTTTATTATTCCTTCAAATCAAGAAAAAAATTTGCTTAGAGATATCAACTGAATCTTACATTCTTTGTCCAGAATTGTGTTGAATACATAAAAGTAGCATTCGAAATTAGCGGTAGTTTCAAATTTCACGCGCTACTTTCCATAAAATATTCCTCGCCTGATGAATTTATATTTTTTCTTTTCAACATTTTGCAAAAAGTGAGAACGTGTAAAGAAACGTTTGAATTCGATTCCACCTTATGTTACTCCATCGCCGTATACAAATTAGATGACGTCCACCCAGGCAATTCTTCACATAGTATTTTTAATCAAAATACATTTTTCTATCTTCTTTTATGTTAGAAGCCAATAAATTTTTGTAAGGTATAATTTTCGCAATATCAAAAGTGTGTAGGGTTTAAATATATTGAGAACAAAATCGTAGAAAACTCGCGTCCTTGTTTTTATTAATGGTGCTGAAAATTGCAGTAAATTAAAATTTTTGTCAAATTTATATTGTCAGATGTCAAAAAATATTGTTATATTTTTAAAAAGTTTATATAGTTTATTTTCATGTGATAAAATTACTCGAATTTTTGAAAGAATGTCGAAATTTAAAAAACGCCAAATAAATTAAATTGGATCAATAAGTCTTCTGATAGGCAATGCTGGACTCGCGCAGCTGTGCGCGATTGTTTTTACTTTTTACCAACTGGTTTATACCAATTGCACTAAAATCTGTAAAATAATAGATAAGGAACCATTTCTTTGTAAGCCAATTTTTACAAATTCTTTACACGCCTTTACTTTAAAAAGGACATGCGTTAGAAGGAAATCAACCTACGGTTTTAAGGTTAAAAAACTAGGCCTGTTCTTTAGAGATAAGAATAATGCCCCGGCTGCATAGAATTTTGAAATTCTTAAAGAAAGACTGTGAATACCAAATTAAACAGCCAGCAACTAAAATATCCACGCAAAGGTTCTTTGTAAAACATACGTGTTTATGAAAGTAAAAAAAAAAGACCAAAAGTGCCTGGTTAAGGATTTAATCCGAACTTGTTTCTACGTTTTCCTTCAAAAATTAAAGAGTATATTGGAAAGAAAATATTCGTTCGACTGTCTTGCGCGGGCTACCGAACACCACCTATTCACAGACGCTATCCCACTACTGCTCAGCGCGGGAACTTTTGCCTGGTGCGTTTCCGCCCTGGGCCGATACGTTCCTCATTATCGAACCTGGTACTACATGAATTCCTTCCTGTAGACCATGTTGACACTGAGCTTAGGGTGGACGCCTGACCGACATAGACAACTGACCGATAGTGGTCCCGAACTCAAGCCGTTCGTAAGTTTAGTCTCCAAGTAGCTGGATTACAGGTGCACGCCACTACACCCAACTGACGGCGAAGGGTAAAAAGTATTAACTTATGCTTTTTTATTATTCCTTTAAATCAAGAAAAAAATTTGCTTAGAGATATCAACTGAATCTTACATTCTTTGTCCAGAATTGTGTTGAATACATAAAAGTAGCATTCGAAATTAGCGGTAGTTTCAAATTTCACGCGCTACTTTCCATAAAATATTCCTCGCCTGATGAATTTATATTTTTTCTTTTCAACATTTTGCAAAAAGTGAGAACGTGTAAAGAAACGTTTGAATTCGATTCCACCTTATGTTACTCCATCGCCGTATACAAATTAGATGACGTCCACCCAGCCAATTTTTCACATAGTATTTTTAATCAAAATACATTTTTCTATCTTCTTTTATGTTAGAAGCCAATTTATTTTTGTAAGGTATAATTTTCGCAATATCAAAAGTGTGCAGGGTTTAAATATATTGAGAACAAAATCGTAGAAAACTCGCGTCCTTGTTTTTATTAATGGTGCTGAAAATTGCAGTAAATTAAAATTTTTGTCAAATTTATATTGTCAGATGTCAAAAAATATTGTTATATTTTTAAACGTCTGGGATCTAGGGTCTAAGAATATTGTGGAATTTACTTTGTTGTCAATAGTTTATTTTCATGTGATAAAATTACTCGAATTTTTGAAAAAATGTCGAAATTTAAAAAACGCCAAATAAATTATATTGGATCAATAAGTCTTCTGATAGGCAATGCTGGAGGCGCGCAGATGTGCGCGATTATTTTTACTTTTTACCAACTGGATTATACCAATTGCACTAAAATCTGTAAAATAATAGATAAGGAACCATTTTTTTGTAAGCCAATGTTTACAAATTCTTTACACGCCTTTACTTTAAAAAGGACATGCGTTAGAAGGAAATCAACCTACGGTTTTAAGGTTAAAAAACTAGGCCTGTTCTTTAGAGATAAAAATAATGACCCGGCTGCAAAGAATTTTGAAATTCTTAAAGAAAGAGTGTGAATACCAAATTAAACAGCCAGCAACTAAAGTATCTACGCAAAGGTTCCTTGTAAAACATACGTGTTTATGAAATTAAAAAAAAAGACCAAAAGTGCCTGGTTAAGAATTTAATCCGAACTTGTTTCTACGTTTTCCTTCAAAAATTAAAGAGTATATTGGAAAGAAAATCTTCGTTCGACTGTCTTGCGCGGGCTACCGAACACCACCTATTCACAGGCGCTATCCCACTACTGCTCAGCGCGGGAACTTTTGCCTGCTGCGTTTCCGCCCTGGGCCGATACGTTCCTCATTATCGAACCTGGTACTACATGAATTCCTTCCTGTAGACCATGTTGACACTGAGCTTAGTGTGGACGCCTGATCGACATAGACAACTGACCGATAGTGGTCCCGAACTCAAGCCGTTCGTAAGTTTAGTCTCCAAGTAGCTGGATTACAGGTGCACGCCACTACACCCAACTGACGGCGAAGGGTAAAAAGTATTAACTTATGCTTTTTTATTATTCCTTCAAATCAAGAAAAAAATTTGCTTAGAGATATGAACTGAATCTTACATTCTTTGTCCAGAATTGTGTTGAATACATAAAAGTAGCATTCGAAATTAGCGGTAGTTTCAAATTTCACGCGCTACTTTCCATAAAATATTCCTCGCCTGATGAATTTATATTTTTTCTTTTCAACATTTTGCAAAAAGTGAGAACGTGTAAAGAAACGTTTGAATTCGATTCCACCTTATGTTACTCCATCGCCGTATACAAATTAGATGACGTCCACCCAGCCAATTTTTCACATGGTATTTTTAATCAAAATACATTTTTCTATCTTCTTTTATGTTAGAAGCCAATTTATTTTTGTAATGTATAATTTTCGCAATATCAAAAGTGTGCAGGGTTTAAATATATTGAGAACAAAATCGTAGAAAACTCGCGTCCTTGTTTTTATTAATGGTGCTGAAAATTGCAGTAAATTAAAATTTTTGTCAAATTTATATTGTCAGATGTCAAAAAATATTGTTATATTTTTAAACGTCTGGGATCTAAGGTCTAAGAATATTGTGGAATTTACTTTGTTGTCAATAGTTTATTTTCATGTGATAAAATTACTCGAATTTTTGAAAGAATGTCGAAATTTAAAAAACGCCAAATAAATTAAATTGGATCAATAAGTCTTCTGATAGGCAATGCTGGACTGGCGCAGCTGTGCGCGATTGTTTTTACTTTTTACCAACTGGTTTATACCAATTGCACTAAAATCTGTAAAATAATAGATAAGGAACCATTTCTTTGTAAGCCAATTTTTACAAATTCTTTACACGCCTTTACTTTAAAAAGGACATGCGTTAGAAGGAAATCAACCTACGGTTTTAAGGTTAAAAAACTAGGCCTGTTCTTTAGAGATAAGAATAATGCCCCGGCTGCATAGAATTTTGAAATTCTTAAAGAAAGAGTGTGAATACCAAATTAAACAGCCAGCAACTAAAATATCCACGCAAAGGTTCTTTGTAAAACATACGTGTTTATGAAAGTAAAAAAAAAAGACCAAAAGTGCCTGGTTAAGGATTTAATCCGAACTTGTTTCTACGTTTTCCTTCAAAAATTAAAGAGTATATTGGAAAGAAAATATTCGTTCGACTGTCTTGCGCGGGTTACCGAACACCACCTATTCACAGGCGCTATCCCACTACTGCTCAGCGCGGGAACTTTTGCCTGCTGCGTTTCCGCCCTGGGCCGATACGTTCCTCATTATCGAACCTGGTACTACATGAATTCCTTCCTGTAGACCATGTTGACACTGAGCTTAGGGTGGACGCCTGATCGACATAGACAACTGACCAATAGTGGTCCCGAACTCAAGCCGTTCGTAAGTTTAGTCTCCAAGTAGCTGGATTACAGGTGCACGCCACTACACCCAACTGACGGCAAAGGGTAAAAGTATTAACTTATGCTTTTTTATTATTCCTTCAAACCAAGAAAAAAATTTGCTTAGAGATATCAACTGAATCTTACATTCTTTGTCCAGAATTGTGTTGAATACATAAAAGTAGCATTCGAAATTAGCGGTAGTTTCAAATTTCACGCGCTACTTTCCATAAAATATTCCTCGCCTGATGAATTTATATTTTTTCTTTTCAACATTTTGCAAAAAGTGAGAACGTGTAAAGAAACGTTTGAATTCGATTCCACCTTATGTTACTCCATCGCCGTATACAAATTAGATGACGTCCACCCAGCCAATTTTTCACACGGTATTTTTAATCAAAATACATTTTTCTATCTTCTTTTATGTTAGAAGCCAATTTATTTTTGTAAGGTATAATTTTCGCAATATCAAAAGTGTGCAGGGTTTAAATATATTGAGAACAAAATCGTAGAAAACTCGCGTCCTTGTTTTTATTAATGGTGCTGAAAATTGCAGTAAATTAAAATTTTTGTCAAATTTATATTGTCAGATGTCAAAAAATATTGTTATATTTTTAAACGTCTGGGATCTAAGGTCTAAGAATATTGTGGAATTTACTTTGTTGTCAATAGTTTATTTTCATGTGATAAAATTACTCGAATTTTTGAAAGAATGTCGAAATTTAAAAAACGCCAAATAAATTAAATTGGATCAATAAGTCTTCTGATAGGCAATGCTGGACTGGCGCAGCTGTGCGCGATTGTTTTTACTCTTTACCAACTGGTTTATACCAATTGCACTAAAATCTGTAAAATAATAGATAAGGAACCATTTCTTTGTAAGCCAATTTTTACAAATTCTTTACACGCCTTTTCTTTAAAAAGGACATGCGTTAGAAGGAAATCAACCTACGGTTTTAAGGTTAAAAAACTAGGCCTGTTCTTTAGAGATAAGAATAATGCCCCGGCTGCATAGAATTTTGAAATTCTTAAAGAAAGAGTGTGAATACCAAATTAAACAGCCAGCAACTAAAATATCCACGCAAAGGTTCTTTGTAAAACATACGTGTTTATGAAAGTAAAAAAAAAAGACCAAAAGTGCCTGGTTAAGGATTTAATCCGAACTTGTTTCTACGTTTTCCTTCAAAAATTAAAGAGTATATTGGAAAGAAAATATTCGTTCGACTGTCTTGCGCGGGCTACCGAACACCACCTATTCACAGGCGCTATCCCACTACTGCTCAGCGCGGGAACTTTTGCCTGCTGCGTTTCCGCCCTGGGCCGATACGTTCCTCATTATCGAACCTGGTACTACATGAATTCCTTCCTGTAGACCATGTTGACACTGAGCTTAGGGTGGACGCCTGATCGACATAGACAACTGACCGATAGTGGTCCCGAACTCAAGCCGTTCGTAAGTTTAGTCTCCAAGTAGCTGGATTACAGGTGCACGCCACTACACCCAACTGACGGCAAAGGGTAAAAGTATTAACTTATGCTTTTTTATTATTCCTTCAAACCAAGAAAAAAATTTGCTTAGAGATATCAACTGAATCTTACATTCTTTGTCCAGAATTGTGTTGAATACATAAAAGTAGCATTCGAAATTAGCGGTAGTTTCAAATTTCACGCGCTACTTTCCATAAAATATTCCTCGCCTGATGAATTTATATTTTTTCTTTTCAACATTTTGCAAAAAGTGAGAACGTGTAAAGAAACGTTTGAATTCGATTCCACCTTATGTTACTCCATCGCCGTATACAAATTAGATGACGTCCACCCAGCCAATTTTTCACACGGTATTTTTAATCAAAATACATTTTTCTATCTTCTTTTATGTTAGAAGCCAATTTATTTTTGTAAGGTATAATTTTCGCAATATCAAAAGTGTGCAGGGTTTAAATATATTGAGAACAAAATCGTAGAAAACTCGCGTCCTTGTTTTTATTAATGGTGCTGAAAATTGCAGTAAATTAAAATTTTTGTCAAATTTATATTGTCAGATGTCAAAAAATATTGTTATATTTTTAAACGTCTGGGATCTAAGGTCTAAGAATATTGTGGAATTTACTTTGTTGTCAATAGTTTATTTTCATGTGATAAAATTACTCGAATTTTTGAAAGAATGTCGAAATTTAAAAAACGCCAAATAAATTAAATTGGATCAATAAGTCTTCTGATAGGCAATGCTGGACTGGCGCAGCTGTGCGCGATTGTTTTTACTCTTTACCAACTGGTTTATACCAATTGCACTAAAATCTGTAAAATAATAGATAAGGAACCATTTCTTTGTAAGCCAATTTTTACAAATTCTTTACACGCCTTTTCTTTAAAAAGGACATGCGTTAGAAGGAAATCAACCTACGGTTTTAAGGTTAAAAAACTAGGCCTGTTCTTTAGAGATAAGAATAATGCCCCGGCTGCATAGAATTTTGAAATTCTTAAAGAAAGAGTGTGAATACCAAATTAAACAGCCAGCAACTAAAATATCCACGCAAAGGTTCTTTGTAAAACATACGTGTTTATGAAAGTAAAAAAAAAAGACCAAAAGTGCCTGGTTAAGGATTTAATCCGAACTTGTTTCTACGTTTTCCTTCAAAAATTAAAGAGTATATTGGAAAGAAAATATTCGTTCGACTGTCTTGCGCGGGCTACCGAACACCACCTATTCACAGGCGCTATCCCACTACTGCTCAGCGCGGGAACTTTTGCCTGCTGCGTTTCCGCCCTGGGCCGATACGTTCCTCATTATCGAACCTGGTACTACATGAATTCCTTCCTGTAGACCATGTTGACACTGAGCTTAGGGTGGACGCCTGATCGACATAGACAACTGACCGATAGTGGTCCCGAACTCAAGCCGTTCGTAAGTTTAGTCTCCAAGTAGCTGGATTACAGGTGCACGCCACTACACCCAACTGACGGCGAAGGGTAAAAAGTATTAACTTATGCTTTTTTATTATTCCTTCAAATCAAGAAAAAAATTTGCTTAGAGATATCAACTGAATCTTACATTCTTTGTCCAGAATTGTGTTGAATACATAAAAGTAGCATTCGAAATTAGCGGTAGTTTCAAATTTCACGCGCTACTTTCCATAAAATATTCCTCGCCTGATGAATTTATATTTTTTCTTTTCAACATTTTGCAAAAAGTGAGAACGTGTAAAGAAACGTTTGAATTCGATTCCACCTTATGTTACTCCATCGCCGTATACAAATTAGATGACGTTCACCCAGCCAATTTTTCACATAGTATTTTTAATCAAAATACATTTTTCTATCTTCTTTTATGTTAGAAGCCAATTTATTTTTGTAAGGTATAATTTTCGCAATATCAAAAGTGTGCAGGGTTTAAATATATTGAGAAAAAAATCGTAGAAAACTCGCGTCCTTGTTTTTATTAATGGTGCTGAAAATTGCAGTAAATTAAAATTTTTGTCAAATTTATATTGTCAGATGTCAAAAAATATTGTTATATTTTTAAAAGTTTATATAGTTTATTTTCATGTGATAAAATTACTCGAATTTTTGAAAGAATGTCGAAATTTAAAAAACGCCAAATAAATTAAATTGGATCAATAAGTCTTCTGATAGGCAATGCTGGACTCGCGCAGCTGTGCGCGATTGTTTTTACTTTTTACCAACTGGTTTATACCAATTGCACTAAAATCTGTAAAATAATAGATAAGGAACCATTTCTTTGTAAGCCAATGTTTACAAATTCTTTACACGCCTTTACTTTAAAAAGGACATGCGTTAGAAGGAAATCAACCTACGGTTTTAAGGTTAAAAAACTAGGCCTGTTCTTTAGAGATAAGAATAATGCCCCGGCTGCATAGAATTTTGAAATTCTTAAAGAAAGAGTGTGAATACCAAATTAAACAGCCAGCAACTAAAATATCCACGCAAAAGTTCTTTGCAAAACATACGTGTTTATGAAAGTAAAAAAAAAAGACTAAAAGTGCCTGGTTAAGGATTTAATCCGAACTTGTTTCTACGTTTTCCTTCAAAAATTAAAGAGTATATTGGAAAGAAAATCTTCGTTCGACTGTCTTGCGCGGGCTACCGAACACCACCTATTCACAGGCGCTATCCCACTACTGCTCAGCGCGGGAACTTTTGCCTGCTGCGTTTCCGCCCTGGGCCGATACGTTCCTCATTATCGAACCTGGTACTACATGAATTCCTTCCTGTAGACCATGTTGACACTGAGCTTAGGGTGGACGCCTGATCGACATAGACAACTGACCGATAGTGGTCCCGAACTCAAGCCGTTCGTAAGTTTAGTCTCCAAGTAGCTGGATTACAGGTGCACGCCACTACACCCAACTGACGGCGAATGGTAAAAAGTATTAACTTATGCTTTTTTATTATTCCTTCAAATCAAGAAAAAAATTTGCTTAGAGATATCAACTGAATCTTACATTCTTTGTCCAGAATTGTGTTGAATACATAAAAGTAGCATTCGAAATTAGCGGTAGTTTCAAATTTCACGCGCTACTTTCCATAAAATATTCCTCGCCTGATGAATTTATATTTTTTCTTTTCAACATTTTGCAAAAAGTGAGAACGTGTAAAGAAACGTTTGAATTCGATTCCACCTTATGTTACTCCATCGCCGTATACAAATTAGATGACGTCCACCCAGGCAATTCTTCACATGGTATTTTTAATCAAAATACATTTTTCTATCTTCTTTTATGTTAGAAGCCAATTTATTTTTGTAAGGTATAACTTTCGCAATATCAAAAGTGTGCAGGGTTTAAATATATTGAGAACAAAATCGTAGAAAACTCGCGACCTTGTTTTTATTAATGGTGCTGAAAATTGCAGTAAATTAAAATTTTTGTCAAATTTATATTGTCAGATGTCAAAAAATATTGTTATATTTTTAAACGTCTGGGATCTAAGGTCTAAGAATATTGTGGAATTTACTTTGTTGTCAATAGTTTATTTTCATGTGATAAAATTACTCGAATTTTTGAAAAAATGTCGAAATTTAAAAAACGCCAAATAAATTATATTGGATCAATAAGTCTTCTGATAGGCAATGCTGGAGGCGCGCAGATGTGCGCGATTATTTTTACTTTTTGCCAACTGGATTATACCAATTACACTAAAATCTGTAGAATAATAGATAAGGAACCATTTTTTTGTAACCAATGTTTACAAATTCTTTACACGCCTTTACTTTAAAAAGGACATGCGTTAGAAGGAAATCAACCTACGGTTTTAAGGTTAAAAAACTAGGCCTGTTCTTTAGAGATAAGAATAATGCCCCGGCTGCATAGAATTTTGAAATTCTTAAAGAAAGAGTGTGAATACCAAATTAAACAGCCAGCAACTAAAATATCCACGCAAAGGTTCTTTGTAAAACATACGTGTTTATGAAAGTAAAAAAAAAAGACTAAAAGTGCCTGGTTAAGGATTTAATCCGAACTTGTTTCTACGTTTTCCTTCAAAAATTAAAGAGTATATTGGAAAGAAAATCTTCGTTCGACTGTCTTGCGCGGGCTACCGAACACCACCTATTCACAGGCGCTATCCCACTACTGCTCAGCGCGGGAACTTTTGCCTGCTGCGTTTCCGCCCTGGGCCGATACGTTCCTCATTATCGAACCTGGTACTACATGAATTCCTTCCTGTAGACCATGTTGACACTGAGCTTAGGGTGGACGCCTGATCGACATAGACAACTGACCGATAGTGGTCCCGAACTCAAGCCGTTCGTAAGTTTAGTCTCCAAGTAGCTGGATTACAGGTGCACGCCACTACACCCAACTGACGGCGAAGGGTAAAAAGTATTAACTTATGCTTTTTTATTATTCCTTCAAATCAAGAAAAAAATTTGCTTAGAGATATCAACTGAATCTTACATTCTTTGTCCAGAATTGTGTTGAATACATAAAAGTAGCATTCGAAATTAGCGGTAGTTTCAAATTTCACGCGCTACTTTCCATAAAATATTCCTCGCCTGATGAATTTATATTTTTTCTTTTCAACATTTTGCAAAAAGTGAGAACGTGTAAAGAAACGTTTGAATTCGATTCCACCTTATGTTACTCCATCGCCGTATACAAATTAGATGACGTCCACCCAGGCAATTCTTCACATGGTATTTTTAATCAAAATACATTTTTCTATCTTCTTTTATGTTAGAAGCCAATTTATTTTTGTAAGGTATAACTTTCGCAATATCAAAAGTGTGCAGGGTTTAAATATATTGAGAACAAAATCGTAGAAAACTTGCGACCTTGTTTTTATTAATGGTGCTGAAAATTGCAGTAAATTAAAATTTTTGTCAAATTTATATTGTCAGATGTCAAAAAATATTGTTATATTTTTAAACGTCTGGGATCTAAGGTCTAAGAATATTGTGGAATTTACTTTGTTGTCAATAGTTTATTTTCATGTGATAAAATTACTCGAATTTTTGAAAAAATGTCGAAATTTAAAAAACGCCAAATAAATTATATTGGATCAATAAGTCTTCTGATAGGCAATGCTGGAGGCGCGCAGATGTGCGCGATTATTTTTACTTTTTGCCAACTGGATTATACCAATTGCACTAAAATCTGTAGAATAATAGATAAGGAACCATTTTTTTGTAAGCCAATGTTTACAAATTCTTTACACGCCTTTACTTTAAAAAGGACATGCGTTAGAAGGAAATCAACCTACGGTTTTAAGGTTAAAAAACTAGGCCTGTTCTTTAGAGATAAAAATAATGACCCGGCTGCAAAGAATTTTGAAATTCTTAAAGAAAGAGTGTGAATACCAAATTAAACAGCCAGCAACTAAAGTATCTACGCAAAGGTTCCTTGTAAAACATACGTGTTTATGAAAGTAAAAAAAAAGACCAAAAGTGCCTGGTTAAGAATTTAATCCGAACTTGTTTCTACGTTATCCTTCAAAAATTAAAGAGTATATTGGAAAGAAAATCTTTGATCGACTGTCTTGCGCGGGCTACCAAACACCACCTATTCACAGGCGCTATCCCACTACTGCTCAGCGCGGGAACTTTTGCCTGCTGCGTTTCCGCCCTGGGCCGATACGTTCCTCATTATCGAACCTGGTACTACATGAATTCCTTCCTGTAGACCATGTTGACACTGAGCTTAGGGTGGACGCCTGATCGACATAGACAACAGACCGATAGTGGTCCCGAACTCAAGCTGTTCGTAAGTTTAGTCTCCAAGTAGCTGGATTACAGGTGCACGCCACTACACCCAACTGACGGCGAAGGGTAAAAAGTATTAACTTATGCTTTTTTATTATTCCTTCAAATCAAGAAAAAAATTTGCTTAGAGATATGAACTGAATCTTACATTCTTTGTCCAGAATTGTGTTGAATACATAAAAGTAGCATTCGAAATTAGCGGTAGTTTCAAATTTCACGCGCTACTTTCCATAAAATATTCCTCGCCTGATGAATTTATATTTTTTCTTTTCAACATTTTGCAAAAAGTGAGAACGTGTAAAGAAACGTTTGAATTCGATTCCACCTTATGTTACTCCATCGCCGTATACAAATTAGATGACGTCCACCCAGCCAATTTTTCACATAGTATTTTTAATCAAAATACATTTTTCTATCTTCTTTTATGTTAGAAGCCAATTTATTTTTGTAAGGTATAATTTTCGCAATATCAAAAGTGTGCAGAGTTTAAATATATTGAGAACAAAATCGTAGAAAACTCGCGTCCTTGTTTTTATTAATGGTGCTGAAAATTGCAGTAAATTAAAATTTTTGTCAAATTTATATTGTCAGATGTCAAAAAATATTGTTATATTTTTAAACGTCTGGGATCTAAGGTCTAAGAATATTGTGGAATTTACTGTGTTGTCAATAGTTTATTTTCATGTGATAAAATTACTCGAATTTTTGAAAAAATGTCGAAATTTAAAAAACGCCAAATAAATTATATTGGATCAATAAGTCTTCTGATAGGCAATGCTGGAGGCGCGCAGATGTGCGCGATTATTTTTACTTTTTGCCAACTGGATTATACCAATTGCACTAAAATCTGTAGAATAATAGATAAGGAACCATTTTTTTGTAAGCCAATGTTTACAAATTCTTTACACGCCTTTACTTTAAAAAGGACATGCGTTAGAAGGAAATCAACCTACGGTTTTAAGGTTAAAAAACTAGGCCTGTTCTTTAGAGATAAAAATAATGACCCGGCTGCAAAGAATTTTGAAATTCTTAAAGAAAGAGTGTGAATACCAAATTAAACAGCCAGCAACTAAAGTATCTACGCAAAGGTTCCTTGTAAAACATACGTGTTTATGAAAGTAAAAAAAAAAGACCAAAAGTGCCTGGTTAAGAATTTAATCCGAACTTGTTTCTACGTTTTCCTTCAAAAATTAAAGAGTATATTGGAAAGAAAATCTTCGTTCGACTGTCTTGCGCGGGCTACCGAACACCACCTATTCACAGGCGCTATCCCACTACTGCTCAGCGCGGGAACTTTTGCCTGCTGCGTTTCCGCCCTGGGCCGATACGTTCCTCATTATCGAACCTGGTACTACATGAATTCCTTCCTGTAGACCATGTTGACACTGAGCTTAGGGTGGACGCCTGATCGACATAGACAACTGACCGATAGTGGTCCCGAACTCAAGCCGTTCGTAAGTTCAGTCTCCAAGTAGCTGGATTACAGGTGCACGCCACTACACCCAACTGACGGCGAAGGGTAAAAAGTATTAACTTATGCTTTTTTATTATTCCTTCAAATCAAGAAAAAAATTTGCTTAGAGATATCAACTGAATCTTACATTCTTTGTCCAGAATTGTGTTGAATACATAAAAGTAGCATTCGAAATTAGCGGTAGTTTCAAATTTCACGCGCTACTTTCCATAAAATATTCCTCGCCTGATGAATTTATATTTTTTCTTTTCAACATTTTGCAAAAAGTGAGAACGTGTAAAGAAACGTTTGAATTCGATTCCACCTTATGTTACTCCATCGCCGTATACAAATTAGATGACGTCCACCCAGCCAATTTTTCACATAGTATTTTTAATCAAAATACATTTTTCTATCTTCTTTTATGTTAGAAGCCAATTTATTTTTGTAAGGTATAATTTTCGCAATATCAAAAGTGTGCAGGGTTTAAATATATTGAGAACAAAATCGTAGAAAACTCGCGTCCTTGTTTTTATTAATGGTGCTGAAAATTGCAGTAAATTAAAATTTTTGTCAAATTTATATTGTCAGATGTCAAAAAATATTGTTATATTTTTAAAAGTTTATATAGTTTATTTTCATGTGATAAAATTACTCGAATTTTTGAAAGAATGTCGAAATTTAAAAAACGCCAAATAAATTAAATTGGATCAATAAGTCTTCTGATAGGCAATGCTGGACTCGCGCAGCTGTGCGCGATTGTTTTTACTTTTTACCAACTGGTTTATACCAATTGCACTAGAATCTGTAAAATAATAGATAAGGAACCATTTCTTTGTAAGCCAATGTTTACAAATTCTTTACACGCCTTTACTTTAAAAAGGACATGCGTTAGAAGGAAATCAGCCTACGGTTTTAAGGTTAAAAAACTAGGCCTGTTCTTTAGAGATAAGAATAATGCCCCGGCTGCATAGAATTTTGAAATTCTTAAAGAAAGAGTGTGAATACCAAATTAAACAGCCAGCAACTAAAATATCCACGCAAAGGTTCTTTGTGAAACATACGTGTTTATGAAAGTAAAAAAAAAAGACCAAAAGTGCCTGGTTAAGGATTTAATCCGAACTTGTTTCTACGTTTTCCTTCAAAAATTAAAGAGTATATTGGAAAGAAAATCTTCGTTCGACTGTCTTGCGCGGGCTACCGAACACCACCTATTCACAGGCGCTATCCCACTACTGCTCAGCGCGGGAACTTTTGCCTGCTGCGTTTTCGCCCTGGGCCGATACGTTCCTCATTTTCGAACCTGGTACTACATGAATTCCTTCCTGTAGACCATGTTGACACTGAGCTTAGGGTGGACGCCTGATCGACATAAATGACCGATAGTGGTCCCGAACTCAAGCCGTTCGTAAGTTTAGTCTCCAAGTAGCTGGATTACAGGTGCACGCCACTACACCCAACTGACGGCGAAGGGTAAAAAGTATTAACTTATGCTTTTTTATTATTCCTTCAAATCAAGAAAAAAATTTGCTTAGAGATATCAACTGAATCTTACATTCTTTGTCCAGAATTGTGTTGAATACATAAAAGTAGCATTCGAAATTAGCGGTAGTTTCAAATTTCACGCGCTACTTTCCATAAAATATTCCTCGCCTGATGAATTTATATTTTTTCTTTTCAACATTTTGCAAAAAGTGAGAACGTGTAAAGAAACGTTTGAATTCGATTCCACCTTATGTTACTCCATCGCCGTATACAAATTAGATGACGTCCACCCAGCCAATTTTTCACATAGTATTTTTAATCAAAATACATTTTTCTATCTTCTTTTATGTTAGAAGCCAATTTATTTTTGTAAGGTATAATTTTCGCAATATCAAAAGTGTGCAGGGTTTAAATATATTGAGAACAAAATCGTAGAAAACTCGCGTCCTTGTCTTTATTAATGGTGCTGAAAATTGCAGTAAATTAAAATTTTTGTCAAATTTATATTGTCAGATGTCAAAAAATATTGTTATATTTTTAAAAGTTTATATAGTTTATTTTCATGTGATAAAATTACTCGAATTTTTGAAAGAATGTCGAAATTTAAAAAACGCCAAATAAATTAAATTGGATCAATAAGTCTTCTGATAGGCAATGCTGGACTTGCGCAGCTGTGCGCGATTGTTTTTACTTTTTACCAACTGGTTTATACCAATTGCACTAAAATCTGTAAAATAATAGATAAGGAACCATTTCTTTGTAAGCCAATGTTTACAAATTCTTTACACGCCTTTACTTTAAAAAGGACATGCGTTAGAAGGAAATCAGCCTACGGTTTTAAGGTTAAAAAACTAGGCCTGTTCTTTAGAGATAAGAATAATGCCCCGGCTGCATAGAATTTTGAAATTCTTAAAGAAAGAGTGTGAATACCAAATTAAACAGCCAGCAACTAAAATATCCACGCAAAGGTTCTTTGTGAAACATACGTGTTTATGAAAGTAAAAAAAAAAGACCAAAAGTGCCTGGTTAAGGATTTAATCCGAACTTGTTTCTACGTTTTCCTTCAAAAATTAAAGAGTATATTGGAAAGAAAATCTTCGTTCGACTGTCTTGCGCGGGCTACCGAACACCACCTATTCACAGGCGCTATCCCACTACTGCTCAGCGCGGGAACTTTTGCCTGCTGCGTTTTCGCCCTGGGCCGATACGTTCCTCATTTTCGAACCTGGTACTACATGAATTCCTTCCTGTAGACCATGTTGACACTGAGCTTAGGGTGGACGCCTGATCGACATAGACAACTGACCGATAGTGGTCCCGAACTCAAGCCGTTCGTAAGTTTAGTCTCCAAGTAGCTGGATTACAGGTGCACGCCACTACACCCAACTGACGGCGAAGGGTAAAAAGTATTAACTTATGCTTTTTTATTATTCCTTCAAATCAAGAAAAAAATTTGCTTAGAGATATCAACTGAATCTTACATTCTTTGTCCAGAATTGTGTTGAATACATAAAAGTAGCATTCGAAATTAGCGGTAGTTTCAAATTTCACGCGCTACTTTCCATAAAATATTCCTCGCCTGATGAATTTATATTTTTTCTTTTCAACATTTTGCAAAAAGTGAGAACGTGTAAAGAAACGTTTGAATTCGATTCCACCTTATGTTACTCCATCGCCGTATACAAATTAGATGACGTCCACCCAGCCAATTTTTCACATAGTATTTTTAATCAAAATACATTTTTCTATCTTCTTTTATGTTAGAAGCCAATTTATTTTTGTAAGGTATAATTTTCGCAATATCAAAAGTGTGCAGGGTTTAAATATATTGAGAACAAAATCGTAGAAAACTCGCGTCCTTGTTTTTATTAATGGTGCTGAAAATTGCAGTAAATTAAAATTTTTGTCAAATTTATATTGTCAGATGTCAAAAAATATTGTTATATTTTTAAAAGTTTATATAGTTTATTTTCATGTGATAAAATTACTCGAATTTTTGAAAGAATGTCGAAATTTAAAAAACGCCAAATAAATTAAATTGGATCAATAAGTCTTCTGATAGGCAATGCTGGACTCGCGCAGCTGTGCGCGATTGTTTTTACTTTTTACCAACTGGTTTATACCAATTGCACTAAAATCTGTAAAATAATAGACAAGGAACCATTTCTTTGTAAGCCAATGTTTACAAATTCTTTACACGCCTTTACTTTAAAAAGGACATGCGTTAGAAGGAAATCAGCCTACGGTTTTAAGGTTAAAAAACTAGGCCTGTTCTTTAGAGATAAGAATAATGCCCCGGCTGCATAGAATTTTGAAATTCTTAAAGAAAGAGTGTGAATACCAAATTAAACAGCCAGCAACTAAAATATCCACGCAAAGGTTCTTTGTGAAACATACGTGTTTATGAAAGTAAAAAAAAAAGACCAAAAGTGCCTGGTTAAGGATTTAATCCGAACTTGTTTCTACGTTTTCCTTCAAAAATTAAAGAGTATATTGGAAAGAAAATGTTCGTTCGACTGTCTTGCGCGGGCTACCGAACACCACCTATTCACAGGCGCTATCCCACTACTGCTCAGCGCGGGAACTTTTGCCTGCTGCGTTTTCGCCCTGGGCCGATACGTTCCTCATTTTCGAACCTGGTACTACATGAATTCCTTCCTGTAGACCATGTTGACACTGAGCTTAGGGTGGACGCCTGATCGACATAGACAACTGACCGATAGTGGTCCCGAACTCAAGCCGTTCGTAAGTTTAGTCTCCAAGTAGCTGGATTACAGGTGCACGCCACTACACCCAACTGACGGCGAAGGGTAAAAAGTATTAACTTATGCTTTTTTATTATTCCTTCAAATCAAGAAAAAAATTTGCTTAGAGATATCAACTGAATCTTACATTCTTTGTCCAGAATTGTGTTGAATACATAAAAGTAGCATTCGAAATTAGCGGTAGTTTCAAATTTCACGCGCTACTTTCCATAAAATATTCCTCGCCTGATGAATTTATATTTTTTCTTTTCAACATTTTGCAAAAAGTGAGAACGTGTAAAGAAACGTTTGAATTCGATTCCACCTTATGTTACTCCATCGCCGTATACAAATTAGATGACGTCCACCCAGCCAATTTTTCACATAGTATTTTTAATCAAAATACATTTTTCTATCTTCTTTTATGTTAGAAGCCAATTTATTTTTGTAAGGTATAATTTTCGCAATATCAAAAGTGTGCAGGGTTTAAATATATTGAGAACAAAATCGTAGAAAACTCGCGTCCTTGTTTTTATTAATGGTGCTGAAAATTGCAGTAAATTAAAATTTTTGTCAAATTTATATTGTCAGATGTCAAAAAATATTGTTATATTTTTAAAAGTTTATATAGTTTATTTTCATGTGATAAAATTACTCGAATTTTTGAAAGAATGTCGAAATTTAAAAAACGCCAAATAAATTAAATTGGATCAATAAGTCTTCTGATAGGCAATGCTGGACTCGCGCAGCTGTGCGCGATTGTTTTTACTTTTTACCAACTGGTTTATACCAATTGCACTAAAATCTGTAAAATAATAGACAAGGAACCATTTCTTTGTAAGCCAATGTTTACAAATTCTTTACACGCCTTTACTTTAAAAAGGACATGCGTTAGAAGGAAATCAGCCTACGGTTTTAAGGTTAAAAAACTAGGCCTGTTCTTTAGAGATAAGAATAATGCCCCGGCTGCATAGAATTTTGAAATTCTTAAAGAAAGAGTGTGAATACCAAATTAAACAGCCAGCAACTAAAATATCCACGCAAAGGTTCTTTGTGAAACATACGTGTTTATGAAAGTAAAAAAAAAAGACCAAAAGTGCCTGGTTAAGGATTTAATCCGAACTTGTTTCTACGTTTTCCTTCAAAAATTAAAGAGTATATTGGAAAGAAAATCTTCGTTCGACTGTCTTGCGCGGGCTACCGAACACCACCTATTCACAGGCGCTATCCCACTACTGCTCAGCGCGGGAACTTTTGCCTGCTGCGTTTTCGCCCTGGGCCGATACGTTCCTCATTTTCGAACCTGGTACTACATGAATTCCTTCCTGTAGACCATGTTGACACTGAGCTTAGGGTGGACGCCTGATCGACATAGACAACTGACCGATAGTGGTCCCGAACTCAAGCCGTTCGTAAGTTTAGTCTCCAAGTAGCTGGATTACAGGTGCACGCCACTACACCCAACTGACGGCGAAGGGTAAAAAGTATTAACTTATGCTTTTTTATTATTCCTTCAAATCAAGAAAAAAATTTGCTTAGAGATATCAACTGAATCTTACATTCTTTGTCCAGAATTGTGTTGAATACATAAAAGTAGCATTCGAAATTAGCGGTAGTTTCAAATTTCACGCGCTACTTTCCATAAAATATTCCTCGCCTGATGAATTTATATTTTTTCTTTTCAACATTTTGCAAAAAGTGAGAACGTGTAAAGAAACGTTTGAATTCGATTCCACCTTATGTTACTCCATCGCCGTATACAAATTAGATGACGTCCACCCAGCCAATTTTTCACATAGTATTTTTAATCAAAATACATTTTTCTATCTTCTTTTATGTTAGAAGCCAATTTATTTTTGTAAGGTATAATTTTCGCAATATCAAAAGTGTGCAGGGTTTAAATATATTGAGAACAAAATCGTAGAAAACTCGCGTCCTTGTTTTTATTAATGGTGCTGAAAATTGCAGTAAATTAAAATTTTTGTCAAATTTATATTGTCAGATGTCAAAAAATATTGTTATATTTTTAAAAGTTTATATAGTTTATTTTCATGTGATAAAATTACTCGAATTTTTAAAAGAATGTCGAAATTTAAAAAACGCCAAATAAATTAAATTGGATCAATAAGTCTTCTGATAGGCAATGCTGGACTCGCGCAGCTGTGCGCGATTGTTTTTACTTTTTACCAACTGGTTTATACCAATTGCACTAAAATATGTAAAATAATAGATAAGGAACCATTTCTTTGTAAGCCAATGTTTACAAATTCTTTACACGCCTTTACTTTAAAAAGGACATGCGTTAGAAGGAAATCAGCCTACGGTTTTAAGGTTAAAAAACTAGGCCTGTTCTTTAGAGATAAGAATAATGCCCCGGCTGCATAGAATTTTGAAATTCTTAAAGAAAGAGTGTGAATACCAAATTAAACAGCCAGCAACTAAAATATCCACGCAAAGGTTCTTTGTAAAACATACGTGTTTATGAAAGTAAAAAAAAAAGACCAAAAGTGCCTGGTTAAGGATTTAATCCGAACTTGTTTCTACGTTTTCCTTCAAAAATTAAAGAGTATATTGGAAAGAAAATCTTCGTTCGACTGTCTTGCGCGGGCTACCGAACACCACCTATTCACAGGCGCTATCCCACTACTGCTCAGCGCGGGAACTTTTGCCTGCTGCGTTTCCGCCCTGGGCCGATACGTTCCTCATTATCGAACCTGGTACTACATGAATTCCTTCCTGTAGACCATGTTGACACTGAGCTTAGGGTGGACGCCTGATCGACATAGACAACTGACCGATAGTGGTCCCGAACTCAAGCCGTTCGTAAGTTTAGTCTCCAAGTAGCTGGATTACAGGTGCACGCCACTACACCCAACTGACGGCGAAGGGTAAAAAGTATTAACTTATGCTTTTTTATTATTCCTTCAAATCAAGAAAAAAATTTGCTTAGAGATATCAACTGAATCTTACATTCTTTGTCCAGAATTGTGTTGAATACATAAAAGTAGCATTCGAAATTAGCGGTAGTTTCAAATTTCACGCGCTACTTTCCATAAAATATTCCTCGCCTGATGAATTTATATTTTTTCTTTTCAACATTTTGCAAAAAGTGAGAACGTGTAAAGAAACGTTTGAATTCGATTCCACCTTATGTTACTCCATCGCCGTATACAAATTAGATGACGTCCACCCAGCCAATTTTTCACATAGTATTTTTAATCAAAATACATTTTTCTATCTTCTTTTATGTTAGAAGCCAATTTATTTTTGTAAGGTATAATTTTCGCAATATCAAAAGTGTGCAGGGTTTAAATATATTGAGAACAAAATCGTAGAAAACTCGCGTCCTTGTTTTTATTAATGGTGCTGAAAATTGCAGTAAATTAAAATTTTTGTCAAATTTATATTGTCAGATGTCAAAAAATATTGTTATATTTTTAAAAGTTTATATAGTTTATTTTCATGTGATAAAATTACTCGAATTTTTAAAAGAATGTCGAAATTTAAAAAACGCCAAATAAATTAAATTGGATCAATAAGTCTTCTGATAGGCAATGCTGGACTCGCGCAGCTGTGCGCGATTGTTTTTACTTTTTACCAACTGGTTTATACCAATTGCACTAAAATATGTAAAATAATAGATAAGGAACCATTTCTTTGTAAGCCAATGTTTACAAATTCTTTACACGCCTTTACTTTAAAAAGGACATGCGTTAGAAGGAAATCAGCCTACGGTTTTAAGGTTAAAAAACTAGGCCTGTTCTTTAGAGATAAGAATAATGCCCCGGCTGCATAGAATTTTGAAATTCTTAAAGAAAGAGTGTGAATACCAAATTAAACAGCCAGCAACTAAAATATCCACGCAAAGGTTCTTTGTAAAACATACGTGTTTATGAAAGTAAAAAAAAAAAGACCAAAAGTGCCTGGTTAAGGATTTAATCCGAACTTGTTTCTACGTTTTCCTTCAAAAATTAAAGAGTATATTGGAAAGAAAATCTTCGTTCGACTGTCTTGCGCGGGCTACCGAACACCACCTATTCACAGGCGCTATCCCACTACTGCTCAGCGCGGGAACTTTTGCCTGCTGCGTTTCCGCCCTGGGCCGATACGTTCCTCATTATCGAACCTGGTACTACATGAATTCCTTCCTGTAGACCATGTTGACACTGAGCTTAGGGTGGACGCCTGATCGACATAGACAACTGACCGATAGTGGTCCCGAACTCAAGCCGTTCGTAAGTTTAGTCTCCAAGTAGCTGGATTACAGGTGCACGCCACTACACCCAACTGACGGCGAAGGGTAAAAAGTATTAACTTATGCTTTTTTATTATTCCTTCAAATCAAGAAAAAAATTTGCTTAGAGATATCAACTGAATCTTACATTCTTTGTCCAGAATTGTGTTGAATACATAAAAGTAGCATTCGAAATTAGCGGTAGTTTCAAATTTCACGCGCTACTTTCCATAAAATATTCCTCGCCTGATGAATTTATATTTTTTCTTTTCAACATTTTGCAAAAAGTGAGAACGTGTAAAGAAACGTTTGAATTCGATTCCACCTTATGTTACTCCATCGCCGTATACAAATTAGATGACGTCCACCCAGGCAATTCTTCACATGGTATTTTTAATCAAAATACATTTTTCTATCTTCTTTTATGTTAGAAGCCAATTTATTTTTGTAAGGTATAATTTTCGCAATATCAAAAGTGTGCAGAGTTTAAATATATTGAGAACAAAATCGTAGAAAACTCGCGTCCTTGTTTTTATTAATGGTGCTGAAAATTGGAGTAAATTAAAATTTTTGTCAAATTTATATTGTCAGATGTCAAAAATTATTGTTATATTTTTAAACGTCTGGGATCTAAGGTCTAAGAATATTGTGGAATTTACTTTGTTGTCAATAGTTTATTTTCATGTGATAAAATTACTCGAATTTTTGAAAAAATGTCGAAATTTAAAAAACGCCAAATAAATTATATTGGATCAATAAGTCTTCTGATAGGCAATGCTGGAGGCGCGCAGATGTGCGCGATTATTTTTACTTTTTGCCAACTGGATTATACCAATTGCACTAAAATCTGTAGAATAATAGATAAGGAACCATTTTTTTGTAAGCCAATGTTTACAAATTCTTTACACGCCTTTACTTTAAAAAGGACATGCGTTAGAAGGAAATCAACCTACGGTTTTAAGGTTAAAAAACTAGGCCTGTTCTTTAGAGATAAAAATAATGACCCGGCTGCAAAGAATTTTGAAATTCTTAAAGAAAAAGTGTGAATACCAAATTAAACAGCCAGCAACTAAAGTATCTACGCAAAGGTTCCTTGTAAAACATACGTGTTTATGAAACTAAAAAAAAAAGACCAAAAGTGCCTGGTTAAGAATTTAATCCGAACTTGTTTCTACGTTTTCCTTCAAAAATTAAAGAGTATATTGGAAAGAAATTCTTCGTTCGACTGTCTTGCGCGGGCTACCGAACACCACCTATTCACAGGCGCTATCCCACTTCTGCTCAGCGCGGGAACTTTTGCCTGCTGCGTTTCCGCCCTGGGCCGATACGTTCCTCATTATCGAACCTGGTACTACATGAATTCCTTCCTGTAGACCATGTTGACACTGAGCTTAGGGTGGCCGCCTGATCGACATAGACAACTGACCGATAGTGGTCCCGAACTCAAGCCGTTCGTAAGTTTAGTCTCCAAGTAGCTGGATTACAGGTGCACGCCACTACACCCAACTGACGGCGAAGGGTAAAAAGTATTAACTTATGCTTTTTTATTATTCCTTCAAATCAAGAAAAAAATTTGCTTAGAGATATCAACTGAATCTTACATTCTTTGTCCAGAATTGTGTTGAATACATAAAAGTAGCATTCGAAATTAGCGGTAGTTTCAAATTTCACGCGCTACTTTCCATAAAATATTCCTCGCCTGATGAATTTATATTTTTTCTTTTCAACATTTTGCAAAAAGTGAGAACGTGTAAAGAAACGTTTGAATTCGATTCCACCTTATGTTACTCCATCGCCGTATACAAATTAGATGACGTCCACCCAGCCAATTTTTCACATAGTATTTTTAATCAAAATACATTTTTCTATCTTCTTTTATGTTAGAAGCCAATTTATTTTTGTAAGGTATAATTTTCGCAATATCAAAAGTGTGCAGGGTTTAAATATATTGAGAACAAAATCGTAGAAAACTCGCGTCCTTGTTTTTATTAATGGTGCTGAAAATTGCAGTAAATTAAAATTTTTGTCAAATTTATATTGTCAGATGTCAAAAAATATTGTTATATTTTTAAACGTCTGGATTCTAAGGTCTAAGAATATTGTGGAATTTACTTTGTTGTCAATAGTTTATTTTCATGTGATAAAATTACTCGAATTTTTGAAAAAATGTCGAAATTTAAAAAACGCCAAATAAATTATATTGGATCAATAAGTCTTCTGATAGGCAATGCTGGAGGCGCGCAGATGTGCGCGATTATTTTTACTTTTTGCCAACTGGATTATACCAATTGCACTAAAATCTGTAGAATAATAGATAAGGAACCATTTTTTTGTAAGCCAATGTTTACAAATTCTTACACCCCTTTACTTTAAAAAGGACATGCGTTAGAAGGAAATCAACCTACGGTTTTAAGGTTAAAAAATTAGGCCTGTTCTTTAGAGATAAAAATAATGACCCGGCTGCAAAGAATTTTGAAATTCTTAAAGAAAGAGTGTGAATACCAAATTAAACAGCCAGCAACTAAAGTATCTACGCAAAGGTTCCTTGTAAAACATACGTGTTTATGAAAGTAAAAAAAAAGACCAAAAGTGCCTGGTTAAGAATTTAATCCGAACTTGTTTCTACGTTTTCCTTCAAAAATTAAAGAGTATATTGGAAAGAAAATCTTCGTTCGACTGTCTTGCGCGGGCTACCGAACACCACCTATTCACAGGCGCTATCCCACTACTGCTCAGCGCGGGAACTTTTGCCTGCTGCGTTTTCGCCCTGGGCCGATACGTTCCTCATTATCGAACCTGGTACTACATGAATTCCTTCCTGTAGACCATGTTGACACTGAGCTTAGGGTGGACGCCTGATCGACATAGACAACTGACCGATAGTGGTCCCGAACTCAAGCCGTTCGTAAGTTTAGTCTCCAAGTAGCTGGATTACAGGTGCACGCCACTACACCCAACTGACGGCGAAGGGTAAAAAGTATTAACTTATGCTTTTTTATTATTCCTTCAAATCAAGAAAGAAATTTGCTTAGAGATATCAACTGAATCTTACATTCTTTGTCCAGAATTGTGTTGAATACATAAAAGTAGCATTCGAAATTAGCGGTAGTTTCAAATTTCACGCGCTACTTTCCATAAAATATTCCTCGCCTGATGAATTTATATTTTTTCTTTTCAACATTTTGCAAAAAGTGAGAACGTGTAAAGAAACGTTTGAATTCGATTCCACCTTATGTTACTCCATCGCCGTATACAAATTAGATGACGTCCACCCAGGCAATTCTTCACATGGTATTTTTAATCAAAATACATTTTTCTATCTTCTTTTATGTTAGAAGTCAATTTATTTTTGTAAGGTATAATTTTCGCAATATCAAAAGTGTGCAGAGTTTAAATATATTGAGAACAAAATCGTAGAAAACTCGCGTCCTTGTTTTTATTAATGGTGCTGAAAATTGCAGTAAATTAAAATTTTTGTCAAATTTATATTGTCAGATGTCAAAAAATATTGTTATATTTTTAAACATCTGGGATCTAAGGTCTAAGAATATTGTGGAATTTACTTTGTTGTCAATAGTTTATTTTCATGTGATAAAATTACTCGAATTTTTGAAAAAATGTCGAAATTTAAAAAACGCCAAATAAATTATATTGGATCAATAAGTCTTCTGATAGGCAATGCTGGAGGCGCGCAGATGTGCGCGATTATTTTTACTTTTTGCCAACTGGATTATACCAATTGCACTAAAATCTGTAGAATAATAGATAAGGAACCATTTCTTTGTAAGCCAATGTTTACAAATTCTTTACACCCCTTTACTTTAAAAAGGACATGCGTTAGAAGGAAATCAACCTACGGTTTTAAGGTTAAAAAACTAGGCCTGTTCTTTAGAGATAAAAATAATGACCCGGCTGCAAAGAATTTTGAAATTCTTAAAGAAAGAGTGTGAATACCAAATTAAACAGCCAGCAACTAAAGTATCTACGCAAAGGTTCCTTGTAAAACATACGTGTTTATGAAAGTAAAAAAAAAGACCAAAAGTGCCTGGTTAAGAATTTAATCCGAACTTGTTTCTACGTTTTCCTTCAAAAATTAAAGAGTATATTGGAAAGAAAATCTTCGTTCGACTGTCTTGCGCGGGCTACCGAACACCACCTATTCACAGGCGCTATCCCACTACTGCTCAGCGCGGGAACTTTTGCCTGCTGCGTTTCCGCCCTGGGCCGATACGTTCCTCATTATCGAACCTGGTACTACATGAATTCCTTCCTGTAGACCATGTTGACACTGAGCTTAGTGTGGACGCCTGATCGACATAGACAACTGATCGATAGTGGTCCAGAACTCAAGCCGTTCGTAAGTTTAGTCTCCAAGTAGCTGGATTACAGATGCACGCCACTACACCCAACTGACGGCGAAGGGTAAAAAGTATTAACTTATGCTTTTTTATTATTCCTTCAAATCAAGAAAAAAATTTGCTTAAAGATATCAACTGAATCTTACATTCTTTGTCCAGAATTGTGTTGAATACATAAAAGTAGCATTCGAAATTAGCGGTAGTTTCAAATTTCACGCGCTACATTCCATAAAATATTCCTCGCCTGATGAATTGATATTTTTTCTTTTCAACATTTTGCAAAAAGTGAGAACGTGTAAAGAAACGTTTGAATTCGATTCCACCTTATGTTACTCCATCGCCGTATACAAATTAGATGACGTCCACCCAGGCAATTCTTCACATAGTATTTTTAATCAAAATACATTTTTCTATCTTCTTTTATGTTAGAAGCCAATTTATTTTTGTAAGGTATAATTTTCGCAATATCAAAAGTGTGTAGGGTTTAAAAATATTGAGAACAAAATCGTAGAAAACTCGCGTCCTTGTTTTTATTAATGGTGCTGAAAATTGCAGTAAATTAAAATTTTTGTCAAATTTATATTGTCAGATGTCAAAAAATATTGTTATATTTTTAAACGTCTGGGATCTAAGGTCTAAGAATATTGTGGAATTTACTTTGTTGTCAATAGTTTATTTTCATGTGATAAAATTACTCGAATTTTTGAAAAAATGTCGAAATTTAAAAAACGCCAAATAAATTATATTGGATCAATAAGTCTTCTGATAGACAATGCTGGAGGCGCGCAGATGTGCGCGATTATTTTTACTTTTTGCCAACTGGATTATACCAATTGCACTAAAATCTGTAGAATAATAGATAAGGAACCATTTTTTTGTAAGCCAATGTTTACAAATTCTTTACACCCCTTTACTTTAAAAAGGACATGCGTTAGAAGGAAATCAACCTACGGTTTTAAGGTTAAAAAACTAGGCCTGTTCTTTAGAGATAAAAATAATGACCCGGCTGCAAAGAATTTTGAAATTCTTAAAGAAAGAGTGTGAATACCAAATTAAACAGCCAGCAACTAAAGTATCTACGCAAAGGTTCCTTGTAAAACATACGTGTTTATGAAAGTAAAAAAAAAGACCAAAAGTGCCTGGTTAAGAATTTAATCCGAACTTGTTTCTACGTTTTCCTTCAAAAATTAAAGAGTATATTGGAAAGAAAATCTTCGTTCGACTGTCTTGCGCGGGCTACCGAACACCACCTATTCACAGGCGCTATCCCACTACTGCTCAGCGCGGGAACTTTTGCCTGCTGCGTTTTCGCCCTGGGCCGATACGTTCCTCATTATCGAACCTGGTCCTACATGAATTCCTTCCTGTAGACCATGTTGACACTGAGCTTAGGGTGGACGCCTGATCGACATAGACAACTGACCGATAGTGGTCCCGAACTCAAGCCGTTCGTAAGTTTAGTCTCCAAGTAGCTGGATTACAGGTGCACGCCACTACACCCAACTGACGGCGAAGGGTAAAAAGTATTAACTTATGCTTTTTTATTATTCCTTCAAATCAAGAAAAAAATTTGCTTAGAGATATCAACTGAATCTTACATTCTTTGTCCAGAATTGTGTTGAATACATAAAAGTAGCATTCGAAATTAGCGGTAGTTTCAAATTTCACGCGCTACTTTCCATAAAATATTCCTCGCCTGATGAATTTATATTTTTTCTTTTCAACATTTTGCAAAAAGTGAGAACGTGTAAAGAAACGTTTGAATTCGATTCCACCTTATGTTACTCCATCGCCGTATACAAATTAGATGACGTCCACCCAGGCAATTCTTCACATGGTATTTTTAATCAAAATACATTTTTCTATCTTCTTTTATGTTAGAAGTCAATTTATTTTTGTAAGGTATAATTTTCGCAATATCAAAAGTGTGCAGAGTTTAAATATATTGAGAACAAAATCGTAGAAAACTCGCGTCCTTGTTTTTATTAATGGTGCTGAAAATTGCAGTAAATTAAAATTTTTGTCAAATTTATATTGTCAGATGTCAAAAAATATTGTTATATTTTTAAACGTCTGGGATCTAAGGTCTAAGAATATTGTGGAATTTACTTTGTTGTCAATAGTTTATTTTCATGTGATAAAATTACTCGAATTTTTGAAAAAATGTCGAAATTTAAAAAACGCCAAATAAATTATATTGGATCAATAAGTCTTCTGATAGGCAATGCTGGAGGCGCGCAGATGTGCGCGATTATTTTTACTTTTTGCCAACTGGATTATACCAATTGCACTAAAATCTGTAGAATAATAGATAAGGAACCATTTTTTTGTAAGCCAATGTTTACAAATTCTTTACACCCCTTTACTTTAAAAAGGACATGCGTTAGAAGGAAATCAACCTACGGTTTTAAGGTTAAAAAACTAGGCCTGTTCTTTAGAGATAAAAATAATGACCCGGCTGCAAAGAATTTTGAAATTCTTAAAGAAAGAGTGTGAATACCAAATTAAACAGCCAGCAACTAAAGTATCTACGCAAAGGTTCCTTGTAAAACATACGTGTTTATGAAAGTAAAAAAAAAGACCAAAAGTGCCTGGTTAAGAATTTAATCCGAACTTGTTTCTACGTTTTCCTTCAAAAATTAAAGAGTATATTGGAAAGAAAATCTTCGTTCGACTGTCTTGCGCGGGCTACCGAACACCACCTATTCACAGGCGCTATCCCACTACTGCTCAGCGCGGGAACTTTTGCCTGCTGCGTTTCCGCCCTGGGCCGATACGTTCCTCATTATCGAACCTGGTACTACATGAATTCCTTCCTGTAGACCATGTTGACACTGAGCTTAGTGTGGACGCCTGATCGACATAGACAACTGATCGATAGTGGTCCCGAACTCAAGCCGTTCGTAAGTTTAGTCTCCAAGTAGCTGGATTACAGATGCACGCCACTACACCCAACTGACGGCGAAGGGTAAAAAGTATTAACTTATGCTTTTTTATTATTCCTTCAAATCAAGAAAAAAATTTGCTTAAAGATATCAACTGAATCTTACATTCTTTGTCCAGAATTGTGTTGAATACATAAAAGTAGCATTCGAAATTAGCGGTAGTTTCAAATTTCACGCGCTACATTCCATAAAATATTCCTCGCCTGATGAATTGATATTTTTTCTTTTCAACATTTTGCAAAAAGTGAGAACGTGTAAAGAAACGTTTGAATTCGATTCCACCTTATGTTACTCCATCGCCGTATACAAATTAGATGACGTCCACCCAGGCAATTCTTCACATAGTATTTTTAATCAAAATACATTTTTCTATCTTCTTTTATGTTAGAAGCCAATTTATTTTTGTAAGGTATAATTTTCGCAATATCAAAAGTGTGTAGGGTTTAAAAATATTGAGAACAAAATCGTAGAAAACTCGCGTCCTTGTTTTTATTAATGGTGCTGAAAATTGCAGTAAATTAAAATTTTTGTCAAATTTATATTGTCAGATGTCAAAAAATATTGTTATATTTTTAAACGTCTGGGATCTAAGGTCTAAGAATATTGTGGAATTTACTTTGTTGTCAATAGTTTATTTTCATGTGATAAAATTACTCGAATTTTTGAAAAAATGTCGAAATTTAAAAAACGCCAAATAAATTATATTGGATCAATAAGTCTTCTGATAGACAATGCTGGAGGCGCGCAGATGTGCGCGATTATTTTTACTTTTTGCCAACTGGATTATACCAATTGCACTAAAATCTGTAGAATAATAGATAAGGAACCATTTTTTTGTAAGCCAATGTTTACAAATTCTTTACACCCCTTTACTTTAAAAAGGACATGCGTTAGAAGGAAATCAACCTACGGTTTTAAGGTTAAAAAACTAGGCCTGTTCTTTAGAGATAAAAATAATGACCCGGCTGCAAAGAATTTTGAAATTCTTAAAGAAAGAGTGTGAATACCAAATTAAACAGCCAGCAACTAAAGTATCTACGCAAAGGTTCCTTGTAAAACATACGTGTTTATGAAAGTAAAAAAAAAGACCAAAAGTGCCTGGTTAAGAATTTAATCCGAACTTGTTTCTACGTTTTCCTTCAAAAATTAAAGAGTATATTGGAAAGAAAATCTTCGTTCGACTGTCTTGCGCGGGCTACCGAACACCACCTATTCACAGGCGCTATCCCACTACTGCTCAGCGCGGGAACTTTTGCCTGCTGCGTTTTCGCCCTGGGCCGATACGTTCCTCATTATCGAACCTGGTACTACATGAATTCCTTCCTGTAGACCATGTTGACACTGAGCTTAGGGTGGACGCCTGATCGACATAGACAACTGACCGATAGTGGTCCCGAACTCAAGCCGTTCGTAAGTTTAGTCTCCAAGTAGCTGGATTACAGGTGCACGCCACTACACCCAACTGACGGCGAAGGGTAAAAAGTATTAACTTATGCTTTTTTATTATTCCTTCAAATCAAGAAAAAAATTTGCTTAGAGATATCAACTGAATCTTACATTCTTTGTCCAGAATTGTGTTGAATACATAAAAGTAGCATTCGAAATTAGCGGTAGTTTCAAATTTCACGCGCTACTTTCCATAAAATATTCCTCGCCTGATGAATTTATATTTTTTCTTTTCAACATTTTGCAAAAAGTGAGAACGTGTAAAGAAACGTTTGAATTCGATTCCACCTTATGTTACTCCATCGCCGTATACAAATTAGATGACGTCCACCCAGGCAATTCTTCACATGGTATTTTTAATCAAAATACATTTTTCTATCTTCTTTTATGTTAGAAGTCAATTTATTTTTGTAAGGTATAATTTTCGCAATATCAAAAGTGTGCAGAGTTTAAATATATTGAGAACAAAATCGTAGAAAACTCGCGTCCTTGTTTTTATTAATGGTGCTGAAAATTGCAGTAAATTAAAATTTTTGTCAAATTTATATTGTCAGATGTCAAAAAATATTGTTATATTTTTAAACGTCTGGGATCTAAGGTCTAAGAATATTGTGGAATTTACTTTGTTGTCAATAGTTTATTTTCATGTGATAAAATTACTCGAATTTTTGAAAAAATGTCGAAATTTAAAAAACGCCAAATAAATTATATTGGATCAATAAGTCTTCTGATAGGCAATGCTGGAGGCGCGCAGATGTGCGCGATTATTTTTACTTTTTGCCAACTGGATTATACCAATTGCACTAAAATCTGTAGAATAATAGATAAGGAACCATTTTTTTGTAAGCCAATGTTTACAAATTCTTTACACCCCTTTACTTTAAAAAGGACATGCGTTAGAAGGAAATCAACCTACGGTTTTAAGGTTAAAAAACTAGGCCTGTTCTTTAGAGATAAAAATAATGACCCGGCTGCAAAGAATTTTGAAATTCTTAAAGAAAGAGTGTGAATACCAAATTAAACAGCCAGCAACTAAAGTATCTACGCAAAGGTTCCTTGTAAAACATACGTGTTTATGAAAGTAAAAAAAAAGACCAAAAGTGCCTGGTTAAGAATTTAATCCGAACTTGTTTCTACGTTTTCCTTCAAAAATTAAAGAGTATATTGGAAAGAAAATCTTCGTTCGACTGTCTTGCGCGGGCTACCGAACACCACCTATTCACAGGCGCTATCCCACTACTGCTCAGCGCGGGAACTTTTGCCTGCTGCGTTTCCGCCCTGGGCCGATACGTTCCTCATTATCGAACCTGGTACTACATGAATTCCTTCCTGTAGACCATGTTGACACTGAGCTTAGTGTGGACGCCTGATCGACATAGACAACTGATCGATAGTGGTCCCGAACTCAAGCCGTTCGTAAGTTTAGTCTCCAAGTAGCTGGATTACAGATGCACGCCACTACACCCAACTAACGGCGAAGGGTAAAAAGTATTAACTTATGCTTTTTTATTATTCCTTCAAATCAAGAAAAAAATTTGCTTAAAGATATCAACTGAATCTTACATTCTTTGTCCAGAATTGTGTTGAATACATAAAAGTAGCATTCGAAATTAGCGGTAGTTTCAAATTTCACGCGCTACATTCCATAAAATATTCCTCGCCTGATGAATTGATATTTTTTCTTTTCAACATTTTGCAAAAAGTGAGAACGTGTAAAGAAACGTTTGAATTCGATTCCACCTTATGTTACTCCATCGCCGTATACAAATTAGATGACGTCCACCCAGGCAATTCTTCACATAGTATTTTTAATCAAAATACATTTTTCTATCTTCTTTTATGTTAGAAGCCAATTTATTTTTGTAAGGTATAATTTTCGCAATATCAAAAGTGTGTAGGGTTTAAAAATATTGAGAACAAAATCGTAGAAAACTCGCGTCCTTGTTTTTATTAATGGTGCTGAAAATTGCAGTAAATTAAAATTTTTGTCAAATTTATATTGTCAGATGTCAAAAAATATTGTTATATTTTTAAACGTCTGGGATCTAAGGTCTAAGAATATTGTGGAATCTACTTTGTTGTCAATAGTTTATTTTCATGTGATAAAATTACTCGAATTTTTGAAAAAATGTCGAAATTTAAAAAACGCCAAATAAATTATATTGGATCAATAAGTCTTCTGATAGGCAATGCTGGAGGCGCGCAGATGTGCGCGATTATTTTTACTTTTTGCCAACTGGATTATACCAATTGCACTAAAATCTGTAGAATAATAGATAAGGAACCATTTTTTTGTAAGCCAATGTTTACAAATTCTTTACACGCCTTTACTTTAAAAAGGACATGCGTTAGAAGGAAATCAACCTACGGTTTTAAGGTTAAAAAACTAGGCCTGTTCTTTAGAGATAAAAATAATGACCCGGCTGCAAAGAATTTTGAAATTCTTAAAGAAAGAGTGTGAATACCAAATTAAACAGCCAGCAACTAAAGTATCTACGCAAAGGTTCCTTGTAAAACATACGTGTTTATGAAAGTAAAAAAAAAAGACCAAAAGTGCCTGGTTAAGAATTTAATCCGAACTTGTTTCTACGTTTTCCTTCAAAAATTAAAGAGTATATTGGAAAGAAAATCTTCGTTCGACTGTCTTGCGCGGGCTACCGAACACCACCTATTCACAGGCGCTATCCCACTACTGCTCAGCGCGGGAACTTTTGCCTGCTGCGTTTTCGCCCTGGGCCGATACGTTCCTCATTATCGAACCTGGTACTACATGAATTCCTTCCTGTAGACCATGTTGACACTGAGCTTAGGGTGGACGCCTGATCGACATAGACAACTGACCGATAGTGGTCCCGAACTCAAGCCGTTCGTAAGTTTAGTCTCCAAGTAGCTGGATTACAGGTGCACGCCACTACACCCAACTGACGGCGAAGGGTAAAAAGTATTAACTTATGCTTTTTTATTATTCCTTCAAATCAAGAAAAAAATTTGCTTAGAGATATCAACTGAATCTTACATTCTTTGTCCAGAATTGTGTTGAATACATAAAAGTAGCATTCGAAATTAGCGGTAGTTTCAAATTTCACGCGCTACTTTCCATAAAATATTCCTCGCCTGATGAATTTATATTTTTTCTTTTCAACATTTTGCAAAAAGTGAGAACGTGTAAAGAAACGTTTGAATTCGATTCCACCTTATGTTACTCCATCGCCGTATACAAATTAGATGACGTCCACCCAGGCAATTCTTCACATGGTATTTTTAATCAAAATACATTTTTCTATCTTCTTTTATGTTAGAAGTCAATTTATTTTTGTAAGGTATAATTTTCGCAATATCAAAAGTGTGCAGAGTTTAAATATATTGAGAACAAAATCGTAGAAAACTCGCGTCCTTGTTTTTATTAATGGTGCTGAAAATTGCAGTAAATTAAAATTTTTGTCAAATTTATATTGTCAGATGTCAAAAAATATTGTTATATTTTTAAACGTCTGGGATCTAAGGTCTAAGAATATTGTGGAATTTACTTTGTTGTCAATAGTTTATTTTCATGTGATAAAATTACTCGAATTTTTGAAAAAATGTCGAAATTTAAAAAACGCCAAATAAATTATATTGGATCAATAAGTCTTCTGATAGGCAATGCTGGAGGCGCGCAGATGTGCGCGATTATTTTTACTTTTTGCCAACTGGATTATACCAATTGCACTAAAATCTGTAGAATAATAGATAAGGAACCATTTTTTTGTAAGCCAATGTTTACAAATTCTTTACACCCCTTTACTTTAAAAAGGACATGCGTTAGAAGGAAATCAACCTACGGTTTTAAGGTTAAAAAACTAGGCCTGTTCTTTAGAGATAAAAATAATGACCCGGCTGCAAAGAATTTTGAAATTCTTAAAGAAAGAGTGTGAATACCAAATTAAACAGCCAGCAACTAAAGTATCTACGCAAAGGTTCCTTGTAAAACATACGTGTTTATGAAAGTAAAAAAAAAGACCAAAAGTGCCTGGTTAAGAATTTAATCCGAACTTGTTTCTACGTTTTCCTTCAAAAATTAAAGAGTATATTGGAAAGAAAATCTTCGTTCGACTGTCTTGCGCGGGCTACCGAACACCACCTATTCACAGGCGCTATCCCACTACTGCTCAGCGCGGGAACTTTTGCCTGCTGCGTTTCCGCCCTGGGCCGATACGTTCCTCATTATCGAACCTGGTACTACATGAATTCCTTCCTGTAGACCATGTTGACACTGAGCTTAGTGTGGACGCCTGATCGACATAGACAACTGATCGATAGTGGTCCCGAACTCAAGCCGTTCGTAAGTTTAGTCTCCAAGTAGCTGGATTACAGATGCACGCCACTACACCCAACTAACGGCGAAGGGTAAAAAGTATTAACTTATGCTTTTTTATTATTCCTTCAAATCAAGAAAAAAATTTGCTTAAAGATATCAACTGAATCTTACATTCTTTGTCCAGAATTGTGTTGAATACATAAAAGTAGCATTCGAAATTAGCGGTAGTTTCAAATTTCACGCGCTACATTCCATAAAATATTCCTCGCCTGATGAATTGATATTTTTTCTTTTCAACATTTTGCAAAAAGTGAGAACGTGTAAAGAAACGTTTGAATTCGATTCCACCTTATGTTACTCCATCGCCGTATACAAATTAGATGACGTCCACCCAGGCAATTCTTCACATAGTATTTTTAATCAAAATACATTTTTCTATCTTCTTTTATGTTAGAAGCCAATTTATTTTTGTAAGGTATAATTTTCGCAATATCAAAAGTGTGTAGGGTTTAAAAATATTGAGAACAAAATCGTAGAAAACTCGCGTCCTTGTTTTTATTAATGGTGCTGAAAATTGCAGTAAATTAAAATTTTTGTCAAATTTATATTGTCAGATGTCAAAAAATATTGTTATATTTTTAAACGTCTGGGATCTAAGGTCTAAGAATATTGTGGAATCTACTTTGTTGTCAATAGTTTATTTTCATGTGATAAAATTACTCGAATTTTTGAAAAAATGTCGAAATTTAAAAAACGCCAAATAAATTATATTGGATCAATAAGTCTTCTGATAGGCAATGCTGGAGGCGCGCAGATGTGCGCGATTATTTTTACTTTTTGCCAACTGGATTATACCAATTGCACTAAAATCTGTAGAATAATAGATAAGGAACCATTTTTTTGTAAGCCAATGTTTACAAATTCTTTACACGCCTTTACTTTAAAAAGGACATGCGTTAGAAGGAAATCAACCTACGGTTTTAAGGTTAAAAAACTAGGCCTGTTCTTTAGAGATAAAAATAATGACCCGGCTGCAAAGAATTTTGAAATTCTTAAAGAAAGAGTGTGAATACCAAATTAAACAGCCAGCAACTAAAGTATCTACGCAAAGGTTCCTTGTAAAACATACGTGTTTATGAAAGTAAAAAAAAAAGACCAAAAGTGCCTGGTTAAGAATTTAATCCGAACTTGTTTCTACGTTTTCCTTCAAAAATTAAAGAGTATATTGGAAAGAAAATCTTCGTTCGACTGTCTTGCGCGGGCTACCGAACACCACCTATTCACAGGCGCTATCCCACTACTGCTCAGCGCGGGAACTTTTGCCTGCTGCGTTTCCGCCCTGGGCCGATACGTTCCTCATTATCGAACCTGGTACTACATGAATTCCTTCCTGTAGACCATGTTGACACTGAGCTTAGTGTGGACGCCTGATCGACATAGACAACTGATCGATAGTGGTCCCGAACTCAAGCCGTTCGTAAGTTTAGTCTCCAAGTAGCTGGATTACAGATGCACGCCACTACACCCAACTGACGGCGAAGGGTAAAAAGTATTAACTTATGCTTTTTTATTATTCCTTCAAATCAAGAAAAAAATTTGCTTAAAGATATCAACTGAATCTTACATTCTTTGTCCAGAATTGTGTTGAATACATAAAAGTAGCATTCGAAATTAGCGGTAGTTTCAAATTTCACGCGCTACATTCCATAAAATATTCCTCGCCTGATGAATTGATATTTTTTCTTTTCAACATTTTGCAAAAAGTGAGAACGTGTAAAGAAACGTTTGAATTCGATTCCACCTTATGTTACTCCATCGCCGTATACAAATTAGATGACGTCCACCCAGGCAATTCTTCACATAGTATTTTTAATCAAAATACATTTTTCTATCTTCTTTTATGTTAGAAGCCAATTTATTTTTGTAAGGTATAATTTTCGCAATATCAAAAGTGTGTAGGGTTTAAAAATATTGAGAACAAAATCGTAGAAAACTCGCGTCCTTGTTTTTATTAATGGTGCTGAAAATTGCAGTAAATTAAAATTTTTGTCAAATTTATATTGTCAGATGTCAAAAAATATTGTTATATTTTTAAACGTCTGGGATCTAGGGTCTAAGAATATTGCGGAATTTACTTTGTTGTCAATAGTTTATTTTCAGTTGATAAAATTCTCATAACGTTTCTTTCTAAACGGTCAAGATCTTCCTGCTTCGCTGTCCATGTCTCACTACTGTACAACATAACACTTCTTACACAATCCTCATACAACATACCTTTTACCTCAATTGACAAGACTGTGCTAGTCAACAAAGGAAGTAACTCTCTGAACTTTTTCCAAACAGAACCTATCCTGCAAGTAGGACTTCTTCCAGCACTCCCTTCACTGCCCAACATATCACGTAAGTAACAGAAGTTCTCAACTATCTCTAACAAACTACTGTTGTACATTATTAAAGCTGGAAATACTTCATTCTCTATAATCTCACCTCTGCAACGCTTGCATACAAACTGAATGTCAGCTCTTAACCTTCCACTATTACTACTGCACTTTTTATGTACCCAATGCTTGCAAGTCTGACAAAAAATTGAGTTACTACCAATCCCTTTCCTGCAAACTCCACAAGGCCACTATCCAACTACAAGGTCACACTTAACTGCAATGCTACTAATCATGACTTTAGACTTTGCTGTATTCACCTTAGTCTAAATATTAGTACGACGGAATCGCATGTTAAACTTGTAGGATCCAACTTTATGGTTAAATCTTAGATATCTTAAACTTGATAAAGATTTTAGTCATGTCGCAGGTTTAATAAAACATTTCCAAAATACCACCACAAGCAATGATACTTAATAAATGGATATGCTAAAACGTTTTCGTTTCTCGCTTTTGAATTTTAAGTCTAGTGTTGTACTGTTAAAGTATTAATTTTCACAAATCACGTTTTGGACATTTGCACATTTTGCAAGTTCCAGATAATACCACGGGATAATACCTATCTATATTATAATGCCCGTATACGTCTGTCCGTCCGTCCGTCAAAATCAAGTGTGTAAATAGTATGTGTCCTAAAATTATCAAATAATGACTTTCTGCCTACTTTCTCAATTATTAACAATTACAGTGCACAGTGTAACACTTTATATGTACTACAGCAGACAACTTAAGGCGAACAAAAAAATTTGTGCTGGACGATTCGAAAAACTCTTCCATATTCCTCCCCTTATAAAATAAACAGCATACAGGCGTTTTACTTTTGCGTCTATTTTTTGGGAACCCCTTGTTTGCCTTCAGATAATTACGAAAACGTTCTCACCAAATTTGAGCCTGGGTATATGTTTACGTTAAGCGAACATTTTTTTTTATTATTCAAATCTTACTAGAGTGGCTCGTTCGCTACTTTGAAAAGTTTGTTTATTCAAAAGAAAATAGGTTTGTGTACTAGGCTACATGATCTGAAAATTTCATAAGGTCATCATAGTATGCTTATAACAAGCCAACGAGCTCAATTTTTTCCACATAATAAAGCCTCGGGAACACGGAAACAATTTGTCATGCGATTAAAACAAAAAAACGATGTTGCAAGCGCATGAAAACAAATTACTAGAACTTGCAAGATTCTTTCCTAAATTTTCTTTTGCTGAAACAAAAATGAAATCAATTTTTGTTTTGAAAGTAGAAACATATTTCTAAAGTAAAAACCTCTTGTGTCCCCGCACCTTAAGTGGAATTTTTATATCATTTTTGTTTTTCACCAATCAAATTTATTCATACAAATCAAAACAAACCAGAAATATTTTATAACATACAAGCATCAAAAGCAAGATGGCGGAAAGTCAAAGCGGGCAACCAAACCAAAAGCTTTTTGATGAAGAAGCCTTAACAATTTTTATAAAGATCTCACTTTGGTGATTAAAGTCCATTCTCAAATAACCTTTAAATGCTTTAAGGAAGGGGAACCTAACTGTTCCATTGGAGTAAAAAGTAGATATGGGACACGAGCAATTTTTTTTTCATGCGCGTGCAATTGAGCAATGTTGCATAGAACGCGCATGAAAATTTTTCTCGTGCGCCGTTAGCTTTAAAACATTCTTTTTATAAGAATTTAGTGATTTTTAAATATATACACGTTGTTAAATATTGTTACAAAACATTCTTGACTCCATATATATTGCGTTACATAAAGAACCAAATAAAAAAGAATTCAAAAGTAAAATTTATTCGATATTTGAGGTCGCGTTTCCACTACAAGTGAGGTCAAGGTCTGTGGACAAAACGTTTTGAACTCATTCATCGTATGAACGAAAACCAGCCTTAAAAAGTAAGAAAGTCGCGCAATTTGTTAAGTAGCAATTTTTTCACAGGCTCGTCATAAACATGCAATGCTGAGAAAATATTTTTACTCGTCGCTGAGGGATATATTGACATCTTCACATTTTCTGAAAAAAAAAGCGCATCGAGCTACAACTTTAATTGATGCTTGCAAAATATAAATCGGCTATCCAAATGCAACTTACAATGAGCTATACCAGATGGAACAAAACAATGCTATTTAAACTTCAAATCAGTTCCGTCTTCGATAATTCCGATCTCTAGCAGTTCCTGTATTTTGTTCTTATCGTACTCCAATATGTCTTCCAAAACTTCCAACGTGTGCTCTCCACGCAGAGGCGGATGCAGAGGAGGTACCAGTATAGACGTGCCATTATAATCAACGGCCGGACCTAAAAATAGATTTGTATCTTACCCCATCTTTGTGGCTTTGGATATTTTATTCCTTCAAGCTACATTTTCAATTTTAAATGAAAAGGTTAACTTAGGAATTCTTGAACTGTAACTAAATTTTATAAAAGACAGATACGAATTCGACACTATAGTTACCTGGTACAACAACTTGACCTGCAGTTGGATGTGGTATTTTAAGGACCATGTCAAGATCATATACTTGCGGGTCATCAAATACCTCTCCTATTGTATTCACACGACCACAAGGTACACCAGCGTCATGTAGAATATCCAACCAATATTTACTTGGTGCTTCTGATAATCTGAGCAAAATTATATTCAATAGATTAAATCCGGCTTGTGTTGACAAACTATACGAGAAGGCTTTAAACAGGCATGCACACATAACGACTAATCTCATAGGAGTAGGCGTATAACTATTAAGTTCATATGTTACAACGACAAAATTTGGTAGGAAGATAGCTGTTTTGTTTATTGCGATTATTCAATCTTTTTAAGTAACCCTTTTTGAGAAAATGCATTCGTACGAAGTCTCAATAATAGAACACTAAACTTTAAAAGGAGTATATCTAACTACAATTAACTTCTTAACGAAGAAGACTTTTGGCATTCAGCTCCTTTTATACCTTTCCGCTATATTGAACAGCAGCAAAATAATAATTTTTTGAGGGTAGTAATTTTCGCGAATCCAAAAAAGTAACATTTCGCAAGCCTTATTTTTTGCGAAAAACTAAGAGGGTTATTTACGGTTAAAACGGAGATTGAAATATATATAAATCTAATTTTTTTTTTCACTAAACACGACTTCTGCCACCTGCTGCCTAAAAATCGACAGTGTTTGGCATTGTCGGAAAGGAAATTAAATCCCTTTGCTTATGGACTCACTTTTGGCATTTCAGTGATCGTGCATTATGGTTAATAGACTGCATGACGCTATTTTAGTCTTGCTCCCACGCAGATATGACTCGTACAGAAAATTTAATTACGTATTTTTTAAATGAGTTACTTATCAACTAAGAACGAAAAAAATGAACGCAACAAAACTAATCATACTTTGCTTGTATGGTTTTTATCAATGTCTCTCTGTTCACAACACGCTTCGGGTTTGTCAGATATCTTCTATCAGTTGCTAACTGTGTCAGTCCGATCGCCTATAGCAAAAAAAGATTACACGCAGAATATCATCAACACAACAATTCCAGCATAGAAACATAATTAAAATTTGTTTTGTGATATTCGAGAATTGCTTCCCAAATTGTAGGTTTTGTCCAGATGTCATTTCCTTGCAAAAATAATTCCACACGAAAATTATTTTTCGTAAAGTATACCTTACACATGTTTTGAAAATGTTTGTTGTTAGCTGCAGCCACTACAATATCATGCTCATCACCGGTATTGAAAGCCTGAACAATAAAATATTAGCACATTCAAAACACAAGAAAGTTAATTCCTTGCCTAGCTACCAGTAGAATCAGTGATAGCAAGGGAGCTCTCATCGTTTGAGTGAGTGAATATACGCCCTATGAAGCGCATTTTATCCTTTTTTAAGAGTTTAAGGGCCAGTTGGGCCTTACAACACAGTGAGATTGAAATTAAAATGAAAAGAGCGCCTATTAATACAACTTTTATATCTCTTATTTAGAATAGTAAACAAACAAACAAATACCTGATATGGTACGATAGTACCATGTGCAGTACCATGCCTCTTACCCACGTGACCAACATTGAGATAGTTTGCTGCAATGTGAGACAAAAACGCCACCTGTACAAAGAGGGAAGTAAAAATTCAGAAGATAAAAAAATAGCTGAGTAGTGAAAACAAAAGTAATAAAGACAAAAAAACAAAAAAAGAAAAGAAAAGCAGTGAATTTTTAAGGTGAATAAATAACTGGAACATTGATCTTGATATCGTTTCCTGAAACCGTTAGTGGCGTTGAAATGTGAGCGGTAATTACGCTAATGGCGTTGATATGAGTGGCATTTATGACATTGGCAAAAGGCTCTTACTTGTGATTGAAGAAGAGAAGCATCTATTTTTTTCCCAACACCACTTGACACTCTTTCATACAGTGCTGCAAGGATGGCTCCGTGTGCATACATTCCTGTCATGATATCTGTAATGGACACACCCACTACACATGGGTCTCCATCCTAAATAATATTAACCAGCGAACATATTTAACCACTCTTAGCATAATTATGTAAAAACAAACAATCATTTTGTTGGTATGATACAAACCTCTGGTCCTGTTATACTCATTAATCCACCAATCCCACTTGCAACTAAATCGTACCCAGGCTTTTTTCGGTCTGGACCACGTGCACCAAATCCACTGATGGAGCAATACACAATTCTTGGGTTAATCTCTTTTAATACGTCATATCCAAAACCCATCGAGTTCATCTTATTGGGTGTAAAGTTTTCAACAAAAACATCACTTCGTTTCACTAACTAAAAACAAGTTTATCTCAGTTCTTGTAAATAATGTTAACTAAACTTTGGGTATTTTTCAAAAAATAAACCCTTCATATAATACATATTTTGTATAATTAACTAAAATATGGCAAACTTACATCATATATCAGATCTTTTCCTTCTGGCTTTGTCAAGTCCACGGACACTGACTAAATAAAAGTTACAACATGTTTGAGTACATTACTGTAAACACAAAAAAAGCTTTAGAAGACGATAACTAGTTCAGCAGATGTTAAAAAAATAATTTAAAATAATTTAAAATAAAACTTTGACCGATAAAATACATTCTCAATAGATTCTTATGGAATATATTAGTTAAAAAAAATCAAGTTGAATTTTTTTAATTTTTCAAAATAAACAAATTTTTTCATGCACAAAATTTAATAGAAAGCCCTTGAAGGTTTAAATATTTGCGATATTCAGATAGAGGCCAGAAACAATGGGGGTTAATTGCTGGTCAAATTTAAGGCAGTAGGCATGAAAACAAACATACTGACATTATGTTTAACAAACTATTTAATTACTGTGCTATTTTTTGTTGAAAACACAACGTTCTATTAAATTTTAGTGTTTTAAAATTATATTTTGGGAGGCTGATGTACAACAATTATTTTATTTAAAAGAAAAAAGACATGGGAATGGCTATTTAACCCTATTCAGGTTGGGTCTGAGTGCCCCAGTCAAAGGTTGGGTGAGGGGGGAGCCCTACCCCTATATTTACTGATCTACTTGCTTATTTTGAAAAATATTTGGCACAAATGTTAGCTGACATAAAATAACTAAAGTGGCAGAAGTATTTTTAGTTTTTGTAATAAATTGCTGATTTGTAATTTTTTTGAGCATATAATATGCAAATATGCTCTAAAAGATCAAATTGCACAATTTTTTTCTTCTGAGCCTGGAATATTTGTTCTTTAGTCTTTTATTTTAATTACAGGTCTACCTATTGTTATTATTATCTTATTATCTTATGTTGATTATGGAAACTTCAAACAGTTTCTACATAATACTTAGCACATTTGCGTTTTCAATGATATTTACGCCAACATTTACGTAATAGGGTGCCTATTGTGCTAAAACTGTTAATTAAGCCAAATATGCTGGCGTTTATTGGGCCCACATCATCAATCATCATCATTCTCGGCTTAACGTCTGTTTTCCATGCTAGCATGGGATTGACGGGGTATATTAATGACCCTCTTCCAATCTGATATAGAATGTGTTAGATCTAAACTCAACTTCCTCTGTATCAAGTCTGTCCTTATAACCTCCTGCCAAGTCTTTCTCGGTCTGCCTCTGGGCTTTGCCCCAGGAACTATCAAGTCTCTACACTTTCTTACCCAATTATCCTCCTCCATTCTTTCCAAGTGCCCCGGCCAATTCAATCTTCTTATCTGGATAACATCTTTAATTCTACGGAGACTTAGCCTGCTTCTTAGCTCATCTGAACTCTTTCTGTCTCTCAGACTGGCGTTACACATCCACCTAACCATTCTCATATCATTCCTTTCTAAACGGTCAAGATCTTCCTGCTTCACTGCCCATGTCTCACTACCGTACAACATAACACTTCTTACACAGTCCTCATACAACCTACCTTTTACCTCAATTGACAGGACTCTGCTAGTCAACAAAGGAAGTAACTCTCTGAACTTTTTCCAAGCAGAACCTATCCTGCAAGTAACACTTCTTCCAACACCCCCTTCACTGCCCAACATATCACCTAAGTAACAGAAATTCTCAACTATCTCTAACGAGCCACTGTTGTACATCATTAAAGCTGGAAATACTTCATTCTCTATAATCTCACCTTTGCAACGCTTGCATACAAACTGAATGTCAGCTCTTAACCTTCCAATAATACTACTGCACTTCTTATGTACCAAATGCTTGCAAGTCTGACAAAAAATTGAGTTACTACCAACCCCTTTCCTGCAAACTCCACAAGGCCACTTTCCAACTACAAGGTCACACTTGGCTGCAATGCTACTAATCATGACTTTAGACTTTGCTGTGTTTACCTTTAGCCCTTTCTCTTCTAGCCCTTTCTTCCACTTCTCAAACTTTTCAACTAATTCTTCCAACGATTCTGCTATGAGAACCAAATCATCTGCATACAATAACTCCCATGGACAACCTGTTCTGAACTCCATCGACAGCGCTTCTAAGACTAGAATAAACAACAAAGGACTAAGTACAGAACCCTGATGTACACCAACATTTACACTAAATTCATCACTACGTGAATCGTTAATCCTGACACGACTTCTAGCATTGCTGTACATAGACTGTACCATCGTAACTAGCCACTCATCCACACCTAATTTTCTCATAGCCCACCAAATAACTTTACGAATCAAATTATCAAAAGCTTTCTCTAAATCTACAAAGGCAAAATAGAGATTCTTTCTTTTTCCTAAATACTTTTCCTGAAGCTGTCTGAGTAAAAATATTGCATCTGTAGTGCCACGGCCTGGAACAAAACCAAATTGCATCTTATCTATATCAATTCTTTCTCTAAGTAACTTATCAATCACTCTTTCAATAACTTTCATTACTTGATCAACCAACTTCAAACCTCTATAGTTACCCCTTTCTAATGCATCACCCTTGCCCTTGAAACAATTCACTATTACACTCGACTGCCACTCACTCGGAATAGCACCATCCTTTATAATCTGGTTAGCAAGACTTGTAATAAGCTCAACTCCAATATATCCAGATGCTTTTACCATCTCTGCAACAATACCTGATACTCCTGCAGCCTTGCCAATCTTCAATTTCCTAATAGCCTCCACTACCCATTCTGTCTTGATCTGCATAGCTGGCCCTTCTACAACATCATCATCAGACAAATTATCCTCGTCCCAATCAAACTCAGTGTTAAGCAACCTCTGATAATGATTCTTCCAAGCTACCCTTTTCTCCTCCTCTGTGCTAGCCAAAACACCTTCATCATTACGTATACACTTCTCACCTACAACATCTTGATTAGTCTTCTTCATTTGCTTTGCTATCTTGAATACCTCATTGCACTGGTCTTCCTTTCTTAACACATCTGCAAATCTGTTTCTCTCTGCTTCTGATTTTGCCTTATACACTGCTGTACGAGCACGACGCTTAGCTTCTAAGTAAATATTTTTACTACCACCTGACTTCCACTCTTTCCAAAGTTTCCTCTTTTCCTTTATACACTGGTCAACCTCATTATTCCACCACCAGGCCTGTCTATGTCTAGCTTGTCCTTTCGTCCACCCACAGGTATCATCAAAAGCCTCTAGAAGACAATTCTTCAAAGTAGTCCAAGCACTTTCAACATTGTCACTATCACATTGACCATTGTGGGCTAACTGCTGAACTTTTGCACTAAATTGTCTTGCTACAACCTCTTCCTTCAGCTTCCAGACTTTTCGACGGGGCCTGTACTTTCCCTTGGCTTCTTTAACACTCTTCAAGATAATATCACAAACTAGCAACCTATGCTGGGAAACACACTCTTCCCCCGATATAACATTCACGTCCTTCACCACTTTCTTGTCTGACTTTCTAACCAGGAAGTAATCTATCTGTGTCTTACAACCACCTGACTCATATGTTATCAGCCTACTCTGTCTCTTACTGAATGATGTGTTACAAACCACCATGTCCGTTGCCATTCCAAACTCAAGCAATCTCTCCCCTTCCTTATTTCTGCTCCCAAATCCATAGCCTCCATGCACACCTCTATAACCTTCTGATGACTTTCCAACATGACCATTAAAGTCGCCGCCCACCATGACTAGTTCAGTGTCTCCAAACTTTGATGTGACTGCTATTAACTCATCATAAAATTTATCTTTATCTTCCTCACTGAGTCCACACTGTGGAGCATAAACTGACAGAAAAGTGACAATCCTATTACCTATCAAAAACTTTATCACTATAATACGACTATTAACACGCATAACATCTATTACTTTTTCTACCCACTTCTCTGCAACGAATATGCCAACTCCTCCATATCCATCACTATTACCAATCCAAAAAAGCTTATACCTTGCTCTCCTACCTTCCACAAATCTCACTGAAGCTCCTCTCCACCTGACTTCCTGAACACAACACATTTCAACAGATCTATGTTCTAACATTTCAACTACTTCACCTGCTCTACCTCTCAGACTACCAACATTTACACTAGCCATCATCAACCTAGTGTTATCTACCTTGCGCAAAATAACATGTGAGGGTGCAATAAGGGCATAAACACCACACAATAAATTATAAATCTCACACAATAAATTATAAATCTAATGTATTGATCACATATTGTAAAATGCGCTTAATATTCGAAAAAAAATCCAGTTGAATTTTTGCATAAAAGACCTTAGAAATATGGGCGTAGCTGGTCACCTGTTGAGTAATAGTCAATAGAAACTTATTTACTATTCACGTAAAATAATCCAGGCAAACAAAAGTTACAAGTAAAAAACGGAACGGTAGGGTATTTCCGCCCCCGAACCTGAATAGGGTAATAAGATTTCGAATACCTAAAATCTTAGAGATGACAATAGTATACTAAATTCATAACCATTCCATTAAAAAGCTTAATAAGTTAATACTAAAAATTTACCAAGCAAATAAGAAAACAAAATTTGCAAATCAGGATCATTAGTTGCAAAAAGTAATAACTTTCCATACTATATACTAGAAGATAAAACATATTACCTTTTTATTCCTGTTAATGGAGAGGTAGTAACAACTTTCACCACCAACAAAAGGAGGACCCCAATGTCGTGTATCATCACCAACACCTAATTAACAAATAATACTGACCTGTAATATCTGTTTGCACTTAGAGTTCAATTCTCATGTTTGAAGGCTCCATAATTTAGAAATATTGTTTTTCTTATAATCATGTATAGATTGATTTTTTCTTTTCAATTTTCGTCAATAATGAAGATTGTTTCTTAACTGCTTTGGCCACAATCATACTTAACAACCATTTTTTATATTATGTTGAAAATGAAGCGGATTTAATTCAGAATTGGTTAAAAATGGCTATTATCGAATTCATACATATTTTCGGAAACACAAGATTGAAAAGAAACAGCAATTAATTTTTTAACTAATATTCCTTCTTTGAAAAAAAGGCTCACTAATCTTGGCAAATATTTCGATTTTTAAATCGATTTGTCTTGCTCTTTTTTGTTTATATATTTTAATATATAAAAAAGAGTATGCATGTCCATTGTTCTCAATGCAACTCATAACATTACGTAAACGGAAAGTGGTGTATAAAATAATATAAAAAGATTTGTCAAAAACTCCTTTATACCTGGTCTTTCTACTTTGATAACTTCAGCACCCATGTCGCCCAGAATTTGGGTGCAATAAGGACCGGCCAGTACTCTAAAAACAAACCAAAAAAAAAGGATTTTAAGGTTTCAACGTGAAACAACATTACTGTGGAAAGTTTAACATTTCTTGAACATGATAGTTTAGTAGGCAATGCTTCGGGAGATCCTTTTCCCATCATTGGGCAAAATTAACCAATCAGAAACGAGTTGATAATTACAGTTAATTATGATAATTAACATTTTTTGACCTAGATGGAGATAACTACTTCTTCTTTATGGCTGGTAACCAAATCTCAAGAAGTTGATACGAGATGCTGCTTATGTGTTTGTCACATTTTACACTGTTGATGCTTTCATTTATCTTTCTAGCTGTTGTTCTGGATTCTCTGCTAACAATTTTCTTCTGATTCCAATTAAACTGATGACTTGTGCTTCAGCTGTGGTCCGCAATTTCATTTTTCTCACATCTTCATTTCTTGTTGAAACTGTTGCTTAAAGGGAACCCAATGTTGGACTTATAGAGCTTAAAAAATTAGCTAACAAGTCTTTTTAAATATTTTAAAAAGCTCTTCTCCTTCTAAAGAAATTCACATTTAAAGAATTTTTATATTTAATTATGCTGCATGAATTATGATGTCATATTTCAGTAATAGCAAATTTTGACATTTCCTTTCAGTAAGTTTAGACCTCTCAAGGGGTGTACATTCAAACTTTATCAATGCATAGATATTGATTAGCATAACAAGTCCAAATTTGCTATTACTGAAATATGACATCATAATTCATGCAGCATAATTAATTCTGAAATTCTTTAAATGTGAATATCTTGAGAACGAAAACAGCTTTTTAAAAAATTTAAAAAAACTTGTTAGCTAACTTTTTAAGCTCTACAATATATAAGTCCAACATCATTTTGTACCTCGGGTTCCCTTTAAACATCCATTTTGTTTCACCTATACTGCATGTAATAGTGTTGGATATGGAGGAGTTCGCATATTCGTTGCAGAGAAGTGTGTAGAAAAAGTAGTAGATGTTATGCGTGTTAATAGTCGTATTATAGTGTAAAGTTTTGATAGGTAATAGGATTGTCACTTTTCTGTCAGTTTATGCTCCACAGTGTGGACTCAGTGAGGAAGATAAAGATAAATTTTATGATGAGTTAATAGCAGTCACATCAAAGTTTGGAGACACTGAACTTGTCATGGTGGGCGGCGACTTTAATGGTCATGTTGGGAAGTCATCTGAAGGTTATAGAGGGGTGCATGGAGGCTATGGATTTGGGAGCAGAAGTAAGGAAGGGGAGAGATTGCTTGAGTTTGGAATGGCAACGGACATGGTGGTTTTGCAACACATCATTCAGTAAGAGACAGAGTAGGCTGATAACATATGAGTCAGGTGGTTGTAAGACATAGATAGATTACTTCCTGGTTAGAAAGTCAGACAAGAAAGTGATAAAGGACGTGAAAGTTATATCGGGGGAAGAGTGTGTTTCCCAGCATAGGTTGCTGGTTTGTGATATTATCTTGAAGAGTTTTAAAGAAGCCAAGGAAAAGTACAGGCCCCGTCGAAAAGTCTGGAAGCTGAAGGAAGAGACTGTAGCAAGACAATTTAGTGCAAAAGTTCAGCAGTTAGCCCACAATGGTCAATGTAATAGTGACAATGTTGAAAGTACTTGGACTACTTTGAAGAATTGTCTTCTAGAAGCTTCTGATGATACCTGTGGGTGGACGGAAGGACCAGCTAGACATAGATATACCTGGCGGTGGAATAATGAGGTTGACCAGTGTATAAAGGAAAAGAGGAAACTTTGGAAAGAGTGGAAGTCAGGTGGTAGTAAAAATATTTACTTAGAAGCTAAGCGTCGTGCTCGTACAGCAGTGTATAAGGCAAAATCAGAAGCAGAGAGAAACAGATTTGCAGATGTGCTAAGAAGGGAAGACCAGCGCAATGAGGCATTCAAGATAGCAAAGCAAATGAAGAAGACTAATCAAGATGTTGTAGGTGAGAAGTGTATACGTAATGATGAAGGTGTTTTAGCTAGCACAGAGGAGGAGAAAAGGGTAGCTTGGAAGAATCATTATCAGAGGTTGCTTTGTCTGATGATGATGTTGTAAAAGGGCCAGCTATGCAGATCAAGACAGAATGGTTAGTGGAGGCAATTAGGAAATTGAAGATTGGCAAAGCTGCAGGAGCATCAGGTATCGTTGCAGAGATGGTAAAAGCATCTGGATATAATGGAGTTGAGCTTATTACAAGTCTTGCTAACCAGATTATAAAGGATGGTGCTATTCCAAGTGAGTGGCAGTCAAGTGTAATAGTGAATTGTTTCAAGGGCAAGGGTGATGCATTAGAAAGGGGTAACTATAGAGGTTTGAAGTTGGTTGATCAAGTAATGAAAGTTATTGAAAGAGTGATTGATAAGTTACTTAGAGAAAGAATTGATATAGATAAGATGCAATTTGGTTTTGTTCCAGGCCGTGGCACTTCAGATGCAATATTTTTACTCAGACAGCTTCAGGAAAAGTATTTAGGAAAAAGAAAGAATCTCTATTTTGCCTTTGTAGATTTAGAGAAAGCTTTTGATAGAGTGCCACATAAAGTTACTTGGTGGGCTATGAGAAAATTAAATGTGGATGAGTGGCTAGTTACGATGGTACAGTCTATGTACAGCAATGCTAGAAGTTGTGTCAGGATTAACGATTCACTTAGTGATGAATCTAGTGTAAATGTTGGTGTACATCAGGGTTCTGTACTTAGTCCTTTGTTGTTTGTTCTAGTCTTACAAGCGGTGTCGATGGAGTTCAGAACAGGTTGTCAATGGGAGTTATTGTATGCAGATGATTTGGTTCTCATGGCAGAGTCGATGGAAGAATTAGTTGAAAAGTTTGAGAAGTGGAAGAAAGGACTAGAAGAGAAAGGGCTAAAGGTAAACACAGCAAAGTCTAAAGTCATGATTAGTAGCATTGCAGCCAAGTGTGACCTTGTAGTTGGAAAGTGGCCTTGTGGAGTTTGCAGGAAAGGGGTTGGTAGTAACTCAATTTTTTGTCAGACTTGCAAGCATTGGGTACATAAGAAGTGCAGTAGTATTAGTGGAAGGTTAAGAGCTGACATTCAGTTTGTATGCAAGCCTTGCAAAGGTGAGATTATAGAGAATGAAGTATTTCCAGCTTTAATGATGTACAACAGTGGCTCGTTCGAGATAGTTGAGAACTTCTGTTACTTAGGTGATATGTTGGGCAGTGAAGGGGGTGATGGAAGAAGTGTTACTTGCAGGATAGGTCCTGCTTGGAAAAAGTTCAGAGAGTTACTTCCTTTGTTGACTAGCAGAGTCCTGTCAATTGAGGTAAAAGGTAGGTTGTATGAGGCCTGTGTAAGAAGTGTTATGTTGTACAGTAGTGAGACATGGGCAGTGAAGCAGGAAGATCTTGACCGTTTAGAAAGGAATGATATGAGAATGGTTAGGTGGATGTGTAACGCCAGTCTGAGAGACAAAAAGAGTTCAGATGAGCTAAGAAGCAGGCTAAGTCTCCGTAGAATTAAAGATGTTATCCAGATAAGAAAATTGAATTGGCTGGGGCACTTGGAAAGAATGGAGGAGGATAATTGGGTAAGAAAGTGTAGAGACTTGATAGTTCCAGGGGCAAAGCCCAGAGGCAGACCTAGAAAGACTTGGCAGCAGGTTATAAGGACAGACTTGATACAGAGGAAGTTGAGTTTAGATCTAACACAGTCTAGATCAGATTGGAAGAGGGCCATTGATATACCCCGTCCAACCAAAGCTAGCATGGAAAACGGACGTTAAGCCGAGAATGATGATGATGATGATGCATCACAATCTTCACACAGGGTGTTGTAAACAATATTGCTTTGTCTTTCTGTTTAGACAAAGTGCTTAGTAGGGTGTTTTAGACTTAACAATGCATTTGATCTTGTGTTGCCTTAAAACGTAACGAAGGATGTCCCTGGTACCTAGTAGAAAGGATAGGAATGCTGGTGCCACAAATTCCTCCCATGTTTCCTTGTTGTTTTGGTTGCATTTTTTTTCATTTTACCTTTTCTACGTACATGATGACTTTTTGGCTGTATCCATTTGCTATTAATGCATTCTTTACATGTCGAATTTCTTCTTTCCTCTCCTTTTTGCTGACTACTCTGTTAGCACGATTCAGTAATGAAGATATGACACTTTCTTTGCAAGATTTCTGATGGTTTGATTCAAAGTTAAGGTACTGGTCAGTGTGTGTTGATTTACATTACACTGAAACGGAAATGGTACTATTCTTGCGTCTGACGAAAGTGTCAAGGCAAGTGATACTTCCATCTTGTTCAACCTCAACAGTATAAAATTATGTTGGACTTTATATAACAGAGCTTAAACAGCTGGTTAGCAAGTATTTTTAAATTTCTATTTTTTTAAAAAAGTTCTATCGTTCTAAAGATGTTTACACTTAAAAAATTTCAGAATTAAATTGTGCTGCACGGATGTTATATTCGGAGATAGATAGATAGACTTTATCAATGCATAGATATTATAAAGGTGAATTGATAAACTCCAAGGCCTTTTAATTATTTGCTGACGACCCCATAATTTGGGATATGTATGTCGGTTTGCAATCAAATTTTGTGAGTAAACATATTGGGTCTATACAAGCTTGGAGATAAAAAGACGCAATGTACCTTCTTTACATGTAATTAATTCCATGCAGTCAAGAGTGCGGTTGATCAAGGCAAACAGATGCTTACTTATCAGTTCCTGAAAATTACAGCATAACGAAAACACTACTTGCTCTTATATTAAAGGGATTTAAACAAATTGATCAGTATATTTTTAAAATAACTTGCTGTAAGCCTGTGGAAAAATTCACAAAAAAAACAGCCAGCAAAAAAACACAAAAGACTTTGCCCACTGCTAATATGGAATATTAAGAACCTATGAATTATCATTAAACAGCTTTAAGTACTTGAGCCTATACAAAAAGTGTATTTTTATGCATAATACCTTGTCATATCACAAACTCGGACACCATTTAATGGACCTCTATCTTCCTCCCAGTCATCTTAAAAAATGATATATATTTTATATTAAAGTAAATATTTTAAACAAGATAAGAAAAATTAATGTGTATATAGCTATTCAGGCTTTTCTGGAAAGGCCTACAATAGCACATGCACACACTCCTACACACACAGATTGATTAGGGCTATTGATATATATTTATAGCACGCGCACATTCATAAATTATATAGGGAGCTCCCGATCAACGTAGTACACCTAAAACACACGAAAAAAAATCCTCATAAATTCACACTCGCAAAACTCTCACACGTGCTTTCTGAAAAAGTATTGGGTATATACTATACATAAAAACTTTAAAAGTAAAACAATAAGTGGTAGTTAAAGAAAGGTATACACAAAAGAAAGAAATAGCATACCTGACACTCCATGAAACTTCGATTTAAATATCTTTGATGAAGTACAAGCAGCATTGGCAATTTTTTTTAACTTTAAAAGTTGTTTCTTTATGTGTCGAGAATGCAACATTGTTTACAATTCTCTTTTATTCCTAATATGTAGACCTAGGATCAAAATTAAAAAATTAAACATTTCTAGTGTACCAGCCATTTAAATTAATTCCAGTTTATTTTTAAATGATTTCTTTCAAGGAAACATTTTCTTTCCACTCACAAAGAATATGAACTCTTTTATTTTTTTAAGCAAATTTTCTGGGTAGCTCAAGGTTCAAGAGGAACTGAAATTAAATTTGAACTATATATATGTATTCTTCTAATTCTTCTTAAAAAATTTCACTAATTTGCAGTGAATTATATTTCTTTTTTTGAATGGATTTCTTTGATTACTGTTGTCTGTTGCTTATATTTTTTACCTACAGATGCTTGTGCATGTGGCAAAAAAAAAACCTTTTTAACTTTTGTAAGCATTAACAATTTGAAATTTATCATTGTAATTTAAAGATTTCAAATTTTATAAGAGTTTGGCCGTAATATTCAACTAAAGTGACACATTTTTACTGCAGTTGATTTGCATAGTCATTTCTCCATAAAACATCAAATGTTTTGCTACTAATAGAGGCAGTTGTACCTAGTGTATAAAGTTGAAAATTTTGCATTTCCATAAATTTCAATGGTGATCATTTTTTTCTTGTTGGTCATTTGTTGAAAATGATAAGAAAACTTTAAGCATGTTAACCCGGCTCTAAGAATATTTGCATTATATATGGAAGAAAGGCAATGCAGGATAAACAAAATGGCAATGTGAGATTAATTAGTCAATTAAAAGTTAGTTATAGCAAGCTTCTAACAAATAACTTTGTTTAATAGTATTTTTTCCAATGCTCTTATTGCAGAAAAAAGTCTGCAAAGCATGACTAGTTGTCACCAGCACCTTATTAGGACAGTGTTTAAAACAGATCGTTTCCCATTTGACCCCAGTTGCTGACAGTTTATTGATTGGTATCGCTACCTAAAATGTATATACATCAAACATATTTTTAAAGTTATTTATAAAAGGAAAACGTCATGTGGTTTGGAATAAACCTGATAAGCATTAAAGCAAAATGCAGCTGAGACAGGTTTACACTGGGCAACCCCGTCACTCTAAAAGGTAGAAAAGTCTAGAAAAAAAGTCACAGGAACAACTATTTGTATTTGCATGGGCCAAATACCCAAATTACCAAACACCCAACACTAAGCACTAAACTGCTACATACTAAAGCATAAACATAAATGGCAGACTTACTGCGCAAATACAGTCGTGAAGGTGATAAAAAAAACTTTGAGGTTCGAATCTCATGAACATAGTTACTTAACTTTTTTTATTACAAGGTAAACCTAAATTTATTAAAATACATATAAAGCAAAAAACACATCATTTACCTTTATGATTTTTTTTTTCGTTTCTCCTTGAAGTCAAAAATATGCGAATCAAGAATAGCGCCGGGCACCCTAACTAAATCTCTGTTGGATTAAATTAAAAGATATCGTTCACTACAGCCTAAATGTTGGTTATGTCAGAATAAAAATGTGAATCTATGAAGAAAAAGAGAGTATGGCCTGGTGAACTAGTTTTGCATAAGTAAAGTAAGTAACTTAGTTATTTGCATAAGTAAATTGCGCAGCTTGCCACTAAGCTATCAACAACAAGTTGAAAAACGTTGAAACGCTGTTGTGAATTATTTACTTTGGTTTGTATATAACTATTTTCAATCAACTACTAGCGTAAAGTGAAAACGCTTATAAAATTGTTTCAAAGTTTCCTTATAAAAATCAAGAGATCTATTAAAAAGAAAAACTTCGTTCGACTGTCTTGCGCGGGCTACCGAACACCACCTATTCACAGGCGCTATCCCACTACTGCTCAGCGCGGGAACTTTTGCCTGCTGCGTTTCCGCCCTGGGCCGATACGTTCCTCATTATCGAACCTGGTACTACATGAATTCCTTCCTGTAGACCATGTTGACACTGAGCTTAGTGTGGACGCCTGATCGACATAGACAACTGACCGATAGTGGTCCCGAACTCAAGCCGTTCGTAAGTTTAGTCTCCAAGTAGCTGGATTACAGGTGCACGCCACTACACCCAACTGACGGAGAAGGGTAAAAAGTATTAAGTTATCGTTATTTTCTTAAAATTATTTTTAACTTTTTTTTTTAATAGTTTTACTAATATTAACCGGATTTTACATTTTCCCGCCTAGAATTTTGTTAAATACATAAAAAGTAGCATTCACAATCAGCTGTAGGTAAACTAAGTTTTAAATTTACACACGCCTCTTCAATAAAATATTTCTCACCTTATAAAAAAACAGCATACAGGCCTTTTACCTTCCCGTCTATTTTTTCGGAACCCATTGTTTGCCCTTAGATAATAACTATATAGGTTTGATCATATTTATCATAAATTATCAAAATCTTCTTATCGCATATGCACCAACGAGAATTGTATTCTCTAAAAAGCTTAGAATACACCTTTCCCGAATTTATATTTTGTAAAATATTGCGTGCATGAAAACGAGGCAAATCTTGGTAAACATTATTCGCGTTCATATAAACATGGAGGAAGACAATACTATGAGAGATATTTTGCTTAAAATAATTGAGCAAAATATAGATTTAGTCTTCGATGAAACTGAAGAAAAAGGGTGAGGGAAAACATGGAGTGAATGCCACCGTTCACGATAAAAGAAATTGAAATGCATCGACAAAATAGTTGTAAACAGCACGGTGTGGCAATTATTATGACTTTGGAGCGTGGCAGAAAGTTTAGGGATGAACTATACATATCTGCTGATAGCATTTTTACAACAACAACTGCATTTGCTCCAAGTAAAAACAGAATTTTTTGAAAGACTTAGTTATGGTCAGCCCTGTAAAAAGTAATGCTGACAAAAAGGTATCCATCTAACGTTATATGATCCTAGAATTAATGATAGTTTGTGTAACATAAATCCAAGAATATTAAAACTGCAAGAAGATATGCTTATGGTTGACAAACGGGTTGGTTTTGCTCATTGTATTGAGAGTACACGAAAAAGAAAAAACAACATTAAATATGCGAACTTTCTTGTTTGATCTACATTGTCACACCAACTAGTACCGTTAGAACAATCTTGATGGTATCATCAAGATTGTTACTAATATTAATATATCTCAAATACTTCAAATAAATCAAAACATAACGAAACACAACCCTATGAGTTTATTGATGTAAATCCTTTATTAATCCCACAAGATTGGGGTAAATTAAATCAACATTACACACACAGCTAGCTGTTCAGTAAAGTCGTTTATAGTATCATCAATTAGTTTTTCTTTTAACATTGAATTCCTCAGTTTTGATAGTTTCTAATTCATCAGGAGTGAAAAAACCAGGTTGTTCTTCAGTGATCTCAGCAGAATCAGATGAAGAACTTTCATATGTGCTTTCAGAATCTGTTTCGACTACTACAGGAAGTGCTCTTTTTTCGGACTTTTCCTTTTTTGTGTTGTATTATTTTGTTTGAACGTAAATATATATGGCACAGAGCCATTAATGTTTTCCGTTCACAACCAAAACTTAGTTTTACACAGTGTACTTCAAAGTGGACTTCGCATACTTTTGTGTTCTTGTTTACTGTGAACACATCACACCTCCCTTTCTACGATATCTTGAAATGATGCTTACCCATTGTTTTCTCAAACTTGGATCCGCTGGAAATGAAAACATTCCAATGCCTGTTTAACTCTGGGTTTATTAAGAGTAGAACTTTTGCATAACAGTACGCAACAAGAGTTACCAGGTCAAGAGGCTGATATACCTGGATAGATTAAATTATGATAAATTTCTTGCTGACCTTTCTGATTGCTACTCGCCATCACAAATACATATTCTTCTTTTACAAGACAAGTATGTTTTTAAATACATTATAAGTGGTTTCGTTAAGAAAAACCTGCAATCCTTTAGAAAAATACACAATAAAAGATCATTCACAACGCATAAAAGTATCACACTCACCAGCTGTATTTTTAGTGTTTACAAAGTTTACTAAGAAGTGCCTCGTTTTCATGCCGATGATGTAATCGATAATTTAAATTCGGGAAAGGTGTATTGGAAAATTAAAATCCGATTGGAATTTCGTCGAAAGGACTCTACTGAATACCCCGTCATAAGTGGGTTTTTTCTTCTTTTGACACTCGTGAACGACATTTTAGAATAGGCCCTGGAATTATGCGCGATTACCTTGTTTTTGTCTGTCGGGTTGGTTCATCACCTTTTCGCTAGGGCTCGTTTTATATTTTCTGACATCTTGAGGGCGAAAGGAAGGTCTTAAAAGGAAGGTCAATCTTAAAAAAATACAAGATGACCCCAGGATGGAGTTTCTTAGATCACCTCTTAAAAAATTTTACAATTTTATGATGGTAATGAGCTCCTGAGAGGAGGGGCCATGAAATAGTCTGAAGTTGCATAAGCTGAAATATTTATTTTTTAGAACACACTACTACATCTTTAATTTCAGCCATCAATAAATAAATTTTTCTACTTTTTTTTTTCTTTTAAATACTTTTACTATTTTTTTTCTAATCCAGAAGACTGGAAGTTACAAAGTAATAAATTAAATAGGAAGATGTTAAAATAAATAATATTTTAATTTAGTATTTATAACTACTATATTTTCGTTTTAAAACTATAAACAACAACAAAAATGGTTCTAGGACCAATAAATATATCCTAGCAGTTAAAACATGGAAAATAGAGCAGCTCTAATATTTTCAAGTTGACAAAGTTTTTCACATCTCGTTTGCAATAAATGTGTTTAGTTTTTTGTTAAAAAGCAGAAGATTCTTAAAAATATTTCTAAAAATATATCTGGCGTGAACACGTCTGTATATTCGTCGTTAAGTATTCATTAGCTGTCTCCATTACCATGACAAGAACACGTCGTGAGAATGTCATGTACTCGTCATTGACACTCAGAAGCACTCGTCGGCAACCATTTCAATCGCCATGACACTATCTTTACGTCAAGTTTAACCCGTCATCGCCATTTTTTCTACTTCTTCTAATAAACTTCCATCTTCAATGACGTTTTTCTCTAATAAAGTCCTGATGTCATGATCACTATAATTTAGCTCTTTCAGAACATCTACAGTATGCTCTCCCAATATAGGAGGATGCACTGGTGGATGCAGCACGCTCTCACCGTTGTATGCCACTGGTGAGCCTGAAATTTAAAAGTAAAATGTTTTTTTTAACTTTACCCTTGAAAGCCTCCTCGCAAAGCAATAATCTACATTACATAGGAACTCCTTGCAAATTTCGCAAAGCTTTATAAGACTAGTTATAGAAACAGTTATTATACCTGCAACGTTAATACGTCCAATTGTTGGATGAGGTATACTTTGAACAAGGTCTAGATGTGCTACTTGCGGCATTTCAAATACTTCTTTTACGTTATTTACACGACCACAAGGCACGCCGACGTTGTTGAGTTTTTCAAGCCAGTGTTCGCACGTTTGTGTTTGCATTTTATCTTCTATTATTTTTATAAGTTCTTTTCTGTTTTCAACACGTTTTGGATTTGATTCAAATCGCGCGTCTTCAAGTAGTTCAGGTAAATCAAGCGCCTAAACGAGATAAAACATATAAATGTTAGTTTCAAGTTCTGCATGCAGAAGAAGGCATATGTTTAACCATATTCGGTCACATAAAAATAAGTTAATTTCAAGTCACACCTTCATTGCGTTTTGAAAGTGCTTGTTGTTGGCTGCTGCAAGTGCAATTTCACGTCCGTCAGCTGTTGCAAATGCCTGTCAATTAAAACCAAAAATGCATTTACAAAACCGTTTTCCTAAAAACACACTTTCATTACTTTAAAGGCAATTAAAAATACCTGATAGGGAACAATTGTTCCATGAGCGGTGCCATGACGGGTTGCTATGCGACCAGTATTTAAGTAATTCGACGCAACGTGACATAAAAATGCTACTTGAGTTTGTAGTAGAGAAGTGTCAATCTTTTTTCCTTTACCGGTGATCATTCGTTCATATAAAGCTGAAAGGATCGCTCCATTGGCATACATTCCGGTCATGATGTCAGTAATCGATATACCAACAATGCAGGAGTTCCCTCCTTCCGGTCCGGTTATACTCATTAAACCTCCAACAGCTTGTGCGATTAAATCGTATCCGGGTTTATTGCGTTCCGGTCCTTGGAATCCAAAACCACATATGGAGGCATACACCAATGAAGGGTTGATCTTTTTTAACTCCTCGTACCCAAACCCTAACGCATCGATTTTCCCATGTGCAAAATTTTCGACGAACACGTCACTGCTTTTCACAAGCTTTATAAAAAAATAAAGATAAAATAAATGACAATGAACAATTGTGAAAACAGAGAACAACCAAGTGAAAAGAAGTTACAATAATCTTGAAAAGTAAACGTAAAATTTAAAGCCTCACCTCGTAAATGATATCTTTTCCTTCTGGCTTTTTCATGTCAATAGCTATACTCTAAAAACACGAATAATATTTTTGAATTACAATGCTAGGCCAACGTGCTTTGAAAATTAACATTATAGAGAAATGACTTTAATTTTTGTATTAAATTTTAAATCTGTTACCTTTTTGTTTCGATTAATCGAGAGATAGTAACAACTTTCGCCATCAACAAAAGGCGGACCAAAATGTCGAGTATCATCACCAACACCTAAAAACCAAAAAAGTTGGGATTGTCAATAATAATAACAGAGCACACGAGATATGGAAAGAAAACGTACATATTGAAAAAGGCGGGAAGCACACAAGTTTTTGGAAGCTCTTTCATCCCCAATATTGTACGCTAGGAGGACCGGTGCAAGCAAAAAGGGTATATATATAACACGAACCTGGTCTTTCTACTTTGATCACTTCAGCTCCCATGTCGCCAAGTATTTGGGTGCAATAAGGACCAGCTAGTACCCTGAAACATAAATGAGGTATATTTTTTGAAATAGACAAGAAATCTATTAAAGAAATTAGTTGTAAAAAACCATTTTTGGTGAATGGAATTTGAAAATAGAAATAAGACACCAATTTGAAATTCATACCTGCTTAAATCGCACACTCGGACGCCATCCAATGGTCCTATTCGTTTTTGTGGTTCGACTGAAAAAAAAGAATATCATTAATTTATCAAATTAGATTTTCAAACAAGTATTTTTTTAAAGCGTTCTTCTTATGTTTAGTTTCTTAAAATACTATCGTTTCCAGCATGATAATTTTTTTCTTAAAAAAACTCAATATTTTCTTATCACTTTAAAAATCGTTTTTTTTTTCTCTTACCGTCATGTAGATGTTCTCCATGATGATGGTCAACACGATAACCGTACCCTTCCTCATGATGAAATGTCGACTTCCATACGACTGGATTGCATAGTATTCTTTTCAAATACTTAGCACTGCTTAACTTTAAAAATGATGTTCTAACAGATAACATTCGTGTATAAATAAATTAACGTTCTTCTTCGATGTCTTTCTTAAAATGATTTGACAAGAACGTGTGCGCATCTGCTTTTATACTCGCACCAAAGTAGTTTCCAGGTTGTTCACTAGTACAACGCAGTTTCGTAAATCGGCCTATTACGCAACTCATATGCGTTCGAACATTTCCTTTGGACGTCACATCGGTTATTCGAAGATTCCAAACACTCCGTGACGGTTGTCCTCTTAATGCTGCCATAATGCTTCATTAATAAAATTATGTTACAAAAACATCTAAGATGAAGAGCGGACTCTCACCTTGCCGTGATCAATGTCATCCATTTAATTACAACGCTCGTCTTGAAGCCACACGCCATCATTAATAACACGAAGTGATGTTGAATTAACATCCAGTGAATGCATGACGGCACGTCTTTAAATATTTCATTAAAAATGGCGGATCAGGTGTTGTAATAACTGACAATGAACACAACACAATGAGGAGTTACCAATAACAATACAAAGCATAAGTAATTAATGCATAAAAAATTTAAGATGCGGTAAAGAATTTTAAATTTTAATAAAAAAAGTTTGATGAGAGAGCCATCATATTCATCTCTCTGATGCAATGATTTGTTTTTAAAACCAAGATTTACTTACAAACATTTTGACCACACGAACATGTGTCATTTTTTGCTTACTCAAACGATTTTTATCGTCATGATGGACACATTGACGCCTGGAAAGTGACAAATTATCGTGGACGTGATAAATGAAATTTTTGTCAGCAATTTGTCATCTTCTTTGAAAAGTTCAAGCACTTTCACCAAAGAAGCCTCTGAAGGTAAAATACTAACATTTTTCCCTTGAAATTTGACAAGGTCAAGATTTTTCAATTAAACTGCCTATTTTCATAAGGATATCATGATTCGGACGGGTATTGTGGACGGGTTTATGGTGTCAGATTACGGTGATTATAAGTTAAAACGAGTTTAGTTAAAACTGCAACTTACAACGCGGGGACGAACGTTGTCGTTTGAAATAATCACTCCTCGCCACCGCAAGCATTTGCTTTTGTTTGTTAACAAAGGCGGACTTTTCAAACATACAAACGAACGATTAAATTGCGATCGCTCGTACGTAAACCACTTTCGTAGGTATGACGTCACGAAATGTTCGCACGGTCATCGAAAATGTCAACACGGACAAAATTTCATTTCCTTAAATGTTTGTGTACACGAGTAATCACGAAAGACAAAGTATAAGATATAAGTTGGAAAAAAAAGTTTAGACCCAACCTCGATCCCAGGCCTTGCCCTGGGAACGAGGTTGGTTTGAACCCTAAACTTATTTGTACCACCAAAGATTAATTTGTTTGAAAAAGTCCATGTAGAAACCAAACTTGTTTCTCAAATGACGCTCTTTTATAACAACTACTAGATGTAAGCAATATTTTTATAAGTATAAACTCAACAAAAACATTCAAGTTAAATTTAGAAGGCATATACAAGGTAATGAAATATCAAAATCCTGACCCCAAATTTTAATTGGCCTAAAATTCAATGCGTGTACAAAACTTAAAAATTGCCAACGCAACAAGTACAATTCCATCACAACAAGAAAAAAATTCGGTATAATTACTGCATTCTGATTGGCTCAATACAAAAATGTGGACTCAGAATTGCTGTTAAAAGTGGCGACACGAAGGAATTTTTCAGTAACATTTTTTGTTACTCGCAGCATGTTTTTTGTTGCCAGTGACAAGATACAAAATCAAATTAATGTTGCAAGTGACAAAAAATGCTGTAAGCAGCAAAGACCTGTTCTGTCGATACAAGTTAACTGAAAAAGTCGCCTCATGGCATAGCATCATTACTCAATAGACTTTTTCTTATGTTCTTATAAGAATCGTCAAGGCTCTATTTGCGAAATTTAAGAAAAATCCATTATCAGAAAGCAAAACAAAAAATTCTGTTTCACAACATTTCTCTTACAGGAATCGACGATTTAGAAATAGTGTAGTGGAAAAAATATGTTATACATTGATTCTCTGTTAATAGATGACAGCCTTTTCCTTATTTATTAACCTTGCTTTAATTTTTCTTCACAGTTTTAAATACATTTATTTGGGGCTCAATATATTGATTTTGCATCTTCAAAAAAGTGCATATTTCCGGCAAACTTAGTCAGGAGTCCTGACGCCTATATTTTCGATAACGATACCCAAGAAACGAATCGAAGTTAATTATAAATGTCAGAATATAAATTGAGTCTATGGAGAAAAAAAGCGAGTTTGGCTTGCTGAAGTAAACTAACCTATATTTTTAAAAATGTACGATGAGGACGTTTTAATTGTTTGTGAGATAACACATGTAGTCCGGTTGACGATTTTAATGGTGGCATACCGGAAGTGCACATAAGAACGCACAGAAAAATAAACAAAATTGCATTAATTTTATTACGAATGACGTTATTAGGAGGACAAACCCCCCAGTCACGCGGTTGAGACCAAAGTCCAAATAAAAAAATCGTAAGACAACCACAGTTGTCATGGCATTGAAAACAACATTTTAAAAGACTTTAAAAAAAACACAAATAAAGTTTCCTAGGCAAAAATGAGAGGATGAAATAAAAGCATAGCGTGCGTTGATTTAACAACACAAAATCACGTGAAAAACATGCGTTCTTTTGAATTTTGCACGTGATTTTGCATATGGTAAATACATGCAACTTGTCACTTAAAATATTTAAAATATTAACCGATGTTGAGAATTTCTATATTTTCTAAACTGCATGAATGATATAAAAGCAGATACTTTTTAAAAGTTTGATAAATTCTTATAGATTTTTTTTATATTAGAAACAAGTTTATAAGAAATACGAGGCTAAGATTATAGGTGTTATCAATAAGTATATGGGCAAATTGAAGGATAAATTAACAGGTCTCTTTCTTTTAGGGTAGCAACAAACAAAGTTAATACTGTTTTCGAAATATGATCCTCAAATTTATCGCTTTTTGTGTTTGTTAGCTTTTTTCGTGTTAGACTTTTTCGTGTTAAATTTTTTTTTAAATGATAGAAGAAATTTTCCTACGCAAAAAATCATCAATATACAGCTTTCAGAGGTTTAGCCAAGTTTGATTACTACAATAGGTTTTCCTGAATTAGAAAGTGTTTTTTCAAATCTTCTTCCCAGTTTTATCACCATGGACAAGTTTTTTATAAAGATAGAGCTGAATCGAAATAAATTTAACAGATGGCAAAAATTACTAAATTTTTTTCTCACGAAGATAACACTAGCTATTGTATTTAAAATTACAGTTTGCGTAACACAAAGAAACGCTCTGAAGTCTAAATAGATAGAAAAAATTCGATTATTTGAAAATTTAACTTTCTTTTTAAAGAAGAAACTCAGATAATGTGACTTTCTAGACTAGAAAATAATTGATTACGTAACACAGGAAAGAAAAGAGTTTTGCAGGACATAATTTGGTAATTATTTATTTGACATAATCACATGGCGACGGCTATGTTTTTGGACATGAAATAAACAATCAACAGGAAACATCACAGATGAGATTATAAATAACATTCTCATCTCGTAAAAAAAAATTAGAATACTGTAAAAAGATTGCATTATGGACAGTTTCGACTAAGAAATCCGAAAATTACTAATCCCCCGAAAATAATTTTTTGAGGAAACTAAATATTATGTTCTCTTCATGAGGAGAAAAATAATCTGCTGGCTCATAATAAATCCTTTATTAACATTTGGAGCTGCTAAAGTTATTAAAACAGCAATATTAGGAAAACAGAATGATTAATACATTTTCAAATATGCATTACCGCCTTCTGACTTCTGAGTAAAGACGAAAACAGAACTAAAATAACTAAAGTAAAACCTTCACTATTCCGCAGCAGATTGTCCCAGTTCATGGTTATGTTTCATGGTTGAGCTTTCATATTAGAATATTTATTACAAAAATTTTTGTTGCCAAAAGCAAAATAACTGAGTACATTATTCTATCAAAAATGTAAACAACAATTATAATAAAAAAAACTAAAACTTTCTTAGATTCCATTTAATGTGTGATTTTTTAAATAAGCTCTCGCTTAAAGAGGGGAAAATTTTTTGAATACACGTAAATCATTCAAATGTTTGTAAAAAATATTTTAAAATTGTTAAAATCAAATTTATACATCCATCATATTGTCACGCAACTGGTCAGGTGTCGTATGGTTGCATTAAAGTTTTACAGTTTAATAGAATGTTTGGTCAGACACAAAAGGTTTCTTACATTTAATTGTGTCTCTGTTAACCAATGATGCTTTACCTTGCTTGGTCCAAATATAATATAGTATTTTGCGGTACCTTCAAATAGGCAATTAGGCAATAACATCAATCTTTCCTATCCACAATTAAAATCATTTTGGACTATCACTTTTTCTTTGAGCAAAGAACGAACCATACCACTGTCCATATTTAATACACTCTGCATGATTTCTACAGTATGCTGTCCAAGTAATGGAGCTGGGATTGGTCGTGGTGGCTGTTTATTATCAAACTCGACTGCTGGACCTACAAGAGAAAAGAAGTAAAAACATACTCAAATGGTCATAATAACAATTATTCAAAATACTATTCATATGTTAACTGCACCTGGGACTCTGACTATACCAGCAGTAGGATGATGCATTTCTTGAACAACACCTAAACTTGATATCTGAGGCATGTTAAACACAACTTCCATATCGTTAATTAAACTGCTTGGTACACCATGCTTGTCAAAACATTCCAACCAATATTTACTCGAATTTTCTTTTAATCTATAAAAGTATTGCGAAACTTGATAATTTACTTGTTGTAAAAATTATCAAGTAATAAAAACATTATGTTGAGTAAAAGATAAAACGGGTAACGATGTACAACACATAATTCCTCGAATGCCTTAAATTGTCATGATTCTTTTTTTAAACTGGTTTAGTCATTTTTTTTAATCGCTTCCTCACCTCTCAACAAACTAAAATTTTAATATTATTAAGATCTTAAGTTTACCCACAAAAGGAAAAAGTTAACCTAATATGAAAGATATTTTAAAGTTATCTAGGAATCTTTAATTTATTTTTTTGAAAATAAAAATTGGTTCTCAAGATATGTCTTCGAAGTTTAATTATCTTAGTTTCGCTCATTATGTGAAACTATGATGTTATCAACTAACATGCTTATTCAAATAAAAATAACTTTTGTTTTTCGCAGAAGGTACAGCTTTAACAAAAATTGTTACTTTTATAATCTAATCTTGCTTTGAAAGCAAAGTGCCAGTTCTGAAAATAGCTAATACCTGTTCTTCAGAATTATAATTAGTGCTTCTCTATTCTTTACACGATCAGGATTACTTCGAAATCTTTCATCACGAAGAAGCTCTTGACATTCAATTGCCTAAACCGAAAAAAATAATTTTTTGAGGAAACACTGAAAATCGAGTTTTTACTACACAAAGAATGTAACAACTGATTTCAACGATTTATCCAGTTTTGTAGAGTTTTTGAGTGTTAAGAAAGAAATATTGAAACTAAATTTTGTAGAAGAGACTGGAAAGCATAGGAACCATAATTTCCTGATGAGCTATTTGGGGCAGTAGTTTCTAAAAGTGTTGTGCAATAAGCATGAAACTTACCACAGGAGTTGCCTAGACCTTTAGTGACAACTGGGTAAAAAAATTGCTAATGTCAGCAGTTTTGATAATGACGTTATTAAATTTGCTAAATTGGTAAAAATTATATTAAATTTGAGATTTGTAAAATATTTATAATTGCTTTGTATATAGTCATACTATGTGCAAACAGAAAGTAATGTAGGAACATATACTAAGAAGTCCCTAAAACCTATAAATACTCAACATGGAAAAATAAACACTTTGGCAAATATTCTAAATAACCTTTTCTGAAAAATTAGAAGTAAATACAAGTTAGGAAAAGCAACAAAAAATCATGTTTTTATTAAACCATAGTCGCATGAATAGGGTTAAATATTGCTAACAAAATTTATTGGCTATAGTGATTGCTATAAATAGTGAGCATTGACATTGAGTTTTTTGATTTCCGCTGGCGAAGGTGGAATTTAAAATCGCCTGGGCAGATAGGGAGATAGATAGATAGATAGAGACAGCCCAGAGCCTGAACGCCTAAAACTTATCCAGTCTAAAGCCTAAATCCTTGTTTTGACAGATATTTTTCTGAGAACGAGGTTAAAATGAGTTTTAAGCCAATAAGAATTCTAACAGTGCAACAAATTGTTTTATTATCCAATGAACAATACTGTATTGTAAAGTTTACATGCTATTGAAAGTTAAAGCTAGTGCAGTTTAGCATAATAAAGATCGTTTTATAATGCGCCATCTTTGATGTCATTAACATTTCCCTTTAATAATTACGTCATATCCTTCTGTACAATTTTCGCAAGCACGTAGACTTAAACTATATTCGGCAGAACTAATTAATTATTCATGAATTTTAATTTAAAGAGGAATTGTTGAGGCCGAATATTTTTGGTGAAAGATAATGTATTATAGCTATAAAATCGTGACAAGTGTGTTACAAAAGAAAAAATATGAATCTATAGTCTGAAAATAGCACTTGTAACTGATTGTGTAAAATTTGGTACCGGCTTGAAAGATATTTTCCAAGTTGTTTTTTAGACAAAAAGAGAATATCGATAAATTTTCTGCCTTGCCATTGTTCTTATTTTGTTTTTATTGCTCATCAATTTTTAGGTTTAATTATTTTTCTTTTAAAATTGAAAATTAAAAAGATTAAATAAAGTTTATCTAAGTTTAGCCAGCTATAATTTACAGTTACAATAATAATAATCAAAAATTGAATTTTAAAATTTTAGAATATTCAATGATTTTGTTACCCCATATTACTCCGTCTTCTTCAAAATCCAGTACTTTTTTAGATTATTGATAATGGCGGAAAACTTTAAGCCGCAGGGCTTCTTGTATTAGTTTTTAATGAAACTTTCTCTGTTATTTTTTTTTAAGTTTTTTTTTTTTAAAATTTCAATGGAAAGGTCAGGCCCATTTCTGAGAGCTTCGCACCGTTTGGACCTATTAAGGAATGTTGAAAGAGGTGGAAATACTTCTTAAACCCACATAGTATGTATAAAGATCTAATATTACAGCAAACAAAAAAAGAATGAAAAAATACGTATTGAAACTAAGTAAAAAAAAGAAAACATCTATTCAAAGAAATGTTTAAAAAAAATAATTATTTGAGGAAACAACAAAGTCGTAAAATTTGTTATTTATCATCATCATCATTTTCGGCTTAACGTCCGTTTTCCATGCTAGCTTGGGTTGGACGGGGTATATTAATCACCCTCTTCCAACATGATCTAAACTGTGTTAGATCTAAACTCAACTTCCTCTGTATCAAGTCTTTCCTTACATAACCACCTGCCAAGTCTTTCTCGGTATGCCTCTGGGCTTTGCCCCAGGAACTATCAAGTCTCTACACTTTCTTACCCAATTATCCTCCTCCATTCTTTTCAAGTGCCCCAGCCAATTTAATCTTCTTATCTGGATAACATCTTTAATTCTACGGATACTTAGACTGCTTCTTAGCTCATCTGAACTTGTTCTGTCTCTGGCATTACACATCCACCTAACCATTCTCATATCATTCCTTTCTAAACGGTCAAGATCTTCCTGCTTCACTGCCCATGTCTCACTACGGTACAACATAACACTTCTTACACAGGACTCATACAACCTACCTTTTACCTCAATTGACGAGAGTCTGCTAGTCAACAAAGGAAGTAACTCTCTGAACTTTTTCCCAGCAGAACCTATCCTGCAAGTAACACTTCTTCCAACACCCCCTTCACTGCCCAACATATCACCTAAGTAACAGAAGTTCTCAACTATCTCTAACGAGCCACTGTTGTACATTATTAAGGCTGGAAATACTTCATTCTCTATAATCTCACCTTTGCAACGCTTGCATACAAACTGAATGACAGCTCTTAACCTTCCACCAATACTACTGCACTTCTTATGTACCAAATGCTTGCAAGTCTGACAAAAAATTGAGTTACTACCAACCCCTTTCCTGCAAACTCCACAAGGCCACTTTCTAACTACAAGGTCACATTTGGCTGCAATGCTAGTAATCATGACTTTAGACTTTGCTGTGTTCACCCTTAGCCCTTTCTCTTCTAGTCCTTTCTTCCATTTTACAAACTTTTTAACTAATTTTTCGATCGATTCTGCTATGAGAACCAAATCATCTGCATAAAATCATGGACAACCTGTTCTGAACTTTATCGAAAGCGCTTCTAACACTACAACAAACAACAAAGGACTAAGTACAGAACCCTGATGTATACCAACATTTACACTAAATTTATCACTAAGTGAATTGTTAATCCTGACACGACTTCTAGCATTGCTATTTCTTGACTGAACCATCGTAACTAGCCACTCATCCACACCTAATTTTCTCATAGCCCACGAAATAACTTTACGTGGCACTCTATCAAAAGCTTTCTCTAAATCTACAAAGGCAAAATAGAGATTCTTTCTCTTTCCTAAATACTTTTCCTGAAGCTGTCTGAGTAAAAATATTGCATCCGTAGTGCCACGCCCAGGAACAAAACCAAATTGCATCTTATCTATATAAATTCTTCCTTTAAGAATTCATATTTGTCAAAACTTTATTACTGAGCATAAAGGAGACTACATTGCTACATTAAATATTAATTCTAATTGTAAATTAATATCATTTAATAAATTACCTTACATAAGTTGACAAAATGTCTATTATTTCCAGCTGCTACAAGAATTTTTTCATCCAAGGTATCAAAAGCCTATAGAAAAAAAAGGTTAATCTTGATGTGATCATTTTTTGGCTGTAGAGAGTTTTTTTTTACTTCACTAGACTGATGTAAATATTTTTCATAAAAAATAAAAGAAATACAGAAATGATAAATATTTAAGTGCCTGATAAGGAACGATGGAGGGATGTGCAGTTCCATGCCGAGTTGTTTCAATGTTGAAGTTTAAAAAGCTGGAAGCAACATCAGATAACATAGCAACCTAGAAAAACATTAACAATACATTAGGAATTTAGAGATCTTTTAAAACTAAAGCTGATCGCTATAAGTTACCTGTGTCTGCAAAAGCGATGCATCAATTTTCTTTCCCTTGCCAGAAAACTTTCTTTCATATAAAGCAGCAATAATAGCTCCATTCACATACATTCCAGTCACAATATCTACTAAGGCAACACCAGGGCGGCATGGTTTACCATCCTATAGAAACTATATTAAATTGTTTACTTAAAAATTAGTTATATGGTGAAAAATAACATCATGACATAATGTGTCACATTTACGAATTAAGTACTGCAAGCACATATTTTCTTTAAAACTCACTTTTAAATTTTACAGTGTATAGTAAGAACTATAGAGACCCAAAGCATGTCTTACCTTTTCTCCTGTTATATGCAACATTCCTCCCTGGGCATTAGCAATCAAGTCATAACCAGGCTTTTTTGAATCCCGACCTTTTTGCCCAAAACCGGTTATGGAACAGTAAATTAACATTGGATTGATGTTTTGCAGCTTTTCATACCCAAATCCCATCTCTTTCAATTTACCAGGCACAAAGTTTTCTATGAAGACATCACTCTTTTTTACCAGCTATTCAAAAGAAAGACAGTGACAAAGATTGGAAATTTTAAAACAAACTTTTTAATAACAAATATAACCACTTACCTTGTATATTAAATCTTTCCCAGTGTTCTTTGTCATATCGATACAAATACTCTGATAAGAAAAAATATTATGATATTAGCAGGTTTCTTGTTAACAAAGAGGAAATTAATTTGATAGAAATAAAAAGATAATAAGTATGTGACATTTAAAGCATGTAAGATAGCAAAACAAGACAAAATTGGTGTTCTCCATTTTCAAAAAGTCTTTAAAATAGATCTGAAGGATTGAGAAAAATGTTGCTAAGCACTGTAGACAGCTGCAGTAAGTTGCCAACAATTTAAAACTTGGGATTCCTTTTATAAAAACCTTTTCAGTTTTTACCGCACTTTTTTATCTTAAACGAAAGCTTACCTTTTTGTTTCTATTTATTGACATAAAATACAAACTTTCACTGTTTAGAAATGGAGGTCCAAATTTGCGTGTTTCGTCACCATGCCCTAGTAAACAAACAGCCCATAAACTGGAAGATTCAAACAATAAAGACCTAAATATTACAAAAATTGAATCCATCTCATTAAAATTTAAAGTAGACAAAGTTGATTCCTTGTAAAAGACAAAAAAGAAATCAAATAAGCAACAATCCCTTTTAATAGTAGTATTACTGTTTATTTATCAAAAGGCATGTATAATATAAATAAATAAATACAAGTTACATATTTTAGATAGCAATATTATTTCTGTAAGATCATGCATGGTTTGCCTGGACTACAAGTTAATATATTCATAATAATTAGACTAAAATATAGTAAAAATAATTTCTTGAGGAAACTTTTTAAGAGTAAAATAAAAAATGGATAGATTTCAAGCTAATTTTTGTTTAAACGAAGTGAATTTGAAACGTGTGGTATATTAACATGCTTTGCTTTTAGACGACTAAAGTGCTGATTTCCTATATTGACAAGTCAGGCTTAAAATCAGCTATAAAAGTGTTCTGTAAAAATTTAACTTACAATTTTTGATTGGTTTAAAACAAGCCATGCAATATTGAAAATAAAATGTAAGGTATCTTTTTAATTTAAGGGGATGTGACCACAAAGTGCCAGATAATTAAATGTAAGGTATCTTTTTAAGTGGCAGATAATTAAGGCACAAATATTAAAAAATGATGACAATTTAGCAATGGAGGAAACGTGGTTTATAACCAAAACATATTTATCAAATAAGAGCATAGAATGACACTTTATCATAATCTATACAAAAAACGAACTTATATGTTATTCAGCTTCTGTTATGAAACTTTATAGTAGCTTGGTAACATAAAAAAAAACATTCAAACAAACAAAGTTTATGTTATGAATTTGCAAAAAGTTGTTCAGAAAGTTATGCTTGTAATTAGTTTCTATTTTAAAGTATGTAACATTGATAGTGTGTTTGGTAAGTTTTAGAAACAGTATGATTGTTTGGAATATAAATGTTTAAATCAAATATCAAATATTTTGCCAACATTTTCTGAAACATCAGAGTTTCCTCAAAATATTAATTTCTAAATGAAAGAAAAGTTTCTTTGCTTCAAAAAATATTGCTCGAAAAAATGTTTCCTCAAATAATTATTTTAGAAATTGAAACAAAAATTTTCTCAAATAATTATTTAATAATTATTTTATTATTCTATTAAATTTAAATTTTACAATTTATTTGTTTTTATTTATAAAGACCTTTTCATTTCTCTAAAAAAATGAAATTAACCAAGCTTAAAAATTATACAGAAAAAAAATATTTTAACTATGTTCTCAACTGTGAAAAATATATCAAAAACTTTAGCAAAATTATTCAAGCAAATCAATAACAATCTAACAAATTAAACAAATAAATCTAACAAAATGGCTGCTTTGGTTGCTGTACATGCTGCTACTGAGGTATATAATATTTTTGAAATATGTTATTGTTATAATCAGACAAAGATTATTTTATACACACCTGGTCTTTCAATTTTGATAATTTCTGCTCCCATATCTCCAAGTACCATGGTGCAATATGGGCCTGCCAAAACTCTAAATAAATAGATTTGACTAAATATTGCTAAAAATAAAAATAAATAAAATAAAAATACTGTTAATTAACTCGTCAAAAAATTTTTTTATAAATACTGAAATAACACATGCCTTGTCATGTCACAAACTCTCACACCATTCAATGGTTCTCTTTTTTCTTTAACTTCTTCATAAAAACAAACAGATTGTGGTTTAAGGCAAGCACTAAAGCAAAGGGTAAGTTGTAATATGTCAACTTATTCTTCATTTAACCATATATATTACTTCTCGAATATATCAAACTCTGTCAAAAATGTTTACTTGCTTGCAATAATCCTTAGTCTGGGTAACAACAAATTTTTTAACAAAGTATTTTCATTGCTTTTATTGAGAAAGAATCGTAAATTCTACATTTCTTTCTAAGTGTTTTAAGGTTTTGTGAAAAAATGAAACTGAAAAGAAGGTTTTGTGAAATAATAAAACTGAAAAATAATACGACACTATATAACCAAGTATTTAGACACACAACTATGATTTCAAATTTCTTCATATTTTACTTGATAGGTGGATATTTTTTCACATAAAATGAAATCAATCTTATTTTTACATGCAGTTTATCTAAAAACAATATTGGTAGTGAATAATTAAGGCTAAGTTACTTGTTGTGCTCTTACCCGTGCTTGTTGCGTGTACTCTGCAAACAGTTGGAGTAGTCAGGCAATAAGCCTTGTTAAATAAACGAAAAGTGATAGTTTTGTTCCTGATCATAACTCTTGAACTAAACTGGAAAAAAAAAACTATTCGTACTACAAAAAAGAACATGTTTTACTCATATTCCTTGTTACTGATTCAGGACTTTTTTAATAAAGTAAAACTTTTCAGTGCAGGGGCACACTGCAGAATCATATTGCTTGCCTGATTATGCTAACTTTACTGTTGACAAAGACATCTGATAAATCAACAGCATTTGGAAACACCCTTGTGAGACATTGGAAATTTTGGAAAGAGCAAAAAATAAAAGAATTGTTAGATGACGTGATAGGTATAAATCATTAAAAAAGGAAAAGAAAGAAATGATAATGATCCCAAAGAATAATCAGACGTTTCTTGCGTTTAATGATGACTGGCAAAGGTAATCCAGCCATACTGTAGAGCTTCACCTATTCTTCACGCACAAATACTACACAACACGCATTTAGCTAATCTTTAACACACCAGATGTAGCAGCCATTATACACAAATAAAAAGCAAATTGTTTTAATGTCAACTTTTTTTACTTTTAAGTCAACTTGTGACGCAAGTTAGTTTAGATCGTCTAAAGCTTTTTCAGAAGGGGTTTGCAATAGTACAGGAACACCTCTACACACAGAAATAATAGCACATGCAAAATTTAAAATTTTATAAGAATTTGACAGATGTAACATCTAAAAGCATGCCTAAACAAAGTGTTTGCTGGACATATGCTAAAATCTTTGTGACAGAGCCTGTTGTATACACTACAAGTTTTATTTAATTTTAAATATTTATTTTATTATTCAAGATGCATTCCTACTCGTTAGAAGGTTTTTACCATAAGCATACTTCATCATGAACATTATTCAGGAAACAAAGTTAGAAAAAAAATAGTGAAGAATAATTAAATTTGACTTCTATACACAATAATTGTATTTCAGAAAAGTACTATGTTGAAGTTGTATTACATTGTGGCCTAGGTTGATTATACTTCAGATCCTTGTATAATTAAAGGAAAAAGTACAAAGTCCCAGACCTGTTATGCTTACCAAAAGGCAAAATTCTATGCAGAACTGTAAGCAATAAGAAAAATCCATTCCAAACTTAAAATGTAGTGTGCACTTAACCCAAACTAGACTTTTTCACCTGAAGTCTACATTATATCTTACAATTTCTCCACCAGTTGCCAAATACCAGGCGAATACCAGAAAAACATGCTGTGTATGCAGTCAGCTTTTTAAAAATTAGGGCAGAATTTTTTCAGCCCCTATATTTGAAGAGCTGACCACATGAACAGCAAACATTTTTCCCTCAAACCATAATGGCTACTCTAAAAAATACAGACCTGTAATTGGTTAAAAGTATCATGAGACAGTTATTAGGTGGGAAAAGACACAATCATTCATGTTAAATTTCTAGTTTTTGCAATACACATTTCCAAAACAAATATTTGTTGATAAATAATAATATGCTATATGAACATTTTAAGATTAACGTGAAGGCTTTAAGGCTAAATAACTTGGAATAACTGATGTCATCTTCATCAACAAATGATGTCTGTATGATGTGAAACCCTTTAAACTGTTTATCAAAATATATGATCATGGCTAAACATTTTATTGATTAGCATTAACACTCTATACAATAGCCAAAACCAGCAAAGAAATTTTCTAAAAAATTGATGGGTCACTGCTGATATCAGGCTTTTTCAGGAGAGGTGTGCGATCGCACGCGCACGCCTTGGATAGATTTTATGGATTACTGTGGTCTGCTGTTTATATTTTCTACCTGCACAAACGCTTCCGCGTGTGCAAAAAAACTGCAAACTTTTGTAAACATTAGAAAGTCGTCAATAACAGAAATATTCGGAATCTGAATGACTTCCTAACTGCTGCAGGCACCAGAACACAAACAAAGGATTTGTTCCTCTTGTAGATTATTTGGGACAGCGAAGCAAAATCTTAGGAATTTTGTTTGATATTTGATATTTTGAGGAATATTTGAACGCAAAGTTGATATCACACTACGGAATGATCTGGGACGAGTTTTCGTGTCCTGCAACATAACATACGGATCCGGAAAATAAAGCAAGTAAAACGAAAACAAAACAAATGGAGAAGAAAATCAGTCAAACTGGATAGTAAACACGTAATTAGGTGCCGAAATGATGTCTGACATCGCTCGACAGCAAAAAGTTGCTTCTGCTAAAAAGAAAGTATGTTCTCCATAAGTATAGCTTCTTCATAATTTTGTAAAATCAGTTGTGGTGCAGCGAGCTAGCCAGGCCAAGAAATTTTGATGATTTTTCGTTGCCCTAAATTTCACAGTTAGGGTATAGACCGCACAACTATTTGGTGTTTGATTCTCAATAACTGGCTCTAAGTTTTGACACAATTTTTGACATAAAAGTCGAAGAACTATGACTAGTTGTCATAAATATGTTGTGTTCGCATCCTTAAGACCCCGCAAAAATGAGTCGGTCGGGCGTATTTTTTTCCTGTAAACTGTCATCAGCAGCCACAGTAGATTAATTTTTGTGAGTTTTTGTCAATTTTGCATAAATTAGTTCTGGCGAAAAATATTTTCTTTTTGAAAAATTTCTTGTGAAATTTTTTCCTGGTCTTTTTCCGACTTACCGACTCAGGCTTTTATTACCAAAAGTGAGTCGGTCGGAGGACACGAACACAACATATTTTTGATGATGGGCTAAATGAACTTAAAGCAACTTATGGTCTTAAACAACTGAGAACTTTAGCTAGCGTTTTATTTAAATTGCGAGACCTTGGCTTCATTTATGAAGGATAATTAATCAATTTTTGTTGCTGTAATGTCTCTAAAGAACGTACAGCATTTATCAGTAAACAACACAGCTTTATGCTATGGTTTCCGCCATATTGTATATTTCCAGCTATAACTCTTAGCCTTACAAAATAGTCAAAGCAAAGTGGATATGAACGGAGATATGATTTCCGAGTGGAACGAACGGACATCACAGTTGCTCTGTTTTGATCTACAAAGGTTGAACTGGGCTCTCAAAAAATCGATTCATCCTAAATAGCCGTTGTGGCGCTTAATTTGAAGATTCTTATCATAAGCAGTAAACTTTTACTCAGCAGTGACAAAAGCATGACAAAAAACGTTTATCTGAATTGATTCAATATTTGTTTCGTTTTAGCAATATATATAGAGAGCTATAGCTTTCTTATTCAAAAACTTCCTAGAAATATTGCAATGCAACACCACTTCTAAATAAAAACCCATGCTGAGTTGTTGTTTTTATGAAAAATTGTAGCTATGTTTTTTGTGAGCTTTGTCCAACGATATTTTACTATCCTGCTCCAAGGTCTTTTAGTTGGCTTATATCAAATCAAGAGATTGATTTTTCTCAGTTCTGATAAAATATTTAGGCTGAATTTTAGAATACACACAGAGAAATTTAAAATAAAACTGAAACACAGCAATCGCCATTCATACCATTAAGCATTACCAAACCATTGTTTCTATGTTAATGCTGAACTGAAAAATATTGCGCAATAAATATATATCTTATTAAAAAACAAAAATGTAGATTTATGAGTACCTGGAAAATTTATATTTATTTTATCTTTAGAAAATTTAATTTGCTTTTATATCCAATAACTAATTTTGTAAAATTAACAGAACTTTGGAAACGAATAATAAGCAATACGTATTTTAACCACAGTATTCTTAAATATTGTTGAAAACACATGAAAACCAAATTTATTTTGTTAGGAGTTATTTTGTCTGCTTAAATATTATTAGTTATGTCTTTTGCAAGCGAGTAAAAAATGCTTGGATGCCCACTCATGTCTAGGTAGAAATATATTTCAAGATAGTAAAATAAAAAAAGGCTTATTTGTCCAGCTCATTGACTAGTAACAAATTGCAATTGCCAGGTGGTTTTCTTTTTTTTCGCATATTAAATTTACCTACTAAACATAAAATTTGCAATTCAAATTTTAATATTTTAAAAATATCTGCCGCACCTAATTTTATTTTCGGTATTTTGAATATTTCTTTATTGTCGCAAAGTATTCAACAAGTGAAGGTGTATCATTACATGTTTGCGAGTTTTACAATATAGTGAATTTAACCTATTGTTTGAAAGCGCTAACGATAACAAAAGCTTTTTATATTTTTGAATGAATGGACATTCTTTATACTTCACATCAAATAGTTTTGATAATTTTTAATCACATTAAAAATAGTAGTTTTGATTGCTCTTAGATATTTTGTATAACAAAATTCAGAGATTTTTCTGTTTGTAGGGGCATTCTCTCTTCATTTTAGAACGAAATGCAGTAATTATCCCATTTCTTTATTCAAAAAATATCAAAGTTTGTTTTGCTACATTAAAGCGCGATTGTATGGAGCTTAAACATACTATGTTTTATTCTAAAATCACTCAAACAATGCGATCGTATGGAGCCTAAACAACGTCACATTTTGTTTCAAAATCATGAAAACCAGATCATATAGAGTTTAAACAATGTTGTATTTTGTTCAATGTAAACTTTGTGGGTGAAAAAATCGCAGAAAAATTATCTTTTAGTATTTAATTTAAACCCTGCAAAGCATATTGGATTTTTTTTAATTTTACTTGTGAGGAAATTCATATTACTTTCTACCCTGGCAGCAGAGATTTGAAAACCTGCTGGTAAAGACATATTGTTTTATTTGAGGCTGTAAGGTCTCCAAAGCATGCTTTGAATGGAGAACTAACTAAAAAACCTATATGTGTGTTTTGTGTGAAACATTCTTACTTATTATGAAAACAACACAGGATTAAACGTTTAACATTTTTGCACTAGATTTTTTTCCTCAAGGCATCAATATTTATTTTATGAAACAAAAGCTAACCTGGTGATTTAAAACTAAATTATACCAATGTTATCATTATTCTATTATTCATTATTCTTATTTTTATGTTAATCTAATTTCAGTAACACACATAATTTAAATCACCAATCTGTTGCCTAAAGTAATTTTTGTCAACATATAGCTTGTGTTTTTATCATTTCTACTCAACTTACAAAAAATCTGAAGAAATTTGAATTTGTTTTGTTGTTAAAGAGGTGAAGTAACAATATTAGTAATTTTAATTTTTGTGATTTTGTAATTTCGTTGTCTTTCTTTAATTAAAAATAATAATTTGCCCTTGTAATTCTCTGCAGGAAGTTATTAAAATTAGTGTTGTTTTTATTTTATTGAGTATTTAGATTTTAATAAAAAATGTTTACTATATATGGAACATTTTTTTAGCTGAAAAAGTTTCAAAAAGGGCGATCTCCAGTTAATGGACAGATATCACAAAATGAAGAACTGGTATATACATTTAATATTTAAATTATTTCTTTGTTTTCTATCTTAAGAAGAAACAACAGACCCACACAATCAAACTTTATAATATTTTATGTTGTGATGGTGATTATCATATGGTATTAGTTTTATTATCCTTTTTACCATTTAATTTTTTGTCAACACAGTAAGTAGGATATGTATAAGTGTATTGACAGATGCATTTACAGTGGTTTCTTTTCCCTTTCTTTCTGCTTTTATTACATAATACAAATTTGGCGCTGTTTTAACATTTAACATTTATTTTTAAGGGAAAAGAAATTTTAAGAGGCATACAAAAGTAAGTTCCATTATTATAAACTCAGATGACAAAAACTGGATGAGTGTAGTTGTTTATATACAAAAATTATTGCCACAGAAAAAGTTGTCTTCTCTTTTGTGTGACACTGTGCACTGTTTAGCACATAATATTTGGTGCCTTTTCGTCGTTTCTGTTTCATCATTTTAAAAATAAGTTTGCAAATGAAAATATCATTAAAAAACTTGTTTTGACTGGTTGGTTTAAAATTTTGTGAAACTAAACCTATTTTTTTGAAAACCAACAACTTTTTTAAAACTAAGGCAGACATAATTTCGATCAAACTCTGAAATCAAATAAAAAAATGGGTAATTTATTATGAGGAATGCAAAAAACACACAGAGTTTCGTATTCATCTCCATGAACAGAAGTAAATACTTTTACAATATATATACACATAATGCAGATAAATTTATTTAAGGCTAAGGCTAAAGCAAGTTTCAAATATTTTAAGACAGTTTTGTTTACGCATTCAGATTAGATTTCTCCCAAATCTGCTAAATTGTTTTTGGGTTATCCCCTGCGTATCTAATCACACATAAGTTTAAAAATTTATTAATTTTTGACTTCAAAGGTTGTGAAAAGCTAAATTTAATTTGTTGTTTTAAAGTGTGAAAAACATACAAGAAAGTGTACTCTACCAGCATTGTAATATTAACTTATATTAGTACTCTTCTAAGGTTATTTATATGTTCAACAATTTTTTTTGTTTTATCTTTAGTAATCACATTTTCAAAACTCCACCATTGATCATATCTAATAACAAGGTTTGTATGTTAGTAGTTAAAACACCTCTTTACTACATTTTTTGTTTAAAGTTTTCTCATCCATTAAAATAAGTATGGATCGCAGGTGGTCTTAAATTACACACTCAGTATATTACTACCAGTTTCTAAGTTTTTTGGTCTTAAAGTTATAAGTGCGTTGTAATGGCTTTGTTAATTTTAGTTAAAATATTTACGCTAAATAAAGTTATTGACCCCAAATTATTGTTTATTAACGTCGTGACATTTTATTTGTCGATTAGCATTTAAGACATCCATTTTTCTGCGACCCAAAGAAAATTGAACACATCCACTGACTGTCACAGACTTGGGGTATTGTTCTATGAGGTTAAAAAGTATGAGTAAGTATGTACTGCATGACAAATTTGCATATACATGTATATTGTAATTTATAGACGAACCATGATACGCCTAAATCCAACAGACCTAATCAACTTCAAGTAAACCAAAAGTTAAATTTTTCAAACAATGATACACCACCATTGAGGAGTGTATCGCCAGTTCCTAATTATGACAATAACGCACAAGTTAACAATTCAAGTGGAACGGTTCCAGGGATGCAAATGGTGAGTCTAATTCGAAAATGTAAAAAGATACAATTATAAATCTTCTAAGCTTTTCGTACATTCTGTAAAAAATGAATTAGATTAGATTTGATCAGATTTATTGATAAAAACAATTTTATGCTTTTAGTTAAATGGAAGCGTTCCTCATGACAATAAGGTAAGTTCTTTTCTGTACATACTGGAATTTTTTTATGCAAAAGAATGACTGATGGTACTTTTTTTCAGACTGAAGAACTAAACCAACAGATTACATCATATAAGCGATCTAACAAACAACTGGGGAATCAAGTCAATGATCAACGTAAACAGATTATACAATTACAAGAACGTTTAAAAAAAGAAGACAGTTCGTCACAGAAATTAGTTGAGCAAAGAGCATTAAAGGAACAGCTTGAAGTGCACATTCAAACAATAGGAATATTAGTGTCAGAGAAAAGTGAACTTCAAACTAATGTAGCAAGTATACAAAAGAAACTTTCATCGAAAGAAAACGAAATTTTAGAAATTAATAATCAGTTAAAAACTTTACGGCAATATGTCTTGGATTTAGAAAAGAATATATCTCAGTATAAAACTACAGAGGGACAATGGATACAGGTTAGTATGATAGTCACACTTCATTAAATTAATATATGTAACACTCGTGGAGACTTTTGAAAACTGACTTTTTGTCATACTCTGAGAAACTCATAGGTTTTCTAAAAAGATAAGCATTTCTCCTGGAAAATTGTTGCACAAAAAATTTATTTTGTAAAACTCCTACGTGAATTAACTCTTTCATAAATCCTAAACCTGTTGACATTGATTCCAGACATTTGAAAAAAAACTACATTTACTTTTAAACTGCTGAGAACCTTTGATTTTAAAAGCTTTGGACTTCTCCTTATTGTTGTATCTATTTGTTGTACACATCTGTTGGTATGGTGCCTACCTTAAATAGAAACTTCCCCTGGAAATATTAAAAAAAACTCCTGGAATCTCCTGGTATTTTTTAAAAAAGAGTGACAACCTTGTGGAATTATGTCAGTATGTCTGGATAGATTTCAAAAAGTCCAATATTAAAAGCTAATTATTTTTTAAGGCTAATAAAGATGTTGCCCTGGAAAGAGACAAAGCAAGTACCAAATTATATGAAGTCAAGTAAGAATTTTTTTATTATTCATCTTTGTTAGGAAATAATTATGTTGTGTGGAAACATGATTTTATACCCAATGTTTTAGTCATGAAAAAGAAGACCTTCAACTACAAAACTCTGAACTGCATTCTAAGCTACAAATGAAAGTAGAGGAGTGTACATTACTGTTAAGTCAAGTCAATGAACTACACACCAAACTACAGAAGGGAGACTTGATGGTTCAACAGGTGTGATATAAAGGCTCTTTGCAAGACCCTCTTTATTATGACTCCCTTTAACTCTTCAAGTTTGTGATGTTTTTTTTAAACCTTAGCTTTCTGCAAATGGTGTTGATCCAGTTGCTGTAACAAAATGGCACACGGAAAAAGAGGAATTGACAGGGCTCCTAAATGAGGTATTAAATGTATTTTTTTTATACATCTTTTTTTGTCTTTGTATATTAGACTGGTATATACAGTTTTTTTTGTCCTTGCTAAACTCTAATTATACTATGATTTTATGTCTTGTAGCAAAAAGACATTGTTCAGAGATTGGTTTCAGACAAAGCAGAATTACTGGAGAAACAAAACGATGTCCAAAGTCATTATGATGTTCAGATTGAGCAGTTAAAAAACAAGGTTGGAATCCTAATGCTTTTTTCTTCACTTATCTAACTTAATTTTATTAAAATGTCTCTTACATTCAATGGAAGGATTCTGTTTTTAGGATTTTTTTCTTTTGTTTTGCTTATTGTTGAACTGCAGGCATTAACTCAAGCACTTCTCTTTATTTAGATAAATTCCCTTGAAGGTGAAAATTTATCACTGATAGAAAAAGCAAATGCATTGACAGAAAATCTTGAAATCATTCAAAAGCAATTAGGTAACGTTCATATGTATATAATATATTTTTCTAAAGAGTTTCAATAGGTAAAAACTAACTTTATTAAGCTTAAAATTTATTTGTCTCTAGACTTAAAAGCAGATTATGTTCCTCCACAAGTTGAAGTACCAACAGAACAAAACACTGTGCAAAACGAGGAACACGAAAAGGTCAAGAAGGAGAAACTATCTTTGGAGAAGGAATTAGATATTCAAATTAATGAAAACAGAAGACTAGGACGCGTTGTTTTTGAGCAAAATGTCAAAATTGAAGAATTGGAATCTAGCATAGGACGCCTAAATGCAGAAAAAACGGACAAGTTGTCATTGTTGGATCAAATACAGGCAGACAAAGAAACTATTAGCAGGGCATTGCAGCAAAATAAAAGTTTAAAGGAACAATTAGAGGAACTTGAACAAGGTTTTGTTAAAATGGTAATTCTCTTACTTTTTAACAGTAAAACTCCTTTATTGACTGCCTGGGTTGCTTCATAGATTTTTTAATATTTATAAGATATATTTAAAGATAATATAATATATAGCAGTGAAGGTCTCAGCATACTGTTGTCAGCAGCGGGAATCCATTAATAAAACAATAGATATTGATCTGAGGCAAGTGTTAGATGTAGATTTTTCTGCTTCAAAAAATGGTTAGAGAATTGCAGTAAAAAAAGCTGAACCAACTTTTATGTTTTAATATTTCATTTTCTGTTCTTTGTTACAGTCGAACAGTAGTGCTGATTTAACCGATAAGTTGGATGCTGAGCAGCGTGGTAATAAAGATGTCGCTACGAAATTAAGTGATGTGCAAGTTGAACTAGAAGAGACTAAGATTAAGGTATGCGCTGCATGGATTTTTCGTTTTGGTTTGTGTTGTCTTTTTACTTTTGTTTTTGTAATAGACTTCAGCAGAGTCTATCAAACTTAAATGTGTGCTAATCTATCAACAAATATAAAACGTTTTATTTTTGTTTTAATTTGCAGTCTGTTTTAAAACTTTGTTCTTTTTGTAGCTGAACGACAAAAGTAAGACCTGTGAGAATTTAGATAAAGAACTGCAAAGATTTAAAACAGAAGTACATCATGTTCAAATGAAGGTAGAGCTGTTTTTTTATTTGTTTGTTTGTTTCTTCATCTGCTGTCCGTCGTCCGTTCTTTTGTGTGTTGTTATGTTTAGCAGTTCTCTAGACAGAACTGTATGTATGTGATTTTAGTTAGCAGAAAAAGAAATGGACATTGATTTGTTAAGTACAGAGTTGGAAACTGTCAAAAACGATTTATCTCATGCAGTAAGTAGCTAAGATTCTTTTTTACCCAAGATTCTTTTTTACCCAAGATTCTTTTTTACCCAAGTTCTCTAGATGGGGAATTTTCCTCAGCAAAAAAATGTTTACAAATTTCTTATCGACTTGTTCTGTGATTTTAGTCTTCTGGTGAATCAAGCCGACATTCAAACCCAGTTTCAGATAATATTATGCAAGAATTACACTCAGCTCATGTAAGTGCTACAGGATTAACCTTAATTATGGCACTGGTGGTCACAGCTTTAATGTGAACATCAATTTGCTCACCATTTTCAAAAGAAACCTACCAGAGAAGAAAAATCTAAACATTTTTTTTTTGTTTAACCTACATTTTCCAATTTGCACCTAACACCTAATAATTTCTACACGTTGGCCGATTCTAAATAAATTTCTTGTTAATGTTTTAGAATACCATAAATAATCTTTCACATGAGAATTCAAAATTAAAAGAAACCGTCGAAAGCTTACAGACATCGCTACAAACTTCAACAGTTAATCGTAAGTAGATACTAAACCCTGCAGTTATTTAAAATGTCAAAAAAAACATGAAAAAGAATATGGAAATGTTTTGTTAAAAAAGATTGTGTTTGTTTATAAATATGTATTGATTTGTCTGCAAAAGGGAAGAATTATGTTTATGAAATCTTACAGTGATCGTGGGTTTGTTTTATCAGATTTTTTAAAAATGCCATTGCCACTGTCAAATTCTTATAGCGGTTAAACATTTACTTTTCAGTGGATGGTAGTCTTTACCCTGGGCGACAAATCGACAGCAAGCACTTCTCGCAGTCACCACCACCTAACCACAATGTTGAGGAAGGTGAAGAAGAAGTAGAGGAAGAAGAAGAGAGTTTGACGGACGAAGAACTTCACGCCAGAAGTTGGGAAGAGTTAGATGATGACTCGGATGAGATGAGTGAAAGTGTTGCATTAAGAATTACTGAAGCTGAAGTGCGTTTGCTATTTTAGTATTTATATTTTTTGTGATCAATTTTATTTGGTTGCTTAAGTTAGTAACGATACCTGAAAAATATAAGGGAAAGCTTCATAAATTTGGTATTTACTTAGTGGTCATGGGGATTTAGCAGATTGAACAAAATGCTGGGAATAATTTTGCAGACGTTAAAGTCACAGCTAGAAGTTAAATAAAGAGACTAATGAGCTATTTAAAGCAATTTTAACAATTTACATTGAAAACTTAAATATTACATTACATATTACATTTTCTGTAACCATGCATGATGTTTCAATCAAATACAAGGCATATACCCTGCATTTTCAACCTCGGCTAATTCATCTAAGAGTACTTTGCAGTCAAAAAAGGGAATTACGGCCTGCATTTCCATTCTTCTCAGTAAGCTCGTCGAGTTATCAGCTTCTTTCAAGAAGTAAACGTGTCTTTTTTAGGTGAACGAAATGCAGTACAGTTTAAAACAGCTGCAAGAAGAACGCTCCAAAATCTTATTTCTGCTTCAAGAAGAACGCGAGAAAGTGGTAGTTGCAACCGATAGGATGGAAGAACATCTGGAGTTGCAGGTACAACAACAACTGAAACAACGCGAGCGAGAACTGCAGGAGCATTTCTATGAACAAACAGAAGCTCTGCAACACAAGGTGCAGTCGTTGCAGGAAGCGTTGGAAGTGATGAGGAAGAATGAAGACATTGCTGATTTTGATATGACCAGTGATGGTATCACAATGCCCTTACTTAAAACTGCATTTATGCAACTACAGGTAGAGAATTCATTTGTTCCTTACAATCAAATACCCATCCACTCATTAAAGAAATTTTTAATTATAAATAGCAATTGTTCGAACTTTTAACGGCAGAAGTAGAAGAGTGAGAGTGCGATTCTCACTGAAAATACAGATATTGTACGGATTGCATATTTTCTTTTCACTCTGTATATTGTATTTTTTTTCACAGAAACACGACAGGGTAGTCAGATCTCCAAAAATCTCCTGAATAATGTAATAAATTTTCTAAGTGCTTAGTTTTAAAATTAGATTAACTAGTAGTTATGCCAGAAAAGACCTTCATTATCAACGAGATCCTAAAATTTTTTAAAAATCTAAAATATGGAATGGTTTTTATACCTGTTTAAAATTTTGACCTGAAAACTATATTCCCCTAAAATTTTCTTAAATAAAGATTTTTTTAGATGTGTGACCACATAAAATGGAAACCAGTAAACTTTCTTATTCCTTATTCTTGGTTACTATAGAAACGTTACAAAGATGCCATGGATGGCAAGGCGCAACTTTCCGATCGTATCGACCAATTAGAACATGTGAACATGCAGCTTGAAAACGAAACTGAAACCATAGGCGAATACATTGCACTCTATCAAACTCAAAGACAAGCGTTGAAAGCTAAATTCTCAGAAAAAGACCAAATTATTACCCAGCTGTCGAACGAACATGGACGTATGCAGGTGGGCGGTTTTGTAAACCAGCTTGTTTAATGATAAAAATTAAGCAGAAGTAGACAGAAACGAGTCCAGTCTCTTGGAACTTTGTATATCTACCCCATTTAATGTTCCTGCATCTCAGTACATGATATTAATATTAAGAAATTATTTCTCTTATAATGGGTTAAGTTTTGTGTTAATGTCTTCCTTTAACTGAAAAGCTGTTGGAATGTATTTGCTTGTAACAGGGGTCAATCGTAATAAACTGTACTAGACGAGTCGATATTAAATGGCACAACAGAAAACAGAAACCTCGTGTTCTTAAATCAACAAACACGCTCTTTGTTTTTTTTACGAAAAGGCAAGACTTTTCTGAACTAACAAAAGGTGTGATATAGAGTTGTGTCTTTAAGATTTTTATGTCTAATGTTTCAGACGAAGGTGGCGCAACTTCATCAACTTGTTATGCAAATGTTATCCGAAAGGTCTGGGTTCGAAAGTAAAAACAAGCAGCTACAAGAACTAGTAAACCGTAGGTTGGCCTTTCAAACTGGAGAATCCAGTGAAGAAGAAGTACCTAAACTACAGTACAATTTAGATAACTTGTTCGGACAAATGACTCTTACTCCTGATGAGGAGAATGAGCTCGTTAAAGACAATATTACGGTTGCCGAAGATATACGAAACGATACTTCAAACGACCAAACAACACAGCAGATTCTTCAAATATTTGAGCAGCTTGAAACGACGGGTGAAGGTTATCAACACGGCTGGCTGTCTCCCGCGGCTAGGAAACATGACTTTAAGCCGTGCAAAAATTGCAGCTCCACTGCGTTGTATCTATAAAGCACGTTCGCGTTTGTAATGATTTTTTCGTGGAATTTTCTAAATTATTGTTGTACTATTTCGTAACTAAAATGTATTGTTGTTAAATAGTAGGAAGGCATGGCTCCGAACGTTTTTTTCTTAAAGATTATGCTATCATAAGTCTAGTACACATGTACATACTTTCTTCAAACTGAGAATATCATCGCGTTGTTGTGTTATGCATTGTTGAGCTTGTGAATGCAATTCACGAAAAAACGTCTCTCACTAAAGTATTACAGGGTGTTCACTTTGTCAACATTTTCAGGAATTTCAGCAATTTCTTTGTATGTCAGAAAAATGTCAGCAATTCTCTTTTTTAAATATATATCTTTACAAGTATCAAGATTGGGTCCCAAAAACTGGAAATGTCAAGAATTTTAGTCAAAAAATATAAAGAAAAATAAGTAGTTAATATTGAGTGGGCACCCTTTAATGGACACCCTATGTTTTTGTTAACTCATTTTTTTTTATGTTTATTAGCATATAAATAATTCTGGACGTAAATTTATTGGACGTGGATTTGTAATTTATAACTCGACGTTTAGAATACGACACATAATACGGTAGGCATGACAAAAAAGAAGTCTCGTAGGAAGTTTTCTCCTGCATAATATCGCCTTCTGATGCGAAGCAGAGAAGCAGAAAGTTCGGATTGGATAAAGAAAAGGCTCTTCTGTTTTTCCCATACGCGTCGGATTTTTTTTATTTTTTTTCACATTGGATAAAGTATATTTTGAATAAATTTACAAATTGTACAAATTTTCTGTTGCTTTCATGGCTTTGGAATTAAATACATCATGGAGATATTTTGATCGTTTTTTTTTATTGTCTTAACCCTAAGTTAAGCTTTTGTGGGAGCCATTTAATAATTACGTAACGCCTAAGGAGTGGGGAAGTGTGTTCATTTTTGTTACGAATACGGATATTTCTAGTCATTTTGGAGTATGAGTTACATCTGTTACATGAAGGTTTTTGGTACTATAGAAAATAAATAGATTTGAAATATTACATAACAAGGGGGTGAGTGGTACTAGTTACGATGCTTTACAAGGGGCGGGTGGGTGGTAAAAAATGGCAAATATGGGTGTTACGTAATTATTGAATGGTCCATTGGTACGTAGAAAAAACATGTGCGATTTAAACAAAGGCCATTCTCATTTTTTGTTATTAAGAGTGCCAAAAAACAACCTCGTTATTTTGTCTTGTTTTATACAGTAATGGCAAATCGAAATCCCAATATAAAAAAGACAATGAGCCATGAGAGCGAGGTTGCTATAAACGTGCAGTTAAGCAGCTGGCGAGTGTGACCAATGATGTTGAAATATCAACAGGACTCGTTGGTCCTAACTGAGGAAGGTTTTTCTGATATTATAATTACACAACCTTACGAACTAATTGCGATTTCTTGAAATAGAGTCTGGGAACGAAGTTGATCACTACATACTCTTAGTTTATTGATGGGAAGTTCCAACTAACCCTAGTAATAGGAAAAAGAACTACAATCATTGACAAAATTTATAGGCTGTCTGCTGAGTATTGAAGTTAAGCTAGATGACATTAAACGCGTCCGACATCTAAAGACAAAAATCTTGAAACATATACTTCTGCCTTGGAAGAATTACAAATGTTAAAGGTGCTAAAAACTTAGCAGACATGTTGTCTTAAGGCTGTTTTCCACTTCAAGAAAGTTTTCCACGGAACGGAACAGAAAAGCTTCTGAGCATGCATAGGGTTAGGGTTATTGTTTACATCACGTGAAGATAAAATTTTCTTGTCCGTTCCGTTTCGAGCAAAGTAAAATCGAGTCCAATTTTTTTATTTGCGTTGTGTACGGAAGGGACTTTTTAGCCAGTCAGATTAGTTTAAGTGTGTTTACATTCTCTTTTGAAATGTGCCCAATATTTTAAAGTGGAAATTACTAGCAGAAAATTTTCTCCTTTGTTCTGTTTTTGTCCGTGCCGTTCCTTTTCTTCTTCTCCCTTCCCTTTGTTATATTGAGTTAGCCTAAAGCGACATGAATTGGAATGAAGTTGAAATAATGCCTTAACATCGTAGAAGTACATATTAGAATTTTTCAGAGGTTTATTTTTCCTCACGATTGACGATTCACTGTAGAAAGTTTCGTCTACTAATCTCAACACACGCTTACATGTAATACTTTGTCTTTAAATATGCACGACAAACTCGTTTCCAGGGCATTTTTACCTTTGTGAAGAACGACTTGGGAGCAAAGAGACCCTAGGGACAAAAATTAAAAATGTATGCACAAATATTGTTGGGCACTGCACACATTTTGGATCTAGGTATTAATGCAGAAAAAAAGACAATTGGACAGACAATTGATATGTTTTATATGTTTTTTTCAGTCTGTAAAAATTTTTAAACAATTCATATTCCTCATCCGCTTGGTGATGGTGGCTAGCGGATTTAGTTGTCGTAAACGGTGGCGGTGGCGGTGAGATGTGTGCATCCACGTGTGTATGTATCGATTGTCTTGGAAGTGATCTGCTTGCGTAAACAATGTTTATTGGGACCGCTTTCTTCGCCGTGGCAACAAAACAGGAGATTGTCGTCCAATCGGTGGAAGTTCAAGCGAATCACTCTTCCCGTTTTCTTCGGTTGTCGCGGCGACGTGTCGGCGTCGAATATATCGGTTTTTTGGTTTGCTGGATTTAGGAGGTGTTGGTACATGCTGTCTCGGCGTCGATGGTGGTGAGTTAGGGATGAAAAAGCAAGTGGATTTTTTGGGTGTCGTTATTGATGGTAATGAATCTGAACTTTTTATTGATTTCTTGCTGGGTGCCATTCCATGTAACCTTTCCTTGCTTTTGGATGCATATCTTTTATCTGCATTCTGAAGCTCGTATTCCTTGCCAAACACTCGCTTATTAACCAGCAATGTTTTATTTAATCGTCTCAAGTAAACAGCTTTTTCTTTATAAACAGCTTTTTCTTGTAAAACTTTATCATATTTCTCTCGTAACGCTTGTTCTTCCTCTTCCTTTTGTTGCAACAAGTACATCAATCCTTTGTTGTATAGCTGTCGATGCAGCATTTGATCCTTCAGTCGCTCGGTTTTATCAATTTCCGTGCGGAAATGTTCTTTAATTTCCTCACGCTGGGTAATAAAACGGCATTCAATCTCAGCTCGCTTCTGTTCATGATCCTTCGTGATGTCTTCAATCTTGATCTGACAAGCAACGTAATCGCTTTCTAATTCCTTTAACCTTTTCCTTAGTTCCTCAATTTCTTTCGCTTCTTCTACTTTTAAACCTTCCTTCATCAAAAGGAATCGAACATTAAGAGATTCCATACTAACTCTTTCAATTAAAACCCGTAATAATAACACTTTTAATGTCGAACACTGTTAAATTAAGAACAAATTTTTGCAGCGCACTACGGAAGTCTTGCACAAATGAAAACTTTGCAAAGACTAAAGAACAGGCTTCGTACAACATTATATATCTAACGTCACTTTATTTGACGTCATATTTTCGTGGTCAAACATACCATCAAATTCAGTAAATCCACTAGTATAAATTAACCCTAAAACGTGCGAACGTAATTGATATGGTAGCAACATTTTTATGGTAACATCGATGGCGAAATAAACTTCCCCTCAGACAATGCTCAAGTTCGCTAAAGTTGAGGCAGCAGGTGGTCAGAAATTGGATTCAACCACGAAAGAATATCGGCGAAAAACAAACAACATTTCGGGTTTCTCGAAATTAAATTTTTATGTACGTAAAAATGTATTTGAGAGGCATCAATGTTGTTACCTTCTTACTTACTTCCTGCTGAGCTATTTGGGACCTCCTAATGCTGGGGTTGGGGTAATTGCCTCCTCTTACCCCCTCTGTTATTTGGTCTAAAAAGTTGCTTTGTATGTTGCCACACTGTGACAAACAAAAAATAATGTAGCAATATATACAAAGAAGTCCTCTGAAGCAGCCTGACCCCCAACTATTACAAATGGGATTCAGATACTTTTCCAAAGAGATGGATAAAATTTAAGGAGATTATAAAGGTAATGAACACGGGTAATGAACAAATGATTGTGCCCGTGTAGCAATTTTATATCATTTTCATCTTGACTTAGGGGCTGTTTATATAAGAGCCGAGACGGGACGATTACTGGGACGGGACATTTGCCGGGATCCCGCTCTCATTAATGATTAGACTTAAAATCACTTAGTGTTTATATGGAAAATTTTTGTCCTGGGACAATTTCGTCGCGTCCCCAGGTAAGCGAGATATCGCTTGAGTTAAACGGGATCCCGGCTAAGGCAGGACTGTTTTTCCCATATAAACACACACTTAGCAGGGTCGGGGCGAAAAGGAATAAAGGGACATCTCTCTTTTCTGCTCTCATGCTTCGATGTCTGTGCTGCTGTGACGTCACATTGAATATGGGAGGTTCGCATATTAACATAAAAACAAACATGCAGTAGAAATTATTATATCTTAAAAATTGTTCAATACGCTTACAAAAATATCTCTAGAAATCTAAAAATGTGCAAAATGTTTAAAAAATATTATTAGTATACACTATAAGGTAAATAAGAAAAAATTCTAAAAATTTATAATTTTTATAAAAAAAATCTGCTCGTAAAAAAATTGGTCAACAATCATTGGTAATTTTATTTTAAAGTTACAGCAACTTCATATAATACTATTTGAAAATCAACTCTAAAGTATAAAATTTATTCTAGAAAACATGACCACAGTGTTACGTAATTTGTCCAGGGTTCGGATTTAAAAAAGCCAAGCAATAAAAATATATATCTTTGTCTAATATGTTTACAAAAAATATCTCTAGCATCTGAAAAATCGTAAATATAAAGTAATCTAGATAAAAAAAGATTCAACTAAAAACTTAAAGTTAACACGTGTCGTCTAATGGGGAATTTTTTACATCCTAATCTCTAGAGTTCGTTGCCATAGAGCCGCTTGTCTTTACCTGAATGCTATTAGGTTTTTCTTGCCGTGTTAGTACTGTGCAAAAAAAAGAAAAAATCCTGGGAACGGGGTTCGTTTTCTTACTCTGTAGAAAATCTTAAAAAAAATCTTTAAAAAACTACATTCACAAACCATTAGCTGCGAATTCGAAAGCAAATGATCGATAATTCAAGGTGGCAGTTTTTTTTTTGGCATTTTCTTTGAACCATTTTTCAACATCGTTATAATTTTTTTTCAGCCAATCAATATTGGATTTGATTTTCTCGATTCCCTGTTGACGGGCTTGTTTACCAGTTCCTGCATCCGGGTATTTGCTCCACAACTCCTCCACCTAAAAGGGGATAATCGGAATCATTTAAAACGTTTTTGCCATTACACATCAAAGACAGAAGTACAAAAAGCAGTCATTACATCTTTTCTTTATAAAAAAAAAACAGTTTATAAAAAATTTCAAAATTTAAGAAAAATTTAGAAAGTTAAAATAATTCATAATTGTACTACAGGAAACTTTACAAAAAGATGAAGAATGTGTTAGAAAGAAAATTATATTTGGTATAACGCTGTTGTACGACTCGGGAGGATCAAGGTATCGTTCGAAGAAATAAAAAAAAAAATCAGACACTACACTGGTCGCAAACACAGACCAATTCATGGACAGCGTGTTTGTTTAACAAGATCATACAGCACGCATCTGCTAATTCGAACACGAAAGGGGTCGATAAATTTGTTCGAATAAACGAATGTTTGAATAAAGTAGTAGAAAACAAAAAAGTTTTATGAAGGATGGGACCAAAAAATGGTTCAATGTAGTACATGTTTTAAATAATAACATTCGAATTTGAACTAAACGTAAAAATATTCAACTGCTTGGTCTCACTTACCTGATCTAAATCAAATTGAGTCGTGAACTGACTCGTTAAACCAGCTGTAAGAACTGCAACATGAAAATTATTTTCTTTTGCTCTAAAAAAATAACTTGCGTGTGTACTGTGTAAGAAATAAAATTTAAAACTTTCAAAATAATGCAACCAGAATAGGAAAAAAGAATAACAAGGTATGTGTGCGTACTATTTCAGGTAAAGAACCTGGTATTCTGTTTAATTCTTCAGTGGATTGTCGACTTCCCAAACTCAAAGAAACCAAAAATAAATACAAACAACTTACATGCTCATAATAGCCTGCCAGTTTTCACTTGCATATGTCCATGCTACATACTTGCCGACAGGATTGTTGGCTGCCACATTTCTGATAACATACACAGTATCTTGCGGTCTCACTATGCTACTATTGAGCGTGTACTTGAGCCACCTGGAAGATAAAACAAACTACTAAGTTAAACAGATTTGTACACGCCCTTACAGAATTCTCCACATGTATCCCATTGAGTAGGTACTCCAGAAGTCTGGCACTCACTGACGCATATCTCCAAGCTAACCGGGAACCGTAAATTTTCGCCTTTTACGATATTTTTTCTACCCTTAGAGATCTTTGCGTAATCAAGAATACTAACTTCTGTAACAACCAGATATTTCTGGTTTGACTCAAAGCACTTTGAAGTTTTGATCGTTCTGATGGATTGTCTGTAGTCATAAATTTTTTGAACACAAAATTCCATTCAGTTTCGTCTCCATGGGCAACCGCACACGAGTAAACAGTAGAACGTACGTCAGCAGGAACTCTAGACAAGAAATTGGATATTATACTTGCACACACACTTGTACCTTTTGCTAGTAAGCTAGTAAAGCAAAACAAAATTGACACTTCTTCTTTCTATTCAAATGCAGCTTTCTTTCGTACACTACCCAACAACAATATGCATAGACATTTCTACTTTACTGTGGTTACGAGACCATTAGTTGTCAAGTTCCAAAAAGGCTAATATCATAAATTTAAAAAGAGTGTTAAAGAGGGGTTGAAATTCGCATCTTTGCGATTAAAAACCGAATGTGATTTCTTCCACGGGCTAACGACTAGTCTCATAAATACTATTTATATTTCGAGCATTGCTTACATTATCTTGATTTTGTCTGCCATTCAAATAAAAAACACAACTTACGCTGTATCGTTCACCATCCATGCTTGAAACAACTTTTTCACATCTGTCACAGCTTGCTCCAATCCCAGATAACATGCTGTGCCCATGTACTTTGATCTACAAAAAAACAATACATCTTCAGAAAATTACGTAAAGAACGAACGAACGAACGAACGAACGAACGAACGAACGAACGAACGAACGAACGAACGAACGAACGAACGAACGAACGAACGAACGAATCATTAAAGACTTTTAAATTTAATATAGAGAGATCTTCCACTCGAACTGAGAATCACCGCACAAATAAGCGCACATATTGCAGCCGTTGTGCTTCTCTCTTAAATCCGAAAAAAGATTTTACGCGTAAATTTCATGTATAAAGAAAAAAATAATATTACTTACTTCTTGTACATGGGTTCTATCTTCTTAGTCAGAAATGTCTAAAACAAATCATAAAAAGTCCAACACACATTTGCGTATCCCCTCCAGCTAGTGCCAGGCCTCTTTATAGCTAGAGGCTTTCAATAAGTACTTTTCCTTAAGATTACCAATTCAAGAAAAATACACTCGCTGTTTTCAGCACATTCTTTGACTCGTACCAATTAAAAAAGATGCAACTGGTTCAAGACATACTTCGACCTTCGACCTTCGCATTAGCTTTTTATGTTAGTTTGATTTTATAGAATGTAAAATAAAAATTCTACCATAACAGCTTCTTGTACCACGTACCTTGTAATACTTGTAAGCCTTTTGCGAGCTTAACACTGTTCCAAGAAAATCAAGGTTATCCAGCATCATACTCCACACGATGGAGTTCGTATCATTCTCAACGAAGGAGAGCAAATTCAATGCTGTGGAATAGCTGATGTCACCAGATCTAAACAAACCGATAAGTTTAGTAAGAAAAAGTGTAGAAATCCTACAGCTATATCTGATGTAAAGTCTAATAAAAAGTACAAATGAATTTTTGTAATAGTGTGTGTTTTACTCTCAATGTATTTCACTTTATTTCGCGGGAGAATATAAGTTAGTGCTAAAATCGTAGAAATAATAACGCGAGGAGATGTAATAGCGTTGATAGATACCTCTACCTCAGAGACCGCAAAACCTTGACATTCTGAAGCGACAATACAAACGGAGGACTAGAGGATTTCCGAGTCCACACGCCTTTATTTTTAAAGCAACAGTCAGCCGCCCTTTCCCGGACTAATAAAGAATTTGTCAGAGATTTGCCTTCTTTTCCACAGTTTGTGGTTTGAAAATACATTTTTGGGGTTTTCGCACTTCACACAAACTATCACGAGGGTGCTCCTGTCCCTTTATAAAACAAAGCCTGTACTCGGCCTTAGTTCAGATTTCTTCAGCGTGCGTATTCCCTTGTCCTCTCCACGCCTTTTGCACAATTTCTTTTCTGTGTAACAGTCGCTGTTTACATCTTATCATAAACAAACCTTCTTTCTGTGTAAGAGACAGAAATGGTTGGAATATAGGACAAACAGAAAATACTAACAAGCAATTACCTCGCCAGAGCAAATGCATCGTCAATGATCCCAGCGCGATCAGTTGGGTAGAATGTCTAAAGAGAAAAAGTCAAATAAAATACGAATTAAAGAGAAAATGTAACGACTAAAGTATAGAGTAAGTAACGGGAAGTTTAAAGTCCTTGGGGATCTATCTTAAAGACTGGCTCTTGCTCCATTGCTCTTGCTCAATTGCCTGCCACACACACAACCCGGCTCGTGGTCAGTAGATAGCCAAAAATGGGCTGGTGATCTTACATATAAGGTGTATTGGAGTGAGGACTCGAATCTGAAATCTTACGATTACGAGTTACATGCGGTACACTACACCATCTCCGCTGAACAGTCATGCCAATCAAGAAGTAAATTTTCTTTTTCTTACTGAAAAGTTTTTATTGAGTTCATTAGTGATTGCTTGCCAGCCACGTTTGTCATAATTGACACGATAGAAACCCCTGTGATGGTAATTACCAAGCATGAAAGTTGCTGACGATTTGATCTCAGCTAAAAATGCAGAAAATGATTGAAGTGGCTGGTAGTTTAACAATTTTGACAAAAGAGAAATCAGCATGTTAAAAAAAGCTAACCTGTTTTGTTTTCTAGAAGATATTCTTTCTTTTCAGTCAGAACGTCACTAGTGGCATATGTGAATGGAACGATCCACTGATATCTGTCAAGAATGACAAAAATAACATAAAACAAACAAACACATAAACAAGCATAAATAAATAAACAAACAAACAGCAAAACAAACAAAAACTCTCCATTATCTATTTAAATCATTTTAGTAAAAAAGAAAAAAAAGGAAAGATTCCAGGACAGTCTGTAAAATACACATAACAAAGTCAACTTACTTAAACTTTGATGGGCGACTTACAACAGCATTTGGGTCAATCAGGAAATGCTTTTGTGAAATTTGAAAAGTTGCAGCGTCAGTTTTATTGATGAGAATGACTGGAAAACCCATTTGATGAGTCCATGTGTCCATCATCTTTTTGATGTCTTTGTTGGTTACCTAGCGTAAAGATGAAAACAGAATTACAGGGAATATATGTAATGCATCCCTCATTAACGTTACAAGAAAATTCATTCTTATATCTTTTTCAGAGAAAAATTTTTAATAATATTCTAAAAAGGCAAAAATTTAAGGTACTTAAAATAGTTATAATCTTTAAAAACAATTCTTAAACTTACATTGGAGAAAGCTTGCCACAAATCATTAACTGTTGCACCAGTGTACTGATGTCGTGTCAGGTAAAGCTGGAAAACAAAATGTGCATACTCAAAAGATCTGGAAATACGTTGTAATCTGTTACTGCGCATGCGTCGATATGCTCTTAAGAAAGATTAGTTGTCTTTGCGATTAAAATGTAGTTTGATTTTGCCCAACGCTTTTTGAAATTATGCAACTAAAAATCATTGTCTAATACACTTTGACTAGTGACTAAAACGATATTCTTTTTCAGGCTTCTCTCTTTTAAAACATATTACCAGGGCCTGTTTTGTGCTCAATTTTGATAAACAAGTGAAAATAAATAGGTATAAATTTAGTCGCTGAAACAGTATTAGCCTGTCTATAATTAAAAATACATAGACCTCTGTCATTAGAATGGACCTTACTGCGTTTGGCTATTTTGCCATGTCCTCGGTCTATATTTTCGCATATAAACAGGCAAAAAGGTTAATAAACCATCTAAATAATTTTCTTATGATTAATTAATGGCAGCTTTGAGCACAATTTTATATAAACAATATTATAAATATTTGTAATTATTATTATTGAGAATGGGACAATTTAACCCACCAAAAGAGAAAAATATTGAATTGTATTAAAAAAAATCAAACTTTATAAAATACTTACATTAAGACCTTGACGAAATTTTTCTACGCCCAAAAAATGATCCAGCATTTGAAACAAAGAAGAACCCTGATATAAATAGAACACATATAAACTACAAACAAAATCTAAAATTCAAAAACATGTCACTCCTCTTATTTTTTTCAGAATTTTCGTAGGCTTGACACAGTCACAATGCGAACTTTATTTGTTATATACCTTGTTATTTGTTATATACCTTGTTGTATGTTATTGAATCAAATATTTCCTTTATTTGCTTAGGATGGTTAACAGGCTGTGAAATTGGATGGGACGAAGCAAGGGAGTCCAGCGAAATACCAGTCTTCCAATCACTTGAGAGAAACCTGTCTATCTGAAAAAGTGAATAATGTGACAGCTACATCGTTCTGAAAGCACTCTTCAGACATAACGCTAGCATCAATAATTCGATACTTTTACACACAGTACCATCTTTTGTCCATATTGCAGTAAAAATAGTTTTTTTTTTGACTGCAATAAGAGTACAAAAACTCTAAGTCTGCAAGAATTTTTTTTTGTTTTTATATCAGTTCAAAAAACCAACAAAAAACATACTTGATTTGTATTTCTGGTGTTCTTTTTTTATAGACAAATGGCAAAGCTTTAACATAACTCTTAGAAGCACTACTGAATATAAAAAATTTGCAGGTTTTTTTTAGAAAAACAAACAAACCACTGCCACACTTACCATATTCATTCAACAAATTATCAACCAGTTTCTTTTAGAAGACAAATAAACCACCGTTACTAAAGAGATTCACTTACCATATTCCATTCCGGATGTGATTTATTCATTGCATAATATTCTAAATAGCTTGCCATTCCCTCTTGTACCCAAAGGTCATTCCACCATTTACATGTGACAAGATTACCAAACCACTGTTGTAAAAAGAAATAAAATATATATTTACAAATGTTTTGAAGTGCTCTAAATAAGAAAATATTTTAGAACAGCATATATGGATATGCTTCAAGTATTATCTTAAACTTAATGAAGCATGTTATCCAATAGAAAGTAAAATTAATAAGAAAACTTCAATTTGTATTGTTATATTAACGAAGAGGTATTGCAGACACAACTATCCAGGGTTTCGTGACCAAACAAATAAAATTAATGGAAATATAAATTGTAGCTCCCTGCAAAAGCAGGTGAATTTTTTTATTTACTACTTTAAAAGGTAACTTGATTGGGTTGGCATTAGAAATAATTTAAAATATGACATATTTTTGATTGAAGAGAAAACCGTTTTTAACATGTATTCTCACTACTCAAAATATTAGTAAGTATAAGCACCTACATTAAGTTAGTAGAACTGTATTTATTTATTGCTAAATTTTTTGAACTGACCAAATGAGCTAACTCATGTGCCAAAATTCCTGCTGTTGATTTTTGATTAGACGGTGAAGATACACCTGGTATATACAACAATCTTGTTTCACGGTAAGTTATGATTCCCCAATGTTCGGTTGCACCAGAGCCATAATCAGGTATTGCAAAATTATCTAAAAAAGTCACCGAAATAGGCGTTACGTTTTCTCATATAAAAAAGGCTTTTTTTTCTGCAGAACATTTTTTTACCATTGCTGTTAAAGCCATTAAGGACACAAGACAATTTTTTAGGCGATTTGATCTTTAAATCTTCTTGTGTAATATTTCTACACAATAAGAAAGACATTGCTGCATTCTGATTGATTGTGTACAAGCGACAATACAAAAAGACTACAAACAATGTTTTGCTATTGGTTGGTACAAAATCAAATCAATTTGATCAAAAAAGCGTTTTTAGCAACAAAAAGCTACAACAAGTGAGAATTTTTGGGGAGATAGTAATTAACACAAATTTGCTATTACTGCCTGAAATAATTGTCCCCATAGTTTATAATACTTTGCATCTTTTTCCACGTAAAAACAAAAAAGTGTCTACTCATTTTTTTTAAAAAAAGGAAGAGAGTAAAGCTTCTACAAACAACATACCGAGTTTAGGCATTGGATATGGAACGCGTAGAAATTCTTCAAAAAATGTCAGCATTTCATATGTAGTATTATACGCATATGCTGTTGAGTTAATGTAATCTGGTCGACTCCAAACTGCTATCTAGCAAATAAAAACAAAACAGTAGAATTATAATTTAAAATTCCTTCACAAAGAATTTGCAAGAATTTGATTGATGTACTGTTTTATATTGACTACAGTTATTAAATTTTTAATTTAATATCCAGAACTGAGAGAGCTTATGCAAGCAGGGGATGGAATGTATTTAACTGAAGTACAACATAAAAAAGGTGGATATTTTAAAAGAAAAGTTCTTAAAATAGAATTAAAATAACATTTGTTTCTATAAAATTATGTTATGGTACTTCTGTAAATTTAAACTTTGATTTTCATGATTGGAAACTTAATATAATGTATAATATACACTTAATATAATGTATTTACATAAAGGGCATAGTTAACATGAAATATAAAAGAGATTTAATATTTCGTATTTAACCCGCTCGTAAAAAAGTTGTTTCTTCGAGTCAGCCTTGACTAAACAGTTTTTTTCATCTTAACCCGTACTTTTAATAAAATATTAAAGCTAAGAAACAAAATTATCTAAAATTAAGCAGCTTGTTCCATTGCAAACTGATCTGTCAAAAATCAGTTTGAGTCCTTTTCATATCACAGAAAAAAAATTATTTGCATTGGAAAAGATTTATGTTGATAAATTGCATGCATTTCATGAAAAAAAGATTCCCAAAGTCACCATACAAAATATCTAGACCAAAATTCTTCTACTTAAGCACACAATGAGGCAGCATAAAACGTACAGAAATTTCATTGTTGAGCATTTAAAAATATCGGAAGATAATTATTTAAAAGATTGCACACAACAATTTTACTATGAGGAAATGCTTCTTAATTGGACAAAAAATGTTGGTAGAAGTATTTATTAAATTTAAGTTTCCCAATGTCTTCTCTACAAAATGATAGATATTCAAGGTTTTCAAGGTCAACTAGTCGGATATCAAGGTTTTCAGTGTCAGACAAACACTCTTACAGACCAGCTATACCCAAGAAAAAATTGTGCATAAAAAAAGCTGCGTACACAGTCTTTAGTAAGAATAGTGTTATTACCAAAAATAGCAAACAATAAAAAACCTACTGTCACATTATTTCCAATGCCACTTGTCCCTTCATATTTAAATTCGAACTGTGAAACAATAAAACATATTAGATAGGTGGACATTTTAACAGTTTTTTCAAATGTAGTAATACTTCGCTCAGCATCAACTCGACTTGTTGTACCAGGCATATTGGATCGTGCTTTATGTGATGAGGGGTGGTCCATAGTCACATTGAATGTAGCTTTTAAATCTGGTTCATCAAAACATGGAAAGGCTTTGCGTGCATCAGTTGGCTGAAACTTTGTTGTTAAAAGCACTCTGTAATAAATAAGAAATACAATTAAAGTAATGTTTAATGTAAAAACAAACATAAAAAAACTTAAAAACGTCTCTATATATTAATGTATGTAAAAAGTTGTACATTACAAAAATGTGATTTCTTAAATGTTCAAAAGAATCTGATGTCCGTTATAATCTTTTAAATAAAATGCGAAACTTAAGTAGAACAAAGTAAAAAAAAATATGATAAAAACTAGGATACTTTTTGTATACCTCTAAATCAAATATGGTGCATTTATACATTTTGTGCACGTCAGACTTATCTTGCATGAAACTGTGTGCCAAAACCATACAACAATATAATCATTCTCAACCAGAAATATTGTATCTCACCACAAGTGAATGGTGTCAAGCAAAGGATTGGTAGACTTAAATTATTCAATATGAATATACAAATCATGAAGCTTAAGCTTGTGCTTTCAATAAATACACTTACACTAATTTATTTCGACCACAATTCATAAACTTCAATCTTTTAATACAGAATTTTTACACTTACGAACATCAACAATAAACTAACCTACCTTTCAGTACCATCTTGCTTATACGAACTTTTATAAAAACCAGTAAGTAATGTAGAAACATCAGATTTAAACTGCAGTGTTATGGAGTAATCACCAACAGCCATGTTTTCTTCAAGTACAGTAACATAATATTCATTCTCAGGAAAAGGAAATGTTCGAGCCACTTTTACGTTGCTGTTTGTTGCTGTAAATAAAAATTGAAAATAGTTCTTCAGCTGTTAGTATGGAAGTAATTTTATTTAAATATTATTGCAGCTCATTAAAAAGGGTTTTGATGTGTAAAGGAAAGCATAAATTAAGTTTTAGGTGTGTTTGTGCTGTGCGCTGCATTTATTAATCTTCTTCAAAGTCTCATTACTAGCACACCTAAAACAATTTGTGCATTCTATTGCATGCCTTCATGAGAAAGCTTGACTATATACCAATCTTAGATTATAACAAAAGATACTTTCAAGCTGCTCATAATGCTGCAATTAATATTATTCACACTCAAATTCAGTATTTAAAGTTTTTCTTACCTAATGATTTCACCGAAACAGAGTCAACTGTCATTTGCTTTATATGCACTATAACAACATTTGTTGGTTTTGTTACTTTAAAAAATGCTTCCTGTTTACCCTCGTATTTTAATTGTTTAACATAAGCTTTGATGAAGAGATTGTAGTGATATGGTATGACATCACTTGGTAACCTTATGGAGCACCAAACATCAGTACAACTGCCAGATGTGGTACTTGCAACTGAGGTGGTATCAGGTGCAACCTGGGTTGTATACATGTTCTTTGTTGGTGCAATACCTAGAGATAAGTTAGATAAACACTATTGTGCAATAAAATTGTTGTTTTCTCTTTGTATTACGTATATCTGCGCTTTAGTTCAGAAGAGATACAAATTCCTTACTAAAATGCTTATTTGATAAAAAAGAAGTATTATCTCATTAGAGAATATAATGAAAATTTTAAAATAAATTTTAAAACAAATAATATAATACAATATGCCAAAAAAACTTAATATGACAGTGTTCTCCATTACTTTTTGCAGTCCAAACCAATTTCCTTCTTGCCACGCTTTAGTTAGCCATAATAAAATGTTTCAAATACAGATATAAATTTATTGATGGTTAAAATATGAGATTGTCTGGAAAATTAAGTTAATAATTAAAACCAGACCTTTTAATTACACCTTTATAGATTCAGAACGTTAAAATGCAGATATGAATCTATTGAACTTTAAAACATAATTTTGTCCTGAAAATTAAAAATTATTAAACAAGATCTTCATACCGCCAGTTTCCTTTGCATATTTTGCTTCTGTGTCTTTCCTCGCTTTCTTTGCAGCTAATAATCCACTGAGTAACCCAACGAGAATGATCAAAACAAGAAAAACCACAACAAGCACATAAACACTTTTTTTTCTCACATAGCCATTTTTATTGTTACCAGACAAATCATATTCCATGTTTTGGACCATATTGAAATTCACTGTTTCAACAAAACACAGAAGTTATAAAAAATAAACAAAATGGTCTGGATCGCTAGATCAAAATGTAAATAAAACGATACTACGCATAGCCACTATAGTTTCTGAGTTTTTAAATTCGTCCTATAACAGCCTGGATTCAACTCTAAAGCACAGTTTTTTAACTCTAGTTTGAAATTATTTTATACATTGATAAATTATGTGCAAACAAGCAAGTAAAGAAAACAGTCAAAACAAAGTTTGTATACACAAAGTTGTGGAATCCTACATCAAACATAAGAAACAAAGTTAACGAATATCACATACTATTTCAAGATTTTATGGAACTAATATAATTCGATAACAGTAAAACATTATGGCATATAAACAATTTTTGGATTTGTATGTCAGAAGTGTTTAACAACAGTAATTTGTTATATAAATGTTTTTTTGTGTTTTTCTCTTAAATACATATATAAAAATATAAATTCATCCATCTAGCAACTTTTGGAAATATGTCACAGACTATTTTTTTTTATGTAAACACATTACCACACATGAAATCATCTATCAAAAACAAATACTACAACTACTGTCTTCTTTCATTAAGAAAAGTAGAAAAACAACCATTTAAAAGAACCATTATGGAATACTTTATACTATTCTTACATGAAGTTGAAACTTCTACCAGTTTATCAAGGGCTTTAAAACGTTTTTGCCTGTCCTGGACGTAACATGTGGTAAAGTTTATCGTGATTTAATGATGATCGAATGTCAACAAGAAAATTTTGAATATAATTATCCCGTTCTTTCCTCTTCACACTGTATATTAAAACTAATGTCATCCTGACGTCCACTTTAATCAGGAAATAAGAACTTTCTAGTTTCTGATCATAAAAATAAACAATTTTATCAGTAACATTCAAAGCTTGTCTCTGATCGTTTATGATTGATATAACATTTGGCCAGTGTTCCTTCGGTCGAATATCTGGAATATTCATAACACTGGGATACGAATTCATTCCAGTCGGTTTTTCACATATAGTACTCCGCAAATGATACCCATGCCCCTTAAATGTATTTTTCTTTGTTGTTGTGTCTAATACTAGTGACATACTTAGCACATCCGTTTTTCTTTGAAAGTTTAAAAACTTACTAATAAAGTCAATGCTTGTTTTAGACAGTGACGCTTTTATATCAGCTGCTGGTGCTTGAGCACTCAGTGAAGTAAAAAAATAAAATGAGAATTTTGACAACAGACTTGAATACATCGAAATCAACCACTGATATAAAAATGGTGTCATCTCAGTTTGTTTTTTGTTGGAACGACTGAAAAGAGATTTGTAAGAAAATGTTGATAAGAGCTGTTCTTTTACTGAAGTAGAGGGTGATAGCGAACTCCATGCACTTAATTTTGCTTGGCATTCTCGTAACAATAAAAGAGAATCAAGAAAATCCCATTCTGCTAAATGATTCTCAATTTTAAAAATGTTACTCACAATATCAACTTCATAAGAAAAACTTGTCTTTAAAGGATCAAGTATAGGGTGATGAAATGCTTTTAAAAACTCCATGCTAATATTTGTAATGGACTGAATAATTTCCTGAATATTTTGAGCATGGTTCCATCCACTTTTAGCCATAAATTCGTAAAAATCTATCATTTTAAGCCGTGCAGATGTAAATTGTATAATTTGCTTGGATAACTCCACAGTCAATGCTTCTACACCATGTGGAGTACTTTTAGAATGCAACTTTGGACTATCAAACACGACTTCTTGCTTTGTGAGTTCTGCTGACAAGTTTGTATATAAAGGTCTGATAGTTTGTTTGAATAATTTCTTCTCAATAAAAGCCATGGTAAAATAGTTCTTCTCAGCATGTGCAAATGTAAGCAAAGCATTTAACAATGCATTCCAATTAGAACCTGCTTCTGGTTTAAACATCTCTCGTTCCTTTTCCACAAACTCTTGAGCACGATCAAATTGAAATTGTGCAATGGTATAACAAAACGTTTCTAAAAACGCTCTTTCTCTTGGGATGGGTTTTAGATTTTTTTCTGCAGTATCTTCGTTGCCCACTACATCCATTTTAGTTTTTCTAGTAAAACAATAAAGACAAAAATACATTTTTATGCTTCTGTTGCAAGTTTAAAAGTTAAAAGCCACTGAAATAAAAATAAAGTACACAATGTTGTAAAAAAGAAATTCTTCTTTTATTAGAGCTATATGTATCCTTGCATAATGTACACTTTTTTTAATTGTACATTACTTTCATTGACAACTTTTGACACTTACCTTATATAAAATAAATTAAAATATATTGAAATGATATATAAAAAATATTTTTTTATCCTTTCAAGGTTGATAAAAAAAGATTCATCTAATTTTTAAAACTATTAAAAAATATACACTAGGGTAAATCACTTGGTATTAAGAATAGAGTGACTACCATGGCAGTCTTGTATCTTCCACTTTCAGCATCTTCTGAGAAAGAAGAAGATAAAAAGGGGAGCTCAGGCGTAACTTGGAACTTAGCAGTTAATACAGATGTAAATTCAGAAGGAGACTAACAAACATGGTAAAAAGGTTATTTGTGGATGTTGAATTGCTTCCAGACAACAGAACATAAGTTACATGTGTATTTTGGATATCTGCCTGTTAGCTACTAAAGAATAAAATGTTACAAATATCTTATCTTTACACAAAAAAATAGTTTACATTAAAGAATGTAAATAATGTGACTCTAAAAACAAGCAAAAAAATCCAGAAAATTCCATGAGACATGTGTACTCACACGCGCACTAAAGCTTGTTGCTTGCGTAAAGTCAGAAATTTGTTTTTTTAGGACGTAGTTAAGTTACCTCCTAGTCCAAGCACCAATCAAGTAACCTTAATAAAATGACTAAATGGCTACAGTCTGTTTAAAAATTCAATACAAAAAAAAATTCTGAACATGCACACTCGTAACTTCTTTCATAAAACAACATTTTCTGTTTGTTCAAAGTAAAAATATTCTTTTTAAATCAGAATTCGTTAAACAAGTCAAAAAAATGGTGTCCACATGCTTAATTTAGAAACTACAGAAACTGTGTTAATCAATCAAAGTTATTTAGCACAACTTCAATCAAGAAACTGTACTGAAGGTAGCGGTATGGTAAATATTTAATTTTTTTCACTTATTTTTTTTTCGCTGTTACAAAAGCCTTCCACTTCAATTTCTTTGTTCTGGCAATCAAATACTTTTGTGTACAAAATAAGTTATGACTCACAGTTACTAAAATAAATCTGACATTCAGTATTGAGAATGAATGACCTGTTTTATGCAATATTTAAGGTTTGAGAAAGAAGCATGATGAAAAGCACCGGAAAAGATGTTGAAACTTATAAACATCTGGTCATTTTTTATTAAATTAAAGTTTGTTTTTGTTATTCTGAAAATGCCTTCAAAATTGTCAAATTACTGAAAAAACAGGAAAATACACAACAAAAATTTAAATCAAAGAAAGTGTTGGATGAGGTTTTAGTTACTATTTTAGGTTACCACTTGGTACATTGGTAGATTAATTAAAACGTTGTGCTGCTGTTGTGTTGAACTCAGGTTGAAGTTACAAGGATTATCAGGTTGGGCGTTTATTTCACGTTTGGCAAAAGAAACAAAATGTGCTAAAATTATTGAATAAGGGATCTTCGTATGATCAAAATAATGTGTTGTGAGAACAAGAGATCCAAGCTAATTGTGAAAAGGAAAACAACTCTTCTGCCAATCAAAACAAAAATTAGAAATTGAATGAAATTGAAAGAAATTGAATTTAACTGATCTGACGAAGAAAAAAAATCAGAAAGCGAAATTGAGGTTATGGATGATGAACAATTTTCCAAGGCTGTTCAACACTGGCTGATGTCAATCGAAGCTAATACAATGTTGTGGGGGGTGACATGTGCCTTGGTGAATTAGAGCTTCGTAAACAGAAATCTTTCAGTGGGAGTCGGTACAGAATTTCATTACATATTATGAGCTTCTCCAAGGGCATCCTTTGGTAATGAAACTATTTCATTCTTGGTGGATGAGCAAAAGTGTTAAATTTAACACTTTTTTAATTACCCTTGTGTTTTCCATCTCCTTGACCTTTTTAAAACACTCTTTAATGGTATTTTTACTGAAAAAATTACAATAAACTAATAAATTTTTACTAAACGAAAATTATTAAAATGTCATAATGATACTTATTGTTTCAATTAGATTAATGTACTATTTTGTAACTATATAATTGGAAACTATATAATTGGAAAATGTACAAAGAATCGAAAAGAAAATCCAAAAATTTAGAATAAATCATTCAAGTGCTTTCCTCTCCGGTAAAAAAAATGCTCTTGACAACGTATAGCAAAGAAAAATTACAGATCTTTTAGTGAAATTCTAGCTTACACAGATTCAAATACTATATTTGAAGAAAAAGTTATGAAAAGTTTAAGGGAACATTTAAAAAGGTTAAATTTAGCAAAAAGATATTTAGAGAGTTTCAGAGACTATTAATTTAACTATTTAGGTAACAGCTTGAAGATAAAAATTTCTGTTAATGGCTTGGGAACCAACTAAATATCAGGCCACCTAAATTTATCAAATATCTGAGCAATTGGAACGATAATGAGTTTAGAGACAGGAAAGGCCAGAATGTCAAGATTCACAGCTTGTCTGTGATACTTGGGTACAAAATAGTATATGCTCTACGAATGGTCAGAATGGTTGTAATATGGTGTCTATACCAAAAACAAAATATCATGAACAATTTAAAAAGATTACAAAGATGTATTGATTGAAAAAAAAAGTATGCATGTACGTGTTTCATTTGCATTAAACAGAAGAATTGCTACAACATTGTGCCCTGTTAAGATTATTACGTCAGAGGTTGAATGCAGTTTATCTCATAAGCATAAGCATAAAAACCATCAAAGAAGACTTGTCACAAATAAGTAACAAAATTGGGTCTGTTAAGAGAGGTGTGCTAATCAAAGTCAAGACCTTGGTAATCAAGATAACAGTCATTAAATTACAGGGACTCACATGGAGAAGAAAAAAATATGCAACCAGCTAATGGAAATGGTGGTTTGAGTTTCGTTAAACTACTTACGTCGACCATAAACATGAATGAAGATATGGACTGTCAGATACCCCAATTTAATGAAACCTGTGTTCCTCCTCCTCCAATTAACCAAATTCACGCCAAAAGTCAACGGAAAGGAAAAAACAAATGTGCAACATTTATCAATAATGAAATGGTTAGTCTGTACAGCAAGGAAGAGCTTTTAAATGGAAGAATATGTGGAGGAAATCGAAAGTACAAGGACTCCCTCCAAGAAAAAGGCCCCTTATCACCTGGAAGAATAACCATAATTTCAACCGCCAGAAAAAGTCATTGTGATGACTTTGAAGATATCAAAAAAATTACAGAAGTTGCAAATTCAAAATGTCGTCAAGTTCGACAATCTTAAAGAAAAAAAAATTGTTGGTATATAGCATTTTTTTCTTGTGTCTTATTCCCAATACTTCACAAAAACAAACAGCCTTTCACCAAAGTTTTGTTCACAATGATATATTTCCGCACAATAAACATTTGATCTTTCACAAGCTTCAAACAGCATTAATATTTAATTTGTTTTCGAAACCTTGGCATAGGGGAGGATTTTTTTCATTAATTGCATATGAAGGCTTTTGAATGTTAAAATAATGTTTATAATATAATAAATGAACTACGAATTTTGTAGATGACCCCTAATTTTATAAAAACTGATACCAATGTCCAAAAATCATCAAAATATGGTCTGATAATTATAAACTTATCCTAAACATAGATCAAACTTTTACAGAGTTTATCTTAATTTTTAAGAAATTTTTTTTCTCTTCAAAAAGCATAATCACAGTGTTTTTTTGAAGAAGATTGTAACAAACTTTAAATGCATATTGAAAATGTATATATGTGAGTGATTTTTTGTTATCATGGAATTCCCTGTCATAATTAAAAAAGTTTTCCTCACAATTACTTTACAAAGAGGTAAATTCCTTAATTTACATAAACTTTAATTTATGATCAACAGAAAAAATATCAAAAGGAGAGTAATCAACTCCAAATAATGATGAAAATTTTCCCTTTTGAAGAGGATTTACCCTCACAACATTAACTTTAGTTCCAAATTTTTCGTGAATATATTTATCAACAGTATTTATCCCATCAGCTAGCCCCAACTCCACTGCTTTCTGACCAATAAATATATCACCATTAAATAGTGTTTCTTCTGGTCCATTCAGCTTGTTATGTCGACTTTCTTTCACGTAATCTGCAAAATTTTTGTGAATATGCTTTAAAATTCCTTTCATCATCGCAATGTCGTTTTCTTTTTCAGGAGAAAAAGGATCAAGGATTGATTTGTTTTCTCCAGATACATAAATTCTTCGCTCTATGCCATAACGTTTAATAAATTCATGAAAACCAAATCCCTGAAATACTGCCCCAAGGCTACCAACAGCAGAGTTTTTCGTAATGTAAATTTCGCTTCCTGCACATGCCATCCAATAGCCACCAGACAATGCCAAGTCATGAACAAAAGAAATAACATTAACGTTTTTTTCTTTCCCTAGATTATTAATTTTATTTGAAATTAATTCTGATTGCGAAGGTGAACCACCTGGACTGTTTATGATTAAGCAAACAGCTTTTAACTTGTTTATATTAAATGCCTTCTCGATACAACCCTCTAAAGACTCAATGTTTAACTTCCCATCTCTACCAAATTTCTGTTTACCAAAACTTGGTTGAATAGTTCCCTCTAGATTAATGACCGCAACATTGGGTTGATATCTTTTTGTAATAAATGTTGGCGGAAATTTCGCATTTTTGTGTTCTGCCGTGCTTAATTTAGCATTCATCACATGACTAGTTTTAAAACTAGACACCAGTAATGTCCTGCATCTCAATGTTAACATGACTTTGAACCTAAAAGTTAATTACAATTTGTATTTTTAGTTCAATTTTATGCCTCCCAAAATTAAAAAAAAAATAATATTAAAAATGACAATGCATTTACAACAACATTACAATTAAAACACTTCAAGATTTATCTGTATCAACAAGTCATATTAAACATTATCAATTGCTTTATGATTCGCGATTTCTGATTTGAATGTACCTCAGAGTCTCATTCATACATAACTTGTGTTGAAAATCTTTTAAGAAGGTGGTGCAAACAAACATTTACATCAAAGGACGAAATATAAAAAGCCCAGAAAATCACAAAAACCCACAGTTAGTGGATTGTTTTCACTGGGGGCCACTAAAACAAAAAAGAAACAAAAAATGATAAACCTTGGACTGCCTCAGCTCAATCAAACATAGCATATAACATATTTTATAATCTGTGAAAAATTAAAAGAAAGTTGACTTCTATTACAGGTCACTTGGTCTGGAAGACTATTTCACACTTTTGCAGCTCACAACGGGAAGGCTTTTTCTCAACAGGAAGCCTTTTTTGCCAAATTCTGTGTTGACCAAGGAAAGTGTGAACCTGTTTTTTGAAGCTTGTTTGGTGATTGTGGCCATTTTTTTGACAAAAGGAAGTTTGAGTGCATATAATCAGGAGCAATGTGATTGAAACTAATATATATGGCATTGCTTTTGATGAGTAAATTATTCAGTGAATATTCCCTCTCTCCCCAAAAAGGTACAGACACATTTTATTCATTTTCTGGTTTCCCAATCTACCTCAGGTTGCACAAGCCCAATGCGGAGGAGCAGTAGTTAAAATATGGCATGACAAGTGCATTATTTAAATAGTTTTTGAAACATTTTTTAGGGTGGCCAGCATCATAGCATTTGTAGCAAATGCTGGCTATGTTACTTTACAGGTGAAATTATAAGTTTAGACCAATATCCTTGAAAAAATACTATAGTTTTACAGCTAGGCTAGGAGTTGCCTCTCCTCTCTCTCCTTTACTTATCCATAATAGCTGCATGGTTATAATATTTTAGCATTTATAAAAAACAAAACAGATAAAATATGGATAAAACTATAAAATAATCAAATGTATAGCTGTCTAGCTTACTGACTGCACACCATCTCAGAGCTGAAATATTTCTTCCAACTGAGGCTACCATTTTATCTTTATAAAAGATAAAATCCAGACCATAAAAACTGTTCTTCTAGGGTCCGACTGAGGGTTCATGTCTCGCGCGTGTCCGCAAGAAAAATTAGTTCCTGTACCTTTAGGCCATACTCATTTAATCCCCTTTTTATGTATATGCCTGGGTCAAAGTTGAAAACAAGCGATACAATATAATAGTTTCCGAGACATAACTATCTTTGTAAGTCCTTGTAAAGTTCGTACGAAGGAATTAATTAATTTTAAAGTGTGATTTTGAATTGGACATATACTGACAATAAACGCACTTCAATAACTGCGACTTTTTGTTTTTCAGTCTAACAATAATTTCGGTGTGGCAATTCTTTTGTAAAAAACATAAGTTTTTAGGGGGGTTAGTATGCGCAGTATAATCAGGTTTAAAGGAACAAACGATATTTAGCGTGTATTTTTGCTTATCAAGCTTCCCTTGGCTAACCGACCGTTTAACCTCGTCCCCAGGGCTCTTTTTTTCCTGACAATTTTTACCCTGGGACGAGGCTGCTGATTGTCCTCAATCAGGTTTAAATCTCCTGCGATATACACGATTGTTTTCCTGCCCACATCACCCGGGATATGAATTTCTTTCTTCGTGCACACTCGCCCGTATGTATGAGCAACTCAGTGGATTTGATTAAGCAAAGAAAACACAATACGCCCACGTTTATGAAATCGGCCTCACATTCAGTTGCCTCTTTCACATTCGAAGTAATATTAAACAATGCTTAAATTATACAGTTGTCGTCTCTTTTTATGTCTGGACATAAAACGTCCGGATATAAAATGCAACCGACAACAACCGCTGGGAGCGTTGATCATTGAGTTTCCAGTAGATGTCTTATTGGTTTTTAACGAATATATGTTATGTTTTTTTTAAAAAAAATATGTGATGTAGCTAAAAAATGTACGAGAATGCTACCGTCTTAGGCTAAAAAAATGCCCTGAGGTACGAGATTGCACATGACAGCTTTTAACCAACTCTCTCCCAGGGCGTCTTGTTTGTCACTAACGCTGAACATCTCTGATAAAAAAAGAAACAACAGGCACTGAGATCGAATTTCTTCTTCTGTTTTCCTTTTTCGTGACAAGCTTTACCGCTTTGTTACTCAAAATAGTAAATTAGCATGCATAATTAAATTCGTGGGAATATCATCAAGCGAATTTCTATAAAGTAAAGTTGGCGTACGTTTAATTATGTATACAAATTCAATTTTCTGATCAGTCAAGGGAAAAAAAGTTGTTTGAGTTGAGCGCACCCTCATCCCCAGGGCTTTTGGCATTCTTGATATGAAGAAAAGCCGCCATATTTAAAAAGGCAAATAACCCTCGTCCCCAGGACGAGGGTGAGTTAAGCGGACAAATCAGCGTCTTATAGCCAATTAACAACCTCCCCAGGATCTTGTCGCCCCTGAGCAATTTATTATTACAGAGCGGCTTTTTCGCCACTATCAAATTAATCAAGAGGGTAAAATAACATAGGAACGTGTTGGATAGCCATTCATAGAAGCTTTTTTAAGCAACACGTGGATCAAATACTTAAAAAAAGAAACAACTAGTAAACAACAGCCCAGCCCCGAAATGAGTAAATAAAAAATGAAGAGAAAAACAACCAACCAATATTTTCGGAAAAAAACGTTATAATAAAGTTCTCAGAGAATAGGCAACAAGTCACAATTACAGTTAAGCCTGTAAATAAGTCATTATAAGCTTTTTCCGTCGTGATCCTTTTTTTTAAAAAAAATTCCTTAAATATGTCCTTTTAATGACTTTGACCGTTCCGTAATAACAGGTCAGGGGCAATAAGACCCTAGGGATGAGGTTATCCTGTGCGCTACCTGAATGAGATTTTCCACTGACCCAAAGTCCCGCAACGATAACAGATAGACATTAGCTCCCAACTTAACAGATTTTCCCATTAAAAAAAACGAACACGGCGGAAGTGATGTTACAGGGTTTGGCAACTTCGACAAGGATCGCATCCCTGTTAGTGTCAACAACAGTTGACACTAACAGAGATGCGTCGTGATTTAAACTTAACGAACGGCACAATCCGTTAAGCCATAAAATAAATGACTTACCAATGTCACATGCAAAAGCATTTCTGTAGTAGGTAAGAATTATTTAAGAAGGATTAGAAGAATATAGTTAAAATTTAATTGCAGTTCCTCTTGGATTTTATGTTACCAAAAAATCTTTAATCTTCATTAATAGCCATTTTCCTGCTTTTTTTAACTACACAAAGTACGCGCGTGCCTGTTGTTTTTAAAATGAAACAAAACTATACCGCAATTCTTTAAGGGGTTCATAGTTCTGTACCAGGGGAGCACAGGTCTTTAAAAATCGTATGAATTGATTTGACCTGCGAAAAAATATTTTTGAAACTCTGTTTTCGTAATGGAATTTTTCATTACCCGAGACATCACGCAGACACATGGAAGTGGTGCACTATATGATGTGTAAACAAACAGAACTGACTGATTGGTGTTAGCTTGACCCAAAGCCTCCTGTTTGTACGTTTGTATTCGTTTAAAATTATCATTTTTCCTACAATCGAATACAATAAACATAAAATAGAATAAATATGCATTAATTATATTAATTAAATATGCTCTTTTATTTTTATAATTCTCTTTTCACTTTTGGTGCAGACGAGAGACAGTCCAAGAATTGCAAATTTAAAAAAGGGTTTACATTGTTTAGCTATATTAATATAGATGAGATCTGATATTGCAAATAAGTATTTTTTGCTTTCTTATTAACAGTTTTCTCCAATATTTTACAGCATGAAATTCGTTTAGCTATCAATTCTCCATTATTTGCATTATAAGATTTTAGAAAAAAGTTGTGGCAAATAGCTGGCTAAATAATTAGCTGCTCACACAGCTTATAAAAATGTCAATAAGACCACATAAATTTTGTGTTTTGTTCTTTGAAATAATTTGCTGCCTGGCTAAATATTTTTCTAAGTTTTATAGCTACAGTCAGATGTTGTATATATAAAACTTCTACTAATTTCACTTTTGTAACAAGACAGTAATGATATAGGATAATTATACATGCAGCAGAGAATTAGCTGCTCACACAGCTTATATTCTATTAGTAGTCTTTTTTACTTTTCCTGATTTTCTTTAATAGCGACGATCCAACAGGCACCTCAGTTCTATAGTATGTTCTGTTTCAATAAAAAAAAAAACAAGACAAAGAAGAAACCTACATAGGGAAGATATTGTACTTACTTTGAATACTTTGAAGTAGATTTTGTGAGATCTTCACGCATCCAACTCGGATTGCGTATTATATGTGCAAATAGATAGACAACAGCAAATAAATGTGCATGTCCCTATGCTATATAATTAAATTTGATTTACCAATTTGATCTTTATATTTAAAGTGATCAATGGGTTATATACTTTCAAACACCCAAGAGATTTATCTTTTTCTCATATGACCTTGCCTAAAAGTGAAATTTGTCATGCTTTTTCTTTTTTTAATTTCTGAAATGTGATTTCTAAGAAAGATTACTTGCTACGTTAGGCACCTAATATGATGCTGCCTGCAGTATATATACAGTTAAAACCCATAGATATTCGTTTTGCATGTATTAGTTTTAGTGTGATTGTGTTACTATGATATAAGATCTACTAGTATAAAAATGTGTTATTTAGAAACAAAATGCATCAAGCAAAACAAAGTTTCAAGTGATGTCCTACTGAAAGGTGAGTTTTTTTGTATTTCTTTTTCTTTTAATGCATGGCTTACATCACACTCATTTCTTCTGGTTTAGTGTTTATTTTTAATGCAGTTATTACAAATATTTTAGTGTACTTAAAAGCATTAAGGTTGTTGTTCTGACCAGCACAATATTCTTGTATATATACTTTAATTTTAACATTTTTTAATATTTTTACCAGGAATTAATAATTAAGTCCTGGGCACTAGGTTGTGAAATACCTGTCAATTAAACCTCAAAATGATACCTGCTATTATTGCTCTATTACCAGAATCAAATCATATCAATGTGCTCAATGTCATCTCATTGGAAAGATATAAATAGATTAGAATTATGTTCAACATAAAAGAAAGATGATCTCCAGAATTGTGTTTCAGAGAGAGCTCGTAATATTAGCACTGGAAAAGCAAAAGCAATAGAAAGTTTAAGCAATTTTACAGTGTGAAAAAAATTAAATCACGTAGTTGAAGCAAGATTACGTAGATATAGGATCGCACATATTAATGTACGCATATTATCCCGTTGGTACTATTTTCTTTTTTGAATGTATAAACTTTAAATTTCACAATAAATGACAGAAAATATAAAACCTGCACCACAATATAACCCGCACCAACAGTGGAAGTTGTAAAAATCAACTTATAACCCGCAGGTTATATACTGGAAAATTCGGTAAGAGTTTGACTGTAAAAATCCGAGCTTATTCTCAACAGAAAGTGACATGTGGGATTCCTACCAGGAGAATGTGTCTGTGCGTTTTAGAACCTTTGAGGGATCACAAAAATTATTAATAAATAACCTTAAAAAAGGCAAGGGAACCTTGAAATTGTAAAAAAAAAAATCACTAATAGTCAGGTTAAGGCAAATAATTATTTAAAGATGGCCCTTGTACATTTTTTATTATTGATTCATAAACATATGGCTAAAATTTAATTAACATTTTTTTTCTTTTTAAATTGTTATATTATTTTGAATGCATTTTTGAAAACACAAGAGGATAAATACAATGTCTTTAAAAGCATTTAGTGATGATGGCAAAAATTGTTTTAAATTTTTAAACCACTTATTAATATTGGTTATATTATGTAGAAACACATTTTTTATACTATGTTTCCCTAGAGTTTTCATATTTCACATTCCTAAATCATGATTAGTTAATTTGCTAATCATATCTTTAGTGTAGTTTTTAGCAAGCTCCGGTTTTTGTTTAAAAAACATTGAGGAATAAAAATTACTTACTTTAAATAATCACTTTGCCTTCTGTTATAATATGCATGCATTTCTAATATTCAATTGTTTAACATCATCGTCATTTTCAATGTATGAATTTTTATCTTTATCAAACATTTTTCACAACACATGATTTCACACAAAAAAATCATTAACGTTGTTAATGATTTTTTTCTAAAGAAAGTTTGAAAGAAGGTCTTTCATCATTTGCTGCTTTATATAAATGCGTGTGAGAAGTTACTCATCAATAAATGTTAGTAATTGCAATGTAGTTCTCTTGGGTTCTTTGTAAATTTGTAAACATTGTTAGATAGAGAAGGAGTATTATTTTGATCTTACCTAGTGGATATAATGCATATTGCTGCCACAAGGAATCAGTGAACATTGCATCAATTAGGCAAATGGATTGGATTGAGATAATAAATCAATTGTAATGGATCAGGTAGTAATAAGTTGGGTCAATTTAAAATAGGGGAGTGTACTGTATTTACGCTCAGAAGACTGTTGTGATTAGAATGTAAAGGTTTGCTTAATTTATAATCGCTACTTTGTAACTCTTGTTTTACTATTCTGGAATTCTTCAATGAAGAAATTTCATTTTCTGAGAAATAAATATGAGAATTTGTATTTGTGTGCATTGCTGCTGATAGCTTCTAAAATGGTGGTTAACTTATTCCACACCATGTGTTGTAGATTCATGCTTTAAGATCATGGATACATTAAAATTTTAATGTTAGTATGTTTTAAACAGCTTAGTAAAGAAGAACAGAAAAAGGATTTATTTTGTTGACTTTTGACTTTAAGTTAAATAATTTGTGTTTTTTTTTAATTTAAAATGTTTGTTTGCAGGAGGTTATAAGGACAGACTTGATACAGAGGAAGTTGAGTTTAGATCTAACACAGTCTAGATCAGATTGGAAAAGGGTCATTAATATACCCCGTCCAACCCATGCTAGCATGGAAAATGGACGTTAAGCCGAGAATGATGATGATGATGTTTGTTAAATACAATTCTGAGTAGTTGTCCTTGAAAAATGTTGCTCTTGTTGCTGCTCCAATACCAAACAGGAAAGCTGCTTATCTCATAAAATTAAAATAAACTCAGCAAAAATTGAAGATGTAGTTGGCTTCAGTTAGTTCCATGCGTGTTTACATATAAATTTTTCCCAACATTCATTATAAATTGTGTTTCGTGCATCATCTTGTAATGAAATTCTTTTTAGATTTAAGAATTTTTTATGTTGTGATTTTTTAAATTTTATTTAGAACTTTTCTCACATTAGTTCTTATATCATACAGCAAGTTTTTATTATAAATGAAAGGTTACCTTCCACTTTTCTTTGGTTAGAATTACCTCTGTTAAACCAACAACACCATTTTCTGACTCAAAAATACTTTCCAAGACATTTCATATATGCCCAGATGTTTTACTACAATGAAAACAAGTGCACCATCAGTTCTTTATTTTAACACAAAAATCATTCTTCCCTACCAACATCTGTTATGTGTTATGGTGTGAAAATATTAAAGTTTAATAAAGTGTAAGATTATCTTTATACTTACTTGTGCTCAAAAGCAGTTTGGATTATCATGTTTTTTGCAAAGAATTTTTGTTAAGCTTCTCTCAAAAGTGTAATTGGAGATGTATTGTGACCAATTGTTTTTGTTAAAAAGTGGAAAAATGAAAAAGAAAACATTATAAATTTCTAGTGGTAATTGGAGATTATGTTTTGATACAAGAGTATTTTATGTGATGTTTCGTTCAGAAGTCATATACTCATTGGTTTATTCCAGTTTTTGTGTTTTTATTCTACATGAATTGAGATGCTATTTTATGTGAATTTTCCATCTCGAATATGTTGGTATGTTATTTTAAAGTCTTTTTTCAAAAAAGTAAAACACAAGTAACCTATAAAACATACAGTGAGGTTTTTTATTTGGATTAAAGTTTCATATGAGATATCCATATTGACAGGTATGAGAATAATAGCGTAGAATTGTTTATTCTGATTAAAGTTTAATACCTTTGACATTCTTTAAAATTATATGACCAGGTTTCAGAGGTATATCTTAACTCAACCAGAGACAAGTTGCTGACACTATCTAATTAATTTTTTATAACTGTCAGACTTATTATAAGCTTTCAGTTTCATTTCAGTTAATTAGATCACCATTGTTGCTAATGGTAACCAACTTTAGTGAAACGAAAGCATGGCAGCTTGTAATTAATGTACAAACTTCATTTTAAAAATTTCCCTAGGAAAACAAGGACATGTATTTTTACTTGTGTTAAAGAAAAGTGTTAAATGAATTTTGCTTTAAAGACTGAGCTTTATTTTAACATAGATTATGTATTGTAATTAGCAAGCTTTTGTTTACTTAACATATGGTCTTTACTCAACTACTATTTGTAGCAAGAATTAATAGTCCTATTAATGTCCTGGGTAAGTAAGCTTATAAACATATCACCTCTGTCTAGTTATTTTTTTATCGGTCATGACTCTTTTAGATTAAATTTTTATATAGTATGAGCAGAACAAAAAAATTACAAAGTGATAATTGGATCCTTCTGTTTGTCCAGAGTTTTATTTGAAATATATTGTAAACCAATAGATTGAATACAATAAGTTGTTTGCTCTTATTTTTAGAGCTTTCAATATTTTAATCCAGCCAAGGTTAAGATTTTTGATAGTTTTTTGTGCAAAATATATACTTTGCTTACAAAAAAATGATTATTTGAAGATAAAGGTAGTAAATAAATGTTAACAGAAATTATCAAGAAAAATTTAAACCAAATTTTTTTACACTTCGTGATATTGTAAGAAAATCTTTTCGTGATATTGTAAGAAAATCTTTTGGAATGATATACAGTTACAAATTAGGTTCCGTGAGAATGCGTTCATTTCAAAACAATTTTGAAATTTTATCTCTTATTTGACAGATATCCTTTGTAGTGTTATTTTCATCATTACATCTTGGTAACTATGAGTAACTATAATAATCTACTTATTTCTACCAAGAGTTATACTTAGTTGAAGGTAGTCAGAGAAGGTAAGGAGAACCTGATGTTGAGTCAACCTAAGAATATGTTTATCAATGTAAGATCATTTTGATGTTTGTGTTACTATTTCGTATTTTGTAAGTTGAATCCAGAAATTGTTTGTTGTGACGGAGGTTTGCCATTCTGCTTTAGAAGCTATGTCTTCTTCACTCATATTTGCCAGAAAAAAATTTGTTTGAAAGTACAGCTCTTTGTTAGCATGTAGAATTTTCATGCCCTGCACGTTTTACATCTCATATATTCCATGAATGCATTCCTAAGATATTTGTTTGTTTTGTTATGATTGTTTGCTTGGTATTAATCCTACTGACAGAAACTGAAAAGGGTATGTCAATAAAGAGTAAAAAATATACATAACGTTTACTTACTGATTTTATAAACAGAAAAATAGAATTTACGTATGAAGTTTAAAACATTTAAAAAGTTGTGAAGAAAGGTGCATTAACTATGGATGGTATAGGTGTTTTAATAAAATCCAGTGGTCGTAGAAGTTTTAATGAATATGATCACATTTCATTCCCGCCACAAAGACTTAGACGTAAAACATGGTGCGGATTTAGTAACGAAACCGACCGTTGCTTTTTTAAAATCGTAGAAGTAAATGACGAACAGGTAAGAATTCTTTTTTTAATTTGTTTATTTTAAATTGTTTTTCTGTCTCTCTGTTACTGAAAAATATTGGTACATTGGAAACTTTATACATGTGTTATAAAAAAATTCATTTGTTGGAGTGTTGTATTTGCAAATCAAAAAATTTGCAAATCTTACACTTTAGGTTATTTAAAACCTTTATATGTTTAGTTTAAAAAGATAACATTTTAAACATGAGAAAATTATTCAATCTGCTAAATTTCTTACATGGCAGACCCTTCAGCAAGCAAATACAAAATCTTTTAGCTATATTATGAGTTGTCAGGGTAGGTTTCCAGGTGTAAATATGTTTATGTTAGGATTTAATTCCTGTATCTCTTGATTTGTTTTTATTGATTAGCTTCTTTGTTTATATTTGTTTATTCATCAGTTGTTAACAGGACATCTTGTCATGCAATGATAATTAGTCTTTATCTATTTTGCCATCAAGTCAAAAATGGAACGAAACTTTTCCAAAAAAGACAAGAGGCTGTTCTAAAAAAAATTGCTGCCTAAGACACAAAAATGCTAACGTACAAAACAGTTAAAAATTACACTGATATTATATAAATTCATAATGATTTCTACAGACAGCTTTTTCATTTCTTGAACACGATAGTTTGGTAGGCCATGTTTCGTGAGATCCTTCAAAAGTTTTGATTTTGCATTGAGAACAACATCGTGCATTCCTGTAGGTAGAAAATGTAAACAACAGACCATAGAGGTTTAATACTCCATTTAAAAAACAAAATATTCCACTAAAATTTTTTTAAGAAAGAGAAGAGGTAGTTTAAAAGTCTTCAGGACCTTGTAAGTTTAAAAATTTATATGCATTTCAACAGCTATTTTACCACATGCTTTTATACTTACAAAAATATAAAAATTCGCAAACTTTGGGAAGCATTGGTAATTGATCTATGACCCTTAAACCTTATGTTCATAAAAATTAAATTGATGAAAGGATAAAACTATTCCTGTTGCTTTTATTATTAATACTATGTATAGTTACTACAATTTAATACTCCTTCCTTTTAGATTTCATTTTAATGACTTAAAAATCTATTCAACTTGAATAATTCACTCGCACCAGCTTCTAATTACGACTTCATGGTGAATGAAGTCATAGGCATCCTCATTAATAATTATATTAACTGTAATTACTTAAACCTCATGATTAATTAGAACAAAGTTAATCGTTTTGCTTCCAAACCATTAAAACAATGTCATATACTTGTTGCATGAACCATTGATAAATAATTTTTACATCAATATTAGTAGGTATACACATGATTTCACAGTTTGTTTAGCCTTCATTTTCTGTTTTTTATTTTTTTTCTAATTATTACATCCATTTACATGTTGCGTTGAGACAATCAGGGATTTCAATCACAATCACAAATTATTTAATTGAAAAAAAATTTCATTATGTTGAGTTTCTGTTTCAAAATTCGATCAGCGAACCTAATTCATTCACGTTTTTTCACTCAAAATTCACATTTGATGTTTTTAATTGTATTACAGCATAGTTCACACTGTTTTTATAGCCAGTTACTTGTACTTGTTAATCGTTTTGTCAGACACAACCATGTGTCACAAGTGTCTGCAGTTATTTTGAAGTTTTATTTAGGTTGAAATAAGTCTTATTTAACTTCAAAACAATCAACTGAGAAATTTTCTATATCAGGAAATGTTTTAAAAAGAAATCTCAATTTCCTCTACGACAATTCCCAAAGCAGTTTTTGACCTTTAGTTTATTATATAAACTATGTCATTATAATTCTATAATCCTAAAGATTTAGGCCTCTTTGTTTTTTTAGTCTTTTCAAATTAAAGTTATTTTAAATAACATATGCAGACAATAACAAAATATTTTTCAGTAACAAAACTATGGCTGCCATTCCTATTATGAATGGTAAAAATATCCTTCTGGAGAATTAAAAAATTGTTGCTATGCCAACTAATTGGATTTGTTGTTGTTTCTAGCTGAATATTGATTATAGTGGCTGTTATAATTTCATAGTAAACATTGACTTTGTGTGTATTGGATCAACTAGATAGCTAGATTACTAGCGTGGTATTATATAAATTGTTTATAGATTAATAAAAAAAAAGATCTTAGTTTCATATGTCATTAATGTTAATGAAGTTTTACCTTATTTACCAATCTAGTTTATTGCAATGTAGTATTTTTCTCAAGGTTACATTGGGTTTGTAATAAACACATCTTCTTTTATGATTGAAGTAGTGAATAAAATGAAGTCAAGTGAACTTGACTGGAAGGTTTATATAAAGTGGTTTCATATCAATGTCTTTAAGTGGAGTGTATTTAGCATACAGTTCTTCCTTTTGGTACATTGAACAATATAATGTGCTTGGTTTGTGTTGTTTTGTGTTGTGTTATATGTTTTTTGTTGATGTTGTTCTTGTTGTTGTTGTTTTCACTGTTGTTGTATGTGATGCTGGTAGTTTTTACATCTTGCAATTTTGTTATTGTTGTTGTTTTTTATTGTATATAGTTGAATTTTAAGTGTTGTTGTTGGTGTATGTGGCGGTGTTGTTGTTGTTTGTTGTATATGGCTGTGTTTTCGGTGCATTGTTTGTTGTATGTGGTGGTGTTTTTAGTGTGTTGTTATTTTTGTTGTATGTGGTAGTATTTTCGATTTGTTGTCGTTGTTACTGATTTCATATACTGTATTTACATTTTTGTTTTTTAGTGCAGTCAAGTAATGAACAAAAATCATAGTTCATTAATCGCCACAAATCCTGCTGTTGTAAAGGACCTGGAACTGAATTTTGGTGATGTGAGTCAACTTAAATTGTATATTTAACAAACATAAAAGTGTGAAAAACATAGGATTTCTATTAAAATCAACTTTAAAACGTTATATTTATGTTGACACCAAGTACTTTTTCACTGACATTTTTATTTGACATCTCAATGCTATGTTTTTATTTAAATGTTAGTGTTTTGCATTAGATAGAAGCACTGGCTGTATAATTATTTTCAGGGAGATTTAGATAAATTTAAATTCATTAATTTAGAATAAGTGTGTAGAAAGTCTACAGCAATCAAAAGAATTCGATGCAGTTGTCTTTGACGTATTGAAAGTTCAACCAGAAGATGTTGCTGTATGTATGTCTTTTTAAGGAAAATTTAAGATTGCAAAATATGTTGAAATTATAGTATAGAGTTTTAAAAGCTGTTTAACAACAAATTTTATTTTATAACGAAGTTCACCATAAATTTAACTGATGTATATTATTAAGGTTTAAAGCAATTTTTGCATAACCAATATGAAATTATAATTTATATATACTTAAATCTTAAAATCTGTCAACAGGGATGTCTTAAAAAAGGTTTTTTCAAACAACGTTTATAATTCTCTCACATAACATTATTGTTCTTTGCCACTTTGGAATACCTTTAATTTCTCTTATGGTTGCATTGTATCATGGTATATTTAACTTAACTGTGTCTGTATTTCAAGAGGTTTTTAGATAAGTTTGACATAGTAACATTTTATTTTTTTGTCAATTTTATTAATAATAAGTAGAAAGTGAAACTGGTCCTTCATATTGTATGAGAATGTTCTTTGAGGTTCTTGTTTTTACAGAATCAATTAACTCTCATTGACTTGCCGTTATTCCAAAGTATTGGACCAGAGGTAGTAAATCTTTGCGTAACATAGTTTCGTTGATATTTCTATTTGCAAGGAAAGATGCACGTATTACAACTATATCAATTGATCAATTTTTTAGGAATTAACAAGCTGTTGCTGGACGAGTAAAAAGAAATATGAAATATGTCCAAACGTTGTAAATTTCACGAAAAGGTTTAATCAGGTAAGTGGATGTCTGGTTTGGCAAGGTTTACGTGTCGTTTACAAATATAAAGCACTTTAAAGGTCAATACTCTCAGACTTAACCAATTATAGAAAGACCAGGGTCTCTAAAACTCCCAAGAATCTATATTAAATCTATTTAAAAGCCGTGGGTTTTGTAATAGAGAGCGCAATATAATCACATCTATAGCCATAGTAATAACTCGTCCAAGTAAATTTCATTACTTCATGTTAACAGGCAGGCAAGGATGCAAAAAATTACAATGCAGGAAATATGTATGACCCTGCCATCATGTTATTTTTTACAAAGTTCACTTTGTTAGCTACCATGTTAGCCACTGTACCATGTTAGCTACTGTACCATGTTAGCTCCTGTACCAAGTAAGCTAATCTACCGTGTTAGCCACTGCAATGCTAACTGCCTCAATGCATAGTGAATCTATCCATATACTGACGAGTTATCTTTATTTAGGTTAGCTATTGGGTGACAAGAGAAGTTTTAAATTCCAATACAGCGAAAAATAGAGCAGAAAAATTAATTTATTTAATAAAAGTAGCCAAAGTAAGAAAACGTTTTTTCTCTAGTTAATGAGATTGTGTGTTAATAAATTAAAAGACAAACTTTTCTTTGTACTGTTCTTTACTGACTTTCTTATAACAAACTACTTTAAGTGTGTGCGTTGTTTTGTATGTGTCATGTGAATTACTGTTTAAAGTCTTAATTGCATTCTTTCTTTTTTATAGAAACTGTTTGATCTTAATAACCTAAATTCTTTAAAAGCAGTTGTATCTGGATTGCAAAGTGCACCAATATATAGATTAACAAAAACATGGAATGTAAGTTATGATAAGAATAAAAATCTATAAAAATGTCCTAAGAAAATTTCAATCCAAATGTCTTGTTGTTTCTGAAGGCAGGGGAGCAGTTCCAAACAAAGAATTTCTGAATGATACATTTTCTGGCTATCAAGCAAAAAAAAACAAAAAATTTAAAAAAAAAGAAGAAGAAATTTGAAGAAAATCATAACCACCAGCAATTAGGAAAGCCATTTTTATCAAAGTAGCATGCACTCCAAAGTTTATTTGTCAATGTTCACACCCGACTTAAAGCATAGGTTATTCGGTCATATTCAAAATGTTAAACGTTACCAATTTTTTCTGATATTTGCACGTCCAATGTCCTGTATTTTCAGCTCTTTCCAGTCCATGGTGCAAATTGTTACATGATGACCACAATGCCTTTTTAATGTTGTTTACTTGGCCGCACTGCCCCTGCTGCAGTAGAGCTTTTGTAACCTTCCAGCTGCAGGGTACTGGCCAAGTGATACCCTTTGGTCATTTTAAGACATCAATTATTTTTGCGATCTTGGAAAATAAAAAAAGTTTGAGTTAAAGAGAAGGGGCACTTTTGCCTAGAAATTTAACAAAAAAAATGATTTTTTTTTGCAGAAATTTAATTTTTTTCGAGTTTTACAGAAAATTTTTCGTGAGAATTTAATTTTACAAGTTTAAGGATAATTCGCGAATTCATTGTAAGAATGGCTTCACTTGATACCTTTTGTGTTTGACAAAGATGTGTAACCTTTCTACGTGTCTACTGTGTCTTGTATTTAGTTAATTCCTAAACGAGATAAAGAAAAACTGGAAAAACTGAATGAATTAGTAGCAGAAGATAATAACAGGTAAGTTAAATTTTTTTAATGTTTGCCAACGATTTCAAAACTTGTGATGAGTACATCGATGAAAATTTCTTTTTCTATGTCTTCTTTAAGTTAAAAGTTTCTGTTGTTTCTAATGTGTAAAATGTTGGCAACCTTTATGATCTGAGAATAATTATTTGAGCAACAAATTTATTCAGTCTTGTTTAGTAGATAACCTCACCATTTTTTATTTTCTTTTACGAACCTCATTATTTTTGTATTTAGAATAAAATTTCGTGAATATATACAAACAGTGAAATTACCATGCATACCTTACTTAGGTAGGACACTGTATTTTTCGCAGTTACATGTTTTTGCTTTGATATATTGATGTGATGCCAAAAGACATTCCTATGACAGGTTCCATTTGACATTGGATAACTCGAAGACAGTGCTTTTCATTGCTTTATTTTGTTATTTCATTTTTAGGTATGTATTTAACAGACCTGACGTATATAAATACTATACATCCCTTAACAGGAGGTCTTGATGTTGCTAGAACGAATAAGGTTTGTTTGTTTCTGTTTGTTTGTGTGTTTGTTTGTAAAGTATTTTTTAGATAAAATTTGAATGTCAACTTAATTTTAGGTTCTTAATACCTGTGACAAAAATACCCTAATGAAATATTGTTATTGTTATATAGATGAACGAAATCTTGAGAATCATAGCTGACTTCCAGCAATCAACATATGGTGAGTAGTAGTGGTGTGATATATTATATTTAGTTGATGTCAACGCTTCCTTATTTTTCCAGCGAGAACTGTAGAGGCTGTATTACAATGCTTAAAACTCTCACAAATAGGCAATTAGGCACATAAATTTGCAGGGACACAATTCTAATTTCAGAAAAATGATATAATAGAAGAATTTAGTATGTTACAAAACTGTCCAAATGATACATGACTGGACAAAGTGTTTAAATGTGCCTTTTACTACTAACATTTAGATCTGAAAAGCCAAAAATATATACAGGAATATTTAAATTCCATCAAATATATCGATGAACTTCAAAAGTTTATGGAAGATGAAAATTACAAGTAAGATTCTTGAGAACAATATTTTGTTTTTAGCTATAGTGTAAAGTAAACTTACTCGGATGAAATTCAATGTTTCTTCAGAGTCCGAAAGTTCTGGAAAATTTATTCATTTTCTGGATCGGTTCGTAAAATTCAGGAAATTGTACTGTTATTAGGTGTAAATTTTTGTGCGATAAGTTTTCTGACACTATCATTTTGTCAATTTTTGTTGTCGTTCTATTGTGGAAAGAGAGGAAAAATTATTAATAATCTGGTTGAACTTCAATGTTGTTAGGTGTAAACTTTTGAATGATCACTTCTCTGTGAGCTTCATGTTGTCAGACTGTCTATAGTATCAGTATGGTATCATATTTTTAGAGTACAGAGATACAGCATGTATTTCTATGATTCTTAGTTTGATGGCAAACTATATTTTCCATAAAAATAACTAATTTTACCAATAAAACATAATTTTAAATGTACTGGAAAGTTTAGGAAAATAAGAAAAAATTTGGAATATGGTCAATTTTGTAGGCTAAAAATCAGGGAGAGTCAAGGAATTTAAAAGCAATTTCTTCGTTCTTCGTAGAAAGGTATTTTCTTTTGGTATATTTCTTTTGTACTTATCAATCGTGTTATTTTTAGACTATCTCAGAAAATAGAACCAAGCACGGCCACTCTAAGAGAGTCAAAAGACCTAGGAAGGAGACGACGTGAAATATTTTCTGGTATATAGTCCTTATTTTGTAGATGTGGATGAATTCTGTGTACTATTTTTAAAAATAGAGAAAGCTTTATTTTTTCAACAAACGAAATATAATGCTCCACAAATTTTGTCTCTAAAGATAGCTTACTTACACACGTGTTCATCCTTTTCTAGAATCAGATGAAACGTATCGTCTTCACCCTAAAGCACCGTTAGCAAAATCCAATAGTTTAAGAGACAAACCAAAATCATCTAACTTGACTGTTAAGTCATCCAGTTTGAACCTTCCTAACACGCCGTTTCGTTCACCTTCGCCCGATAAAAAAGTATTTACACCTGGACATAGGAAAGTGAAAAGTCTAGGAAGCAAGTAAGAACAGTTTTGTTTGTTGGATGTGCGAAATTATTGCAATGCTGTGTATCTTTCTTTTGTTGTGATTTAAGTATTTTTTATTATATTTTCAATGAGCCAAACTTTTTTTTTTAGCCAACAGTTGTTAGCATCACTTTCGGCACTAAACACGTTAAAGTAAGTATCTTCTTCGATCGTAAAATTTTGAATGAATCGTAAAATTGTCCTGGCTTAAAAAAAGGTCATTTTTCTAACCACATAATAAAAATATTTTAGAGTTAACATAAAAAGAATTTCTTTGTCTTCAATATTTGTAAACATTATGGTTTGGTAAACTCGTTTCCTGAATCATTAAAAAGGCGCGGGAATTTTGATTGATAGCAACTTTTAGTGGTGTAATGGCGAGTTTCCACTTGAACAAAATTAGCGAATTATATTCGTTTGGTGGAAACGGGGCTTAAATTTATGGATGGTTTTCATTTGAGCTTCTTACATTGTTTATAGTTTACCTGGTAGTCAAAGCAGTAGCGTATCGAATTCAGGTGGTTCCCGTTATAACTTGATGGATGACACGTTGCTGGAAGATCAAAGCAATGGCGACATTCACGGTGACTTTGGATTTCTATATCTTGTATTGTTTACTACGATTAAAGTATACATCGTATATTTATAGCTAGGGTCTTTAATTGAAAGATATATAATGAGTAAATAATATCTAATTAAGGAATTAGAGAAAACAAATAAAACCGAATAAGTAAAATAATAAAGTACAAAAATATCGCTGAGTATGACTTCCTGTTTTATTCAATCTTCCCTTGCTCTTGCTCAGATTCCCCTAATGCAAATTGACATTTATGTGAGAGTGACAAAGTGACAAATTTTGTATATGTGAGAGTGTAATGTCACATTTTGTATATGTGAGAGTGTAATGTCACATTTTGTATATGTGAGAGTGTAATGGTAACTTTGTGATGTGAGAGTGTAATGACAAATTTCTTTTAATAGCAAGCACAAGTTATGAATCTGGCTTGGATCAGGATCAACCAGAAACTCATCCTATTATACAAAAGTAAGGTTGTGGGTGTTGTGTTTGTTCACATTTTCTATTTATCTTGGTTTCATTCCTGCATTTTCTAGTCTAATACAAATTAACAAATCTCGGCAAAATTGTGACATTTTTTTTGTCCGTGTCTATCAGGAAGACTGGTAAAAATAATTATATTTTCATGTCAGCAAAAAAACTTTTTTTTGCACCGCTGGTATAATCACTGACTCGCAACTTGTTCCGAGGTGCCTAAATTGTCCTCTCAAATGCCAATCTTCTGCAAAGGATTCTTCTCCCCTGTGTTAGTCATGAGACCGGGGTTCCCTTTCGCTTTTGTTGCTTGTAAGCTTGACCTGTGAGTGCATTTAGGTTATTTCAGAGGTCTTTATTTCAGTCACGATTGTCTGTTCTATGTTATTCTTTAGTCATTACGCAGTATTATAGAATTATAGAATATTCTACAAATTGTCTTATACTTTTTTTTATTTTTTTTATAAAAATTTTTTCTATTTTTATTTTCAGCTTCGAACCTCCGGCAATAGGTTGTGAGCTTTCACCGTGTTTACCTGATACATATTTCAAACTGCAAGGCTTCTTAAAGCGAAAGACTTGTTTAAAAAATGGATACAAACCAAAGGTATGTTTACTATTTTAAAGCATTTAATTTTAATGAATATTCCACATCATTATGTCTAAGCTTGAAGGAGAGTTTTGTTTTATTTGACAAATCTCCATTTTCAGCTTGTGTTAAGGAAAACCTTAAAAAGAACAAAATATTTTATGGTTTTATTCGTTGAAAACCACGTGTTTTCCCCAGTTAAAACACGAATGATATTTTTCTTTCAGGTCACCAGTTGGCAACGATATTGGGTGGGAATAACCTGTTCTTGTCTTATTTATTTTCTTCCAAGATATCGAGCCTTTGGAGGCCACGAAAGAACGCATGTGAGTACATAAATTGCTCGTTTATCCAGTTTTTGCGGATGTTACTTGAAGTGGAAAATTTTTGCATAGAATAAATTACGAGTTTTCAGTAGATTCGCAAAATTAGATTTATGTTAAACTTTATGTTTTGAAAGTTTGGAAAAATCCACGCATTGATAAAAAATATTTCTTTTTCGATTTCCTTTCGATTATTCTACTGATCCTTTACAATCATTGCTTCTACTTTATAGTTTCGACAAGATCCTCACAAAATTTTACCGTTGCATGGCTGCACTGTGTTCGTTAGTGATATACATTCAGATTCGTTTCGTTTAACTGAGGACAGGGGAAGTAACGTGTATCAATTCCGTGCTGGCACTCAAGCGAATGCAAAACTGTGGTGCAAATATATCGCAGAAGCTTCTGATGACAAAAAATTAACGGTAAGTGTTTACTAGACAGAATGTTATTGTCAGGCATTCCAAACCTTCTCTCACTTAACCTAATTGTACAGGCGGGAGGAGGCGGGAGGGGGCGGGAGGGGGCGAGTGGTTATAAATTGTCCTGAAATTTGCCGTTTTTCCTTTCCTACAAATATTACCAAGAATACTCGCCTTTTATAAAAAACACGAAGCGAATAAATAAGAAAGAAAGTAATACTGTCTGTGGTTAGAAAAATCGGGGAAATGTCATAAAAAATTAACGAAAAAGTATTTAACAGAACTCCTTTTGCATAACTAACAATGTTAACTCGTGCAAGGGGAATGTATTGGCGATAAAATATCCTACTCCAAGGTCCTTGCTGACTCCCAGCTTGCTCAAAACCCTGAGAAAAGCATTAGGAAGAAGTCTAGGATAAGGTTTTCTTTTGTAAGGCTTAACATAATAGAGGCTCGAAGGAAATTGTATAAAGTCAAGTCACTCGCTTTAAAACAGTTACAGTTCTTCTGTCACCATAGACAACTAAGTTTTTTTAAAGGGTGTTTCATTTCACAATTTCTTGTTTTTCTATTTGCAGCCGGCAAACTTAATCACGTTCGATGAATCAGATGATGACAACACGCGATTATGACAAAAAATATGGCTGAGGACTAACTCGACAAGAATTTGCAAGTAAAATTTATTTAAATACTGGTAGTTTCGTTTTATTGAAGACGATGTTGTAAATCTCACAAAAGTGGTAACTTCTTTCCCTTTCAATCAGTTTCCATCGTATTCCAGTCGTGTTCCAGTGTTTTTTTGTTTTGAAAAAAAAAAGTTTTATTTGACTTTATAAATTATAATTTATCTACTATTTTATATGTCTGTTAACAAGAGTTATTATATACGAAGCTTTCTTACGGCTGTAAGCCTTCTTCTATGTTTTTGAAGTACATATTTTCATGCGGACGTGTAAATCATGCTTTAATATCGTCGTTAGCACGTGAACACACGTCAGTGTTTTTTTAATGAACGATAATATTTTAAGGGGTTAAAATTTCCAGCAAAATTTTTTTGTAAATATTTTTTTTGTCAGAATTTAAGAATAGAAAACTGTTTATAAATTGTACAAAATGTGTAAAGAAAATATATATTGTCATTATTTAATAAAATCTGCATTTTGTTTCTTTACAACCTCGTCCCCAGGGCTTGTTAGGCTTTTTATAATTGGACGGCCAAAAAGCCTAACAAGCCCTGGGGACGAGGTTGGTTTCTTTGATCAACTGAAGTCCTGATTCTCCATCATGGATACACGCAAGGCTGGTTCTCACTGACACCAAAACTTATGGATTTGATAGGTGCATCTTCAATTTATAATTAAGGACAAGATGAACGAAAGATGAAACTAACATTGACGGTGGAGGAAGTGGGTTACTGTTAACAAAATGTCAATTTTTGTTTCAGGTTGTTTTATTTTACTCTGTATTCCAAAACAATGGTAAATTTTTGGTCAAATGCCCTAGATTTTAATGCGAGATATTTTTTGCGAAAATCTCGGTCAATGAAAAGAAGTACTTGGAAAAATGTCTCTCAACATTCATTTTTTGTTTTTTAACCTTTTTAACAAAAAGTGGATAAGTGAGGGTTTCATTCCTGTTTGGTGTGAAAAATTTCAGACTCAACGTATTGTGTAATACGATTGATGGAAAATGGTGACCAACTTATCTCAACTGCTATCCAACGTCAATGCATTGTACGTTTAAATTTGAGAATAATTAACTTAAATGGTAAGAATACTGACGTCATCTCCTGCATGGTGAACTAGGGATTAAAATGGGACCAACTTCCTACACCTAGGTCAATCCACTCGTTTCTTAAAAGCCAGGTTGATAACGTCATTAAAAAAACTTTTAAACCCCAACACCTCTGTAGCCGTTCGTAGTAAGTACATGATCCTATACATTTTCTTGATCAGCGTTGCAAGCGAACAAATTTCTATAAGTAAATTTTTTGGTAATGCACTGCTGACGTCCATAAAATTCCTAAAACAACATATATATTTTTTCATTTTTTTTTACCTAGGTGAATTTTTCCACTGGCTTATTGACTAGCATGTAGTAAATAAAACATTTCAAATAGGTGGTTTTGTTGGTTACAGCTGTTTTCTGAGCATGAACTTTGTTGTAACCTACAGAAGTGGCGAACTGTTTTAACAACATGAAAAAGTGATTGCCAGTGTTGTTATAATCTTTTCCCCAAGTTGATATCCACAATGTCAGGGTGAGCAATGTTGCAGAAAAATAAAAACTATACAAAATATCAATACAATTTCTTAAGTAAGTTTGCCTATGTGGGTTACAGGGTTAAAGAATAACGGAAACTACGAAAAAATTACAATTAGCATGTACGTGCCCACTGAGAAAAGAAGTCATGGAAGGAATAATGTGTGTAAAGTTAAAATTGTGGTTTACAATTAGAAAAACAAGAAATCAAAACTCAAAAGTTGACATAAACAAACATATTTACTACTGAAACCAACAATTTCGACAAAAAGATTGGACAGTGCCGATATCGTCAAGAAATAAATAATACATCAGTACAATATTGGATTACTGACATCAAAAAAGTCGGGGACAAATTAGAACCATGTGTTCATTGTATCGGATAGGTTTCTTTCTGAATCAATGTACATAACGGATCGCTTCTGTTAGTGACCAATCAATTTCTATTGTGGCGAGTCAATTTAAGTAGCGGGCAGCTTCTGGGCCGGACCGCTTTCAACATTGATACGACGTAAATGAAGTATATGTTTACAAAAGGGTTTTCGACATATGAAAACAGGACTGCGTCGATACGGTTCGTTATTGTTTCCATTGTACCGGATCATAAATTGGTCTTAAACAGCCAATCTTCTAAGGAGAATAAATTTAAAATCATTGTTAGTCGCATCTTCTCTGCATCGGCTTCAAAAAGTTGATCTACAGTATAAGAATTCAAAAAACATTTGTAACGTATAACCCACCTGGTATTGTAATTCACAATTTAACACTTGGGTAAAAGCCTAAGTTAACCCATGGTATTTTTGGTACCCTTTTTAAATAAGTGCAAATTATCTTGAATTTTTAAGATAATGTTTACTCATGCTCTTATTCACATAGCTAAGCACACTTCGGCACCATTTTGAATATCACAAAACCCATGTTAATTTTTGACTTGCATTTCGTTAAAAAAAATACTCAAGATTACATTATATATTATCATTAAAATCTAGAAAAATACATCTTCACATTAATATATATTAAACCGTATTTACACTCAATTTTTTTTTCTCAAAAAATATAAATCAGATTACCACAAGTAAATACCTTAATTAGTATAGCGTTAATTTTTCGCGGATTTCCTCTTAAACCATAAAACTCTGCAATTTTTTTCAAAAGCAGAGCAAAATTAGGATTAGGAGAATAGTCAACCTTGTTCTCAGGATCCTTTGCCTTTCTTACAGCTCTAATGTAACAAAGGCAAGGGATCTTAGGAACGAGGTTGGAGAACAGTGAAATCCATTGAAAAAATTTAACAAACAAAGCGTTCATTAGCGGAGCTGGAAAAATTTCGCAAAATTCATTGTTGGTGGCGCGAAAACCGCAAAAGTTAATTCCGCAAAATTAATATGTATCCAAGCTGGATTCATTTTTTTCCTATATAAACATGCGTTTCGGATGAAGGAATATAGTATCGATAAAACATACTACAATCTCATACCTTTTCGCGTAATTCACGGGACAACACTCCAACAGAAATGCATAACGTGATGCATCGGTTAAGCGCCAGTGCGCTTATTCAAATTTTTGCACTAATATGGACGCTTCCTATGCATTACGTCATTGACTTAAACATAATTAAAAAAAGTTACTCTAGATTGAAAATTAATGAGTTAATAACATTCATAATATAACGAGCAATGAGTTTATTTCTTCGCTGCGCTTCTCGGGCGAGATCGCGCTGTACCGTTTCGTACCATCCCTTCTTTAGCTTCTCCAAGTGAGACTAAAGCATTGTTGATTTGCGAGATAACATCCTGCAAAAGATAAGGGATAGAAATTGTTTTATGAAAGGGAAATGTTATTTTAGTGACTTACATCTGTTAAATGACGGGATAAACCGAAATAATGAAGTTAAAATGTACATAATATATTTTTTACATAATTTTAATATCGAAAGTGCATCTTCCTATACTAAATAGCCATTCCAGTTAAAAAAAATACGTTTTGGGGGTTCTTTGAAAATCTCTCAACAAAGTGATTTTTCATCACCGCAAAAAACATTCCAATAGAGTACTTACACCATTAGATGCAAACTTGAGCTTGATATCAGCTAGTAATTCGTGAACGTTTTTTCCTTTTAATTCTGTCCTGACATCCTCTATACATATTAAAAAAATGTGAGAAAAATATATATATACTTTAACAAGGTATCGAACCATTTCATCAAAATATAGATAATGACGTTTTTAGAATTGTCCATACCATACTCAGCTAGTTCAGCGACACAACATGCAAAGTTTTCAACAACTTCTTCATTGTCTTTGTGAAGTCTTAAAAAAGAAAGAAACATCATATTCGTCTCTTTTGAACTATGAGAGATCTTGTTTCATTGGTTATAGAAATTCACTTCTATCTCCATCCCATTGACTTCGGCAGATTCGGCCTCCATCCCAGTGATATTTTTTTGCTCGTTGAGCAAAAAATATGTCACCAATAGTTAAAAATTAACGCCGCCTAATAAATAGCTTAAATTTTACCATTTTTTTAAGGTACGGTTTTCTACAAGGTTAAAGTACTTTACGCAAAGAAACCTTTAGTCTGGAGGTAAACTTTTATAAATTTACAATATGCTTTGTTGGGGATCTGTTTTGAAATTAAACTTTTGTAAATTGATAATTTTAAGTTATGTTTTGTTGGGGATTTGTTTTGAGATTAGGAAATTACTAAAATGCTTTACACGAAATTTACACGAAATGTTTAATAGCCCGTGACATTACCCGCACATCAACTTATACCAAAACAATTTCATTTTTCTGTACTTTTAAAAACCCGTCACGGTAAATTTAAATTAGAATACAAAAGCCAAAATTTATCGTAAACAAAATAATTATAAAATACAGAATATAGTTTGTAGGAGATGTTTCGTAGGCGCTTTTAAGGAAAATTGTAGCAAATATAATCTACTTTGCCTGTTACAGACAGACATAATTTTCGTATGATTATAAGAGACTAAATAGGGTCAAATGAGATGTGACAGTAAGATCGTAAGATTCTGCAAATAACCATTTCAACATATTTTGCAGGAATAAACTTTCGCTAGAAAGCTTTTTCAAAACTTCCCGTGGGACCCTTGGCCTAAAATCAATAAATCGCGAAATTTTCATTCTTCAAAGTAAGATATCGTACTTGTAAGCAGAGATAAGAATAACAGCACCAGGGGTGTCTCCTTCATTATGCAGAACTTCGTAGGCACTCGATTCTAAAGTATACAACGTAAGACATTCAGTAAAAACACAAACTAAAAAAATAAAAGCATACACATTCTTATGCGAGACATTACAACCATGGTTGATCTTCGCACCGATCTTTTTACAAAATGAAATGAACGGGTGTCTCATGAGCAAATTTTTAAGGAAGCATTGCTAAAGGTAAATTACATAACATAAGCAAAGACGATATTACCATCAGCTTCGACAATACTTGCTAAAGCCATACATGCATTCTTCACAACTTTAGCTTCCTGTACAAGAACAACAAATTAGTATATTAAAACTAGGGAGAGCAAATGGAATTACGTCATGTTGTATTAAAAGAAACCTTTTTGTGAGTTTTAAGTGCTTGCAATAACAGTTTGACTGCACCAACATCTGACATCATTTCAATGTTATCATCTGGAACAGAGACATAATGTATACATTTATATAACTGATATGTGTTGCCATTAATTCTTGCCTTACTCGATATTAAACGTTACGTGAGTTTTAATTAATTATGTGTTATGATTATTGATGTTGGCTAGTAACGCAGATGTGAGAACAGCATAGTCTTTTCAAAGAAAAGGGAGAATAATTTCAGGAGCTGTTTCTCTTATCTGGGGACAACAATTGTTTTAGAATTTTTTCAAAAAATACAGAATTTCTATCCGCATATGTGTACAATGAAGCAGTAAAGCCACCTCAAGCACGATATTAGGTCAACACTACAGAAAGAAAAGGAACAATCAGAAGAATCCTACCCTCCATAGAAAGTGACCAAATTGCTGAGCAACCGGCTTCAATAAGATCTGAAACCTCATCATGATTTTCCATTGCGCGACAAATATCTTGCAAGCCACGCTCCTCGCAAACTATCTTTGCATTCAATTCTTAACAAGAAGTAGAAACAGTTTCATATTTATATGACCAACCAGTTCTTTATATACTTCGGGTAATTTAGTGTTATAATAATTACAATAAGTTATTATGGGCAAAGCCTCAAATATAATACCAACTAAGATCCCTACAATTCAATAGAAATGAGTTTTCAAGCATCAAACTTCATTTTATCTTTCTGTCTTACCATCAATAGCTAAGCTCCATAACGCGCCACAGCAGTTAGTTGCAATCTCTACATTGTCAGGAAACGCTCTCATCGCAGCTAGCGTATCCTGCACTCCTCCTAGTTTTCCAATCTCCTTCGCAGCTGTTTCTGTAATAAAGAAAATAACAAATAGATAGCTTCGCTCAAGCCATCAATATAGCTACATATACAGCAGCCATTTCTGGGTTATCTGGCTTATAGAGAGGGACTTTTCAGTTATTGTATTACAAAATAACATATTAAGAAACACAGCTATCAGTCTGTGACAGAAGGTAGCTGTAAAGGCATGTAGCAGCCATTTAAAGAAGTTTACCTATGGATAAATTGACACCCGTAATAAAAACGGGAACGAAATATGCGTTATGTAATAACATATAATTTAAAAAAACATCTACGCACCATCGGCAGATAATGCCATCAGTAATTGGGTTGCTGCAGCTTGAAGTTTTACAGAACTTGAATGAGACTAAATGCGAATCACAAACGTTTACATCATCGTATAAAAAATTACACTAAGACAGAAACAAATAATGCGACGATATGGATGAGGCACTACCCCACAGTGAGGATAGAATGTTCAGTTACCTTCATTGCCAAAGCAACAGGCGATATCAGTTGACGAGTATATAGAACATCGTCTTCTTCTTCAGCTAAAGATGAAAGAAGAGATGAATGAAAGTCGTCTTATTTGACTTTTCGTTACTACCTCAGTAACGTAAAGTAAGCACAAAAGATTTCTCTATACACAAAGTTTGTAGACAATCAGAATCCTACGCTACTGATTATTGTGCAGGATAGAGAATCCTATTTTTAAAGTACCGTAAGGTTGAATATATAACTCTACAACGCTCTTTTAAAATCACCTAGCAAACTTTCTTCATCATTTCGTTAACATATTCTAATTGCAGACATCACCATAGCACTGAGCTCAGGAGTATTATGAACAGTGCAAGAACGTAAAATAAACAAATCACCAAACCTTGTGCAGCCAACGTTGCCAGTAATCTACAACCAGCTGTTTGGACTTCTTCTTTCGCTATATGTTTCCTCATGATGGAAGCTATCAATTTCTTTGCACCATTACTCACATCTTTCCCTTTCTTCACCAACTCATTCAAAGCTTTCAAAGCATTAGTTTGACATGTGGAGTTGGATTCATTGTCTTTCATGTAAGCAATCACAGCTTCTACTCCTTTCTCTTTCGGTACAGGCTTGGCCACTTTTTTCCCTTTTTTCCCTTTTACATTTTTGACAGTTTCGTCATTTTCAACTAATTTTGATCCACTAATTGCAAGACATTCTTTAACATAAGGGAGCTCCAACAGCTCTCTGGAAAGAAAAATGCGGTTCAGAGAATGAGTGGCATATTGAAGGAAGAGAATCCGAATCTATTAGCCCCAATGAAAGAAATTTTTCGGACTTATATGCAAACAAACAAAAATTCGAATTGTTTTTGTTATCGATATTAAAAAATTAAAAAGTATATTAACATATATGTTGATGTTTTGCCAGGGACAAAATTACCTTAAGGGGATTAATTTTCGCGGTTTTTACGAATTTTTTCCAAAAACGCGAAAATAAGTTTCAGCGAAAAGTCGAAATACCCCTGATCCGCAAAAAAAAGTTCCCATAAAATTTCCAAATCAGCCTAAACCGCGAAAATGAAATCCCGCGAGATTTTCTCCATTTTCCGAAATTTTTAATAAAACTTGGATTTACGTTAAATCCAGAGAAATTTTAATACAAAAGACAACGATATGTTTTTTTATAATCAATGCATTATAACTTCATTTATTTAGTATTTTGAAAGATAAGATAAAAATATATATCGCCTAATTCGCGAAAATAAGTTACCGCGAATTTTCCTTCAACACTAAATCTGCGAAAATAAATTGCCTTTTTTTTCTGCGAAATTTCAGCGAAAATAAGTCCCCGCGAAAATTAATACTAATAGCTATAGCAACTTAAAATTTTCAAAGACAAAACTTCACTCACAGTGCTGTTACTCTTTGCTGGAAATTTCTTCGAAGCATTGTTCTAATAATTTGACACAAATCTTTTGAATAAGTCTACAAACAAAAGGAGTTTATAAAGCATCACTTCTCCCTTCAGGAATCACCTAATACATACATCTACTTACCTTGCCTACTTGTTCTAGAGCTTCTTCTAAAACTTGAGGTGATGATTTTATTTGAAATAAAATCGATGATATTTGGGAAGCCTAAATACAAGAGAAAAACACATGCATAACTTTAAAACTTTGACATACTTTAAAAGAAATTTTAAAATAATCAAACAAAACAACTGTAGGATGTTCATTTGAATAATCTAGTTTTAACAAATAGATTTTGATACGGTAGGGTACTTATTATATGGATAGAGCTTAAAGGAGAGGTCATTAACACCAAAGTCACCAAAAGTCTATTATTACGGGTAATTGAAAAATAATCACTTTATGTATCAATGCATCAATGCAAGCATGTATCTACACTAGCTTTTTATTTTTTTTCTTCTCTTAATTTCTTAATAAACTCCTAATTTACCACTTGATTGGCAGACTCAGGTACTTTAATAAAAAGTGATCAAATATGTATGACAATTCAGTGCAACCTATTTTTCCAAATGCTCAAAGGTACCGAAATGGTAACGTTAAATTAACTAAATTAACTTGTAATCACTTACAAAAAGTACAAAAAAAATTTTTGTATCATGAAATGCAAGTTCCTTCAAACATGTTAAATCTAGCTTTGGTCATCTGGAAAAGGCTGGGCTTAGACAAATCAATGCCTTTTTTAACACAAAGCTGAATACAATATCTGCAGTATACTCACATCTAAAAATCCACAAGTAGCCATTTCTAGTAATATACATCCTAAACTCCATACATCTGATCTTTCATCATAACTGTATGAATATTGTTAGGGAAATTTATGCACAGAGTTTGCAAGAAATTGTGAGATGTATTTTATAGTGCATTAAGAAAGATGTTATTAATCATAAAATGAATACTTATTGATCTTTCTATTTTAGAAGAGAACTATTTTGGAGATCGCATTAAAAAAGGATACGGTCTTTCTAAAACTTCTGGAGCCATCCAATTCATGCTACCTAGAAAGATTAAAAGTAAACGTTAATGCATTTCATAGCTAAGCACTTCAAAATATTTTTAATACAAAGTCCCCGTAAGATTATTTTTTAGATTATAGATTTTAGATCATTTAGTAAACCTACCGACTGTTGTTCTTGTTTTTGTACGAGCGTCACCCATGATCGTAGATACACCAAAATCACCTTTAACACAACGAAAATTGTATATAGATTTCATTTTTATCTTAAGCAAACACTAACAAATAAAAAAAAAACAAGAAAATTAAACAGAACTATAACTGACCAATAGAAATATTTAAATCTTCAGTCATGAATATATTACTGGGTTTGAGGTCTCTGCAAAAGAATTTTACATAAAGTTAATACAACTTATGTATAAAAGATATAAGAATGCATGTTATGTATGTCAAACTGACCTGTGTATTACTTGTTTATTATGAACGAAAACAATTGCTTCTAACATTTGGCCAAACCATTTCTTTAAAATCTAAACGCAAAAAAATGTTATCAAAAATCTGTTAAAAAAAGTGCTTAGTAAATTAAAACCATTTTAATCTTATAATATTATATGTTAATTTGATTATATAATAAAATATATAACAAAATAGATTAAAATATTTTATGGTCAATTTAAAAAATAATAATAAAAGAAAAAGTATTGAAATAAAATATATTGGTCATTATCGTTATTGGAAAAAATCTAACTAGGTTTGTTAAGTAAAGTGAGTGTAAAATTTTTAATAGTAAATAATTTCAAGCATAGATATATCCTATGCAGTCCATAGCTGTAACTGAAAAATATAAGGAAGAATTGAAAATATTTTACCAATTCTTCAATAGCAGTACTTTTTGCCCTTTTTTGCTTTAAGGCTTTATCTAAGTCTCCTATAAGAAACAAAAACATGCACAAAAATTACGACAAAGCAAATTTATAGTTTCTTTGCGTTAATCATATAGTTTTCTCAAACAATAGAAGTCCTTACCCATCTTATAATATTCCATAACAATACAAACAAACATGGCTGATTCCTATAAAGGTAGTAGTAGATTTTATTTTAATGCTAAGAAACATCTAAGCTGTGATTTATTAAGATTAGATATAATTTCTCTGGAAGTATGACCACTACTTACGTCTTTGTCCCACGTCACAAAAAATTCTTTGTAACCACAAATGTATGGATGTTGTAATTCTTGCAAAGCCATGGCCTGAGTAAAGAATAGAATAAATAAGTAAACTATATATGAATAGCATTAAACAATTTGAGTCCTTTACATATGAAATTAAATTCCTTTCTGTTTACTTGGGATAGATTTTTACCCAAATTCCGATTAGTGTGTCATCTTACAAAGACGAGTAACCCTAATATATACTAAATAGTGTATACAAATTTTAGTTATGAAAACTGTGCAAGTTTGGTGCTACAAACTAATATTTATCAACCTCAAATGCTGGCCAGGTATAATTGATAAAGAGCTTGCTGTTGTGATTTCAACCTAAATCTTGCCACCAGATATAATTATTGTTATAAAGATATACCTCTTTAAATGCTTTGTTAGCTTCATTCTCATCACTGCATTCAACCTGTAACACAAATACAAATTTTATATTATACTTTTAACTTTTTCATACAGAAAGGCAGTATAATGATAGAAAGGCATTCAATAATCAATGTACAAACCTAATTTTTAAGTATAAAATAAATTTAGCGTCAAGCAATCTTTTAATCATATTATGCACCAGGATTTAGTCACAGAGAAAAATTACGTTAAACTAACATTAAGACCCTGAAAAGGTGTCTAAAGTATATACTTTTAAATTTTTTAAAAGGCTTTGCTCCATCCCAAAATATTTAAATTCAAAGGTTTCGAAATTATGATATCATAAGTAATAGCAAATTTTACCATTTTCTGCATTCACTCATCCCCAAAAGCTTAATTAAAACATTGATTTCCTTCCTTCCTTATCTAATTTTTTAAACAGGTAACTGTGTTTTAGGGAATTGGTTTAAATACATTTTTTAATATATGAAGTTCATCATTAAAAAAACCAATTTCCTAGTTTTTGGGCTAATAAACCTGTTTTAAGCTAATTAAAAGTGTCAGATACAGCAATCTACCGTTTTTCTTGTCCATTCTTCAAAATTACCTTTAATAGTTCTTGATTAGGTATCGTTTTTTCAACTTTACAAACACACTCTATTTACAAAAACCTTTAACTTTGTTTACTGGGGTTTTGTTTGTGCAAGGCAAGTGTGTTGTCAGCATTCTTTAAACTTTGCCAAACTATTCATAATAATCATTTAATTTATTTGTAGCAAAGTAAACTTTTTTTCAACACAGGGCTGTTCAAACTGAATTATTTTAACCTGTTTCTTAGCCATGGAAAGTAAGTAGAAAATCGGTCAACAAAGCGAAATGTGATTACACAGGCGAGTGAGTTTATAATCATAAAAATTTTATTGACAAACCTCATTGCAAAAAAATCCTAAACGAAGATCTATACATTAATCCATCATAATGTTTTTATTTTGAATAATCGAAAACAAATCTCCTTTAATGTGTTATAAATCTCTTTGAAGTCACAGGTGAATTAATAATTTACAGTGGTGAAGAGCACCAGGATCCCAATGACTATATGTGAACACAGGCCCGGAAATTTGGCAGAAACGATTGTTTCGTTTCTGCAACGTTTCCGCGAATCAAAAAAGATAGTAACGATAAATCGTTTCCCTTGGACAATATTTCAAATCATAATAATTTTATACTATAATATATATATACATACATATATCTATATTATTATATTTTACTACCATGGAGTACGTCTTGTCACAAACTAGAGCGATTATGAAATGGTTCTACACTTATTTATCGGTTTAAAGCTAATCGTTACAGTCGTTAACATATCGTTTCCGCAAGGTCTACTTCGCGGAATTGAAAAAACCTTTTGATCGTTTCCGTCAGCTTCAAATCACGGTAACAATGGATGATTTTCCTGGACTCCACAATTATCCAGGCCTGGAACAACAGATTAATTGAACTATGAATATTTGTGTCCTTTTCATAAAAAATATGAATCAGTTGAAAAGAAAATTCTGGAATGAATTATTTTGAGGAGGGTCCATGACTTTGATTGGGAGTTCTAGAGTATTTAATGCTCTCTTTAAGCTATGGAAATTTAATTACGGTCAGCGCTTCGCCAGACAACTCTCTGCAGCATCCAACAGCCTACACAGTGCGCCATCTCCCCAATTTCCCTCACATGGCTTGGGTTAACCCGGGGCTATGATAATATTTAATTGCCTTTAAGGGGAATCGAATCCTGGTCTCGCGCACAAAGTACCAGAGTGATAACCACTAAATTAGGTTGCTACTAAAAATGCAAATGGTATGGAGCTTAAACAACATTGTATTTTGTTCTAAAAAGACCAACGTAAACTTTCTCAGTGAAGAAAAAAAAGGAAGTGCTATTTAATTCGAACCCTGCATCTCATTTTAAACTATAATATAATCTGTTTGGACGTTTACTACACTTTACCTTCTTGAGAACATACTTTTTTCCATCAGACTTGTTATCAACTAAAAACACTGAACCTTGGGCTCCTTTCCCAAGTCTTTGTTGAAGCTAAAAATAAAATATAGCATCACAAAATGATATTAAAAAACGTGAGACGTTTGCTTCTTGAACAGCTCAAATTTTGTGGTTAAAAACTAAATGCCAAGATTATCCACATCATTTTGCTTCAAAATGTCTTGGTAAATCAGCTCCCTCCTAGATTATAATTTTCGCAGTCCTACAAAAATTACTAGCTAGCTACAGACCTTGTAGTTCTCCATGTCTTAGATTAGTTCAGGCAAAATGAATATTCATTTATAACTTGATAATTAAAAGATGAAAGAGCAAACTAGCAAACACGATGAAAAAGAAAGTAATCGCAGCAACCTAGATCAAAACCAAATGGGTTTCGGGTGAAGCATACAATCCGAGGAGATAGTCACTGAAGTGTTTGTTTACACTCTTTAACCGGAGAACGAAAAGTATACAACAATTCTTGCCTGTTACATGAACCTAGAACCTCATGGCCGAATTCGCGAGCATTCTGTTCTGTTCTGTTAGCTACGCTTCTTTTTAATTAAGTTAAAGTAAAGTTGATTCGTAAGTTGCAAAGAGCTGTATTTTGGGAAGATTTGGAGATTTCTTAAGATCGTTCTCATGCCACTTACATATCGTTTTATCCAATTTTCCATGATCCGTGTTGTTCTAACTTAGAACCCTCGCCCCCCTTTTCGCGTCAGACCCCTAAAAGCACAATATTTGATAAATAAAAAACTGTTGCCTTGCACATAAAATATGGTGTCACTGGGTTGATAGCTATTAGCTAGCTTTAGATGGTGAAACACAAAGATTTCTTCTACTGTCAATGAAAAACTATTTTTTAAGAATCTGTTTTCTTCATAATAAAGTCCCCTTATATAGCCAATAAATCATTTTAGCCAAACATAACCAGGGAGCCAAAATATATAACCAACAACGGATATTACGAAGAAATAATGACAGGGATGAAAAGAAATAATGGACAGGGGTGGACAAAGACAGGGGTGGACAAAGACAGTGGTTGGGTATGGCACTGCAAAGTCACATTAATACAGTTATCTTAAGATAACAAAATGTTATCTTAAGATAACTCTATTAATGTGACTTTGGAATGCGTGCATATTCACATTAATTTCCTGATTGTAAGATAACTCGAGTAATCTTAAGATAACATGTTGTAAATATACATTACCATTTGTACTTGAGACATGTATCTATGTTTTTCTTTTAAAATTAGGTTTTCATTTATGCAAAATAATTTGTCATTCTGTATGCACTCCTTTACATTTTGCCTGTCCCTGTGACTGAAAGGACATTTTATTTCAATTAGGAAACTTCCATGGCAATCACACTCTGCCACAGCATCAGCAGAGGCACCAAGAAAGGAGTATTCCTTATGTAATAGTAAACCACTTTTTCTAATTTGCAAGATGGTGTGTTCTGCTGCAATTTCTTTTTTATAAGTCAATAAAGCTGTAGCTTCGTGCTCTCTACCCCAATTTAAAGCAGGAACATTTAAGTTTTTTCCTGGCGTACAAATTTTTAAAATAAGTGATTGTGATGGGTTTGTAGGATTAGTATGTAGAATATAGTGTACCACAGATGCAGTAGTTCGACCAATATGTTTTTCCTTCCATGCCAAGCAATATCAGCTTGTGAAAGTTTCCGATTATGAAGTTCTTCATTTTTTATATCCCAGTCTATTGGCTGCTTCGATCTTGAATAATATTGCTCCAATGTGAGAGCAGGATTCCCCAAGGCTAAAAGGAAACATTAAAAATGTTACATCACTTAGGCTTCGTTTTCACTCGCGATTTATGTTGTTAAGGATTTTTCATAATGGCATGTTTTCATGACGTCAAACCGAATCGCTGAATAAACGTGATTCCACTTTTCTTGCTGTTCGCTGGCAGCACTGCATTGCTATGACCTGATATTCTTAGCTAGCCATAAGTCTACAGTCTAGGATGTACCATATGCCAATTTTAACTGTGCCTAAACTTGTGTGCTTTACAAAACAGACAGCCTAAACATCATCAATGGGGTAATTCACTAATAAGAAATTTTTGAAACGGTTGGGATATGACATTTTATGTATTGTTATATATTTTTGTAATCATTTATTAAATATCATCACCTTGTGAGTTTTCCTCCACAGATTTTTTCTGTTAATTTGTTTTACTAAGTTCTCCTATTGTCACAACTGCTTTTTGAGCAATGGAAAAAGATACACAGTGATGTTTAAATCAGCCAATACTAGCTACAAGTGGAGAAGTATTACAACTATTTCAATCATAAAAAGTGTTTGGGAATAATTTCAGTGGGTCTTGCATCGGAATAAGCACGTCGGCACGGAATTGAGACGTAAATCACGCAACTAGGACATTTCAGCAGGTTCATTTCTTGCTCGACCTTGGACAATCAACCACCTTATTCACCAGCATTTTTAAAAATTAAAGAGATGGCTTATAGTCAAAAACCATAAAGCTATGTTGCAGTTGTAGTTGCCACTAAGATCGTTGCTAGAGCCCTTTGTTTAGATAATCATGTAGTAAGGAAAGTATATCCCTATAATGATTTCTATGTTCATTTTTTGAAGATCTTAGCATTGTTCTTTAAACCTTGCTTGTTGTGAAAAACAAGTTGGTTTCAGCTGGGAATATTTTTTTAATAATTTGTTTGTTGTTTGTTGTTTCACCTTTTCTTTAAGTTTAATTTAACCTAATGCATCTGTGTGTATATTTGTCACACAATAAAAAATTAGATCTACGAAGTCATAATGCCAAATAGAAGCTGAATTTGAAGGACAATTCTTTTTGAATAACACATTCCTTAAGTTGATAAATTTTGGCGAGTATTAAATTTGGGGAATGACCAAATTAGAATATTTGGCAGGAATTTAATTTGGCGAATGCAAAAAATGTTTACTTTGGCGGGGATTTATTTTGGCGAATGACACAAAGAAATGAATTTTTATGTCTTGAAATGTTTTATAAATAAAATAAACGTATATGTAAACACAAGATTTACAATCCTTTTTATACTTGTATTTATGAAACTTGCTGTAAACATAATAAAAGGTTTGTTTTTTCAAAAAAAAAAAATTTTTTTAATTAAAAAAACCATATATATTTATAAAATTTTGCGGGGATTTAATTTAGCAAACGTTAAATTACGTTAAATTTGGCGGGTATTAAATTTGGCGAATAGTCAGTTATCAAAATTTCAGTGGGTATTTAATTTGGTGAATTTCGCCGAAATTAGCCAAATTCGCCAAATTTAATTCTCACCAAAATTTATCCACTTAAAGTATATCTTCTTTGCTATAAAGTTAAAATCAGTTATGTTAAACAAACAATTTTATAATGCTCAAACATTGCTTTTTGTTACTGTAGCTTGAAACTTAAGATGTCAGTGGAGATTACCTCACCTAGACAAAAAGTATCACTTCCGATATATGTATCTAATGATGAAAAGCATTTTGTCACACCTGGAGAAGTTATTACAGAGGACACAGGGTTCATGAAAGGTCATGGTACATATGCAGACAATGCAGATAGGTATGTTTCAGGAAATATCAGAGAAAATGACTGCATATCAAGAAAAATCAAGGAAAAGTTTAAATCTCCCCTCTCTTCATGAAAAAATTGAAGAAATTTTTCCAGATTAAGTTGTTGTTGTACATATCATCCTTGTTCATGGCATGTCATCAGTACAATATTCTTAATACCCAACATTTGATAAGTCAAAAAAATGTTGTCTTTTTTCAGTGCACATTACACAGTGTTACTGGCACAAAAAACAATGTGCAGGAACAAAGATTTCTTTTTTTAAAAGATTTCAGCAGAATTAGGAAAAGTCAGGAAAAGTCATGGAATTTGTTTGACAAGATTTGCTAGAAACATTGTAAAGGTAAAAGTGTTTTCGGCAGAACCTGTTTTGTTTTTTTGTTGTCTTTTTTTGTAGGAAACAATATCTGTTTTATTGGTAGAGCTATTTTTTATTATTAAAGAGACGAAAGGGCTTTCCAGAAGTTTTGCAATTCAGCTTTCTACAAATTTCTTTGCGAGTCAACAAAAGTTTTCTTCTGATTTATTTTTTTGTATTTTGTGGTACAGAAGCGAAACTCCGTGAAACTATTTCCACATGAAAAATTCTGCGTGAAAAACACTTTGCCTTACTTTTTGCAGGGATAAACTTTTTCGAATTTTCCGAAAAAGGCAAAAGTTTCTTGTGCAAACATTTTCTTCTCTTCTTCCCTTGAAGTAATAAGAACTAATAAGTATAATACATATTGAGCTTAATAAATATAGTATAATTGAATCTGGTCATTTTATTTGCAAATCAATATTGCTCGACTGACTTTCCGTCTCAATTTATTGCCTGTCGGTTTTTTCTAACTCGATTATGATGGATTGATAATTCTCATCGTTGTCGTCTTATTTATCATCGGCAATTAATCACCGTATTTATAAGTGCAAAAATCGTTGTATCAACAACCCGTTTTTTTTAGCATTTTAATAACAGAGGGACTTCTAATCTTTAAACTCCTTTCACGCTTACGCATTCTATTTATTTTACAATACTTATTAACATGAATGAAGCGAAAATATGCTTACTAGGAAGCCCTAATGTTTCTTTAAAATGCGAAATGCAAAATACTGTGCAAATAAAAAAACACTTCGTTTTTAGAAATTATTTGTCGGTAAAAATTATTTGTCGGAAAATAAATCGGTAATAAATATTAGCCAACAAAGCAAAAATACGTCACTTTTTATCGACGAATTTTTTACCGATAAGGTATTTATTCTGGAAATTTCTTGTACTTTAGTTGTTCCGAATTTTTTGCGACATGTTTATTTAAAATATGAAATCTGTTTTTCAGAAGGAAATTTGAAGACGTTTCAAGGAAATTACAAATAAAGTTTTCATTGGAACTAGTTTTGTTAAATTTTTGAAAACAATGCACTTGCATTGTATTTATGGTTAATTTCAATTTATTTGTCTGTTGTTTTCTAGACTAGCAGCGTCTGTGGCTGGTATTGTTGAGCGTGTCAACAAACTTATATCAGTGAAACCATTCAAAACAAGATACAATGGCGAAGTCGGAGATGTGGTTGTCGGGCGTATCAGTGAAGTTGGACAAAAACGATGGCGTGTGGATACTTACGCGCGGCTCGATTCCGTGCTTCTGCTCTCCGCTGTTAACTTACCAGGAGGAGAACTGAGAAGGCGTTCAACAAAAGATGAACTTCTGATGAGAGATTATTTAGTGGAAGGAGATTTAATTGTTGCGGAAGTGCAGTCTCTGTTTGCTGATGGCTCTTTGTCACTACACAGTAGAAACTTAAAGTATGGCAAGCTGCCGGAGGGTGTACTGGTTAAAGTTTCTCCGTCGTTGGTACGACGTTGTAAAACACACATGCATAATTTGCCGTTTGGTGCGACAGTTATATTAGGTAACAACGGTTACATCTGGATCGGACCATTGATGTCAGCTGAAAGCGACTTATCATCCCGAAATACGTCACGGAAAAGTGTCGGTATATCTGACCGACATGTTATCGCTAGATTAAAAAACTGTATAACTTGTTTGGCACTTTTTGGCGTCCAGTTATATGACACCAGTGTGACGTATGCGTACGACGCGTCTTTAAAATACGAAGTGAAAGAACTGTTACGACCTGAAGTGCAGGAAGAGGTTGTCGATGTTACGCGGAATAATCTTGCTCAGCATATTTAAATTAAATGTTTTTGAAAGAGAGATGTGTTAGTGATGATCCAACAAAGCGATTCAAGATATCGATTTTATCTCTTGTTTCGAAGCACCTTTTTGTGATTATATATACGGATTATAAAATTTGACAATGTACTTTGATTGGTGAATCAAAAGAAAATGTTTTCTGGTCAATGTTTAGGAAAGAACAGGTTTGGTATCTTAAAGTACGAAAGTGTTTATTTGCCGTATGTGTATTTTATGGACCAGAAAATTATGACGTCATATATTACCATAATGTTGATAACTTTTATGAAGGCCCAGCCCACATGTTACACGCGCGCATCCTTTTAAACGACTGCGTATTGAAACAAGTGGCCGCGTGTTTGCTGCTGATTTGTCAATCTGGTCTGCACAATGTTGTGTGAAAATAGTTGCTAAAATACGCCGAAGTGCTGAACGCAACAACGGAACCCGGATAAAGCCGCATTTCCGGTTTTGAGAGATATCTGCTTTGGATAGATTTGATCTGAAAAGTGATTTATTATTGCGTGAAGGGTCTAGAGAATTGGCTGGGCAAAATAGAGGAAATACTACGTAATATTCGCATAGGGACGTTCCTAAGCTGTACTTATATTGCAAGGTATCAATGGTCGAGTTTCAAAAGTAAGTAAAGAGTGGACGAGAAAATTTACTTTTCTTACGCGGATTTTTGACGATCAAAATGTGAAAAAGTAAAAAGAAGTTTTAAAATAAAAAAAGTTAAAAATGATAAAAAAGTTTTTCAAAAACCGTAGTGAGATTTTTAAGATTTTCATTTGTGAATAGTAAGGAATCAAAAAAGTGGTCAGTATCAAAAAAAGGATAATTCAAGGCATAGGTTATGTATTTTTCATTTCATAAAGATCAACTTGATCTTTAAAAAATAATACGTGTCTCCCTTATTAATAACCGTATTATGTTCAAAATGGTAGTCGATTTTTTACTTGTGCTCGAAATAGTGACACTCGGGATATGTAGGACAGGTAATAATCTGATGACCGGAAAATATAGGACGGGCGAACACGTGGATAAATACAAGGGCTACTGACTAGTCTCCTATATCTCCATAATAATATCCGTATTTTGTCTCTGAAAAAAGTAGTTATGTCGTAGTTTTTCTTTCGCATCTCCAACGAAGTTAACAATTCGTTGCAGGCGAACCCCGTGTTTTTTCCACGGGTTAACTTCTATATTAATAAAACCCGTATCCGTCTTTTGCGCGCAAGAAATAAATTTTTTTTCACGAGCTAACGGCTAAATAAATAAATATCTTGGGATGTTTTCCTGAATAATAAAAAATGGATTAATAATTATGGCTAATCTTTGCATTTGGAAAAGTGTAAGGTCTGCAAGGTAAATAACTTAAATATACTAAAAGAGTTACCTAGATGACGTCCCCGAATTAAAAAAGACGGAGGGTCCCGGAGACGACATTGGAAGTACGAAGTCTCTATATCTTGATATTTTTGTTGTTATTTCAACTTCTCCCACTTTTCTCAGAGGAAAAGTGGTTGTTTTAGTTTTCCAATATTTGTAACATCTCGTGTTTTCTACAACAACCTCACACCCAATCCTTTTGCATTAAGATTGAACTTAGTGGTACAACCTTGTAAAAGAAACAATAAAACGAAGTTGCTGATTTTATAAAAAAAAAAATTCCTGCATTACTTCATGGCACAATTTTGGTGGTCAAAAATTTTCGCGGATTTTAATTTTGTGATTTGACCTCAAATCGCGAAATTAAATTCCACAAAACTTATCAGGACGTGCGCAATCGCGAAATTATTCAATTTTTAGTCAATTTGTTCCTCAAAAATAAAGAAGAAAGTTTTGTTTTAGATGGCCTATATGCAGAAATACCATGTTCAAAACAGGTATAATAAGATAGATGTCAACCTATCTAAACGACAATTGTTGTGGGTGCAGGTAGTGTGTCCGGAGCTGATATAAAAAACTTTGTATGTCCTTGCAATTAGACAATGTGGAGTTTTCGCGTTTTCCACGACATTTACTTTCACTAAGGAGAAACATGAACTGTTGGGCCTTCAGGCTGAGAATAAAGAACATCCACCATTTCTTTATATCTTTACCTCAGCGTATAACGCTGATCGCACACCATTTATGGATGTAGAGAAGATTAATTTCTTTGTCAATGAAAAAAAATGGAGAATGAAAGGTCCAGGCGAGTAAATTCGAAATGCGTTCGATTTATGTAAATAGGATAACGGTGATGATTAATACTGAACTTAAAATCTCTGTAAAATATATAAATTTATTCCCGCGTAATTCACTGTTGTTTTTTTTTTGACCCCTAAAACTGCAAATATTTCTGACAGTGAAAATTTGTGCCCTTGTTGTTACGCTGTTGTTTTTAATAAATTTTATATAAAAAGATTTTATAGGTTGTTTAAATTGGTCCCATTTTGGTCCCAGGTGGTAGGCAACCACGCAGGAGTTAGTTATTTCCACCTGTTTCTTAATTATTCATTCAAACTTAAATATGTATTGCAATGGCTCTCCACTAGTCCTTTGTATGTCGCATTTCGTGTCACACAAATTTTTCTTGCAGACATACAGGCAGAATACGGCTATTATTAACATAGAGAAAAACTTTTATGGTGCGAATATAATTGAAGATATTAAATCGCATTTTAAATAAACTTTATTCTAATGAGTTTTAGTAGAGGCCAGTCTGGTAAGAATTACTTTCAATGTATTTAAAAAGATTCATGGAAAACCGCCTACTTTGTGATAATTTTTGCGCCATTATGAAATATTCCCGTATCTGTGTGGAACTTCAATTGGTTGTTGAACTCTAATAACCTATTCTGATTGGCTGTTTGACGTCAATTAATAATTCCAATTGGCAGTTTAACTATATCCACTCTATTGTTCACACAACACCAAACCGTGATTCTAATCAGCTGTTCAACTCCAAACCATGAAAAAATAAAGGAAGCGAAAATATCACAAATATATATTTTCAACTGTAAGTTCAACAACTGGGTCATCAAGACAATGTCTTATTTTTAAAATTTTGAAACTGATGATATGAGAGCACGTTAACGATTGCGTTATCAAAGCAAACATGTGACGTGTAAGCTTGATGAGATTTTCGACCGCATCTCAGTCACTTTGACACTGTCTGCCCATATAGAGATTATGTTACAGTTTGGGTTCATGAAATATCAACACTCCTTTGTCGTTCCATTATATTAGGATTTTGTTTTATGGAAATCAAGATGGAGTTGAACCTGAAAACAGCAAGATCTGTTTACCCTGATATGAGCAGTATCAACGAAAGACACGTGACTGTTCCAAAATAAAAATTAAAGATCAATGTCAGGTAAATCACGTGACTAAATCACATACCCTGATCAAATCCAGACATTTTACTTCCGTGTAGGCAACCAGGATTCCTAGGAACATGACAAAACATGGGAAAACAGAAGAGTAAGTTGAACAAGATTACCGCTAAGTGATAAAAATAATTTTCTGTGTGCAAAGAATGACCACTCTTATTGGTTGGCTACTCCTTTTGTTATTAGCTCACGTGGTCTATATCGGGGAAACCACATTTTTCCTCAATATTTCAAGCGAATGGTTTCACAAAAAACGAAATTTTATTGTCCCATCGTGTTCAACCTGTTTTTTAACACAGTGTACCAAACTTTATAAATAACAAGTTTTTGGACTAAATTTGACCTGAAACTGTATCGAGGTGACAAATAATTAAAATTTCGACATTATCACCATTATTTTCAGAAATTATAACTTTCAGAAAAAGTACCCCAGTTAGTACATTGATTTCTGGAAACCACCCAGGGCACATGTTAAAATAAACCAATAATCTGTACAAACGAGACATACTTGAAAGTGAGGCCAAAAAAAAAACGATCTTACCAGGACCGTAAGATTCCGTTTTAATCAATCACTTCTTCTTCAAGGCCTGATTTAATTAGAGCAAAATTCGAAAACACGAAAAATTTAATACCTTTAAAAATTTACCCCGAGATTCTTCGCAAATCTGACGAGGATGCTGCAACTTTTCGCGCGAAAAGCGTAGTCTGACTTTGAAACACAGTTACTCAAAAAAAGGCGGGTAAAAACAGATAAGAAGATAAGACATTTATTAGCAATAAAAAATGGCGGATAGGCTGGAGGATACATCTTTATAAGACAATACGATTTAAAAAACAAACCATGTCTTGATTTTTTGGCAGAAAAGTTGTTATATTTGTTTTCTTTTGGTTTTTACGTCGTGGATAGGTTTTAAGCACCCTTGTGTTGATAGTGATGAAATTGGAGATGTTGGAACGATGTTATGAGTCACAAGCTGTCGCGGTTTGTAAGTTTGTGTGTGGAATTACAAAACACCCATTTTTTTAAATTGTAATTTTAAGTATCTCTTTTTTTTTGTTCTGTTTTGGAAAATTACATCAGTAGCCGTGTTTGACTTAACATTACTTTTTAACTGTACTGCATTTAGAATTTGCAGATTTAAGGCAATGTTGTGGCTGAATTATTGCCTAACTGTATATGCAACGAGTTGTCATATAAATTAGCACGAGGAGAGAGTTTGTGCGATTTCTTTAGAGCGGCGAATTTGATCACAATATAGATGCAATTTTAGGAAAACAATCTTATTTTCATGCAGATTTTGTGTATAATAGGGGAAAAAACCATTCAAAACTGCTTTATGCCTTTAAAAGAATTCACCGTATCTCTCGTTCAAGTCGTGTGAAAGATATCAAGCACGAAAAAACACAACAGTTAAAATTTTGAACAGTAACCAAAACGTTGCATGATTTCAAAAAGTTAAAGTTGCGAAATCTAAATATATATTACTATATTTTTACCAATATTTTAGCGTATTGCGTTAAGTAATTTAAAAGATACTACATTCAACCCTTAAATTTATAGAGAATAGTGAAAAAGGTTTTTAGGGTCCAATTCAAATATACAACAATCAGTTTCTACAAAAATTACTTTAGTATATAGTAGCAGGTCGCTCTGATAACAAAACATTACCCTATAAACTCCAAACATCAAAAGTTTGCTACATTACAAAAATTTACAAAAAACAAAAATAAAAACGCTGTTTTGGTATGTTGCTTCCTGCTCTCTCCCACAAAATTTAAAACGTCAAAAAAGGAACAGTTCATGAATAGTAGTAACAAAAAATCAATTCTTTCGGTGTGTTGAACATGGACCTACAACACGGGTTGGGTTCAAACCCCGGCCGAGTCTTGCCAGAGACTATAAAAGTGTGAAACGATCCATTATGCTTACGCTTAACATGAGAATAGGATTGATATCTTAGGCAGTTGTCTAGTTCATCAGTTGCCTTCTGAACGCGAGATTATTCTGGAACATTCAAAGCGCTGAGTAGACATAACGAACTAACTAAAACATTCGAAGAATGATTAAGCGCATGATATTCGAACTCTACTAAACAATAGACCTTTGTTTTGTTTATAATAGGAACCTTCGGAAAAGAACATTCTAGAACATTATTTTTAGTATATATATAGACAGAAAACGGCATTTGTCAAGTTAAGTTAAAAAAGTTGTATTATGAAAAACGAAATATAAGAAGTTATAAAAACAAGGCTAACACGTTGATCTGTCGCAATACCTTCTGTAGCTGAAACTGTCATCGAAAACGGTGCCACAGAAGAGGCTATCCTTAATAAGTAAAAGTAATAACAAAAGAAAAATTAATTATTAATATTTTTTACTTTGGTATAATTCTATTATTTTTTAGTTTTTACTTTATTCTCTTTATTCAATGCACCCAGCAAAGGTGTGAATTAGTCGTTTTGGATTTTATTAGAATGAAGTCAAGTATTTACAACATCAGTACACACACACATCAAAATATTAATAAACGCCTATAGCACCAATCAGAACTTTGAATAAGTATTTAATCGCCATCCACTTTTTAAAATTGGTCACATTTTTGACTAAAAATTTAACGCCACGTTTCTAATCACCGATTTTCTGATTAGTGTCTCCATTCTCATAAAGTATCTGAGCATTTTTTTGTTTTACAAAATTTAAGTGACGCATGCAAAAAAATTTTCCTTTATCGTGATCGTAATAAGTTAATTATTGCGTTACGTGATTTTTTCTTTTTCTTCTCTTTTTTTTTTTTTGAAGAATAGAAGTAAATACTTCTTCAATTTTAAAACACGAAACATCAATTTGATTAAATTGTGTTAGCTTTTGAATCCTAACCCCGTACAAAGTCACATTTGCGTCAGAACAAGGTTGGAATGCCGACATGCGATCTATTAGACATAACTCGTGACCACTCCACTTCGAGATATTAAAATGGAGGTCTATATAAAAGAGGATTAATTTTCTCTGCTGGCAGTTTCAACACCGCAAACGATGAGCAGCAGGTGGTAAGAAATCACATACAACGAAAAAACGTCGCAAAAACGAAGACATTTTAAGTTTTCCTCAAAAAAGGTTAAGCATCTAAGGGTTTATTTCATTCATCCACCCCAGAGCTCTTTAAGATAAACTCAAAAGTTCGGGGTTTTAATTTCAAAGAGCTCTGGGGGACGAAAATGGGTTTATTTCTACTTTTATACAACTTTCATTTTGTTTTTTAGAAACACAACTTTGAAAACCATAAGGCTGGTACTATAGGTACTTTGAACTGCTAACTTGCAAAATATTTAGAAAAAATAAATATTAATAAGTTGACATTGTCCTTGTTGACAAGCATTGCCACGTCTTAATAAATGGGGGTGAAGGAGTAATAACAAAAAAGCATGGGTTTGAGGGAAAGTCTTGTTCTTAATACTTTTCCTAAAAGTATTTACAGTCAGACATACTGAATGAAATTAGTTTTAATTTTGATAAATAAGTTTTAATTTGATTACCAATTAAACAGTTAAAATTATTTGCCCATATGTCAATAAAATGATTATATTTTTACGAGGTCTTTTCTTACCTCAATCCTTTGATAACACGAAGATGAAAAAACAGAGAACGGTCCAGGCCCTGGCATCGAGATTAGACCCTATAACGGAAATTTGTCTAAAAAATGTTTGGAATTGTCGATTCGCAAAAATTAATTTTTTTTATCGCATTGTTTTAAGCATTCTTTTAACTGTCACGAGGAATTTGAAGAGATGCTTATGCGCGGTGCTTCTCAAGACGCATATTATCAAAATCAAAAATTGTATTGTGAATAAGCGTCTGTATTTGGTGATGTCTGTGATATGAGATCAAAATGGTAGAATTGAAAGTTACAAAAAATAAAAATTTTTATGTAAAATATTGTGTTTTGTTTATAATTGAAAAATTAGATTTTGGTAAGATGATGATACTTGCAAATAAAACATAAATAAATAAAATGATAAGTAAATAACATGACGCACGTCTGGTTGAGAAAAACGAAAATAAATGTTTTTTATAAAAATAGCTGTGGCTATTTTTAGCATAACAAGAGCCGTTTGGAAACAACCCAAAAACAAAATATTAATTGTATTTCAATTATTTTGAGAATGGTTACAAACAACTTGTTCCCTGGTAAAACAACCCATAATAATTCGATATGTTTATATGGGTTTTTATAGAAATAAAAACTCGTATTATTATTCAGCCTCGTTTTCGCGTTCTGTTATAAATAACTAGTTGTTAGCCCACCGAAAAACGCCACGAAGAATTGTACTTTCGAACCAACATCGTGTCCAGAACTTTTATAAGTTTTTTCACAAGGGACGGAACCTAAAATCCTAAAACGTCCTGGAGACGAGGTTACTTCCAAAGATGCATCCTATATCGCAATTTTGTACGTCCTTAGCACGGAGCTATTAGCACAAGGTGCCTTCGGCAGCCATTGTGTGTTTTCTGCCGCCGGCCTCGATATCAAAGAGGCAACAAGCCCTGGGGATGAGGCTGCACATTTTTTGGTTTGAAGAAGGCATAAGAGAAAGCATGCCTAATCGATACTTTTTGTGCCAACCTTGTTTCCAGGGAATTTTGGAATTTTCGTGGTGGCAGGTTTAGGTTAGTGTCCGGGGATTGCTTGTATTTTCTCAGCATTTTACTTACCAAGCGCTTGCGTACTTCAAAAATTACAAATATTCTAAAGGCGATCACCAACCGCTGACTAACATGACTCTTGAAAATGCTACGTGTTAAAAGCTTTTATATCGAAGTTAAGAAAGTTCAATTTTTTGGCAGCGTTTATGTAAGTTTTTACATTTTTTTTGCAGTCCAGTGGCAGCCCTTGGTACACTACTGAAAATTAATAAATTAAGATAATGTATTCTCACAGGGTGTGCAAGACTTATAAGTGGATTTAAAGAGCTCGTAATCGCTTCCGGACATATATTATATCATCTTGGACAAATTTTTGATTGACAGTTGAAGATGTGTGAGAAAAAGGAAAGGGTGTTATTGTGAAAAATCCTTTAGTTCTTTTCGGATCCTCATTTCCCCCTTCAAATCCTATGTAGAGATTAGAAACTAAAAATTTAAAGTTAACGTTTGTTGTTATCCTGCTAAATCCTCTCTTAGCAATACGACTTAGACTCCAATCGTTCTTGGCATAGTAGAGAAAAGATCTATTATTTTGTATTCATCCTTTAGGAACTGAATCGTTTCATTAGAACAACCGCTATAATTGAGTTAATTTAAATGTACTGCAAATACACCTGCGACACTAACTTTTATTAGATCATAGAGTTCCCAGTTCATAATACTTTCTCACACGACTACCAATCATGCACTTCTTATAGAAGAATATATTTTTGTTTCATTTTTTTTTTGTTCTAACTAGTAATTACATTAGTTTTTTCATATTATAAAAACAATATTGCCTATTTAACCCTCCTTCGTTTATTAAAAATCTTCGGCGTGGAATAAAAAACCCAAATAGTTAAATGCGCTAAAAGAAAGTTTTGTTTAAATTGAATTAAGTGGCTTTCAAGTTTTCTAAACCCGCGCACGTGACGTCACAATACAACCTGGGGACGAATTTGATGACGTCATTCTGATTTTGTTGATACAATTGTTGTGTAGATGTTTTCATTCTGTTCAATGGTTGTCAGGAATGCAATAAATGAGGCTGACTCGAGTTGTAAAAGGTTAATTCGTGTCACATAGTGAGAGAAGAAGAACGAAACTTGCTCCAAGACAAACAGGTCAGTAGGAAACATGAGATACATATCTCGTTTGCATTTCAATGAAAACATATCTCGTTTGCATGTCAATGAAAACTCGGTTGCATTTGAATGAAATACATTTCCTCCTCATGTGTGCTTGTTTATCTTCGAATTTCTTCTGTTTGGATCTTCTGCTTATTATTTGTAGAAAAGTAACTTTCTTATAAAAAACATTAAATTTTACGATTTTGTTTTTGAAATTTTATACAAAATCTATGTTTAACCTTCAACATGTTTTTTTTGTGTAGACTCGTACACTTTTACATAGTTGTTTAGGCTAATCTCAAAAAAAAAGTTTGGGAGCGTGTTTTCTCCTTTAAGTTAAATTGTGATGGACGTAAAGATATGAGTCGACTTGCTTTCTAGAAACAAATTTAGTTACGCTGTTTCAAAAGTTTAATAAAATTTTATACTTTCTTAAGTAATTTTTTTACCTTAAGAATTTTTTTTATCTCGTGTTACAGATCAAACAAGTTATATTTACAGAACTAATTGAGTTAAAAAAAACATCTGTATAAATTCCCAATGACGTAATCTCGTGCCCAGGCTCTTTAGGCTTGGCATTCCTAGGTAATTTGGTCTAGATAAATTGCTATATTCCTCCTCGATCTTGAAAAGTTTTCAAAAACAATTTTTTCTGCCTATTACGTTTTTATTCGAGCCGGCAGCAGAATTTCGCTTGAACAAACAGAAAGAAACGTAGCGATGTCGAAAATCAAATAGGTCTGGGACGAGGTTGCGAAATGGTATTAAAGCTCAGAGTTAACCTTTATTCATGACCGTTTTTAACAACGAAACAGGAACTACACATTTGTCAATTTTATATTCCTTGTCAAATCATGGATAAGTTATATTCCTTCTTTTCTTTCTTTTTTGGTTTTTAAAAATCTCTCATTAAACTTTAAAACTTAAATGTAGAGAAGCGGTCATTTCTGCGCTTGTTTCCTATATTACTCCTCTAAGTTGAAAATAATTGAATATTTTTTTTAAAAATGCCGATATTTTTCCAATCAGCAAATTGTACGTTTAAAATAACTTTTCCCACATCAAAAAAATAGCTTCTCAGTGAGAAAACGTTAGTTTCGCTAGTAGTTTGAAAGAAAAATCGAAAAGATTTCGTGTTGGCTTCATCGTCCTAAATTTTGACTGTCCAGATAAGCGGTAGTGTTACCACTGTTAGGTAATTTTTGGTTTATTTATTTATTCATTCATTTGTGTCTTGTGTCTTTATAGAATTCATTTTAGGAACAGTGAGTTTCTGGTGAAATTTATATGAACTTATTGTGCCCAATTTTGGCTCGTTTTTAAAAACCTAAATTCAGAGTTTTAGACTGACGGTGCATCCATAAGTAAAAGCTTAAGAAAATCTTAAAAAAAGGAAAGAAAAAATAAATAAATATATCTGAATTATTGCCTAGTAGATTAATTTTTGCAAATTTTTTATTTATATTTGCTAAAATTTGTCTGCGTGAATTAATTAAAAAAGGAAATATGAAAGTACTGTGAATGGCTTTTTTAAATACATATCGAGAGGTTTTTTTCCAAAAATCTTCAAAATAGTCTGTATTCGCAAAAAAACTTCGAATGACTGTAAACTGGTATTCGCTAAAAGCATGTTTTTAAAGTTGCGAAAAGCTAATCAACTTAAAGCCACAAATAGTGGGAAGGCAGAACTATTCTACGAGTCCTCTAAAATAACAGTTTGTTATAGTTGTAAACACGGCTTAATGATATCGACGTCTAACTCATGATTTTTATTTCTTCCTGCTTTCGTTGCTGCTAATCTGAACTTCCCACGTGAAATGTTTCATCCTCGTCCTCAAGATAACGGAGCGGCCGCTAACAAATTAATCAAAAAGGCAAAATGCCCTGGGACCGTTATTGAAACTGCTTACTAGTGGCTCTTCGCTTTAAGGAAATTTTTTGTTTCACCCTAGTTATGTCCTCCTCACAGCTTCTTTTTCACTTTTTGTTGCTGGCGCGAAAGAAGTAACCACAAACGTAGAAAAAAACCCTGGGAACTAGATTGTTAACTCTAAGAAATAGACAACATTTGATAAGCAGAAAGAGTCATAACTCGCACTTTCTATAGTAATTCCGTGATTGCGTCTATAACCTTTCCAATCATTGTTTAATCAAATTAAATGTTATTTTATAATTAATTTTATATAAGGCTTTTGTGACCGGGATATTTAATGTCATCCTCATCCAGCTTGAAACATAATTATTCCATAAAAAGAATTGTTTTCTCCACAACGTGACGCAGAAACTTGGACCAATACTCTACATCATCTATTCAATTTCAAAATATACATTTTTTTGGATAGGATCCTCTGATTAAAAAATGGCGCCATGTTTTTACAATGCAAAATTCTCATACAAACCATACAAACAGTTAATACATACACGTAATACGAAATAGTTCTCTATAGGTATAATTAAAGATTTGGTGTAAAAAGACAAGTTTTGTCAGATACTAATAAAGTATGATATTTATTCAATTTATTATTTATGTTTATAAAGCGTTGTGTATATATTAAATGATTCTTTTCTTTTTTCTTTTATTATCTGTTATCTACTTATCTGAAGAAAAATTATTTCTTCGCTTTGACGGGAGGGGGTTAAGGGATTGTGGGAGGGATGGCAGTTGGTATGAGCGGAACCTCTGCTTCGTAATTCGTTTTACTTTAAAAGCTAACTTTAAAAAAGCTTGTTTGTTTTTAATTTCAATTTCACAAATTCTCAACATACTGAAATATTATTTTTTTCTTATTTTTAACTGGGTAATACCCCGACAGCTTCATAGAATATAGTTGAAGAATATCTTATGGGAAAACAGACAGAATAAATCCAGTATCCAAGATAAACAAAAATACTCTTTGCAAACAAAATAACAGTTACGCAAAAGAATTTCGACAATCCCTCACTTCAATAACCCTCTCAGGTTTTCTTCTTATTTAAGGTTTGGGGCAGGACTTAAATGACCTCTTGCCAAGAGGTCATTTAACAATTAAGTCTAACAAAATTGTCCTTCATGGGTGAATTGATAAAAAAAATAATATATTAGAACGATAAAATATCTGCCAACAATAAACGAACTTTTTTTTCTTTTATTTGAACTAAAAGTTTGATTGTTTTTATTTTGTTTTCGATTTTCCACGCTGTAAACACTGCAAAGTTTAACAGACCCTGGGAGCTAGATTCGACGATGAAAAAATAAAACACAAAAATGGAAGTAACGAAGATAATAGAGTTTTAAAAATAGTAGCTTCAATTTGTTTTGTAGATATAAAGCCATAATAAAAATTTCACTCCGCCTCCTAGGTCAGACAGTCGAAAGAAAGTTTTTTGTTAAACTCCACTACTGTTACTTTAGTAAACAAATCCATAAGTGAATAACAAAACATGAAAACCGAAAGGTGTGTTTATCATTAAAAACTGATCAACAATTAAAAAATTTGATATAATTTGATATGATGCGGGTAACCCATACTTGCCACGCTATTTTTATCCATAGGGATTTGTCAGTTTTTTATTTATCAAGCATGTTTTTATTGTTTCTTTTCAGACTGTTATACGTTATGAAATCTATCGCGAAAAAGGATTTTAGTGGCCTTGTATTTTAACATGATCTTTAATGTTTTTCTTTTACCCCTCTTTTTATAAATATACTTTTTTACATGCGGGAAGAAAGAGAAAGAACTAAATTCATTCTCAGGAATAGAGAAGAAGTTCAAGCCTCATTTTTGTAACTCTAATTAGGAAGTAAAGACCAAATAAAAGTATTTATTTAAAGCTGGTTTTGGGCTATGTATGAAACTGGTTTATTTTGATAGAAGAATCTTTTACGCTGTTTTTCCACATAAGTTAGAGAGAATTTTACACTGTCATGGCATGGAATTAGAAAATTAAAAATTAATGTTTTCTTCGTCTAAAAGCGCCTGTGCTGTGATGAAAGGACCTTACTTTTTATACACACATTCGGTAAAAAGGCCAAGAAACAAAAAAATGTAACCACCTCATCATTAAGCCTACTTTGTCGGTCTCTTTTATAATATTAAAAATTTAAATTTAATGTTTCTTACAAACCTCACGTTTTGTTGAAAGTGTGTATTCCTCCAGCTTGAAGTTTTTTACGCAGTGACACTTCAAATTGAGAGCGTATTTTACAGAACAGCTGCTTCGTGTGGTAGAGACCATTAAAGGGGAGAAAAGTTTTTATTTCGAGGACAATAAAAAGTGCAAAGGAAAAAAAAATTAACATTCAGTTAATAGTTAATTGCAAAAAATTTCACAACCTCGTTCATAGAGGATTTCGGCTTTTTGATGTTTTAATGGTCTGTGATAACGACTCAGGGGCATGGAGATCTTGGGAACGAGGTTGAAAACATTATTCTTTTTAGATAAGATTTTTTTTGTTCTAACTTAACAGGATTCGAAACATCTTCAAACAGAATAAAAAAGTAACAAGAAAGATACAAAGCTTAATGTCCCACGTATCGTGAGAAATATATTTCACACAATTTTCATCTTCTAGAAAAAAGAAATTATAGAATAAAAGCGTCAAAAAAAAATCTAATTTATTCTCCAATTGTTCTAAAAAACTTTTTCTAAAAAATAAAGCATGTGGCAAATTACAATAATAAGGAGCATCCCTTAAAACTAAAAATTATGAAACTTACAACAAAGAGAAAAAACGGACTAGAAAAATAATAAAAAGAACTGGGATATACTTGATAAAAGTAATTGTATATATTAATATCATATAAGCTGTTAATTTAATTATTCAATATAAATTTATATGAGCCATATGTCATGATATTATCGATATAACGGTACAACAGTACCTTATGTTAGAAATAAGTGGCACATACTTTTATCTGTCAGCTTCTCAATCGGTATGATTATGTAAAACACTCACGTATAAAAACAACAAACATGTTTGGAATTTTAAGAGGTTCTTTAACGTATCTATTCAAAAATTGTCATAGAATGTTTAACAGACGTGAAGGCTTTGTTATTCTTCAAAACACTTTTTAAAACCACTTTCTAAATGACTAAAATCGTACCCATTGTGTTACAACTAATACTTGTGTGATTTTAAGTAGGGGTCCTGGGAACTAAGTATCAATGCAGTGAAACAGATAAAACGTAGGCCTTTAATTTATTTGTTATTGTGTTTTTTAGATACCGTTAAAAACGCTTTGAAGAATGGAGAACTTTACTGAAAATTTTCAAGAATTTTGTTGTGTTTACAAAGTTATCAATCGTCTGTCGGAAAACTATGACGCTACCGAATTAAATCAATCTACCGGTATCTGCTTCAACGAAAATGGGTTCGATTATTTCCCGAAAGTTATACGATATATTAAAATGGATGCTTCTAAGTACAGGTTGGAAGATTGTGACATAGTCGAAACATGTGATGAAGGAGTGGAGCCAGTAAACGTTGTGTATATAGTGTTTTGGGTATTACTGCTTCTACTGATCGTGGGAAGTAACTTACTAGTGATAATTACAGTGAAGAAAGTTCTTTATTTGAAACAGAACACAACGAATTTTTTCATAACTTCGCTGGCTGTTAGTGATCTCCTTGCTGGCGTGTTTATCATTCCAATAAAAATCCACTTTGCTTACCACAACCTACATTTTTGTGCGGATCAAACGATATGCAGCATGTATGCAACCACGGATACAATATTCTTCTCGATATCCATTACCAATATATTCGTCATAACCATCGACCGATACGTAGCCTTGACAAAAACGTATAAATATCCCACCTTGATGACGTCACATCGTTGTAAACTCTTGATTGCAATGGTTTGGATATACGGGTTCGCGTGGGGCCTTCTGAGTAATCTAAAATGGGACGATATCTCAAAGCGGTCCAGTCATATATTTGATTATCAGTGCATGTCTAATCAAAATTTTTTTTATATTTTACTTATTTTTTCTCTTGTATTTTACATCCCAGTAGCCATTATGGGAGTACTTTACTTTCGAATTTTTACCATCGCTCGATATCACGCGCGTAGCATATCGAGAAACAATGGTAGCTTGGTGAGTAATAATAACGATGAAAACGATGGACATAGCACAACTTCTTCGCTTGAAGTTTCAAGATGGTCGCCTGAAGTTGGTCGTCTTTCCCATTCTGGTCATTCAACAAAAATTCACGATCGGTTGCAACTGAGAAGCGCGTCCAAGTCACATCAAGTCATACAGTATAGGCGCTTGTTATTTAAAGCTGTGAAAACTATAGCAACAGTGTACGGAACATTCATTCTATGTTGGTTCCCTGTTAGTATTCTTTCTCTGATATTGTCGAGTTGTATCGAGTGTTTCTCTAACATTAACAAACGGTCGACTATTGTTTTTGTGGACATACTTCCTATCTTAAACTGCGCTTTGAACCCATTTATCTATGTCATCATAAACAAACAGTACAGAAAAGCTTTCAGCGAAATGCTACAACACTTCTTTATTTACAAAGTCAAGTCACCAAAGACGGAGAGCGCCGTCACTATGCCGACAATTACCCATTTGTAAACAGAATTAAAAATGCACTGATTCATCGAATTACCGCAGAGATGATATAATTTCATTGCAAGGACAAAGTGTTCAAAATAAGCAAACAAACAAAAACAAACAAACAGGGGATGCCCTTTTTTGAGAATATAGTAAATTATATACGATTATATTAGCCTTAATCGCTGTATTTGCATCAAGGCTGTAATTTGGCGCAAAAATTGTGGGTTAAAAAGCGCCGTTTTTTGTTAAAAAACATTTAAAAAAATTAAAAAAAAATTAGCAAGTGGTTTCAACATGGTAAACCTGTCAATATAAAAAGAGTTTTGTTGTGGTTATTTGGCTGATTTTCCATTTGTTTTAACGAAATTGGATTACCTTATTATATATAATAATTTATAATTATAACTTACCAAGCTTGTTTTGTAAGCTTCTAAGGTTAAACACAATTTAGTTGTATATATACAACCTTTTAAAATCTGAAGCTTATTTTTTATTTTTAAATGTAACAAAAGTTTAAATTATTTAAATTTTTACGTTCTACGATTTATTATTTTATTTTACTTTACTATTTATATTTATAATTCGATAATATATATTTAACACATACTAGCCTCGTTTCCATGATAGCTACAATACTACGCGAGGAGCCTTCAACATATGTGAGAGATACACAATGTGTTCCAGCCTGCTAGTTAATACATAGTCAACACTTACCTTTCTGTGGTAACCTCACTCCCAGGAATTATTTAGTTCGGACGAACTTTAACAAGGTTTCGCCCAAACATGAGCACTGGGACGAAGTTGCTGCCTGTGTGTATGTTTGTATAGTTTGCAAATCAAAGAATGTCGCGTTGCAACGACTTAATAAATACTGGCTATGTTTCGAAGTAAACGTACAGACAAATGTCTGTTATCATCTTCTTATTTTTCTAGTTAAAAGTTGTGTCATATGCCAAATATATATAGATGTAGCTATATCTGGTTTTATTTTTAGATACAGTAAAACTATTAAAATGACGAATTTGACTTTTACGAAAATGTTCGATAATTTTTGCTGTGTTAACTACGCGATGAAGACATTTGATATGACGAAGGCGAAAAACATCTCAGATATTGTGTCACCAACAAGTCATTGTTTTGAAGGGCTTCACCTCACAGAAGAAGAAATGTTCATCCATATTATCCACTTTTTTCGGAATAAATCATTTCCCTTCAAAGAAGAGGACTGTTTCGAGGATCCGTGCGAACAACCGATGACGTCATCAAGCATAGTATACTTTGCATTCTGGGTAATTGTTATGTTTATAACAGTCACTAGTAATTTGCTCGTCATAATAGCGGTTCAAAAGACACCTGCACTAAAACAAAATATAACCAACTGGTTTATATCTTCTCTCGCTTTGAGTGACTTGTTAGTTGGGGCATTTCTTATCCCCATAAAAATTCACGTAGCGTACCACAACTTGTACTTCTGCGCAGGACAGAAGGTGTGTTTGTTTCACATGAACACGATAAACGCTTTCTTCGCTGCATCGATCACAAATCTCTTCTTCGTAACGGTGGATCGATATATAGCATTACGGCATCCGTACAAATACCCAAGCTTGATGACGTCACGTCGCAGCAAAATTCTGATCGTCGTTATTTGGATGTATGGAATAGCTTGGGGCTTAGCAACCAATGTCAACTGGGATGATTTCAACCTATCACCGGTTCACATTCAAGCGTATCAATGCTTAATGAACCATAACTACTCCTATATATTTTCCGTCTACGCATTTGTTTTTTATATCCCTGTTGGAATTATGGGAGTTTTATATTACCAAATTTTTTCCATCGCTCGTTTCCACGCTCGGAGCATATCCGAAACAGTTTATTGCGACAATAATTCCGTTACTTTAAGCAACAAGTACTGTAATGAAGAACATAACAACAACATCATGTTAAATAAAATTAACAACAATAATAACAACAACAACAACAACAACAACATTAACAATAACAACATAAATAATGACGACGAAATTTTTACCAGTATTTCCATCGTAAGCAGCACATTAAATAAACAAGGGGGAAATGTATCACGTGACACTTGGTCAGTAGATACAGACATTTACGTTGACAAATACAGCACGACGGCAACAAAAAGTCCGGTAGGTCGTCGAAGCTCTTCAAAGACTTCACAAGTCGTACAATATCGAAAAATGGTTTTTAAAGCCGTCAAAACAATTGCAACGGTCTTTGGAACATTTGTTGCTTGTTGGTTGCCAGTAACAACACTTTCCATAATGGCAGCAGTATGTGATGAAGGTTGCTTCAGTGAGAACAGCATGTGGGCAATCATTTTTTTTGTTGACGTTCTACCTATTGTTAATTCGACGCTCAATCCGTTTATCTACGCCGTTATGAATAAACAGTACAGAAACGCTTTCAAAGATTTGTTAACTTGTTCCAGAAGAAAATACTCGCTGAATTAAAAAAAAAATCAATTATGCTTTGAATCGCTTATGACAAAAATAACAAACACTCAACCCGCGAGGACTTTGATTCAAAACATTTCTGCTTTAAAATTATGTTAAAATTTCAATATTTACAAATTGTAAATAAGGTAGTTTTTGAATATTTTTTACGTTATAGAAAATAGTTTTATTTTTAGTGGATTTACTAGTTTTTTCTACAATTTCTTTAGTCATCATTTTTTAAATTTATAACTTGTCATGTTACATTGTTGACAACTCAACGCATGAATGGATATCGTTCAGCTTTTTGCTAATCTTGTGATCCTTAAGGAAATAAATTATTGCTGAGACTAAATTTCTGGATGTTGCACATTCTGCAAAATTAAATTTCCTGCTAAAATAAAGTATTTGTTAAATTAAATTTTTGCAAAATTCTACAAAGGGGGCTACCGCACATTAAATAGCCCCAAAATTTGTTCCATTAAATTGTAGTCATTTTAGAAAACATTTATAATTTTTTTTAAATATTTCTTACAAAAATTTATATGTTTGTATATATATATTGTATAAAAAGGAAAGAAAATTGTATATAATTTCGTATTTCAATTTTGGAATCAAATAAATATACTACATAGTTAAAAACTTTTTTCCTTCTTCAAAACTTTTGGTAACTAAAGTTAGGGAATTGGGGATTTGTTACACAAGACAATCTAACTTTCTACAGTCCAAATATTGATTTAAAAGAATACTATCCACCCCCACCCCCATTTTAATAACACCACTTCATCTAACTCAACCTCGGAACCAGGGCCTGTAGCGTTTTATGATACAAGGATACGTACGCGTTTCATCCTCATAAAAAAAACAGGCCCGGGATCGAGGTTGCATTTAACTAGGTTATAAAATGTATAGTATCTGCACAACCTCTTCCCCAGCATGAAGCAGTCGGCATGCATAGGCGTTGAAGAACCCTGGAAACGACGTTGGGTGAATAGTTTTATCATGCAAAAATCTTTTTTTTAGGTTTTTGGTAATTATGATCGCTTTTTAATTAAAATATTTAATTTGGGTCAAAGAAGGAAGGAGGGTGTAAACCTTTTTTTTTGGATATTTCGAACAGGTTTTAATATTAGTGATATTCAACATATGCATAATGTTTGAAGTAAACGCCCCTTTAAAAAAATTGAGTTTCTGATATTGCTTTCTGATATGTGACCAGTAAGTGAGTAAGAAACTTGATTACGAGATTTATTAAAGGCAAATTTTAAATTCCACATACCCATGTCAAAGAAAAGCTAAAGAACTGCGAATTGTCCGCATATTTGTTTTCTGAGATACCTCTCTTACTGCGTCGCCGATGGCGTGGTAAAATTTTACTTTAGCTGCGGTGTAGGCCGAGTAACCAACGTCAAAAATCATTATTAGCATTATGGAACAATCCGCCCAATTTGGGCGTGCTGATGTTAGCGAAAATTAGTGCCGTTTAAGATTTTGAATCTGAGCTAATTACACGAGTATTAAGGCTGTGAACATTGACAAGAGAACTTTGACAAGCTTGGAGTGTGCAAATTACTAATCATTCCGAAAATTATCATGAATCTAGAAAGTGATATTTTTAGAGTAAACATTTCGTGTGTAACAACAATCAGTAATTTACTTAAGGTTGCTATCTATTGAAGCATTCAGCGCCGCAGTTTTGCAGCGCTTAAACATCGGCGCTAAAAAATACTTCATATTGCAGACATTAAATATGGCAGTGTTTTCTAACTATTTATTGGCTGCTAAAAATGTTATCCATCAGCAGACGTTTGGAAGTGATTTGTCCTAACTTCAAAAACTGCAAAAATACAGGAGCCGCACCCCAAAAAATTTAAATATGCATGCCTAGATTCTAAATGCTTTTGCCGCCAACGTAATTGAAGTTGGCTTTTAGAATTTATAATACAACAGTTAATAATATTAAGGCAGAAATACCAAAGAAAATGTTTTTAAATAATGCTTTGGCGTTTGAGGTTTAATATTATCCATTTTCAATTTTTTTGAATTTCACGAATAGATATAGTTTCAAAAAATTTCACGAAAATATATTTTAGCGAATAGTCAGTTTCAAGAATTTAAAGTGATAAGACAACTTGAAATTCCTTGTGAAATAACAATCAAAATGCTTAAAAAATACTACACTGAGACTGTTAGAAAGGAACGACCTTGTACTGGAATGATTAATTGCCGCGGGGTTTTTTTAATGTCCATGAGGAAAGAGAAAGATATCCGATCAAAGGAAACCGGCAGCTGATGTTAAAATACAAAGACCAGAAAACACGCTATATAAATCTGATATATTTTCCTACATATGCAGTAAGAAAATTCAATTGCAAATTGTCTTTTTTTAAACAAAACCAATGCTTTCTCATTTTGACACGAATTGCAACCAATACGCTCCTATCATAAAAATTATTTATTTAGATATTTAACTAAGGTGCACGCGTCAAGACTCATTTTTGCGAATGCCGAAACTGACAAAAAAAATCTCAAGAACATATTTTCGCGAATGGCGACAGTGGTATTTCGCGGAAAGTCCGAAAATTTAGTTGCACATTAACGTATTATCGTGGTCAAAATTCAAGAGTTGGAATTTGCCTGAATTTTATAATTTTTCGCAAAAAGACCTTCGTTATGCGAACGGATCAGTATTTTTAAATATTTTCTAAACTATTCACTGATATGCATTACACACGAGAAATAATAACTCATTTTGTTTTGCCTTTCAGTTCACCCTTTTCACACAGCATGGTTGCGGACAACCATGCTGTGTGAAAACTTTAGCACAGGAAGGGTCTTATAAGGTTAAGTAACTTTGCAATGGTTTCCCCTTGCGTGTTAAGGTGCGAAGCCCAAAAAGTGTTAACTGCTAAACTCACAATGTCGCTAAACAGTAAGGCCAGCGAATTCTTGGAAAAAGCATATAATTATTTTTTAACGGAAGGCAACGTGGAAGAATGGAAATTATTTCTTTCTATCATTGTTCGAATACGTATTGTTAAAACCTGGTAAGCAGAAGATTTAAAAACTTCTACTTGTAGCTCCTCTCTTTAATACAACAATTTAAAAGCCAGTTTGTGTAAGAGTGGAGCAGTTGGGGCATCTACTGATAGTAATTTTTCTCTCCCTTTTATTTTGAAATAGGTTTCATTACCAACTGAAACGAAAACCCCCCAAAATTTTCAGGTTCAAAATTTAACATTGGCGAGTTATGGTCAATTTATTACGTGTCCGATAGAAATGCGTTTTTTGCAATTTTGCTTCTCTCTAGATGAATGTGCCTTGATGGTCACAACAAATTTCTTTTGAATTTGTTAGTATGTTGTGTGTATATTGGATTTGAAGAAAAGATTCACGTGATTACAATGGCGGCACAAGTTGCCGAAAACTTTGGTTAACTTTGGAGCCTTTATCTGAAAATAAAATGGCTTTGATCAGTAATAATACAAACTGCATCTCAGGAATAATGAAATATATTTAAAAGGCTATACACAGCTAATCATGAGTACCGCGACTTGTCCTTTTACCTTAAACTTTTAGAAGTTAAAGAAACAGATACAAAATGTTTGACTACTCTATTTTCTTCTTCATAGGAAAGACCTACGGTTAGCTTCATACAGCGTCACAAAATTGTTGATAGATTCACCCTGGTTGGTTTATGAGTTTTGTACATTTCTGCCATTTACTTTACGCGTTGACTTGCTGTACTTTATCCGCCAGTCGAAAAAACTTGCTTACCCAGACGACATTGCGTTTATTTATAAACACAGGACGCACAAGTGAAATTGGTGATGATGATGATGATGATGAAGAAGTTTTAACGCAGAAACATCTCTCTTTTATCATCAACGTTTTCAGAAACTTCTCACAAGGACATACTTAATTCAAATCCATGACGTAACCACGACGATGTTAATACGGCATTTGAAATGACAGCGTCAACACTGTAATTGTATATTTGAAATAACAGCGTCAACACGGCAATTGTGTATTTGAAATAACAGCGTTAACACGGCAATTGTGTATTTGAAACAACGGCGTCAACACAGCAATTGTGTATTTGAAATGACGGCGTCAACACGGCATTTTCGTATTTGATAAAACGGCGTCAACACGACATTTGTGTATTTGAAAGGACGGCGTCAACCATTTACCGCATGAACATTGTTTGCCTGTAAAAGAATAAATTATTTCATCCATCATCTATTTGAAACAACTTTATCATCGCAGAAATGTGTCGCGGTTACGCAGTTCTTATGAAATTCGCGAAAAAAAAACACGCGAAATTTGGTAAAGCGCGAAAATTAAGTCACAAAAACTCAAAAATTTCACGAAATTTTTAGACAAAGTAGCCATAAGAGTTAGATCAATAAAGATGATTAAACTGCCACCAAAAAACTTATGACGTTATATAATTACCTTATTTTGTTCTTATTTATGAAATTTTTTCCCCCAAATTTTTGTTTTATATAAAAAGTGTCTTGGTTGTTAATCGAGCTCTATAATTTTGTTCATAAACAATCGAGTCAGAGAATAGAAATGATCACTAGCAATCAAGGTCTCACCTGCCCAGTTGTACGCACCAAGTTTACCACAGCATTTGTAGCAGCATATCTAAACCAATAAAGAAGCCAAAAGCGTCATATAAATAAGTACTACATATTTCATGGCGAGTTTCTCACATTCTGCACATTTGAACTGCGACATAGGTAATTTGTGTAAATCATACAGCAGCAGGAATAAGCAGACCAAATCATAGTTGGTCATATTACTTGAATAAATAAATTTACATCACGTAAAAGCAAAGTTCACGTGCGATGGAATAAATAAAAAATGTTTCTCGCACCTTATAAACGCAGTACTCACATTCAACACTGCATATTTACACTCAGGATAACTACACCGCACCAAAATAGGACAGGGTTACTTTCAACACAAAATAAAGATGACTATAAAAGGAATATGAAAATCAACCTTCCCCTGTACTTCCGACTGCACACGTTCAACCATCCAGTGAACTGGCTCCAGTAAATGCCAAGACGTACAGTTGTCATGACCTGTTTGGACATCAGATGAAGTGAATAAGTCAGACCTATAAAATGATACTAAGTGATTTTTGGAAAATATAAAATGGTTTAGTATACGAAAAAAAAACCCATCAAACCTGCATAAGCGACATTTCAATGTTTGGTAAGTGTGGTCTAAAGAAGTTTGAAAACAGCCAATCAGATGTTCAATAAGAAAGGTCGAATCTAAAAAAGAAAAACAAAACTACTGATATATAATGAAATTAATAGGTACAACCAGCAAATCCAACATGAATTATGTGACTAAGATGTTGTGTCGAGCGAGAGTGGAACCCGCGAATGATTCATCAATCGTGAAATAAAAATAAACGAGTGAAGAATAAATGAACAAGAAAATATACCTAGTTTGTCTAAATTCTTTTGTTGTGTTATAAATTGTCTGTATGCAGGACATGTATTATTGATCTGAAATCCCATTTGTTCAAATAATTTCAACTGAGCCATAAAACCAGGATTAGGTCTAAAAAAATATACAAACCTCAGAAACTTTGTAATGGCTACTCTCTTTACATTCTTCCTAATGTTACTTTGAATTCTTTAATTCTCTCAAAGCAGTTTCCAAGTCGGTTATAGAGAAACAGAATGATAACACACATATAAAATTTATAGAGCTCTTACAAAGCTTCTCTGTGTACTGATTGGACAGACTTTAAAGCAGCGTCAAGAGGTAACGATTGGGTGTGCATTAAATATGCAGTAACTATGGCAACACTTCGGGACTGTCCAGCATGGCTAAAAAAATAAATAAAACGAAAATACTCTCAAAAAAGCATCTACCCATATTTTAAAAACTGTTCTGAATAAGTCAGTTTAAAAAAATAATGGCAGTTAGAAATAGCATTTCAAAACTCCACACAAAACTCCACACAGCAAAGTGAAGAATACATTATAATTTTTTAACCAAAAAACACGAAACAAAAATTCCCAGAGTTCTCCTGTACTTAATTGCACAAACAAAAAAAGAACAAAAGGGTACCGTACCAATGCACAAGCAGTTTGTTTTCGGGTTCGCCTAAACTTTGTTTCATATATGACAAGCAAACTGCAATAACATCCAGCATGTTAAAGTTTGACACATCTAAAGCATAAGTATATGCAGTGACTAAACCACTACGCCGGCTCTCCACCATCAGGTTACACTTATCCACATTCTCCATAATATGCTTCTCATGTTCAACAGTATCAACATTCTCCACAATATGTTTCTCATGTTCAACAGTATCAACATTCTCCGCAATAAACTGTTCATGCTCCACAGTATTTTTAATAAAACATTGTCTATCACTTTCCATTACACTAGCACCATTCTCCACAACAAACTTTTCATGTTTCGCGCATAATTTAAAACAACACTCTTCAATGTCCACCGTCAATACGTGTGTGATGCATTTTTCTTTTAAACACTGTTCACAGGATGCTGCTTCCCGATCGGACACAAAGAGTTGTGGATGAATTTGAAAACAAATCATGAAATTTGTGTTATCTAGAAGAAATATGGAGAAATATGTTGAATACCATGATCAAAAACGTTACCATCGGAAAACAGCAAAACAAATATTTAAAAAGAAAATCCGGATTTTCATAGTCGAAATAGTCCGTCAATCATAAATAGAACCAATTTCTACTTTTGGCAGCGTTGTATGATCTCCTAAGGCTATCAAATTTATGATTCCATCGTGTGAAATGTTTCTCATAGTTGAGACTAGTGAATTCACTCAACAGTATTTGGGGTGTGGTCGCGAAAATTTACAGGTACGATCAATGGCGACTACAACAAAAACAGAAATACAGTTTACTTCTTGTAACTCGAACCTTGAGGGACCGAGGAAAAATGTTCGAACTTAACGAATGTTCGAGTTAAGCGAAGCTCCTGTTAAGTCGAATTTAGTCAAAAATGAGATTATAGTTCTAGTTAAAGCGATTTTAGCAAAAGGTGGGGCAAAAGTTATAGGGAAAAGGTGTAATGTTGGCGATGAAAAAGGCATGCAAGTCCCTTGTAAATTGTATTTACCTAGAGAGACAACATTATCTATCTATACTACATCAGGAGGTAATGGTAAACTAAAAAAAAATTAAAATCTGCATTTATCTGGTCTTTGATTCCCTTTCTCGAGTAAAAGCTATCCGAAGAAATAACCCTCAGGGGAACGAAAAATGGGTCGAGTTAACGAAGAGACCCAAGAAAATGGTTCCACAGATTATCTAGTTTTTGGTCTTCGGGTTACAGGGAGATAACTGTACCTTAATTAATAATTATTTTATTAAGAAACATTGAAAATGAAGTGAAGTATGATCTGATGGCATGCAGGCAAAAATTTGTTAGCCACAAAGTCACGTCACAAAGTCAAAAGTCACAAAAGTGACGAAATTGAGGAAAAAAATAATTTCGCCAAATCTAAAAGTAGAAGAACGTCATCAAACGTTTCCTATCGAAATATTTTCTTTAAAGAGAAATCCTAGTGTTTGGAAGCCAAAGAAAACACTTCGTAACTAATTACAGCTACAATATTTGTGTTTTTTTGTTTTGTTTTGTTTGCAACACACTTTAACATTGAAATTATACCTAAACTTTTCATCCGATACAAAATTAGTGTTTTAAGAAAAGTGACGAATTCTAAGGTTATGTAGCCTTTCACTCTTTTCAATCACAGTGACAAAAAAATGAAAATGTTATTTCCACTGCCGAGATGGGTTAGATATATTTACATACATATTTATTTTTTCGCGACAAAAAAACAAGCAATAATAAATGCAAAGCCACACAACTTATTTTTAAGAATAAAAAACTGATCCTACTGAAAATGTTAAGCTTAGGAGAAAAGCCAGAGAACGTTTATAACTCTGTTTCACTTCGGTTATTTATCGTTAAAAAAATGTTGAAAACGTTCTTTTTACCTTTTCAGATGTCTCCTGACTATGTAATATTTTATCAGGATGTAAACACAACGAATCTATATTATAATGCCCGTATACGTCTGTATATGTCTGTCAAGCAAAATGGTAGCTTAGCTGCGACGGGTGAACCCGTGGATTTTCCACGGGCTAACGACTAGTTATATCTAATTATATACACATCGTAAAATCCATCAGTGCCGTAGAAGGCTGATTTATTTTCTAAGGGGAGGGGGTCTTAAAAATTAGCACCCTTTGAATTGTCGGAAAATGCAAAATTCAATAAAATCAGTGCAACAGTTTGTACGATAAAACGGGGGGTAGGGCTTCTTACGGCAGTGAAGTCTATATTTTCTAAAAATTAAAACAATATTAAAACCTAAAATTTTCTATCGAGCTTTAGAAATTCTAATATTTGATCAAACGATTTTTGTCCATGCATTGGTACGCGTTGTGCTACGCGATTAAAAAACTTTTTCCTCAGAACCACAGGATCAACATCACTGTTGGTTTTCTTCGCAACTTCACTCCAATTTATATCAACCTTCTGCGTAATATTACTAGAGTACAAAAGATCTACAACTTTCGAAAAAAATGCACTACGATTCTCGGAAAATTTTCTTCCTTCTATTTTTGACATCTGCGTGTGTCGCACCAAACAACTGCTGTCGTATTTCTTACACAAATAATTGAGGTAACGTTGGCGACATGCACCTGAAGTCCTGGTCCCAACATGTTGTGAAACAAGAACCCAATTAATTTTTTCTCTATCCACATCTCCATTCTCATCCTTGGCCAATTTATTTACCGCCCTCAAAATCATTTCATCCTCTTTTTCACTAAATCGAGCATGCTTGTCATTGAAAGAAAGTTCTTTTGGAATCGCTTCTCCGTCAACGTTTATCACACCTTTCAGTTTGCTGAATTTGCTTTTAAGTGAGAGTGAAGGGATGCCCATTTTCTCACTGATCAACGTCCAGTTACTACCGTGAGTTTTTTGAAGCTGTATTAACTTCTGCACTTGTGTTTTCGTAAACACAACTCTATCTGGCTTCTCACCGAGCAAATCCTTAACCTTTAACCGAATCCGGAGGACGGGTCTATTAATGTTTTCGGCTAATTCGCACATCATCTCACGACTGTCTTCGCCTTTTGCATGTTCAAAATAATCCTTCAAGTCCCTAATGTTATAATTCTTCACAAATCGTTTCATGTTTTCGTTTAATATATCGAGTTCCTCCTTTGTCCACGCCCCGAAATTACACTTAACGCCCGCTTCTTCCAACTGCTTTCGAGTGACTTTATGGTTCATAAGAAGGTCATGTTTTTGCAGGGAATTGTTAAAAAACTTAGCCTGTTTCACATACGACTGTTTGAAGCGTGATACATCACCAGTTAAATCAATCACCTCGTTTTCTTTAACCTGTTTTTTCATCGACAAGTCCTTCAATTTCGTTTTCTGTGTGATTTGGCCAAGCGATTTTGAATTTGATACGGGCGTTGATTTACTAACTGATTCTTCACTTGCTTTAGAATTCGCTACTGATTCTTCTTTCAAAGTTGGTGAATTCGTTTTAGAGAGACGTGAAACTACAGGTGCACCCGATCCTGTTATTTTGATGGTTTGCGCACTTGGTGCGGAATAAGATTCAGAAGCAGTCTCTGCGAAAGTTTCTTTATCGGATGCGGATAAATCGTTTTGATTGCTAACTAACTGTGTTTTTGGTATACTTCGTAAACTTGGTGTGGATTGAAAAAATGTGGAAGGGTTGAAAGTTATTTCTAGATCATCAGTAGGCAATGACACAGTAGTCGACGAAACAGTATCACATAAAGGGACTTCTTCTGGAGTAACCTTAAAAAGCAAGTCAGAATATGTTTTATTACTCTGCAAATTCTGTCCGCAAAATCTTTATTGTTACCTTATAGTATGGTTTATAAAAAAGAAAACTGCGAGAATTTGCACCATTGTCCTGGATAACACCAAGAAAGTAAATTTAAACCGATGGCGTTATTTTTAAAAATTCTTACTTCTATTTTTTTCTTCTTCTTCTTCTTCTTGTTCACTTCATCGCATGTCAATTCATCTTCTTTATCATCAAACTGAACTCAAAGCAAAAATAATTTAAACAACAGAACTTATCAGAGTAAAACAACAACAACAACAACAACAACAACAACAACAACAACAACAACAACAATAACAACAAAAACAGCTGATTAATAATGAAGTTTCGTAATGGAACATCCAAACTTGTAATATAATCCCAGTAGCCTAATAATAGGGTAGGGGTGTTTCGCAGAATTTCACCACCTATCGCCATTTGTTAACAATCCCTATATCAAAAAACCCAGAAGATCCACCTCTTTCCTATTATAGAGATTATTATTATTAACGGTTTATTTGTAAACGAGTTTTCATTGCCGTTTCTTATTAGACTTCCTTAATTATCCATATTGAAAATAATTGTTAAAAGAAAAAAACTGAATCAGCATACCTGTTTTTTCTTTCTCTTTTTCTTCTTCTTCTTTAAGTGATCCATTTTTTCTTCCATCTCGGCGTTATTTCCTTCAGGATCTTCTTTCTGTAATACAGAAAAATCAAGTTATTACAACAACTCTACATAATTAATGACTACTTTTACACAATAACGAAAGAAAACGCGCTGATAAGCTGACACTACAAATTTTTAAAGTCCAATTAAGCTTGGTTGCACGTGAAGCCTGACACCCCTCACTATTATCGTAAATGCCATTCCTGATGCAATTTCAACGTTTTCAAAGCTTTTTACACCAATTTCGTTATTTTTTAAAGGATTAAACGCACACAGACAACAAAAATACTTCGGGCAAACGTAAAAAAAACCTAATATGGCATCACTAAACAATCTTATGGGAAGGAAATATTAAAAGACTGTACAATGAGTTGCTACCAGACAGTGTATCATAAACAGACAGAAGTTTTTTCAAAGCTTTATAATAAAAAACGATACTGAAAGTTTTCAAGGTCTGATCTCAAGGTTTTCAAAATGTTTTTATGGTTCTGAAGACACCCTAGTGCCGTTTTTCGATCATTTTCCGAATCCGACTTAAACAAGATATTTAGATACATTCAGAAACCGAGGACGTTCACATTGATAGATGAAGTTTATATCTCAAATAACACATGACATTTTTGTTAATGCGAACATAGACCAATTGACGCGTGTTTAATCAAGCTATTTTTTTATAAGTTTTTATAGTTATATAGTCTTATAGTTAATTTTAGGATTTATCTCAAAAATTTTGGGGAAATTCGGAGAAAATTTCTGACGTATTTTATGCTTCAACAAAATTAATTTGATGATTGAATGAAAACAAAACACCAATATTTATCAAAAATCTACCTGTATCATACCTTCAAAATAAAATATCTAATAGAATACAAGGTGCTTAGTCTAAATCTGAAAATAATCAAACTGTTTTTAATACACCGGCCTTATCGAATTCCTTGATTATAGGCTACTGCTGAAAATTTCTCAAATTATCATAAAGCCCGTAACCCATTGAGTATGGAGTGTTTTCATCACAGTTGGTAACCACGTCATACAGACTAAAAAACGCACCATCAACAAATTTGGAATTTTTAGGAAAATTAAAAAGCTCAGACATTAAAAAAAATCGGACACAAAAATCCGGACAATTAAATTTGTGGACACACATTTGTTCGAGAATAAAAATGTCTGAGATTTTTCAAAGTTATTGTAACATGGGTGCAATTTCTTTTTGGGAAACAAATAACGAAACAAAACACAGCATAGTAACATTAATCAGGAATATCATGTAAACATCATACTTATCTCTGTGAACAATAATTTAAATATCTTACCTTAACGTTAACCAATTCATCATCAATGTCGTGGTCTTCATCAGCATCACTTTTCTCATAAATCTGCATAAAAAATTATTAAATAAGTAAGACATTTGTTTACCTCTTCGTTGGTAACAGTGACCCACAAGGCTTCTGCGAGGGGCTTCCTAGTGCATTTAAAGCTCCCATTTGAGCTACGGAAGTCGTGCAAGCACAGCAACCGCGCAACTAGACAACAGCCTAAGGTATCAATCCTATTCACATGCTTAACGCTAAGCAGAAAGGATGGATTCACACTTTTATAGTCTTGCGAATACCAGTACCCTCCCAATAAACTTTTTTATATATTGGCACAAAATAGACATACCACACTACTACGTCTCTTTCTTGACTCGTTCGTCACGTCAACTTCTACAGAGGATTCCTTTGTTTCATACTAAAGAAGACGGACAGTTAAAGTTGCTTTCATTTATTATTAATTCACATCACTTATACATTGTTTTTTTGGCAAAACTGTAATAAATGAATAGTGCCCCGGACATAAACTAGCGAAAATAAAGACGGAATTTTGAAGTACATAACAACAAGCAATTGATAAACTCTTTTCTTAGTTAAGTAAAATGCACTCCAAACTTGCCAATGTTCACAGCAGACTTAGGACTTCCAAGTTTTTTCGGTTAGATCCAAAATCGTAAACGATACTAATTTTTGGAGACCTCAGCAAGCCCTACATCTTCGATTTTTCAGACCCCTTCTGGGTCGTTGACCGGATTGTTTTAAAATAGATATTGTGGAAAGTGCAGCTAGTACACTTTGGACTTTGTTCACTTGGCGTCAACCCTGGCCTACCGGTTGCAAAGTGATGTTGTTTGGTCATTTTTAGAAATAACCAAAGACAGCCATTTTTACAAATATTATTTCTAGGCTTGTAGAGTTAGAATTTGTTGCAAAAATATGCTTGCTTTACTGCATGTTTTTGTGCAAAAAGTAGCATAAGGTTAACTTTTATTCAATTTCAGGTTTTCATGAGCCAGTGTCATGCTTACATATAAAGAATGAAGTTAAACAAAAAAAAACCCGACACTTACACTCTCTTTATGTTTCTTCTTTTTTGAACGCTTTTTAGTTTTCTTAACATGAGTCTCATCATCTCCTTCTTCTTTCTACACAGGGTAAAAAATATACTTTTTAATTCAGGCCTAGTTAAAGCAGAGTTAAAAACACAAGTAATCAATAACAGACAAAAATACATAACAAAATCGTTTGACATGCAAAGCTATAAGTTTACACAGGAAACAGATTCTTCCAACTTAAGGTGTGATACCTTAATAAGAAAAACTGCACTTTCTGTAGTGTCATTCGCATCATCCCCTTCAGCTATTTGATCCTTTGTAGTTTCACCCCAACTCTACAAAATAAATGTTACAAATTATAAAAACAGGTTGTCAAAATGTATGTTGTTTTATCAGAATAACTTTCCTTGAGAAGTGTAATGACAACGACAGCAAATAACCAAATAACCAAATATTTATTTGATTTGCTTTAAAACAGGGTTCCCATTAATTTTGGAAGTAACTTTTTTAGGAGGATTTTCGCTGTTTTTTTAGGAGATTTTTTCAATCAGCGAGGTAAAGACATACAAATATTTAGGAGATTTCAAAAGAATTTGAATTGGTGACAAGGGTACCTTAGCAAATGCTCCTAATTATGTGTAAAATTAATTGAATAAGTTATATTTCTGCAAGAATAGGGAAAAAATACTATTGAAAATAAATGAAATCTCATGTGTTTTAGTGGTGAAAAAATAATTTAAAAAATCATTCGGGAAATGAGTTTACTCCCGGGGTACTCTTTTGTATACTTTTGACTGTACGGGCCGAGTCCGGGATTTACGGGAAACATTGGGTTTTGGTTTGCCGGCGATTAAACGTCTTTTATTCAGCGTCTCATCAAAAATGAAAACATTTTTGAATGCTACAAGTCTCATGCGTTTTAGTGGTTAAAAAGTAATTTAAGAAATCGTTCGGGAAATGAGTTTACTCCCTGGGTACTTTCTTTATATACATTCGACTATACGGGCCAAACCCGGGATTTACGGGAAATCGCGGGTTTTCGTTTGCCGGCGATTAAACTTCTTTCATTCAGCGTCTCATCAGAAATGAAAACATTTTTGAAAACTACAAGTCTCATGTGTTTTAGTGGTGAAAAAATAATTTAAAAAATCTGTCCAACAACAAAAAATTCGAAAAAACCTTAAAACACTTCCTTAAAAATCCATTATACAATGTTTCATAAATGGTTGTTCTCTAAAAATTTAGGAGATTTTTAGGAGTATTTGCAAAAAATCAGGAAATGTTTGGATATTTTAGGATTATTTAGGAGGATTTTATTTGTTTAGGATTTTTTAGGGTTTTTATAAGGCGTGGGAATCCTGTAAAATTATGAGACAATATGTGACCATCATATCAAATCATTACACTTAAATGTACAGTGCAAATGACATCAACTTATGTCCTTAGCTTTAATGTAATAAGCAGTAAATATTCACCTCTTTAGTCTTTTTTCTCTTCTTCTTCTTCTTCTTTTTCTCTTTTTTACTGCTATCAATAGAAATGTTTTCCTGGAATATTTAAAGACACAATTTATACTCAGACAGTGGAAAAGTAACTTTATTTGCCAGACTACATTCTACCATCTAATTGTTTATGCGAATTTGTTCTACATTCTCAGCCAAATTTGAGCTCATTCAGACCAATCTGACAAAACTGCCTATTGGTGATGAACTACAGCAAGAAAATTTGAGATTTAAATGTTAGTACAACTCAGAATGTCTACCTCAATTTTTTTATCCATAGGAATATCTTCTTCTATTTTAATACTGCTTTCAAAATCAACTTCGTTCCGATTCTGTAACTGTATCTCATCCTTAATATTAAAAAAGACGAATAGAGTAGAGTTTAGGTCAAATTAAATGCTACATCTTTTATTCCACTTGCGACAATGTTTGTCTTTGTTGGTTAAATTAAAAATTGCTACATAAGAGGCCATTCAATATTTACGTAACACCCAAATTCGCCATTTTTTTTTCACCCCCCCCCCTTTGTTCCACATCATAACAAAACTAAAACCACCCCTCCCCACACCTACCTGGCTACATAATCTTTCGAATCTTAAGACCTCATTTATTTAATTTTAATAGTACCAAAAAACATCCATGTAACAGAAAATCAAGCAAACTAGTGCTCTAACATGAGAAAAAGATATAAGAGGGCCATTTATTTAGCATGATAAATGACATGTCAAGAGGCAAAACAGAAATTAAAAAGATGTAGATCATACACTAAAATAACTAGAAATATCTGCAACACATAAAAATTCTCTGTTATATAACAAAAGAACTCTGCCGCCACCACACCTATAAATTTTCAGAATAGTATGTTACAAAAATGATCTCCCTCCCACCCTTCAGGCGTTATGTAATTAATAATTGGCGCCTAAATACCCGAGGGAGTTAATGATAAGTTAAAGAGTTGAATAAAATACCAAACTAATTACACTGGAAAGTTAATGTGAAAAAATACACAGCTACTTCATCCGTTTTTACGTAAAAAGCTATGGTCTATAATAACACAATAATAAACCAATTAACACAGGTTGGCCAAAAAATATTGCCCTAGGCCTAATTGCCAACAGAGCTTGTTAGGTCAGTGCAATGAACAAGGCGATTTTTTTGATATAGCATGGGGTAATCGGTTATTATTGTATTTGTTATCCTTCTATTTTGAAAAAACTAAAAAAAGAATATTGGTTTTAGTGTTCTTATAATAGTATATTTCACTACTTTTATCAACACTCGAGATAAAAATTCGACACAGTTTTCGCCCCCGACAGTTTTTTTTTAATAACTCCTAATTGCTTTCTTATATGGCTGATACTTAATGAGTTTCAACATTTATCTATTAGACACCTGCATGCTAAGTTTTTAGGTCCCATACCTTTCAGAGGCTTTGATATTGGCCATTACTCAAAACTACCCCTAAAATCTCTATGAAATCCTTATAATGGGGAAAATATAATAACTCCTGTTAGGATTATCCTTAGAACTTGAAACTTGCAACACAACTTTGTTTCATCAAGAACAATCATTTTGAATAATTTTGACACGTGACTAATCCGATTTCCCGATTTTGTCGGATTTTACCTGAAAATCGAAAAAAAACAGATTTTCGGGCAATTTTTTATCCGATCCGTGTAAAAACCAGAAGATATGTTAAAAAAGTTTTGTTTAGCTTTCAGAAACTTCAAACAGAATGTAAAAATTCGCTCTAGAACAAAAGTAATTATATTTTAAGCAGATAGTTGCATTTTTAACAATTTTCAAGCTTCTGATGACGTCACAGAAAATGTGCTGACGCAAGCAAAAAATTTTTGCCGCCATTTTGTTCCTTTTAAGACGTACTATAAGTTTGCCAAGTTTGATTCAATTTGAACAATTCTATGAAAAGTTATTGAGGGGGAGCGGAATCCGCCCCCCCCCCCCCCCCCGGTCATAGCATGTTCGAAAAACCCCGGTCCGAATAGGGTTAAGCTTAATTGTTTATGTCCCCAAAAAATAAATTTAAGAAGACTCAAAATTACTGTAATCACTTAAATGAACATTGCCCAGTTCAGAACTAAATTGAGTATCTAGTGCAATTACATACCAGTTCAGACGTTGACCTTTTTTTCTTTTTTTCTTTTTTTGAAAGTTCAGTGTCATTATGCTAATAAAAGGTAAGAACAACAAATAATAAAAACTCAACATACAACATACTTCATAACATCTTAAAAACACAGAAAACAACAAACTACCTTATCATCCTGCAGAGCATCAACACATTTCTCCTTCTTCTTCTTTTTCTTTTTTTTTCTTTCCTCTAGTTCAAGCGATGTTGAAGCAGTGTCATCGTAAGTAGATTGCTGCAAGAAAAAATTATATATTGTAGACAAATTTAATATATACTTTAACAAGGAATATTTTCCAAGATGCTTCTTCCATCATTGAACAGGATGAAATGATCCTGTTATCACTTATATCAAGACATGGAAAAATCAGCATGTTTATAAACAATACCAGTCTTTCTTATTCAAACTTTTTTGCATTGAAAAAAAGTGTTTTCCCTACACACATTGGTTGTCATTGTAGAATACCAACATATGGCTAATTGAAGAGTCGATTCACTCAAGAAGTAAAACAATTTTGTATACCTGGTCCAATGAACCCGATGCATTATTTAGTATTGGCTTTACATCACTATCATCCTTGATAAAAGATAATTTTCATATCACTAAAGATCACTATCACTAACCAATATAGAAATATAAATAGTCTGCTTACTGTGTCAAATACTTCATTTTTATAAGAAAATAATTTTTTCTTTTTCTTATGTGTTGCCTCATTAGCATGGGTTATCTAAAAATAATTTTTGAAGATAGTCTTTGAAGTTTGGTCTTTATGATAGCAGAAATATTCTGGCAATAACTGAAAGGCCTATAGTTGTTCCCATCTGCAAAAGCTGTAGCTGTTAACCAAACAAGCATTACTGTACATAACAATTTTTATGTAACCGGTAGTTAACTAGTAGAAAAATCCATTTAGCATCTTACGTTTTTGAGCATCACTATTTTATGCATTTTTAGCATAATAGTGGTTTGTAAGGTTGTTTGATAAAATTTAATCTGCAGGACTGTGTTTAGTTAAGTCTTTTTTCACTGTAGTAAAAAAAAACCCAGCCTATTCATGCATTCATAACGTAAAGCTAGTTCAGGTGAGCTCATGTTCCAAGACATTTGCTGGATTGTTTTTGTATCCATAGACTTACTTTCCTGAAACTTTTTCTCCTATTTAATGACAATGTATTGCTTGCTACAAAGTCAGTCTATTTTGTCTGAAAGTCATCAAAAACTTCTTAAAAAAGTTGTCTTGTGAGTTAGCTTTTATTTACATTGTAGCAAAAACATTTGTTTTATTATTGTAAAACGTTTTTACACAAGAACCAAAAAATTCTGTTTCTATGTTGCTAATTTTTTCAAATTGTACCCAAAGATTATATGGTTTTTGCAAAATGCTAAAAATGATTTGTTTTTAGAGGTATGGTAAGGTTTTTACTTCCATTAAAACATGGACAGTCAAGCAAGAAGATCTTGACTGTTTAGAGAGAAATGGTATGAAAAATTAAACAGATGTGTAACAAAAATTTGAGACAGAAATAGTTTAGACGACTTAAGAAGCAGGCATTCATAGCATTAAAGATGTTATTTGGATCCAGAAAAAAAGATTTGTTTTTATCAAGTTTAAAAAATATTTCAACTTTGTGTTGAGTTTTAAGTCTTAAAGTCTATATAAAAGTATTATGCAGCCCTTAAAATTAGCGTAATTGCCAACGTAAAATACGAAGAAACCGTGGTTGCGTCTGCAATTTTTTTGAATTATTTTGTTGTGAAATTTTTAATAACAATAATTTTGATTTTGTTTGAGCTACTCCCACTCATTGCGACTACAAAATAATTACATTTGATTTTTAGTAATTATCACAACTAAAATCACTCAGGCTACTGAAATACTGTGGTACCATTCGATTCGTAATAATAATCGAAAAAATTGTATATCGTATTAAAAAGAAGTCCAGAAGTTCTTTATCCCACACGACACATCAGGCAATAAGTCAGCCCTGCCCTTGGTTTTGTTAGGAGAGATGTTCTGTGAAGACTCTAACAATCTAACAGTCTCCTGTACAGTTTTGCTTCATGTTAAACTGTGCTGGTGACAAGCATTTTTGAAGCATGTCACCGACGTCTGCGATTACAACCTAATGATGCCCTAGCCTGATGAGTTCATCTCGAAACATAAAAAGCAAGTTGGCAGTGAACTATTAACCTAACAAAGGTAGGAAGGTATGTTAAAGACTTGTACTCCGTTCCCATTTGTCATTGTCTTAGGAGATCAATGCATCGAATTATGAGAGGTCTAGCCCTAATAAAAAGTCAATGACGAAAGTTACTGCCAGCTGAAAAAATTTCACTACAAAAAAATATTGCCGACGCAAATCAGTTGAAATGTATCTCACGTCAGCGTAAAAAAAATTCTAATTTTAAGGGCTGTTATAAAGAGGTTCATAGTGGGGCCTTAAGTGGTTCTGCAGTTGTTGTTGTTGATGAAATTGCATTACTGTGTTCCTGTTGTTGCACGGATTAATTTGTTTAGGTGGTGAATCATTGTTAATTTAACAAGAGAGTGTGACAGTGACAAACCTCATTACTTCTCTTTTTTTTCTTCTTTTTCTTTTTTTCTTTTACAATTTCCACGCTGCTATCGAAACTTGGTTCGTCTGTAAATGGAACTGGGCGAGTGGCCTAAACAAAAGAAAATAATTAAATATCTTTAGCTATATGATGTGTTTTTGCTTCTAAAATTTTTTAAAAGAAAATAACCTTTTTTTTTGGCTTTATTTTATCTTCATTATTATTGTTAGCATCCTAAAAATGAAGAATACAGTATGAATTTACTGAGTTTCAAGCCCCACCTAGGTATGAACAACACCTCTTAGTTATTTCCAAACCATTTAAGAAGATTGATGATTGTTGACAATAAACAACTAAACAGACCAACATTATTGTAGAAGGTTTATAATTTCTTCAAAATGATAGTTTGGTAGCCATCGTTTCGAGTGATACTTCTATCATTATCAGGCAAATACAAATGGTATTAGACATATATTTATATTGTAAATGATAAAAATCCACAAAAACAATCAATTGTGAACTTCTAACCTAAGCAATTACGTAAATGCATGCAAAACACCATTTCATTTTGTCCAATTATAGTAGAAGAATCCCCCAAAACGTCACCTATACCAAACTGTTATGTTCAAGGAGTAACAATCCTTGAACAATTACAAAAACACTGAAAAAAAAACTGAAAAAGCCTCTTCAACACACATGAATTGGTTTTCCTAAGTTATCAAAAATTTAACTTTCGTCTTTATGTCATTCAGAAAAAAGAACATAAATACAAAAAAGTATTGAGTATAAATATATTATAAATATATTACATTTACTTTTCTTACCAAATCAGGATTTCTTTTAAACTTTATATTTAAAGACATACTGTCATTGTTCACATTAAAATCAAAGCTAACGGGTTCGTCTAGTAGATTACCCTAAAAACAATTGAATCTACGTCATGTAATCTATTTAAAAACTTTCAAAATAGGCTAGTACATGTTATTTTTAGGGGATTCAGGGGCACAGAGAACATTTAATGCTAATGTTTTTTTCCCTACCATTCACATCATTATAGGGGAATTGTTTGTTTGGTCTGAAATATACTGGTTTCATATAGATTCTTAATACTATGGCTGATAGTGAATTGAAAAATCTAACAAAGATTATCGCCAGTGTTTTTACTAACAATTAAAATGAGATACCTCCATAACTATAATTCTTAAAGAGCTTCTTTGATAAATGTAGTGTCACCAAACCAAGCACTAATTACAATGTAAGTCCTTCCAGTTTTGAATCCGTAATTTTTTTATATCTAAGTTTACCTTGTGGGAAAATAATTTCTTCTTCTTCTTTTTCATTGGACCATCCGACGAATCATCGTTATTTGCCATGTCAATTAGGAGATCTACATAACAAAGAAGCTATAGATAAAAATATTTAAAAAAAGCTGTGTATCCCAATGACATATCTCATTATAGTGTCAATATGTGTATTTAGTTAACCCTGGCGTTTTACAGACAAGTTAAAAGATCATTGACATTGAGAACAAAGCATTTTTGATATACTTCGTTACTACCTGAATAAGGGTACAAGTTAAATTGTACTAATCTAAACTATTATACTGTAAAGTCCAGACAAATTCTGGTAAATGTTGCAGCCTATTGAAATTTCACAATTGAAATTGGCACTTTAAGACATGTGGCTGTTATAGACGAAGAAGATTAACCGCATAACTGAAGTATAGGCTGAAGTATAGGCTGAATTATAGACTGAATAATAGACAGTGAATGTCTGAATAAAGAGTAGGATTAACGTTTTGGATGTTGATGGAAGAGATGGAAACTTTTTACTTAAGAGATGTAAACTTTTTATTTAAAACAGAAGAACTTTTTTTAAAAAAAATTGTTGTTGTTTATGCGTGCACGTTATTTAATGATGGAAAATGAAAAGAAAAAGGAAGAACTTAATAAAGCCGCAAAACGACATTCATAATCTTTTTTTTTCATGAGATGGGATAAGAAAATGTTTGTTTGTTTTCATTTTTTCCCCCTAAAACGTTTTGCTTGATATTTTTTTAAATCTTTAAAATCACCTGAGGAGATAGAGAGATAGATAGATAGAGACAGCGCAGCTAGGCTGGACACCCGAAACTTATCCAGGCTAAAGATTTTTTTCTGAGAACGAGGCTAAAATGAGTTTTAAGCCAATAAGAATCCTAACAGTGTAACAGATTGTTTTATTATCCAATGAACAATACTTTATTTGAAAGTTTATATGCTATCGAAAGTTAAAGCTCGTGCAGTGTAGCATAATGAAGATCGTCTTATAATGCACCACCTTTGATGTTACGTCATTTCTTTCTGTACAAAATTCAAGCACGTAGACTAAAGCTATAATCAGCAGAACTAATTAATTATTCATGAATTTTATCTTTTATTTATTGAGTTGTATTTTAACATTGCAGGTTAGTTAAGGCCAGGATATACTTGTAAAATATTGTTATAAATTTCATTTAATTTCATAACATTGTTGCCACAACAACGCTAGCAGATAATAGATCTATTGTCACATAAACAAAAGGCAATCGAAACCAGATCACCAACAATATTATTAAAATCAAACTTGTTTGATTTTAATCAAATATTATAGCCATGCAGCAAATTATGAGGTTATGACGCACATGTCAGGTGTTGAAATTATACATATTATGACTATATTATAAGAAATCATAACTCTATTTTAAACATATTTTAAGAAATTATAGTGATATTATAAGTTATATTTCAGTGATATTGTACAACTGTATCAGGTCCTTTACAATAATAATTGAGAATACTCAATGATTTGTTTACCCCATAATTCTCCGTTTTCAGGATCAACTTCAAATTTTAATTGCGTTATTCTCTTATGACATTAAGTGATTTTTATAATGTTTAAAGATGTATCATGACGGTCGCAATATGGATCGCGAAAGTCACGATGCATCGTGAAAGTCGACTCCACGATGGATCGCGAATTTCACGATGCTTAAAAGTTTTACTATTGCGCCATCATTGTGAATCGTGCGGAAGCGCAAGATACGCAATCCACGATGTTAGGTGTCTTGATTCCAGTACTGTATCCAAAAGATAAATGTTCTATTGTTAAATTGAAAAAATGGGGAAATGAAACATTATAATCTCATCAAACACATGCTATTTGTTGCGAAGTATATTATTCGGTTTTCTTAACAAGAGGAACCTTCTGACTTATCCATAAAGTTTCACAATTGCTTTATGTAGCTCAATGTTTGATTGCAATCAATTTGGAGAATACAGATGGTTTTTACGGAAGAATGAAGCCTCTTTAGAGTCCGTTTCTCATATTTAAAGCTGATCACGCAGGACAGCCTTCAGCTCGCATTTTTTCGTGCCTTGTTGAATCTGACGAAAAACTTTTTGTGAAGGAGATTACAACAAACAAAGTAGTTAACAACATGCAAAGTCTTTTTCCAAATGATATTTCATATCAAATTCCTAAACATTAATGTAGGCATGTTTTAGAATTTATTTGTTCTGAAGCGTTTTTTATACGTTCTTCCTGTTGTGCAACAATCAATGATAAAACCGATAAAAGCATCACCACCATCATCAGAAGACAATATCAAAGTAACATGCAGAGAATATTGTTAGCAGCATCAAGAAAGGAAGCCCTGGCCAAGTTCTTACCAAGTATTTTTTTAAATTGTTTGGCAATTGGGTTAGGAGTCACACTCACTGACTTTAAACATAATTGGCCTGTATCTATCCCTGTTATCTCTAAATCACTCTTTACGACATTTGATTTTATCAACATCTTTCTTTTACTGTTGTATTCGTTTAGATATATTGCATCAAGATTGGATAGATCTGTTACAGATTTGGTCCTTGAAATGGAAACGTTAGAGAATGTAAGTAATCAATTCTAACACTGATGATAGTGATATTTAGTAAAATATAATCATATATTATCGTGTTCTTATTTGTTAAAACATTTTGTTTCTTATGTAATATTTTTTATATTTTTAGCTTTGCAATTATATTTACGTTAAACATGAAACAGATGCGCAGCCATACTTTAGTTTTAATCAATGCTAGCCATACCTAACTTAATTTCATTTTTATTGAGCGTTTTTAAAGTTGTTTCTTATATGATAGAATTCAGCCGTACCTTAATATTGTTCAGCCATACCTTACAGTACAGTCCAGATGTAAGCGTACTCGTACGCTCAACTTTCAAAAATAATTGCTTTTATTAAAAAAAAACAATAGGATAGCGAGTTCCTTTCAAATTGCGCAAAAATAATTGCTTCATGTTAAAAACAAAAGCATAACAAGAAACATTGTTTAAAAACAATACTCTGCGCGAGAAAAAATTAAACGAGAAGGCCATTGAATTTTATTTTTTTAACACCGAAACTAATTATAATAACGCGATTTTAATCTTGATATGCTCAAAAAACACAAGCTCCTTTAAAAAACAACAAAACCAATGATCTAAATTTCAAAAAAAACTAATGCCACTTTTAAAACTTTTAGTAATATTTCTTTATCGTTGAAACATATTTCTTAACATGCAAAACTTTTAAAAGTTCTTTATATAAAAATCAAAGTTTAATAACACACACGGAAAAGCCCTACGTTTGGGATAAGAACACCCATTGTGAGAATATTTTATTTAGATTTTCATACTGTAGAAAGAGTCTAAAAATATAACTTTCGACGCACATAAAAGGTGAAAACGCTCGTTGTGGAAACATTTTGTTCTGGTGAAAAAAATATACAAAGTTAAAAAACAAGTGTTTTTTTAAAAAAATAAATCTTGGAAAAAGAGTTAGTACAAATCAATGTTTTAACATTATTTGAATTTTATAACATAATTATTTCTATCTCTAAAAAGATTTAAACAATGCTTCCAACAAACAATGCTTCTCGCTGTCTATTTAGTTTTTGTGCAAATTTTTTATTTAATAAAACTGTCAAACAATGGCTCGCGGTGTCACATTGGTTAGAGTCAATAAAATTTTAAATACTTAAAACACTATCTAAGGGATCGTCTCAAAATGTTTGTATGTTTTTTTCGTATAATTATACGAATGCTACGAAGTACTTCGTTTCGTGAAACGAATGTCATACGAAGTGCTTTGTTTAAAATAAAAAGTATAAACGAAGTTTATACGAACTTTTTTAATATATGATACGAACTTAAACAAAGTTTTTTTATCGCACAAAATGAAATGATACGAACTTTGAACAAAGTAAATTGCTATATGATCTTGAAACAAACTTCAAAAGTACCGGCGTAATTGCGCATAATTATGTCAATACGAAACCAGAAACAAAAGAAATAAACAATTTTTTTTAAAAGACAAAAAGAAATGATACGAACTTTAAACGAAATAAAAAAAGTAAAATATATGAGGTTTACTTCTTTGAAAAGACTAGTAAAATTGCATATTCATAGGTTCAATCTAAACAATCTACGGCGATCTTTCCGTTTTCTAGGATCCCGTTTTCATGATTTTTAAACGATCTACGGCAATCTTTTCGTTTTTTACGATCCCATTTTCATGTTTTTTAAACGATCTACGGCGATCTTTTCGCGTTCTATGATCCCGTTTTCATGATTTTTAACAGATCTATGGCAATCTTTTCTTTTTTTACGATCCCGTTTTCATGATTTTTAAACAATCTATGGCAATCTTTTCGTTTTCTACGATCCCGTTTTCATGATTTTTAAACGATCTACAGCGATCTTTTCGCTTTCTATGATCCCGTTTTCATGATTTTTAACAGATCTACGGCAATCTTTTCGTTTTCTACGATTCCGTTTTCATGATTTTCAAACGATCTACGGAGATGTTTTTGCTTTCTACGATGCCGTGGAGACGATCCCTAAAGACCTTAGATAATAAATCCAATTAAAATAAACGAACTTCGTATAAGCAAATTTTTATACAAACTTCTTTAAAAATGATATGAACTTTATACGAACTTGTAATTTTGATGATACGAAAAAGTTCGTATTAAAAATAAAATGATACGAAAGATTTAATAAATCGATACAAAGTTTTTTATACGAATTATACAAACTACGTACGAACATTTTGAGACGGTCCCTAACCAAGCTTTCCTATCACCATTCTTCATTCTTAAACTTTTAAAATGCGATCTAAAAAACATTTCTATCGCCGTTTTTAGTTCTAAAACTTTTAAAACGCAATCTGAAAATGCTTTTCTATCAAAATTTAAGTTTCAATCTTTGTTAAAATATAACTATTTCTATTGCTTAAAAGCTTTATTTAACCTGTGCAACCAACAATGTCTTGTCGCTAGTTTATTTAGTTTCCACGCAAAACTTTTATTTAATAAAACTATTAATGATATTTGATATTATTTTGATATTATGCTATTGAGAATAGTTATGTTAACACTATTTAACAATAGTTACGCTCAATTATAATAAGCTATTTTTTCTTCAAAAATCTTTTGTTTATTACGCGAAAGTTTGACTTACAAGACTCGCAAAATAATTAATAAGAACAAAAAACAAACAACTACCACCTCTGAGAAAAAGGTGTGAAATTGGAGCGTACACGTACGCTTACATCTGGACTGGACTGTATTTTGGCTAGCCATACCTAACTTAATTTCGTTTCTATTGAACCTTTTTTAGCATTTGAAGTTGTTTCTTATATAATAGAATCCAGCCGTACCTTAATATTGTTCAGTCATACCTTATTTTAGCTAGCCGTACCTAACATAATTTTGCTTTTATTGAATATATTTTAGCATTTGAAGTTGTTTCTTATATGATATAAATATAGCCTTATCTAAATATTGTCCAGTCGTACGTTATTTTAGCTAGCTGTACCTATACTTAATTTTGTTTTTATTGATAATTTCTTACTTCATATAGATAACTGTGTTTTAAGTGAAATATATGTTGTCTTATAATTTCATATTTTTCCTCTCCTTTCCTTACCCATCCCCACTAGTTTACTTTTTCTTTATAGTCACATTGAAGTTCACCACCCGTACTAACCACCTTGTTATTGCCAGCCGTACTTAATTTCTCGATTGGTGAGTCACCTTCCCCGCTCTGCCCCATTTGGTGTTTATAAGAGCAAGATGTTTCTCTAACATTTTTCGTATATTGCAGGTTCATTAGCAATTCAGAAACAGAAATTCCGTAACACAACAAATTTACCACTACGATTAGCTCAGTTGTTTCCATTAAAATACATTACCTCATGTTAAAGATAAAAGTGTAGTTACGTACGGCTAAGGTATGGCTTAGGTAGATAGATAGATGTGCATATTTTACATGGCTAGGCTCACAATATTATTTATCTATTATTTTCCAGGAGGGGCCATGGCTTTAGATGGTGAGTCTTAGAGTATTTAATGCTCATTTTGAACTACGCAGACCCAATTAGGGTACGCGCTCCACTAGTCAACTGCCGGAAACATCCACCAACCCACACATAGTGTGCCATTTCCCAAATTTCCCTCACATGGCTTAGGTTAACACCCGGGGCTATGGTAACATTCACTCCCCCATGTTGAATCGCCGTCAAGGGGAATCGAACCCCGGTCTCCCGCACAAAGTGCAGGAGTTATAACCACTAAATTACGGCGCCTTCGTTACCGCTGTTAGGTACCTTTACCTAAAGCAAGAAGTACCATAATATAGCAGGGCTAGAAAGTGGAATTATCCTGTTGTTTTTGAAGAATCTTGTTTGATGTAGCTATATGACAGACATCTGCAACTCCTTCCCATTTTTTTCTTGTATATTTCTTGGCTTGTAGCTAGCTACAACCTCGTAACAAAAATAGTAAAAATCTAACCTTCACTGTTCACTCCATGTGGACAGAACCGTGGAGCAACTATGTTCTGCCCAGATTGCGAAAACGGCCTGTTTACAACCGGGACAGCCGGATTATGTACACATGATCCGATTATGTTTTTTTGCACTGGTTATGTAGTGGTGACCGGATTATGAACGCTGATATAATGGCTGGCCAGGCAGGCTGTGATTGGCATTTTCTTCGAACTTTTGTGAATTAAACATTCTCTGAAAGATAGAACGCCCCTAAAAACTAGAGATAGCGGAAGGAAAAAGTCTTGACGTAATTCTTAGTTTAAAACTAATCTTGTAGTAAATACATTTCAGCATAATATACTTTGAAGTAACTAAATTTCACGGAACCTAAATTATTCTTTTTGCGGGAATTAAGTTTGGTGAAAAGTTATTAAACTTGCGAATCCCAAAATTTAGTATTTGCCGCGAAATTTCGTTTCATTTGAGAGCAACAACAACTTTGCCACCAGGGCTATTCGCTTGTCAGAAGTGATGACGAATGATATAAAAGCGGTCGGCCCCGATTATATTTGTTCTATAGGTCTGGAATAATATTTGACTGTCATACATAAGCCGGCCTTCCCCGATTATGTGCGTTCTATAATAAGTGAGAAATAATAGAAAAATGCCATACATAAGCCGGTCGGCCCCGATTACGTTCGTTCTATAAGTCTCGAATAATATTTGACTGTGTCATACATAAGTCGGCCCGCCCCGATTATGTTCGTTCTATAATAAATGAGAAATAATATTACACTGTCGTATATAAACTGGCCTGCCCTGATTATATGTCCCTTTTATAAGTGCCAAATAATATTTTTTGAGTAATAAGCCGGCCTGTCCTGATTATGTTGCCCTGATTATGTATTTTCTGCCCTGTTCTTAACCGGTGCAAGCTGCCGTACTTAATCAGGCCAATGTTCATTATCCGGGCAGAACAACTACAGCATGCATGATGTTGTTGTGTGCCCTCCATCACTGTGATTAAAAACGGTCTACTTTATTTAGTTTTGCCCTACTTGGGACATACAGCTAGTTGTGTCTTTGGTAGAGTTTCACCCCACTTAAGCCGTACGACTATGGAATTTCTCAGCGAATGGCTTATCGGCCTTTACCGGGGAACACGGTCTTTAAATGGCACGACCTTGAGTTGATGCCCGACTTCGAACGTAATAAAAACGGAGGGTGTAAGAACCGCCAACATTTCAAATTCTTGGAGCAAAAATTTATGTTTGTTTTGCCTTATTAAAAGGTAATATTATTTAGCATTATTTAGTATTATGTAGCTAGCGTTAAGCTAGCTACATACAGCCTTCCTAATTCATATTTTTTGTCATGTTGACAATTTTTTGCTGACATATGTTATTTGCATGTAGTCGTGTAGCTAGCTAGTGTACATAGCTAGCTATAGCTACAGGTCGTAGCTACAAATTTTGACATAAATGCAATTTCGCTATTAAGAAATAAATTCCATTCCAGCCACCCTAAAGCATTTAAAATCACTTCAAATGGTGTAGCTAAGCCTCTTCTCTTTGGATAATAAAATATGAAGTTTGGATAAGCAAAGCAAACTTCTTTAGACCACACTACTTCTTATCTTTTCTGGAACAATGATTTGTAGATTTTTTATTTTCCTCGTGACGATAATACCGTTTCGCCCTGATTGCGAAAATGGCTTGTTTATAAGCAGGATGGCTGGATTATGTGCACATGGTAAAATTATCTTTTTTTTGCTCTGATTATGTTGTGGTGAATGTAGATAAAACACCATTGAAAAATAGGAATGGCTAAAGAAAAGAAAGGTCTTGACATAATTGTTCTCTGCTAGATAAAACACCATTGAAAACTAGGCATAGTGAAAAAAAAGTCTTGACATATATAGCTATACAAATTGTGAATCCCAAAATTAAGATTCCACAAAATTTCCTGTCATTGGGAAGCAGCAACAACTTTGCCACCAGGGCTATTTGCTTTTCACGAATGATATAAAAGCCGGTTGGCTCCAATTATGTTTGTTCTATTATAAGTGAGAAATAACGTAAAAGTATCGCAAATAAGCTGGCCTTCCTGATTATGTCCTTTTTTCAGTGCCAAATAATATTTTTTAACTGTCGTACATAAGCCGTCCTGTCCTGATTTATTGCCCCAATTATGTATCTTCTACCCTGTTTATAAACGGGGAAAAACTACCGTACATAATCCGGGCAGCATTAATAATCCGGGCAGAACAGTACAACTTCGCCAGGCCTTATTTGGATCGATATAATAAGATTTACTTGTAAACCTAATTCTTTTTTACCTAGTCATAGGGGCTTGAAATAGCATTAGTATTTATTCTGGACTTTTTCTTTTAACAAAACATTGCACAATTATGCCATCATATTAACCTTTTACGGTATACAGTACAGTCCAGATGTAAGCGTACGCGTACGCTCAACTTGCAAAAATAATTGCTTTCATTCAGGAAAACAATAGGATAGCGAGTTCCTTTCAAATTGCGCAAAAATAATTGCTTCGTGTTAAAAACAAAAGCATAGCAAGAAACATTGTTTATAAACAATACTCTGCGCGAGAAAAAATTAAACGCTAAGGCCATTGAATTTTTAATTTTTTTAACAACAAAACTAATTATAGTAACACGATTTTAATCTCGATATAATTAAAAAACACAAGCTCTTTTAAAAAACAACAAATCCAATGATCTAAATAAAAAAACTAATACTACTTTTAAAACTTTTAGTAATATTTCTTTAACGTCGAAACATATCTAACAATATAACTTTTGACATTCTGGAAAGATCAAAACACTCATTGTGAGAACATTTTGTTTTAAATTTTAATACCGAAGTTAATACGATAAACGGCGAAAGAACTTTCGCCGTTTATCGTTTTTAAACTTTTACAGTGACATATCCAGAGTTTTTTTGGGACTACGGTTTTGTTATACCCAACTTTTGATTAGTTTAGTATCTCCGTGAGGCACCACCATGGTTATTGCAAAAGGAAAAATTTTGGGTTTTGAGGTCTGTAGATTGCTGGAAAATGGCTTTGCGGCACTCAAAACAGCAAAATTTTGTTCAATTATCACTTGCATTGTAAATTTTATATATTTTTCGTTTGTAGTCTTTATTGCTTATAAATACCTGGTAAAACTTTCTTCGCAGAATTAATACTTACAATATAAATATATATGCCACCTGTTAGTTTCCTGTTTTTTATATAATGGCTACACAAAGTCTGTTCGTTGTACATTTATTTTAGATGTTCCATATTTTTCTTTACTGTTTTACAGTAGTGATGGTTTATGAAACTAGCGAAGGAAAAAAAGAAAACTTGCACATGTTTCATAACCTGTAAGCAAACTTGCGAAGAGAAAGAATTTGGATATGTTTCAAAAAGGTTTTTAACCATTTACCATGTGTATGAGGCCTCAAAATGGTGGCTATAGTGCAATACGACATGTCTTTTCTCTATAGTTGTTAATAAGTACTTTGTAGGTATCATCATTTAACTTCTCAGTACCAACTAGAGCAATGTGGAGAATTCGATCGAGCGATTTAACAACAAGTCTATTTCTTTGCTTTGTGTGAACTAACTTAAGTACGAAGAATCCTCGTTCAACATTAGTAGTACTGGGTGGAATTAGTAGGGTAACTTAAAGATTTGCATAGTCTCTGGATACTGTTCATTATTAACAAATATCGACCAATAAAATTGTGATTACAAACCTTGTCCCCAGGGCTGTATTGATTGACGGGACTAGCCTACGTTCACTAGCCTACGTTCACAGACGTAGCGTTGGATCTATAACATGGACTGAAGCTATCGTTCATTCGATTTATTTTGAAATGGCAGAGTGAGTGAAGATGGTGGTAGGCTCGTGAATTCAAAACATTCAGATGTTACGAATGTGATCGCATGTACATCAAATCCAAGCAGTTTAATCGTTTTGAGGGATCGCAAATTTGCTGAAGAAAAACATATACTACTTAGGGCTTATATTTACTTAATTTACTAGTTTTTTTTTCTTTGCATTTTTTATTTTTTTGGGATAAGAATTTGGGATCCCATACCGGTAGCAAAACCTCTCTGGATATGTCGGTGTTTTAAAATGCGATCTAAAAAAACATTTCTATCGCCGCTTTTCGTTCTTAAATTTTTAAAAGAAGATCTAAATAAACATTTCTATCACCGTTTTTTATTCTTAAACTTCTAAAACGCGATCTAAAAAAGCTTTTCTATCAAAATTAAAGTTTCAATCTTTGTTTAAATATAATAATTTCTATCGCTTAAAAGCTTTATTTAACCCGCGCAACCAACAATGCCTTCTCGCTAGTTTATTTAGTTTTCACACAAAACTTTTATTTAATAAAACTATTAAACAATGGCTCTTCGTGTCTCATTGATAGAGTTGATAACATTTGCAATTATGCTATTGGGAATAGTTATGTTATCACTATTTAACAATAGTTAGTACGCACAGTTATAAAGCTATTTTTTCTTCAATAATCTTCTGTTTATTATGCGCAAGTTATTGAGGTACAAGACTCGCAAGATAATTAATAAGAACAAAAGACAAACAACTACCACCTCCAAAAAAAGGTGTGAAACTTGAGCGTACGCAAACACTTACATCTGGACTGTACTGTATACTGTTTTTACAGTTTTCAAGCAAACTATGGCACCATAATAACCTTCTAAAGTACTGTTTCTTTGTCAGTTCAAACGACGTTGTACTCAAGCAGAGTACAACGTCGTTTGAACTTTCTACAGTTCCGTTTTAATAGTTTTTAATAATAATTATTTTAATAGTTACGGCCACTTATTAGCATTGTAAGGTCCTATTTTTCATAATTTTAAAACAAACTATGGCAGCGTTTTAGTGCTGCAAAAGTTCATTAGCAGGACAAAAAATATTGTCATATGCAACAAACAATATCTTTATTTTAAAATTCATTGTGTGAGTTTTTTCCGATTGCCGTCAGGTACTTGTGCAAGTTGCAGTTGTGTAAAAAAATTTTTAAATATTCTTTATGCTAATACATGAAAGAATAAGAACTATTAATTTAGGATAAATAAATTAGGTTAAAAAATTATTTTTATCCTTCCCCAAATCCTTCAAACTTGGAACTTCTTTATACCAGCAGTTATCTATCTGACATTTGGTTTCTTTTGGTCTTTTCACAAGCAATACTATTTTGGGGGAAAGCCCTTATCTTGGTAAGGACAGAGGGTCTTTGGCCCTCATTTGCTCTGCTTGTTGCAACACAATATTTTTTTTATTAACACAGTATTGACACTGTGAACTCTACCCTGAATATTGGGAATGTCTTTGTCAGTAAGTGAATTCGACACGCTAACGAATTTCTCCGAAGTACTTTGTTTAAACACTTCTGAAAAAGTATGTTTTACACTTCAGAAGTTTGATAAGCAAGTAACTTAATGATTGGCCTAATTTAAAGCCTAAAACCCTAGCCTTTACCTTTGATGTTATTGCTTTGCCTTTGGGTTGCCTTTGATGTTATTTTGCCAGTACTGCAGATTAGTTATTATGTTTGTACTGTTTTGATATTATATTGCATGTAATTTTTTTGTATTTTTTAACTGAAATTGTCCAGTTCTATCTATCACTGACTTTTGCTTTTAAACTTTAAAATTTGCTTGTATTACAGAAGGTTTCAAAATCCTAATTTTTGTTAAATAGTTTTTACTGGCCTGTATGTTATAGTTTATTGTTTACAGATGCCACCAAAAAGAAGGACAAGAAGAAAGGCCGTACAAAGTGAAGAGAGTGAAGACACAGATAACAATGTTCCTGTGAAAATCACTAGAAGGTCTTTAAGACGCAAGCAACTACACGAGAAGCCAAGAAGTCAAAACGAATATTCTGACTGTGATTATGATGCAGATTCTGAAAATGAGAAAAACAACCTCGATTTGAATTGTGTAACTATTAGTGACAGTGAGATACACTTTGATACTGGTAAGAACGAACACAATGGACGTAATTTTCCTGCAATACATGTAAACAAAATAAGAACAGAAGATAAAGCGGGATTTACACGAATCAAAGACTGCGCTGTACGGCTGGCCAATGTTTCATCGTCAAAATGGAGTTCTTCCATAGACAGTGACCATTTTTCAGATGACAAAGAAAAGAGCACTGAAATGAAGATTGGTGTTAATAAAAAGTATGATATCATGTCAAAACGACAACCTATACAAACATTTACCGATAATCCGAATAAGGAGAATGTTACTCCTCCCGATTCTCATTCCACACCAGCATTAATTAAACTTGTATCAAGAAATTTAGATGAATCTCTGTTTGGGTTTAATTCGGTGGAAAGTTCATTACCGTTTTCACCAGTAGCTGACAATGTTGTATCCCCCATGCGAATTACTTGCCCCTCTCAAAACTCTTCTGCACCCTTTACATTTACTCCCTGCATCACTTCTCCGAATAAAAGAAAGCGTGAAAAGGACATGGATGGTTTTTACGATCTCCCAATAGAAAAACGCAAAAAACAAAAAACAAAGAAGAGAAATGCAAAAATTATTCCTCACGTTGAAGAAGATATTTTGGAGGAACTACGTTCGCATTTTGCAGAAGTGGAAATGCACGAGTTAATAATAGAATGACGTCATTTTAATGTTGAAGGAAAAAGTTTAAATCTGGTAGAAATTGTGTTACACATTTATTGTATATATGTATTATATTGTGTTAATGTTTTTATTTAAGAAAATATTGAGTTTTTGCACATGGGATAAATAAATTTCACATACTTATTTACGTAAAATTAGATCTTAATTTAACATTTTGTTACAGGTTGAAAACAACTAGAAATACCGATAAAAGTATTTTTTATTGTGAGTCCAAATATTTTAGTCAGAAAGCCTTCACGAGATCAAAAACACGTGATTTTTTTTTTGATAAACTTTCGCGTTATCTGAAATCGAAATGTTTTTGCAAGATAAACTTTCTCGATTTTGCGATTTTTTTAGTTTTTTAATTTCTCACTACAAAAAAAAGTTACGTTGAAGAGGAGCGTGTAGGACAATTTCTTGTTTTTCTCTCAGACAATATCCTTTACTGTTAATGGAAAAAGGTAAAAATTCATATTGTAATCGCTTTATATTTTACTACATAAATATGTTTCCGAATTTAAGGAGGAATTTTGGATTCGAAGAAAAAATTGTTATAAAGCACACTTTAGAAAAAAAAAATAATAATGAATGAACTTTCGCAATGGACGAGGTAAAAATTTTCTATTGAATAAACTTTCACGAAAGAACAAAGTTTTGCGAAAAAAGCGAGTTTTTTTTGCGAAAATTTCTCTCATCAATGTAATTTCCTGTTACTGATAAATTGTCAACATATGTTGTTCTACACGCTTTTAAAAGCAGCTTTATCTCGGCCTTAGTCGCCTGGGTTCAAAATTGTGATTTCAGCTCCGACGTAAATGCAAGGGTGATGTTTAAATTTTACAAGCATTTGCGTTTCAACTTTCCTTTTTTGCTCTTTATTGTTGTTATTAGAAAAACGACCTTCGTTCTTTTAAAGAATGTTATGTAGGTTGCTTGTTTGATCATCCAGATTGTGGCCTTGATTGGTTAACTTTTTAGTTTTAAGCACAGCAATTTACTTTGCAAAAAAATCGGTAAAAAATGACCAAATTTTAACTCGCATACCCAGGCTACGGAATTTTTAAGCATCTTTTTTATGTATGTTTTTTCTTGTGTTACAAGTGTTCTAATGAGTTCAGAGCATTGGATAGTTCATATTTGATAAAGAAAGGGAGACCACACGCTTCAACAGCACAACGATCATTAATTCCTGTTTCACAAAAATCCAAGTATAAACAAGCTCCAAAATGGCTATAATCTTGTAATTTTTGATTCCCAGATACCTCGGCCGTCCCGAGGTGCATTGCGAAAACGGGAAATTCAAAATGTTGTCGCTATTAATGAAAAGGTCTATAAGCCTTCTATTGGAAAATATCATCTGTGGCAAGATTCACTTAATTGTGACAAACTTTAAATCTTTAATATGTATGCGTGTTTTCTTGTAGACGTTTTTCAAAATAAGCAAATCATCAGTCATTAAAAGCAAGCAAGTCATTAAAAATTGTTGTCGAAGCCTAAAAAAATATCAGTGATCAAAGTTACAAAATAAAATGAAATTTCCTAGGTATAGGTATAAACATGCGCTAACCGTTTTGAAAGACTGAATCGAATGCAAGCAATTTTATGACCCAAAATTAAATTCCAGGAATTTGCGCTAAACTGGCTAACATTTATTACGCGAAATATATAAAAAAGCCTGATTGCTGGAATCTTGTATTGGTGACGATATTCTCTGTTATATGGGAAGAAATAACCTCGTCCCCAGGACTTGGACGGAACCTAATTTAAAAAAACCTTATGCCTTAGGGGTGAAGTTTTCGCCTTTTTGACCTCGATGCGGGAGGTAAAATTACCCGTCAAGTAAGCGCTAGCGGCCCTGGCATAGTCAAAAACCCTGGGGACGGGGATGTGTGGCAGCAAAGCATTAAGGAGCGATATTCCTGTAGGTTCCCTTTAAAATAGGATTTAAGAAAGAAAAGAAAAGTATATGTGACCTTCTTAAAAGCTTTTCGCGTTCACACTGGAATCTTTAGATTGCTTTTTAAAAAACTTCATGTGTTTTCAACTATACTCTTCCAACAATTTCGGAACACCCTATAAAATTACAGGATGTCGATTTGGATAAAAGAGTTGATAGAGGAGCAAGTTATGGGCTCAAAATATTGGGTGAACATGTTTTATGGACAATAGAAGTCACTTGAGTGGATTGGAAAGATAGTTATTTGCAATGCTGATGCAAGAAATGAAATAAAAAATAAATGTGTAAAGGGGGTCCTAACACGAATATGGTATATTTATGTCTTCAGAGGATATTGCTTTATTAAAAGTCTTTTGTGATTTCCAGAAGATCTTTTTAATTCTTTCAGGGAGAGTTTCAGTAGATTCACCGTAGTTACTTCTTAGGTGGTGCGTAAGTCAAAAACTTAATAGGCCTCCCAACCAAGGGAGGAACAAACTAGTCCGGGGATTGTTGCCTGATGTCAAAGCAAGCCGCTAAGTCTAACTTCGCCACCGGCCCCGATGTCAAAAGAGCAAGAACCCCTGGGGACAAATAGGGAGTAGGGAAAGGTAACTAAATTTTAGAAAAAACTGGAAACTAAGTGTCTTTTGGAGAAATCACAACAACAACAAATATGGCAGCCCCGGCGTGGGGTTCATGTGCTTTTTTGAAAATGCTAAGGTGTTCTTCTTAACATTATTCGTAAGTTAATAAAATTTGCTTATAAATTGTTATGAGCGTTGCGCTTCTAATAATGATTTACATCATTATTAAAATTGAAGAAGAACTACTTTGTTCATCACTAACATACTGCCTGGCAGTGGTGAGCGGGTTCAATCCGAGGTCCCCAGAACTGGGAGCCGCAGACGAACCCACTACGCTACGTGTGGCAATATGTTAGTGATAAACTCATATAGTTTATCCGGATGGTGTGTATACCTAGGTGAATATTTATCATACACATTGATATTTCATTCTCAACAGAGAATGCTTCACCCCTAATCAGACCTTTGATCATGACAGGCGGGTATAATGTGTGTAAGTCATATTGAAGAAGAACTACTTCTTCAACAATAACATACTGCCTGGCAGTGACCGAGATTCGATCCGCGGTCCCCCCAGGACTGGGAGCCACAGACGAACCCACTACACTACGTGTGGCAATATGTTAGTGATTAACTCAAATAGTTTATCCGGATGGTGTGTATACATGTGAATATTTATCATAGCACATCGATATTTCATTCTCAACAGAGAATGCTTCACCCCTAATCGGACCTTTGATCATGACAGGCGGGTATAATGTGTGTAAGTCATATTGAAGAAGAACTACTTCTTCAACAATAACATACTGCCTGGCAGTGACCGAGATTCGATCCGCGGTCCCCCCAGGACTGGGAGCCACAGACGAACCCACTACACTACGTGTGGCAATATGTTAGTGATTAACTCAGATAGTTTATCCGGATGGTGTGTATACATGTGAATATTTATCATAGCACATCGATATTTCATTCTCAACAGAGAATGCTTCACCCCTAATCGGACCTTTGATCATGACAGGCGGGTATAATGTGTGTAAGTCATATTGAAGAAGAACTACTTTGTTCATCACAAACATACTGCCTGGCAGTGAGCGGGATTTGATCCGCGGTATCCAGAGCTTGGAGCCACAGACAAACCCAATACACTACATGCAGCATTATGTTAGTGATAAACTCAGATAGTTTATCCGGAGGGTGTGTATACATAGGTGAATATTTATCATAGCACATCCGTATTTCATTGTTATCAGAGAATGCTTTACCCTGATCAGACCTGTAAACAACGTTTGAATTGCACTGGAGCAATTTTTTATTGCATCCACTTTCCAGGCTTTACAAATATGTTTATAAATATTTCCTCTTTTCTATTTATACTGAATAATATTACCAATTGTGTAGGATTTGAAATCTGACACGAGTCCGCGAGTCCGACTCGCGCTGAGACTCACATAAGTCATGGTGACGCAAGTCCACTTGGACTTGCACTAAAAGTTTAGAAAATGAAATTTAGATTTATTTAAGCATATTTTAATGTGCATTATTTTTAGTTACCTTTTGGTTAGTTTCGTTTTATATTATAACCAATGAAACGATAGTAAAGAGCTTTTATTTAAACTTAATAACCAAGCATAGTAATTAATGTCCCATCCACCATTTTTCACAATATGCCAACATCGCTATGTTTTGCTGCCCTACGACAGTCAGACTTACCAAGTTAAATCCTGTGATGAAATCAGCGTATTACCCCGGGGTTGTGTGAAAATTTTTTTTAACTTTCAGGGGAAAAACCTAACGCACTTTCAAAAGAAACAAGTATTAGGTTTTTTAATAGTAAACTTTGTTCAGATTATATTATTTTAAAAATGCGATTCAATTCATGTCATTTGTTTTAAGCATAAATTAAAATAATAAAAAAAATAATTAGACTCGCGTAAATTATTTTTAGGCGAGCCTTTTTAGACTCGGCAGACGCACGCAGCGTAATTGATGCGAGTTTATTAAGACTAGCCTGAACTAGGGTTGGATTTCAAGCCCTGTTGTGTAAATTTTTCTGTTCCGTCAATTTAACCTGGTATTCCACAACAAAGTTAAGGGACACAGGCTATTGCACAAACTAAAAAACATTATGAACAGCATTCTTCAACTTAACTCTATTCAGTCTGGGGTTTTTTGAACATCTATGACCGGAGGCGAAATCCGCCCCCCCCCCCCTTAATAACTTTTCATAGGGTTGTTTAAATTGAATCAAACTTAGCACACTTATAGTACATCATAAAAAGAACAAAATGGCAGCAATAAATTTTTGCTTGCGTCAGCACATTTTCTGTGTTGTCATTAGAAGCTTGAAATTTGTTAAAAATGCCACTATCTGCTTAAAATTTAATTACGTTAGTTCCAGAGCGAATTTTTGCATTCTGTTTGAAGTTTCTGAAAGCTAAATAAAAGTTATTTAACATATTTTCCGGTTTTTACAAGGATCGCATAAAAAATTGCCAAAAATTCCCGAAAATCCGGGTTTTTCCGATTTTCGAGTAAAATCCTACAAAATTGGAAAATCGGGTTAATCACGTGTCCAAATTATGCTAAATAATTCTTCTTAATAAAACAAAGTTGTGTTGCAAGTTTCAAGTTCTAAGGATAATCCTAACAGGAGTTATTAAATTTTCCCAATTATAAAAATTTCATAGAGATATTTAGGGGTAGTTTCGAGTAATGGCCAATATCAAAACCTCTGAAAGGTATGGGACCTAAAAATTTGGCATGTAAGTGTCTAATAGATAAATATTTAAACTCAGTAAGTTTCATAGCCATTTAACATAGCAATAAGGAGTTATTAAAAAAATCCGTCAGGGGGAGCGGAATCCTCCCCCCCTCACCCCCGGACCGAATAGGGTTATAGGTGCGTAATCACCTTGTTGGCAAATTTTTGTGCCTATTTTATTGTAAAACTGAAACAAAATTTTCAGGAAAGTCATAACTCGTCCAAGAAAAATTTAGAAAGACATGAAAAGTATCACAGATTTTTATATTTTATTGCCAGCTTAAAAAAAATCTTATACCCACCCCCTTCTTAACAGCCTAAAGTTGTTAGATAATATAAAAGTAGTGTACCAATAACTTCCAAAATTTTTGCAAGAAGCCAGTTTAAAAAAAAATTAGAAGTACTTAAAATTTCAGGTTTGATATTTGCAGTAAAATTTGTTCCTTCAAGGTAGATAATATTTATATTTATAAACGTTTCAGAAAAGCAAAAATATAGAAATGAATGCCAAAAGGGATGTAGATGTTGATGAAATATACTTGATGAATTGGTTTGTAACTGTTTATAACTGTTTATTTTATGAAATTGTCTAACGTCTGTGTAAAGTAATCTAATTTATCTGAACTTTAAAAAATATGGTATTTTGTCCTCTGTTAATACTCTTACAGCTAGTATATACTTACGGTTATTAGTTTGTAAAAAAAATTTGCTTATAAAGATATTGTCATTAACTCAAATGGATGGTTGTTAAATTTTTGTTTCGAATTACCTTGTTGTATGTCTGTGAATATTATTTTTTATTTTGTTTAGCCAACTTGACAAAGCTCCTGATATGAGTAAATTCAAAAATCTGAGACGACTCTACCTCAACAAAAATAAAGTAAGTTGTTTTGGGTGTGGGAATATTTTAGTCTAAGTTTCCAACCCTTTTTTGGTGCAATATTAAGGGTGCCGAATTTATGGGTTTCAGATTCAATCAATGTGCATGCTTGATTATTCTAAGTGAAGATTAGTACTCTGAGAGCCTGTGGGTTTGATTACAGTCATAACAGACTAACTTTATGCCCAAAAATTATTAAAAAATATTGCTATTATCTAGATGTTTCTAGTCGGGGAAGGACTTCGTCAAAATTTTATATTGACCGAATTATATCTTCAAGATAACATGTTAACAACAATCAACAGTGCATTGCAACATCTAACTTGTTTACGGATATTGTTATTACATCATAATCAACTCACTGCAGTAACTGACGTCATATATGAACTGAGACACATGATGAATTTAAAAGTGCTTAGTAAGCATATTTGATAGTAAAAAATTGATCTAATATATAATAGATACAGCAGTGCCTCATTAATCTCCAAAATATATATTTTGTTGTGCAGATTTGTTTGGAAATCCATTGGCTCAGGAATATGATTATCGAGACTATATAATTTACTCTGTTAAATCGATGGAACTATTTGATAGAAAAGGTTGGTTTACTTTTTTTGTACTGTTGTTGTGGTAAACACTTGTGCCATGTTGAAATTAGTTAACAAATAAGTACATTTAAGATAGAAATGACAAGGCGAAGTAGTTCACCTTGCTTGGCTTAGTAGTATAGCATAGCACATGAAATTTTAAGTGGCTTTTACACTTTCGAAGTTTTTGAAATGTTGTTGACCTCATCCTCGTCTTTTAAATTTGCATCATTGTTGTTTTCTGATAGATATTTCGCGAAATTAATATTTTTTCGCGAAAAACTATGTACCTTTCGTGAAAATAAATCTTAGCGCAAACTTTACTAAACTAAACAGCATTTTTTTTAAATTTAAAATTTTAGCTAAAAATGATTAGTTAAAAATCTGGTCTACTATTGGTGTAAAATTCAATGAAGACTTAATCTAAGTAAGATACCTGTAGAAACATTGTTAGTCTGAGTGCCTCTTTTTTATAGCTATCACTTCAGATGAGCGAGACAAAATTGCAAAAAAATACGATGTTCATGAAAAAAAAATCAAGGATACGATAGCTTTTGGTCGACGAGTTAAAGGTCCGCCTCCACGCCAACAAGAAATGCTCAGTGGACATCTTGACAACACCTCTGACCAAAAAAACAGTGAGCAAATTTTCCCAATCATTGAGATAAAAATTAAAAAGAAGATGCTAGAGGCAGAATTTTACTGGCTCACACAATTGGTACTGAGATTAAGTGCAATAAAAAATTATTCGTGTTTATGACACGCAAACATTCTGATATTAATATTATTTGCGATATTAACATTTCCCTACGTCATCAGTCCACTTAATCTCTTACACCTAGGATTACTAATACGATTCTTTGTTTTTTTTACAGAGTATGACATTGAAAGACTCCAGAGGGAGGTAGAAGAAAATAAAGATATTTGTAGCAGGTTGTAATTTAATCTACTTCAATGGCGAAAACGGGTTGGGTATTTAAAAAACATCAAAATAGGGAGTTTTTTAACGCAGTGTAAGTCCACAACAACATAGAATTCTCCTTACGGGGTTGTACAAATCCATAACGAAGTAGTGTAGAAGTCTGTAACTTTTCCTCTTTTTAGTCTAAATGATCTGCCTCTTAAGACAATACGTGGTTTTTAAGATATAGGATGCGCTTTATAATAAACCTTCGTTTTAAGATCAAGTTTAGGTTTATATGTATATATATATCTTACACCATTTCAGATGTCTGTCATGATTAGCATGATGTTTCTTGAGAAATTGATTTATATTAGATTTCCTGGCATTATTTTACTCTTTAAGCAACTTAAGAATGTATATTTGATTATAGCAAAAACTCACTTGAAAATGTGTATGCGGCTGCAGTTGAAACTCGCGCCAAAAAAAGATCCATCATGCAGTTCAAAACGTTTAGTTGGGTTGACATACTAAAAGACCGCGAAGAAGCATGTGACAAAGGAGTTGCAACAGACCCGATTATATTTTCAGCGAAATTTAGATGAACTTATTAATAAGATGTAATTTTTCAAAAATTAGCATTTTATTCTGATTCACATGTGACAAAATCCAGTACTACGAAACATTACTTCTCAAAAACTTGTTCTAAATTCAATCTGATATACCGGTTTCCAAACATAAAAAAAAACTAGATTAAAAAGTCTAATTTTATGTCTAAAGTGTAAGAAGTCCATAATTGTTAAAAATCACGTTTGTGTAAAAAGATTAATATTTATTATTGTTGTTGAAACGATATTTTAGTTGTAAATAAATCCTTTCTTTATTGATGTTTTTTTCATATTGCAAAAGAACTGTGTGAACGTTCTTGTAACCGATTGTTCTTTCGTTCATAATTGCAAGCACAAGACTAAAACCATGTTATGAGGTTAACTTATGAATACGTATTGTTACTGGTGGTGTGGCAGTCACAGTGAGTTGTATTTGTCGTATAAAACACCTTTTATCTTCGTCTACCGTCAATTTGAAATTCATCAACAGTCTTGCTGCACACGTCAACATTTCATTCATAGCGAATTTTTTCCCAATGCAGCTGTAAGGTCCATATCCAAAGGCAAGCCAAGAGCCTGCTTTGTTGATGTTCTCTAAGAATATGAATAATCAGACTGACTTACAACCTCGTCCCCAGTGTTGTTAGGTAAAGCAAATGTACGAAAATGTAGAAGAAAAGGCAGTGGCTTAAAACACCTGAAACGTTGGTTGTTTTTATTTAAACGATAATCGCACTACCTTTTTACCAGCACACAAAATATTTCTATCGTCTGAATTAATTTTCGCGCAAATAAATTTTCGCCAATGTTTTCTTTAAGATTTATTTTCCTTTTCTTTATGGCGAAAAGAAATGTTAACGAATCAGCTAAGAGAATTTGATATAATAGTTACCGTCCCACTCCTATTTCACCAATTCATGCGGAAAATATTTTCCGAATCGGGTAATTTTAGATTTTCTTTTTCTCAAGCCAAAATTTTCGCAAATGGGAACGAAAAATCACGAAATTTTGCGAGAATTACTTCAATTAAAGTGAAAAAAATCGAGGAAAATTTTATGACGAAATAAAGGACTATTATTACAAAATGGAGCAGCGTTTATAAATGATTTGGGGAGCTACCATAACATCGGGGTAGGTTGATAAGGAAACAGAACAAAGTGAAGCATTTAATGAGCGGTAGGGCGTAAATACTGGAAGCGAAAACTCTTACCTTTTTCGTCAAATCTTTCTGGTCTAAACTCGTTCGGTTGCGGAAACAATTCTTCATTCATATGGAATAAATTAAACACGGTTTTTATCATCTGATTTTTCGGTATGAAATATTCTCCTATCTTACAATCCTTTGTTGCAATTCGGCCAACTCGGATTGACGAATTATATACACGGAGCGTTTCTTTAACCACGTTTGTTAAATAGCGCATTGCATTGATGTCTTCTAGTTTAACATCGTCACGTTCTTCCAATATACTTTTTACTTCTTTGCGGGCTTTTTCTTGAACGTCCGGATACTAGAGAAAAAAGTTGATGGTGAGATAATATAGCCCTCCAGACGTGCTTCGCGCTACTTCAACTTTGTCTCCAGGGTTTTTTGCTTTTTTGACATCGAGGCGGGCGGCGAAATTATTAGCCGTCAAGTAAGCGCTAGCGGCCATGGCATGGGCAACAAACCCTGGGGATGAGCATGCATGCTACTTTGTACTTCCTGTTAAAAAATACGCTATTTTGTACCTACCAGAGCGAGTGCGTAAAGAATCCATGTTAAAGCTGTCGACGTCGTTTCATATCCACCAAGCAAAAATGTAAACAAGTTATCGCGGATGTGTTTGTCGGTAAACACCTGGTCATCAGTTGACGTGTTTGTATTTTTCATTTGATCGAGAAGCATGCAAGACAAAAAGTCGTCTGGTATGTCTTCGTTATTTGAGATTTTTTCTTTTCGTTCCATTATGATCTGAACAAAAAAATTACCGCCTTATTTGGAGAAATCAACTGAATTTTAAAACATCTTTATTATAAACGCGATGAGTTGGTTTTTCTGTACAGCGCAGATACAAGTTTTTCGTGTGGTGAAGTAGTTACACAACTCTCTTTGTTGTTATTTTAAATCAGTAATTGAGCCAAATTCTAAAATTACGAGGTAGGCCAAATAATACAGAGATCATCTCCTTTTTGTAGGTCCAATTTTTATTTTGTTATTCTAAGAGCTAAATATTGTTGACCAAGATTCAAAATGTCTGATCGATTGACCTTATTACGCAGACATCAAGTTTTTAAAAACAGAAAATGAGAGACCACATTTGTAATAATTGGCAATAAAGTTGTCGGCAACTTTTTTTTAAACTTTACTTGAGCCTAGCATGTTATTTGATGCTTGACTTAATTAAGCCTTTTAGTTGTTGTTGTTCATATAACTAAGCTTTCAGTCCAGTACACATGCGCCTTCAATAACATTAAGCCGGTCACAATTTATTTACTACTTAAGGGAAAAAATGTATCTAGTTTTTCTATGTTTGTGGCTATTATTGTAAAGTTATAAAGAAACAAGCAAGCTTGCATATTTTTTTATCAATTTATTTTTGTCATACGTTTCCTGCTAAAATTAAGTATTTGCATTCTCTACAAAATTAAATTCCCGCCAAATTTGATTTGATTTGTCAAATTAAATTCCACCAATTTAACTACTTTTTGCCACCCATTTTTTTCGCCGATAAATTTCTTACTGCCAAAAAATTTGTTCTTACTAAAATTAATGCTTAAGGCGAAACTTGGAATTCAAAATTAAATTATAAAAGCCAAAGATGGAGATGGGTACATCCTTGGTACATTGGACCGCACAAGCAGCATTTACCTTGGTTATGACTCTTTCCACGTAGGTTATAGCGTCTCTTCTTTCTTGACCTGGACCAAAAGGCGCGTGTTTCAAGAATGGAAATAATCTCAGAAGAAGATGTGTATTGGAGTTATTGATTAAACTAAGAACCATACTACAAGCCTTAGTGAATTCGTTTTTCGCCAAGACATCACCTGTTGTGTAATTACACAGCCCTTCGCTAACGATTTCAAATGAGAATAGTTGGAAATATTTCAAGACTTGAATGTTCTCTCCGTCTTTTTTTAACCAGTTCTATAAAACAAGAAGTAGTATCGAATTATGATTTTTCATTTTCTATATTATCTCCATCCTCCTTTTCTTCTTTGGAAAAGGGTGTTGAGTGGGAGTGTCATCGAATAGGGTGGTTCTACAGTTTTATCTTAGAAGTCATTAAAAAATATTGGATTAAAAATTATTTAACCTCAATTAAAATTTTAGCGTGTTTATTTGAAGTCGCCATATAACTTCGTAATTTCTCAGGAGTAAACGAGCGACTTAAAATCTTCCGCTGCCATTTGTGCGCTTCTCCGCGTGCGAGAAGTAACCCGTTTTTAATTAACGGGACGGCTTTATCCAAGAGATCTGAACGGGCGAATGTTTCTGGATGGGATAGAACATATTTCGGAAATTCAGGATCTAGAAGGACAACTTGCTCAGGAACTAAAAATAAATCAAAAGCAAAATTATCACAGTACGTCGATCTTTCGCAGCAAAATTTTTTGAATATTTCACGGCGAAACCTCGGTGTAAAAATTATCAGCAATGTGGCCCGACAAGGTAACTCTTTATCTATAGCAACAGTGTTGCAGAGAGGTTGGGGCAGAGGTTTATCGCCAAGACGAAGTTTTAAGAAACATTTGTGTTTTCTAACGGCATTCATTCATTTTTAAATTCACTCATTCATTTATTCATTTATTCATTCATTCATTCATTTACTCATTCATTTATTTATTCATTCACTCATTTAATCATACATTCACTCATTCATTCATTCATTTATTCATTCATTCACTCATTTAATCATACATTCACTCATTCATTTATTCATTCATTTATCCGAATACAATCTTGTCCCCAGAGCTGACATCGAAAAAGATATAAGATGTGCTTGCGACGAAGTAGTTAATTAACATATACAAAATATAAAATAGATAAGAAAAGCAATACTTACGTGTCAAATTGTTGATGCGAAACAAGCCATCCTGTTTGTAATCTTTGGCAAATTTTTCATACACAAGCAAGTGGTCTGCTTTCCAAAAATATGGATAATGTTTAAAAAATGGCCATGACCATGGTTGACGTATATGTTTAAGTTTGTCTGACCACGACTCATACAGCTTATAACCAAGAATGATGGATATGATTGTAGCGAAAGTTATCAGAATCATCTAAATATGTTGAAGGAAGAAAACTATCCTATCTATTCAATGACGCTCTTTTTACAATTTTACCAACATGGTACGAGGCTGAAAAAAACATAATATGGTGTCATAAACATATATGGGTTTTTGGACAGCAGACCCTGCCCCCTTACTTTCGAAACTGTGTCCTAGGTTCAGAAGAGTCTTATAAAGCTGTCAAGTACATGCTAATAAGGAAACATCCGCTGTCCTCCAGGTTCGCCAAAATTGTCATCGTTTTAACACAAAAACTTAATTGGTACCACTTAAGTAACGTGTACCAGTTAGCTTTATCAGAACTTTCAAATTCAGTATTTGTAACAATGTCAAAGCAGTAAAAAAGTTACATTGGGAAAAAACACGACCAAGAAACAGAAAAAAGCGATCGCGCGTGTAGCTATGTTTTGCAGCCTTAATATCGTTCTTAGGCTCTTTTGTGTCTATCTTAACATCGTTACGGCGAGATGAACATGACTTTTCGTTGTTCTGATTTAAAATAGATACAAAAGGGGGATTCGGAACAAGGTTGTAACTTCGCCAGTTATTATTTAACGGTGAATATAACTCTTTTCGGTAAAAAATGACACCTTGAATATTTTTTGGAAAAACTAAGGGCTGGTTTCTATCCTTAGCAAATCCTTTTTGAAAGACTTTTTGTAATAATATAATATAATTTGTAATAATTGTATTAAAGTCTTTTGTTAAGTAAGCCTTGTAAGGTTTTCTTAACATTTGCATCAACTATTCGAAATTCATTAACAAATTTATTTGGTCTATTAGAAAAATTAGACACAATGCCACTTCCACTGGCACCTTTCAATCCTAACGCACTATAAATTTAAAGCCCCACCTTTACCTCTAAATGAAAACAAAATCTGATAGTTTTGTTACTTAAAATCATTTCTGCCATCTACATAACTAAAATTTATCATGAAAAGAAATTAACAGAAATTGAAAAGCAACGTTTTCTTATTAAACCAAATAACAAAGATGGTAGCTTGTCATGATGATATATTTGAACATCAAAACATTAAGTACTGCAAGAGATTTATGATCGAACAAAATTTAAGTATTTAACATTCGTGGCGTAATTATTTTTTATGTAAAATTTCTGCGCTAAACTTCTATTTTATGTGATCTGGAAGCTGTAAGTAAAGACTGTCTTCCTTAAGGTAGCATGCTGAATATAATGTAAGCAAAAGTAGGTATCTCTTTGGAAGAAAAAGTCAAACATCTATCTAGTTACAGTCCACAGTTTCCACGTTTAAAAGAAATCCAAACCTTTCTAAAATGGATTTCAGTTTTAAGTTGATGTCACAGTTTGAAGCAAATCAAACATATATTCTCGAAATTAAACTCTGCAGAAAATTTAACTGTTAAATTAGTTGCCATTTACTAAAGAGGCTTCGTTACATTTATGGTGACAAAAGTTATTGGTTTTTAACCAGTTTTCGTGAACCTTGTCCCTAGGGCTTATTGTGTTCTTTCATATTAGTACTGAAGTTAAGAAGACTGAGGGCTGAGATTGTTTCTTCAACTATAAGACATGTCCAAGAGAAGAGACATCTGTCAGTGTTTTCGTAATTTATTTAGGATCCAATGAAAACACTTTCGGAAGAGGTTATATTTCTTTTTCTGTATTGTTGACTCGATTAATTCAATTTTCATTGGATTTATGTCTTGGTTAGCATTCGCTGCAGTTTGTTGATGAGTATAGCAGTGTGATTTAGCTTTAAAACCATCATCTACTCGAATAAATTTTCCAATTGAAGGATTTAAAAACACCAAAGGATATAATGATTGTTTTTTTGGTTGCAATTCTTTAATTTGATTATCTAAACAAAAAAAAGTATTGTTACTGGCTTGTTTTTGGAATTAGTTCCACCAAGCAAGGACTTTCATCTGACGATTCGAATGTGATGCAAATAGTGCAAGTTATATGCAACTGCTACACCAAGAAAACAAACATTGCGAAGACATCAAATTGCAAACATTACCTTCGCCAACTGCAACTACAATGTCATCTTTTTCAGTTGCATCAACTGATCGTTTGTTGCTGCTCTTGTCGCATGCTGTTACAGATGCTTTTTTGTCAGTAAACAGTTCTTGCAGCAATGTTCCATCGCAGTTGTTCTCAACATAGATTGGTAACGACAATACACTACCAAAGGAAACTATTGAAGAAGTATCATCTGCGGCAGAGAACTGTTTTCGGCGCGAGAGTAACTCACAAAGCAACTTTTCATCTTCAACTTCATCTTCACCAGTAAACAAAGATGTAACACTACCAAATGAAACTAACGAAACAGTTTCATCAGCTTCTTCTGTGTGGCGGACATTAGCATCCACAGAAACATCATAGAGGGAGAGCATTGAATATTTATAAGCTTTCTCGCAACTCTTCTTCATATCATCAATATGCTTTACAAACATTTTTAATTTAGATTCTCACAGAGATTAGAAAAACGTCTTATCTCGCCAAGGTTTAACGTAACCCAAAGTTCTTTCCGTTGAAATATAATTTGACGTCATAAACATTTAATGTATTTGACGTCATGCATAGCGATTTGATTTGATCGGGTAATTGTTTTTGCTTCAGTAACTATCCAAAAACGCTCAGAATCTGTAGAATCCTTTCTCCTTTTAAATGCGAAGTAACATTTGCGGTCATTATATCTTCTTGTTATTTCTTTATTTTGAGCCCAGTATAAGGTATAGGTCTCAAACGTCTCTAAGGTATAAGTCTTACACGCTGATTGATATAGTGTTAAATTAACGCAAATATGGTAGCTTTCTTAGCTTTTGATGACATCACTGCTTTGAGCGTGTGAAGGTTTAAGAATGTTTTACAAGATTCCAATATTGAAATACCAATTTGTGGCATCTTGGGGCAGTGATTGAAAGCTAATATTGTCCAAAATTTAGTTAAGAAGTTGATATAGAGGAGATTACTCTCTTCTCTGAAATTGTTACGATTCAACCTACCCATGCTATACTTGACGATAGCAGTACAAATTTAATACCAACTCAAAGCAATGGTAGTGATTGGAATTTTTTTTATCATTAGAGGAATGTTTCCGACATCGCTTTATTACTGTCGTTACAGGCTAGTAGGGACGGGGGAGGAGAGGCAAGGTGGAGTCCTAAATAACGATAAGAGAATACTGTTGTCCCTAACGCCAAGACTTTGTTTTTTTAGTATTAAAGGTATTACAGAGGAGGCTACAACAAATCACGAAAACTCGAGGCCACTGAAGAAAACGTTGCGTTATGACATATTGGGAATGTTAGAGAACGATAAAGGAAATACTATACAGCAGACAACAAAGGAAGTGCCGTCAGAAAAGTAACGAAAAGTTGGAACAAAATCTCGGATATGGTTAAACACAGAACAGTTTTGGAGTGTTTTATAGTTTAAATAAAACTGGGTTATTCCAAGACTGCTAGCTAAACGTGTTTGGGGAAACAATATACAATATTGCACATGCCCTCTCGTGTAAAAATAGGGGCTTCGTCAGACTACGCTACAATGTATCATACCACCAGCGATCTCTTGGGTTGCGACCAACGACTGCCAACAAGAGATAAGATACACGCCTTGACAGAAGCGCAGCGGGATTTTAAACTCCTGGTCAAAGAGTACTTTTAGACGTACAGGTATTTCGTCTAAGGTCGCAAGCAAACAGAGGTTTGGAATTTAAAAAATGTTTTAAGAAAAACGAGGACGAGAAGAAACGTGGCTACATCAAACATGTTTGGCAAGTCGGAAACAGGACATTCACGAGGTAACAGTTTTCCACAAGCAGGGAAATGAAAAGAGAGTGCAAAATCTTTTACAAACGATAAGCACACTTAATGTTAGAAAAAAGAAACGTGTCTCTTGCAACAGCAATAAAACAAACAAGCTGGAATTTTACTGGACGTACAACATAGTTTTCCACATCATTTTTAGTGTCTGTTTAAACACATCTTTGCAATCCTGCTCTAAACCTGATTTGTTTCAACGTAGAGACGAATTTTGAGAGATCTTTATTTGCACGTAAAAGACTGTTTTACTACCCTACGCTACATATATTCAAACAGATTATTTGTTCCTTTCATCTGTAAATTTTGCACTGTATGTCAGAGCTGGTACACTATTGATTTACATGAATTAAAAAAACATTTATAGGAAGATAAATGCTGAAGCTACCAAAAAATAAGAAACTTTAACTACTGCATTTTTTTGGCTTTAAAGAAACTAATAAAAGTGATTTTCCATGAAATATCTTTTCATGAACTCTTTGTGCATCTTGTTATGTGATTAAATAACGTACAGAGACAAGTCGATATCAATTTCATTCGATATATGTATAAGTTCGAGAAACCAAGTAAGAAAGACACGTTCAGTGCTAAATTAGCCAAAAAAGTTAAGGAACTGTCAAAATTAGAGCCTCTCACTGGTTTCTTTTTAAAGCGATATGTGTAATTTTACCGAACCCCGCAAAAGTGCATGATGGAAATCGGTTGGGGAGTTTTAGTATTGAGAGGCTTAGAGCGCGTTTTTTAAAATATAAAGAAGCTTCTGTAGCAAAGCTGTGTTACTGCTTCAACCACAATGTGTTTCCTTGTCACATGTTGTATGCAAAAAGGGAGACTGGTGCCAAAACTCTTGTCTCTCCAACCTTCGGAAATTAGAATATGCAACCTCGTTCACAGCGCATGTTGTCTCTTTTCTATAACCGGGACGGTGGTACAAACCGTATAGCCGTCAAGATACTAGATGGTCTATAAACGAGGTTGTGACATACGTACATTTAAGATCATTAGTAATTGCATAATTAGTCAAGTCAGGTCACAGTACCAAAAAATACCTAAATATATATTAACTTTTATGCACATATGAATATCATATATTATTTCAGGAGAAAAGCCATTTTGAAATGTTCACAAGGTGTATAATGTCTTTTTCTAAACTGTTGACAATTTCTTCATATTCAGCCTAAAGATCCTTAAAAGAGTTTTTTGAATGAGTGAAAAGTTCATCATATTTGCGTGTCCAAAGTATCCCCATGTTTACTTCATAGATGTTATAAAAACATTATATAAACATAACGAGCAAGTATTATACATACCTTCGCAAAATTCTTTTCGTAAGACAACACATATAATATATTTTTATCCTTGCAAACTTCTATGTTGTAAAAACAGACTTCTTTTTATTACATGTAATTGGATAATTTTATTAGGTGTAGTGACCAATTAAAAAAATCACTCTCCTTCAAAGGGGAAGGACTCTCCTTCAGGGTGAGTAGTAAAATCAATAGATTAATACTACAAAATGTTTATTACTCCCGACATAACATAACATAAAATTTTTTTTTATTGATTACTGCCCGTTAGAAGAAAAAAAGCTAACATAACAAAGCGAAGTCATCTTCCTTCAGAATTTCTTTGTTGCGCAGTAACGTATTCATAATGAAATTCGTGCCTGTCAATTTATCCCTGTTCTTGTCCCCTGGGCTCTTTGAGACAAGTCTTGTGCTTTATCTCGAAGAGCTTTGGGGACGAGAATGTTTTTTTTTCATTGTTATATTTTTAGAACTTGGCCGAAATCTTGAAATTTACACCTATTTTGATCTATTCTTTTTTCCGCTACAAATGAGGATCGGTTCCTTTATTCAACTTACCCCTTTTTTTAAGCAATTCTTCTGTTTTCATCAGCCTGAAGGCTACTTTCCATTTAACTGCGCTTCAGACATCGTGCGAATATCTTATGAGTTTTTTATTAGCGTGTACGCTTTGAAGCGCGCACGCGGTAACAAAAAGAGTTCGTGAGCTTTGACGGAAAATGCACTCGAGCCTGAAATGTTGCTAAATATTTTGCTAATTTTAGGTTATGGGGTTGCTTGAGCGTGTCTTTTATTAACGCAGCGATGATAAGAAAAGCTTTATATCAAATGCAAGTTATGGTGCATATAAATTCCAACAAAAATTTAAAGTTTTGTGTTCAGGCTGGTCTAATAAAAACATCAGATTTAAAATTTTCAAATATATTTACAAAGTGCGCTACAAATATTTATTAAATATTTTTAAATTGCGATGAAAATAAAATTTAAAATGTAGAAAAAATACATTTATAATGATTTTTACAACAGCGGTTACAAATAATCACATTTTCATTAAAATCTTTCCCGCCAAAAATATTATCTAATTTTTTTCAACAACTTCATAGCTTGCATAAACTTATCGCTAGCCAAAATCAAATGAGGGAATGCTTGCAGAATTCGTACATTTCCGCAGGGTAAAATGAGACATTGTTTACACATGCTGGGAATTTAAGTTTTCTCAGCAATTGTTTCTCAGGATGAAGGAAAACAAAATAATTTCTTCTTTCGATCTTTCAAAACAACGTTCATGTTACTGTCTGTTAGAGTCTGCTGTCGACCAAGATCGTCATTATAACTAAAAAAGATGTTTCGATAAAATAAAGAAACGATCTATATGTGTAACCTGTAGCAGTAGCGTTTTTTAACAATTGCAAACAAGAAATGACATGTATTTTAATCAATTCCGTTATGGGGGTCTCAAAGGTACATGAATAGACAAAACTCACAAAAATTTAAATGTAGAATTATCAATGCCAATTAGAATGGAATATCTTTGTAGGATCAAATATTCCAGATTCTTAGTGTTTCGAAAAAATATTTTATTGTTATTCCTTTTTTATTGCCCAGATATATAGGTGTTTGAATATGCTTTTTTTGTTGAAAACTTTGGACCAATTTGGACCTGTTTGGACTAAAAAAAATATAACTGGCGTGAAAAAAATAAAGTATAAAAAATAAAGAAAAGACAGTCAATTGAGTATGTTTTTTCCTGTTCAATGTGCAAATTTTTTTATTTTAAGAAGTCTGACCATCTGTCAACAAAATTTCAGCATGCTTCTTGTACTCTCAAGTCAAGTTCTTAGCATTGGCAGCATTTATCTTGATGAAATCCATAAAACCTATTACATGGCGAAATTGACCTTATTTTGTAAATACAAAGCGGAGATCTGGAAACAATCAACAGGAATACAGCAACGTCAACAATAACAATAACAACAATTACCACAACTCGATTCGTTCAGGAATCTTTTGTGCTTTCACGATACTTTGAAGCTGACTTAACGAAGCATCTTCCGGCACTTGTAGTCTTTGAACAAAAGTGAATTGTACTTCGTATTCTTGGTAGACTTTACCTGATAACTGAAAAGTAAAGTCATTGTTCAAATACGTCTTAAAGAAGAATACAACGAATAGATTTTCGATGCAACTTTGAAATGACTGACCAGCAATAGTACTTAGTTTCTTTGTTCGCCAACTAACTGACAGACCACAAAGGGAGATTAAAAGTAATTTTTAAATCTCCTGGAATAAGAAAAATTGGCTGATTGCTTCTAAAAATAGTTCTGTAGTAATAAGTGTTAAGTAAACTCATTGTGTTTCTACCACAGGACACCAGACCTTGTGTCAATAAAACATAAATACCTCGGTCGCCTCTCTATCCTCCGCTTCATTTTTTCTCCCTATGTTAGGCGGCTTTCCATTTGCGGCTGGTCTGAAGTTTTTAATTTCTCTGACAAATTCATTTTCCGAGCTGTCAATGGATTTACGTGGAAAGTATCTTCTAGGTGGTATAACAACACTACCAGAGCCTCTGCGTTCTTCTTTGTTCTCCTCCACAGATATTTTCCTTACTTCTGCCGGAGGTGGAGGGGGAGCTCTTTCGGGTTTTGAGAGATTGCTTGTTTTTCTCTCTCTATTGGTAGTTACCTCTTGGGAAACTGGTCTCACCGGAGGTAGGGCTTTATTAGGTCTTTTGTTTGGAAGAGAATTAGTGGAAAGACCAGGTCTGCTACTTGACGGTACTGGTGGCGGCCGTCTACTGTGGAAGTCATCATCATCTATTTCCTCGTATACCTCATCATCGCCATCACTGTCAGCAGTGAAACCTAGCGCGTTATATTCTTCTGTTGGACTTTGCAAGACTGCTTCGTAATTTTCATGTTCGTCTGGTACATTTGGTATCGGCTTTCGTGGCGATGGTAAACATGGCGGAACACGAGGCGGTTTGCTTGGAATATTTCTATTTTTTACATTTTCATTGTTGTTTATATCAAATTTTGGCGAAGGTGGTAGTGCAGTTTTTGGTGGTAGGCTGCTAGTTGTTGGAAGAAGGTTACTAGGTTTAGGTAGCGGTTGACTTGGAGGTGGATGTAACCTACCTCTTTGGGGTAGCGTAGATGATGGCGCTGGGGGAAGACTACTCCTCGGAGGTGCGGGAGGTAGACGTTTACTTGGTGGTCCCTCTATAACACGCCCAAGTTTAAACTCAGGTAACTGTTTACTTGGCGGGCGTGGTGTTACACGCAAGGTTTTCTTTCTTTCTGGAAGTCTCAACTCGGACAATAAAACATTTCTATTGGCGGCTTGGGGTTTGTTTGGAACCTGAAAGTAAGGACTTGCTGTCAATTGAAATGATTTTTTTTCCCGTGTTCGCCTTATGCCAGGCGTCCGCGTGGGGATTGCATTTGCATAATTATCCAATTAAATGAAACACAGCTGGAATAACTAGCTTAAACCATATTTATTTGTGAATTTTTTTTTAGATACATAAAAACTTTCCATTAAAGCGCTTTAACGTTCTGTATTTGGGATGTGTAAAAAAACATTTTAAAATGCGACACCTGTAATATGGCAGCTTTGAAAGTTAAGACCAGTCATTTTGCAGAGGAATAACTTTTTAGAAGTCAATTAAATTTTTTTATTATCTATATTATAATGCCTGTATACGTCTGCCCGTCTGCCTGTCACGCAAAATGGTAGCTTAGCTGCGACGGGCGAATCCGTGGATTTTCCACGGGTTAACGACTAGTTTTAAATAAATATTCTATGAACTTATACCTTTCAAATGAATAAGAAATCGTAAATATTCAAAAACAAATATTTTTATGTGTTTTGTGTATTAAGAAGGGTAACTTACCTGTTTAGTCTGTGTTTCTTTTAAACCTGAAAAGCACGCGTATATCTCATCTGTATTTTCTGTTGAGATTACCTGAAATAAAATCACTGTTGCGAAAAATTCCCTCTCAATATTCAGTGTTGGAGATAGGCAAAATTGATTTTGTATAACAGAAGATTAGGAAGTTGCTACTCTTACGATCCACATTGTCCCCAGGGGTTCTTGCCTTGCAACAAACCCTGAATACGAGGATGTCTAGTGATTTGATAATATGCGCGCTTCTTTTATAAGAATACAAAAATTTTAACCAAACTGGCCATAATTCACATTTCCTATTGTTGTAAACAATAGAACGAATTATTTTAACGCGAAATCCTTATCTGGTATTTTTCAAAAGCAAAAAAGCGTGTATTAAACAAGTCACCACCTGAACTGAGAACGAGGTTGAAAGACCAGACATTTTACTTTTTTCAGCGGACTATAAAGTTTAATAAAAAAAGAAAAGAAAACAGCTGACCTTTGATTTTCCAAGATAATTCTTTTTCTTTAAGTTATCCACTGCTGCTTTAGGTGGCCGAAATATTTCACTTTGTGGAGGAATAAATGGAGTAATCGGGTAGCCAGCCTACAACGAAAAAAAAAAAAAAAAAGTAGCGAAAAAGGTTATACAATCATTCTTAATTTTACGTTGAGATCTCGAGTGATTTTACAACTTCTTCTCAGAGCATGTTTTTTCTTATTTCGCACTTGACTGATCCGAGACAACGACTGTATAAATGACACTCTAGGAACAAATTCGCTCGGCCGTCTGCGAATTAGGAATTAATACTCTTTAAATAAATGTTATGTGAGTCTTGAACAAAGAGTTGTAGCTTTGAATCTTTCTTCGTAACGATAATCGGAATATCAGATTGCAAATTTTTAAACTTGGTTACCTGTAGCATGCTTAATAAATCCACTATGCTATCGTGTCTTTTCTCTGCTTTGCACCCAACAGCTTGCAGTAAAAGTCCTTTCGCTTGTCCAAGTTTATTTTGACTATAGGCTATGACAGCTTGGTTGGTTAGGATCTAAGAAAATATAAAGTCGTTTTGAAGTATTTTCTTATGCTTACCTTCTTATAAATAACTCATTTTTTATCCAAGTTTTTTTCCGACGTGGTATTATCTCACTCACACAATTATTGTTTGCGACGGAAAACAGTCTAACCTGCACATAGCGGATACTTTTTTCGAAATCGTAGGTGCTAGCTATGTACAAGTTTGACATTTTGCTTAGATGGATAGTAACCGAGACGAGGGTAACTGATATGAAATTTTGATAATTCCGCAAGCTAGATCTCCCCTTAAGGTTGTAACCATCAACATGTTTGAGTTTAACGTTACCTCACAAGAGTAGAGTTGGTATTTCAATCCCAGTTGTTTATAATCCACAAATCTATTTCCTCTGAGCAAGCTCAAAGATTCTTCAAAGTTCTTCATTGATTTATCGTAACTAAAAATGAGGATGAACCATGTACTTCGTGGTTTTCCAAGCTCAGAAAATGTTACAATTATATTTTTTGGACTACTTTAAGAGAAGAAACTTTAAAGGTTATTTAATTTCATTTTCTGCCAAGGTTTCCTCCGCAAACACGCATAAGTTGCTCAACGATGAAATCGCAGAATTTAAGAAAAAAATGTAAAAAATTATTTTGGCGGAAAAAAGGCAATTGATTTTTACTAGTCGTTTGCTCGTGTAAAAATCCACGGGTTCGCCCGTCGCAGCTAAGCTACCATTTTGCGTGACAGACAGACGGACGGACGGACCGACGTATACGGGCATTATAATATAAATTGTTAAAATTGCAAACCACGAAAATTTACTCCCGCGAAAATTTCTCAAAGAAAATCGAAAATTTCTCCGTGATTTTGTTACCTCGGAAGTTTCTACCCTTAAAGTAAACTTATTCATGTTCCATGTACATCATTTTTCTTTTTAGGGGCATTAAGTTTAGGGAAATGAGCGCCAAATAAGTGCAAAATAGGGAGATAGGGATAGCAAGGTAATGCTGTCAGGCTGAGAAAGCTACATCATCTAGAGTTTAGGTATTGCTTAATTGGAACATTCAATAAATCGGACCAATTGAACGAACCAATTGCTACTTCGCCGAAAAATATGTTTTGTTTTTGAGAAAATGACCTACTTCATTTTAAGGTAATTTGTCAATCCGAGCATAAAATATCCAATCGCCATGTGTCCGTCCAAGTCAACTGCAGCTTGGTAGTTCTATAAAATATGAAGGTCGGTACAGAGTTAATAATTAAAATTTACGTTCAGATTCTTGGAAGGTTCTTTATGGAGTTCAAAAATACTTAAAAACTAATGAAAATAAAAAATGAAAATAATAAAGAGGTCACCTTTTCAAAAAATACAGTTTACTTCAAAGAGGATAATACAATATTTGCTATTGCTTGATTTAATAAGCAAAATATTGGCCATTTTGATATATTGGCACTCTTAAATGTACCCATATCAAGAAAACTCTAAGGAATTTTGATAATGTCCGTGAAGAAACTTTATATACTTTTTTAAGAGCTTTCCAAATTGACTATTCAAATTCGACCTTGAAGGAAATTAGAAACGCTATCTCAAATAGCTTCTTTAGGCATTTGCTTAATGACATGCTAAATTAACTTTACTTTACAGAGAAAAAATATATAGATCTCATTCTATGATTCTAAGTTCAGTGAATTGAACATAGAAACATCACTTTCTGGTTTCTTGTTACTATACAGATTACCACTCGCTTTCTAGTGATAATTCAAAGAAGCACTATTTTGAAATATCTTATTAACAAAATGACTTTTCTCTTTTCCTTAGTTCTAAAACGCGTACAGTCCTTACTAAATAAGGTTGACAAAAGACTGTTTGAAGTCCGTACCCACAAGTAGTAACTTAAGCTATTTTTATAGTAGACCTACATATTTGAAATACTCGGAGTTTACTTTCAGTCTGTTAAACTAGATTTACACTGAAAACGCAACTTATGCGGCGCCGCACGTCGCATAAAAACACTAGTTAACAGACCCACATACTGAAGTGTTTTCGCAGTCTTCCGGCTGCAGAGCATTGGCAAAGTGATGCTTCTTCCCAACTTTAAATCATTGCCTTCTTGACAATTGAAAAAGGTCCTAAAACTTAGGATGGTTGAGAGGAGAAAAGTACTGGTAATCAAGTCACCTTTCTTGTCAATTCTTGTCTCCAAACCTCTTTGGTTTATCTCAAAGGGCACTGGGGACGAGAATGGCACTTATCATCTTACCTGTATTGCGGAATTGACATTATTTATGCGCAAATAACAACAACCGATGTCAAACAACATTTTTGAATTTGATGTCACTTCACGAAACTTCTGGATGGCTTCTTCAATGTTTCCATCATCGTATAATTGTACGGCATCGAACCACGCTTGTACATCATCCGCCGAAGACATGACTTAACGGTAAGTGACCTGTTGAATAAGCCTGAAAAAAAAATTACATGGGAAGCTTACAAGGTAATGAATAACCAGTAAAATCTGAAATTCATTGAAATTTGTTTTTTTTAATATTGTAAAGTCGTAGTGAAATAACCATGCAGTTGTTAAAACATAAGAAATGGCCGTTGAACATTGATTATTCGTTTTTTTTTCACTTTTATTTTCGGTTGTTGGTCACAGCGTGACCTTCGTATGAATAAAATTACGTCATATAAACAACATTTTAGTGTGATAAGCCAACTACTTTTGATACCAAAGTCAGTTTAGCAATAATAGTTTGAAGAGACAATTTTATTACAAATACTGTTTCGCATCTGCGAGTTCCAGAAAGTGAAACAGAAACAAAATGAAAAAAGTCTACTCGAATATCTACTCGATTTGAAAGTTTTTAAAGGATGTTCTTTCGATGACGTAAAAAGTCATCATAAACACACGAGAAAAGTATTGATAAAATGAAATTTAGTGAGAAGTCTACATGACACTCATAGATTTGGGAAACACCGTGTTTTTGATAATGATTCTCCAGAAATTCTAAAATTCAATTTTCATATTATATTAGACTTGATCTTGGTGTTAGGAAAGATGTCCAACATGCGCACGAATCTAATCGCATGTCTGACGCATGGGAAAGGGTGACGTGATTTCAGTTTCTATGTTTTAAAAATGACACAGACGATTCTTACAAAGCACATTGGTTACCGTTTTGAGACATGTTTCTGTTTTTACCAAAAACACATTGAAACTTTCCCAAAACGGACATTCTCTGAAGCGGAAAGAGACTAGCTATTTGATTCGCTCCACGGCAGGTAGGTTATTAAGCGAAAAATTTTTTTCCCAGGTGAAGCTAAAATCGACCTCTATGAAGTCGACATTAGCAGATATTTTTTCACTTCTTGACTTCTGTGTTTGTTTAGAATAAGTTATTTTCTATTTTATCTAATGGCCTGCCATTGAACTTTTCAGTCATAGTTACAGGACGGATTTCAAATCCTTATCTATTACCACCATTCGCTGTAGATAATTCCAGAACACACCCCTCTCTTCTTTAGAGAGGTGCTTTCATTGGTTAGAAAAACTGGCTTTAAGTCACTGAAAGTTACGTTTTTTTCACGAAAAAAGGTTTGGAAAGTTTATCAAACACAGCCGTTTCAATTATTCCATTGTATGCTTCCTTACTATGATTGAATGAATAATCGAGTTATTTTCTAAATTTTACAGTCGAAATGAGAGAGACGAATCGTGTGCGTGAAGGGTAAAAAGGCGCGAATGGACGGATAAATTTATTATGAATAACATGTCAAGCTGCACACAATTCACAACAGTACTTTATTTTACACATTTAAAACAGTGCGGTGACAACAGCACACGAAAAAAATACTTACTTTTACTCTTTGGTTGTTGTTTTTTCAATATACATATATATTTACAAAAATATTTTCTAAAAACAGTTCAACACGATAAAAAATTTCGATTGTGTCACAAGTAAAATCAAAACCACTTTCAATCTTGTCCCACTTCAATATTGCACTGCACGAAATAAAGTTTTAATACTTTATCTGTTCCACCGTAGGGTTTAAATCAATATAGAGGTCATAAATGTATAAACACGTCACAAAAATGACGTGCGAAGGAGTGCAAATAAGACGGGAGAAGACATTGTAATCTTACATCACAATAATATGCTTAAAAATAATAGAGTATATAAAATATAAATTGTTTGTTAGATTAATAAAAAAAGAAGACCTCCCGTTGGACAATTTGCATACAAATATAAAACATAAAAACAAGTTTAATACCATTATTTTACATCAACTTTCTCTCTATAGTGTTTTACGTCTCGATGTTTTTAACACTTAATAACAAACAAGTATAGATGAAGTAGCTGTCAAGAAAGGACTCGCTAATCCAAACATAATAAATTTTCTGTGCGCGGGAAATATTTAAAATTAACCAATCGGATTAAGTATAAGCGCTTATTTATTCCTGAGCGACTCTACTTTTTTTTATCAACTTTGAGAATAACAACCACGTTCTCAAGACACTTCTGCTAAGTAGTGGAATTTTGCAGAAAATTTTAATTAAAAAGTTATTAATTCGTATTAGCGGCAATCCAAGATGAAATATTTAACAAGATCCACCTACAAGGAGCGTTTTCGTATTTTTTGTTTGTTTTAGCCAAAATCTTTACAGAATATTGGACAACCATCTAAAACATATGAAAGATATATAAAGATATTTTACCCCTATTCAAATTTAGGTAAGGGTTTCCTCGGTTTGGTTAAACGGGGAAATGTTTTGTTTGAAACGTTATCAGCCGCCATGTTGGCTGTGAACACGGGTAAACGTTTTCGAGGTGCAGAAAGCGAGTAACTTTTGTTTTTTTTCTTATTTAAAGGATATGGCGGCGATGGTATTAAATCAAGTGTCTCCTTTAAAAGTAAAATATCATTTTTGTTAAAATTTAAATCAGTTTTGTTTTTCTCAATAATGCTGACGTCATCACAATTAGTACAACCACTGTCATTTAGAACTGTTCTTGAACTTTCGGTTTTTCTAGGTTGCAATCCGGATTTTTTCGGTAAAGTTTCTGGTCTTTTCGGAGGGGAAGGTTTTTTCATTAGCATTGGTGATGATTTTAAGAGTTTTTCTTTAGATGGCGGAGGCGGTCTAGATGGCGGAGGCGGTTTGGGCGATAGAGACGGTTTACAAGGCGATGTTCTAATTTTCTTTGGTTGCACGTTTGACTAAAAAGCAAAGAAATGAATTTGAAATAACTATAAAAGCAACGAAAATAAAGATAAAAATAATTGATTAGCCTGCCATGCTAACAATATATTAATAAAAAAGAAGCCTCTCCTAAAGAAAGAGGTTTGGATAGTTCGTTACCTTTATTCCAGAAAAACAAGCGTAAATTTTCTCATCGTTTTCTGTTGATATTACCTAAAAAGATGAAAAGTATTAGAAGAACTTACGACAGTTTTCAACCCTATGTTTTTTGTTTTCTTTGACACAAAACGTTTATAGAGTTATTAAGCGTCACATTTAGTACAAAAAGCATATGGTAGCCATATTGGAGAGGCTTAGTTCAGTAGATATTGTATTTTTTCATGCTTTAAAAATCATAACTGTGTAGTTTTTTAAATGAAAAATAATCAATTCTTTATCGAAATTTTTACTCAAAGGAACATAATATTCTTAAAATCTGATATTTTTGAAATAAAAATCAGGTATGCATGTTTTGATCCTAAAAAACAGGTATATCCTAGTTTTTTTTTAAATTTTCATATGCTTAAAAAGCATAAATTGCCAACATGTATTCATTTTAATTTTAAGACAAGAGCTCATTTCGTAATCCACAATTGAAAGTCGAGATTTGCATTGCAATACAGGAATTGAGTTTAGTCGTCAACGTTGGTACAAAGTTTGTGATCTCCTCCACACCTTACCTGTGATTCTCCTAAATAATTTTTCTTTTTTGCATTTGATACAAAGCTTTGAGATGGTTTAAACAATTTGCATAACGGCATGAAAAATAAACTGGTAGTACCTTTTCCCATCTAAACGAAAAATGTTTGGAAGATAATATCAAAGCATCACTGAAATTTCTTTCTATAACAATTTGTATCTATACCGTGTTAAAGGAAAGCATATAAAAAGACGAGAAAGGGAGGGGAGAATTTGAGGTGTCATGACAACCCCAGGCTGTAACATGTCTTTCAAAAAAACAAGATATCAAGATGCTAGGATTAGCGCTGGGGCGTTTTTTTTAATTATCAGCTCTTTATGGGGTGGCAGATTAAAAAGTGTGCCATTTCAAACCAAGGAGCTAATTCAAACTTTGCTTATTAGAAAGGGAAAACAACTGTGTAAAGTTCAATTCTACCATCTAATATAAACATTTTTACCTTCAATTCATGCAGAATTTCATCCACATGCTTATGTCGTTCTTCGATAGCAAATTTTGTTGCTTTGATAAAGTAGAAACTGGAGTCTTGGTTCAGTTTATACGAAATGATACCTTGATTTGCAAATATCTAAAAAATTACCGAGGTAACGCTACAAGGAAAAACAAAAATACACTCTGATCATACTTGCTGGTCTATAATTAAAACCAAAAAAATCAATTTCATTATATATCCTGATTATGCCATTTATGATCGAAGTTTCGGTCAGGGAAGCATTTTAAGTTGAAGGAACTGAACGGATGAACCCTAATAAACATTACATCTGAATACACACACTATTTAATAAGCTATATACGTGTGTCGTTAACATATTTGGGCATGTGGTGAGTCAGCTTGTTTGTGACTCACAGTTTTTTCAACTGCAGATTGAGTCCTGCTCACTACCAGGGTGATGTTAACCATACACGAAGTAGCACATTTTCAATTTTTTTATATCCCGATTCTACTCGCCTCTTCATAACCTAAGTGAACATTCTCAGTTGTGAAGGATTGAAATTTATTAGCCATGATAAACACTACGTCTGTATAGAAATTTATTATTTTATCATTAGCCTAATACCTTATAATCACAGTATGAGTATTCATTAAAGTAAAACAAAGCCTTTGAATGTTTGGGATGCAGCTAAAATTTAAGAAAGCTGATTAATCCTGTTAACTGTCTAAGAAACGTACCTTGAGGGGATTAATTTTCGCGGGACAATTCCGCAAAAAAATATTTCTCGTGAAAATTATTGGAATTTCGCGGAATTCGTGAATTTCAATTCCTACGAAAGTTGGATTTTTTCTTCCTTTTTGAAAAACAATTTACACTAATTTTTTTTCTTCTGATTTACCTGACTTAACTACATATAATTTCTATGTGAATTTCAACTACAACAGTTTTTACTTTATGCCTATAAATCGAGAAACGAAATGTCATCAATTTTTTTTCGTGAAATATTAGGAATTGCCAACTTCGCGAAAATTAAATTTTATTGTCAAAAAATATTTTTCTAAAATTAGTTCGTGACAAAACTTCTTTCCTTAGGGTATCTCATAGCACTTAACCACAATCTCATTTAATATCAAACCAAATACAAACCTCACTTGCATATAGCTGATAATTTAGTCCCAATGGTCGATAATCAACTAATCGATTGCCACGTAACTTTTTCAGTGCAGATTCATATATTTCCAGAGCTTCACTTAACCTAAAATTGAAAATTATATAATTAAAGCAACACAAATTACTGCAGATTTATCCATCTATACCATTAAAAAAGAAAAAACGTCCTAATATTGAGCCAAAGTGGTTAAAATAAATATAGATTATGAAGTATGTAAAAATTAAAGAAGTATTTTTATCTATTCCTTTTTAAAAACGCAGCTTTTATTTTATGTTGCAACAGTACGTTTTTACTACCAGTCATTGACAGAAAAAAATGGATAGTATGAAAACAAATTAAACATGCCACTGATGTTAAATGATCTTTGTTTTTAAACACAACACTATTCTCTACAGTGGATGGAACGATATGATGAACATGTTGGTAACAACATATTTTTTTAAATTTTTTCTGCATGGCCCCTTTTTGGTTAATTGCATCTTGATACCAGAATGAACTGAGAAGTGTCAGGAGATACAATTGCAAACATGTTTACATTATGCATATCTTGTTCTATTTTAAGACATTAAGTAAAAGAGGATAACATTAGCAGGTAAAAATCTATCATTTTATTTTCTTAGTAACAGCATTACGAAAAGTAAAAATATAGTAAAAAAGACACATTCGGTATCTGTTTACCTGTGCTCATCGTGTAATATTTTTGCTATCATAAAATAAGCAATAGCTAAATGATTGTCCATTTTAATTGCTTCTTCGAATTTCTAAACAACAAATTACAAGATTTTACTTTTCTTGTTGTGTTTCTTTGTTCACTGGCAACAGTGCAATGTTTATGACATGATATTCTAAGCCTTAAGTCTGGGACCTACCATATTACCTATTTCACTGTTACCCCAACTTGTGTATATAATATTCAGAATAGGCATTCTAAACAACATGGGGGTAGCTCACCAGTAAAAAATTTTTTGTTTAGTATAGCATGACATTTTAATATATTGTTATCTTTGTTTTTCTTCATTTAATATATAAGCAATCTATACTATTAGGAATCTCGACAGGCTAAAGTATATTGTTCTGACGAAAATTCTTATTTCCATGCATTTTCCATTATTTTTCCATCCCCATATTTTGCCTCACCAAGTACTCCCAATGACATATGTAATTTTTAAATAATAGAAACAGACACATTTTAATCATAAATAGCCTTTAGAAATAATTCCAATAGGTCTCACACTAAAATAAATGTATGAAAGAACTGAGATGTAGAATTGAGATTTATACACTCCAACCAGAGCACGAGTCAAAACGCAGCAATGGTGAAAACTGAGTTTAAGTCATATCAAATAGAAAAGTTGTGGCATGGCATGTTTTGACTTTGCATTATAAACAATGGACATGCACATGCATACACACAGGCAAAAAAGAGGCTAAAATTGGTGAAGTTTGCTCTTAAACAGAGATAATAGTTGGGAAAAAACAATCCAGTGCATTTTTTAATATTGTATATAAATCCTAAAAAACTATTAAATTAACCTACTAAAGCCAATTTGGCAGATGTCGGTCAAATTGGCTATTAGTAGGTTAATTTTGCAATTTGGAAACACTGGGAGCTCTCGGTTGTTTCAGACCATAAGTTGCAATTTTTCACCTAATTGAGTGTTAAAGTCTACTTCAATCTTTTAGCACATTGGTTCTAGGCGCACACATAAAAGTGCTTCGCATGCACTGATAGTTTTGAAAGTTTTGACTTGTAAGGAGCGTTGCAAGTGCTGCAGTGTATAATGATTAATTTCATGATTTAGACCATGAATTTGCTTGAATTACACCATCTTACGTTTGTGAGCGCATTTGCTGTTTAAACGGACGCTTGGGCAGTGCAAGTATGTCATGCTTTGCAATTGAGTTGGCATTTTACAAAATATTTTTGAATTAAAGTGGTCAATATTGCATAATACTTTAGAGCTCTTTTGCACGTATTGATTTATTTTGACTTTTTTGAAAAGTGGACTTTTGCCTTAAATCAAGTTAGCCTTAGATTCTCTTTAAGGATGGCAAAAAATAGAATGACGTAATTTACAAAATTAGGATTCCTTTAGCGAAATTTAAATGCATTAAAAAAATGTTGGTTATTAACATTGGCACCGACAGATTTTTTTTTGTTTTTGAAACAAAATGGCTCCTCATCTATTTCTCTGTGTATGCCATAGACCACTTTATCATAGCTGTTTTGATTGCACATTAAGAAAAATAGGCCAGCTTGGTAAAATGACTATTAATGAAGATTAAAGATTTTTTGGGTAGCATAGACATTCCAAGAGAAACTGGAATTAAATTTTAATTCTTTTAAAAAATTACACTAATTTTAAGGAAATACTTATTTTTTAGATGGATTTCTTTGATTACTGTGGTCTGTTGTTATGTTTTCTACCTACAATAATGCTTGTGCATGTTCAAAAACATGAAGGTGCAGATTCGTCGGAAAACGCCACAAAAACCACAGGGTTGTCAGACAACTTCTGGCCTTTTAAAAAAAACAAAATTTCGCTCAGAGAAACCGGAATCAACCCAAAACATTTTTTAAACATTTATTACCATGTATAATTTATTCTTGTAATGTCGATAAGTGGTAGGACAGGCCTATATCAATAAGAAAATAACACGAGCAATAAATTGCTCCCTAAGGTTCAATAATTTAAACTGGGCGAGCAATCTGAATAAATAGAATAAGTTTATAAACGCATATTTTATAACAAAGTCTATTTTATTTTTATTTTTTTACGTATTTTGGTTCTTTTTTACTGTAAATAATAAGAAAGAACATTGATTTCCATGTGAGATGAATAGATATTGCTCATCCAGAAATTTTTTTTGGAATTGGGGGAGCAATTAATGGCTGAGCTAGTTTCTTATTTCTCAGAATTGGGCAAGCCTTTGCGCGAGCAAGAGCAATTGCTCTTCTCTTATAAGCATGGTAGCAGAAGAGTTTTTTATATCATTAATTCGATAAATAGCTGTAATAAAATTTCACAAATAAATAAATTGACAGTTAAACGACAAAATAGCATCTTCTTCTCGACAAAAATTTAATGAGAACAATGAGCTCTTGCGTGTTGCATTTAGGGCATATTCAGGCAGCTTCAACGCCCTCTTCAAAAAACCGCAAACTTTTTAACTTTTATAAACATTAGCAAGTCATTTATTGTCAAGAGCATGTGGTTTTAACCTTAGGCAGACGTCACAAATATTTGGTGTTCGAGTCACCGGATCGACCTGATTCGAAAACTAAAATGAAAAGAAAATTATACATCTGTTATCTCTCCACAGAGATTACCCACCATTATTGTTGTGCTTCACTTTAGAATGCAAAAAGGGTTCTGAGAACTAGTTGAAAACAGCGCACGGAAACTGTATTTAAACGAGGTTCCAAAGTTATCAATAAATATTGGCGGGTTTAATGGCGCACGTTAATGCCTGGATATAATTTTTCGAATTTTTGAGTTATCATTCGCCGACAGATTGACTCTATTTTTGGTGCTCACATGACTCTAACACCAGATATTTGTGACGTCCACATTATGTGATCAAGCCTTGCCTCATTTGGATATATTTCCCAGTCTCCAGAGGTTGTCTTTCAGCGCTGTAGTTCCGGTTCGGGCTCCAAGGGTTTCAAGTTCAAGCTAGCTAGGCGGAGGGGCAAAATAATGAATAATGAAAATTTCCCACATGGTACGCCTGAAGGACAAATGTAGAGGGACAAATTTCTTCAGCCTTAGAGACGGTGGATGCTAAAACTTGTTGCTGGAAAATTGAGTTGCCAACATTAGGAGATGTAGCCTTAATTAGAATATATTATAACTTACCTGTCTTGCAATGACACTATTGCTGATATTAAGGTAGCAACATCCAATGTTAAACATAATTTTTGAGTTTGGTGCCAAAGTTTCAAACGTTTCCACAGCTTCAATAATTAAACCTGAATCGTACAGTTGTACAGCATTTATCCAGCCTTGTACTTCTTCTGCACATGTCATTATCCAGTACTATCTTCCCAAAATGAACGGTATAGAATGCCTAATAATTTCCTTTTTTTTTAAACGGACCGTATTTTGCCCACCATATTGGATATAATTTAAAATCCTCAAAGCGCCTGCCTGGCAATCATAAATTTAAAATCGAACCCTTTGCCCCAAATGTCTCCCCGCTCGTGTATTTTAAAGGGGAGCTTTTCATAGCGAGCTACTAATCAGGGTTATACGGATTTTTCAGCGAACCTGATGTAATCATTCTCGTCTCTCCCAGAGCTCTTTGTGATAAAACCTCGAAACTACTTTTGAAGCTTATCTCAAAGATCTCTGAGGTCGAGAACCTTAAAATGTGGCGGCTATTGTTTTTTTAGTCCAAAAGCCAGTAAAAGCGGTCGTCCGCTCGCGGCGCGGTACAAAAGTCAACTTCACTTCGACTTTTACGCGTGTTTTGAAACCGCTGTCGAATTATTGAAATTTTAAAACCCCACATAAACAACTTTCTGCGAGAACCATCAAACCGCTCAAGATAAAGAAGTTTTAAGCTTAGTAGGTGGCATTCGAAAATATTGAAAAAAAGTTGACTGTCATACAATTTTATATCATGAACGAGAAAATTGAATTCTCCTTTTAGTTTTCGTTCTTAATACGTTGATACGTCTTGACACGTTTTTCCTTTGATTAACAACAGTCAAGGAGTGAGCTTGCTTCCTTTTTGCTTAACTAAGGTTGAGACGGAGAGTAACCTTAAAGAAGAACTTCAACACAGACAAATATCAATCAATCAATTAATTATTCGTCCCTAGAGCTTTACTTCTGATATGAGTTTTGGCGCAAAAGAAGCCTAGGAAGTGATTGTCAATCAATCAATCAATCAATCAATTATAAAAATAGACATTTAGACGAGAGCAACAAGAAGGAAGAAGAACTAAAAAGAAAGTTTTCGTCTTCTCCACCAGGGAGAGAATATTTATATTCACAATAACATATACATATTTACAAAAACCATAATTGTGTAAAAAGCAAACTTTAATAAATATCTCGTTTTAATTTGATTAATTTAAGCACCAATAATTTATCCCACGCTGGAGCATGACGCAGCTGAGAATTGTCTTTCCAATACATTGACACAATTAATTTATTTGGAAGAGGGTAATCGCAGAAATTAAACATCGCATATGCCCCAGAAATTCTCTTCAGTCCTATAAACAGATAAAGATTTTGTAAATAGCATTTACATTACAATAAACTGACCATTCAACTATTAGAATAGTAACAATAGATGGTTAAGTCTGAAAAATTTTCTTGGCACTGAAAATGTTTTTTGGCACAGAAAAGTGCTTCTTAATGATTCTTGGATTACGATGTTTGCTCTTGGAAAAGATTGCACATTTTGTTGTGTTTTTTTTGTGCCAAAGTAGCCGGAAACATAAATTGTAAGAACGAGGTAGTGTTCTAACTTACACATTAAAAACATCAACCTCGTTTGTATGGCTTTTTTACTTTTTTATGCTGAAACGGCGCGAAAATGACTCTGGAAACGAAGTTGAGTAAAATTGTAAACCGAATACTTACTTTTTCTTTAAAGGTTTTGTATTTGAAGCTTCAATTATTTTATGCTCCAAAATGATTGGTTCTTCTCCCCACGAATCGGACGACGAAGAAATTATTCGACCGTGAAATGGTGATAGACGATTGTGTTCTAAAGTTAAAAGATATTAGGGTCAGTTAACCTAGGGTTTTAACACAAGGTTACCCCGAGATCAGTCAATCTTATGCCCAAAGTTTCTTTTTGGTTTTCGCGACAGTTATTCATATCTTTCAACAAGCAAAAAAGGGCCGTCCAAATATAAAAAGCCTAACAAGCCCTGGACAATGCGGTTAATCAATGCTCAAACCTTGAAGGAAAAACGGTGGAGGAAAAAATTGTTTTATAGTCGACCGCAAATCATTATTTTTAGCCTGATATTTACATATCGATGCAACAACCTCGTCCCCAGAGATGTCTCGTTCTTTCAGCACCTCGCTGATGAAAAAGAGACAAAGGCCTGAAGAAAGAGATATGTGTGTGTATTCTAAATTATTAATAGAACCCGCAGTTGCATATTTAATGTTTTGGGCTGGTATATTTTTAAACTAACTCACACCAACCTTTTTGCGGTTTACTTTCGATCATTCGAGAAACCATGATGTCAATTTTGGTTTTGCATTCACGAAAACAGTTTACTGCTTCTTGGTGCGATACGTTCTTCAATTGTCGACCATTTATAATAAGCACCTGGTCGCCTGAAAAATAAATAAGTAAATAATCAACTTTGTTTTCAGTGACTTTTAAAAACAAACTGCTTTCAGAGGGATGGCTGAGAAGTAAAAGAGACAACTTCGTCCTCATGTCCTTTTGGTTTATGTCTTAAAAATAGAACGAGATAGATTTAAAAAGTGACCAAAAGCCTAGGGACAAAGGTGGTAGCTAACAGACATAAAGTACGCACCAACTTTGAGTGTGTCATTTATTCCACACACACCAGTTTTTGAAACGCTTTTAATGTAAATATCTTGCACCATTGTTCCAACACCACCTACTATTGTTACACCAAAACTTTCATTTTCTGTTTTAGTAAGTGAGTAGTTCAGTATAACTCGTTCGGGTACGTTCGGTAGCTCGCTTAATACTTTCTGAAGTGTTTTATGGCTTCTTCCTATAAAACACAAAAACGTCAAAAACATAGAAATGGTGCATAATGGTGTTTCAAATAAAAGTTGTTTTTATATTTTCGTATTTATTTGTGAAATTAAAAGGTCTATAAATTTTCAATGGTGTCGCTCCAACTAAAAACATGTGACTATGCCTCCTATCTGGAAGTCTTTGTTACTATCCTCCTTCCTCCTGTTCCTCTTCACCCCCCCCCCCCCCCCCCCCCCCACCTACATACCTACCTATGTACTTTATACATGCCCCTCCCTAAAATATGTTCGGCTTATACCTTAATTAACAAATCAAAGTACCCCACCTTCCCCCCAAAATAAATAAATTAATATATAAATAAATAGAAACAAATAAATAAATGAATAAATAGAATATATTAAACCTTACCTCTCGGTTGTTTTTTTCTTGCAGAAACATCATCGACATTTCCCTGGTGAGACATCATTGATGAAACCATATTTTAATATTTTCTTTTTATTGTTCTAAATTTGTTTAATCTAAAAAATAATAAATATTATAGCTAGTATTCAAAACAAACAAAAAAAAACAGAGTTATCTAAAGAAATAAATAAAGAATGTTGCACTAAACAATTATGATCGATAGCTTTGATGTTACACAGTTTTAAAGGAGAGTTTAAATGAGTTTATAAATATTTCAATGTTTATAAAATGTAGAAATCTAAAAAAAAATATTTATTTATTTAAAAAATTTAGTCTCAATTTGTTACCAAAACTTTTATATTACTTCTAATTATACCAAACCTAGAACCTAACAAGTCCTGGGGATGTAGTTTGTTAATATCCACATCAATTAAAAAACTTCGGATAAGCAACAGCTTCAGTTTCAAGACCTGTGAACTTATAAAGGGGTGATTTTAATCTCGTTCCAAGGTTCGTATCGCCGTCCCGATGTCAGAAATGATACAAGATGCTCTGGGGACGAGGCTGGGGTGCATTGCATTCGCTATGTGCAACGTCATTGGTGTTAAGTAAATTCGTAAAAGATAATTACTAACACAGTTGGAAAACTAACTACAAACCAAGTTGATTAATCGTAATATTGCAACCTCGTCCCCAGGGCTCGTCTAAGAATAAAAGAGCCCTGGGGATGAGGTTTGTAAAATTGATCATTTTTATCGGCTCAAATTATCAAATTAGATTTCGATTTTTAATATTATTGAAAGAGAAAAAAAACAGTTGGTGGCGATATTCGCTGTTGATTGTCTACAAAACTTTAAGAAGAGTACTAAGTACCGCTATTCAACTGCTTATTGTTTCTTTAAGAAGTCACAGAAATGAAAGGCGGTCTTATTACCTACTAAAGTTAAAGTTTTTTTTTATCTTTAAAAATAAAGATTGTTTTAAAGTATTTTAAATGCTATCTAAAACGGCCTGCTGTTTTTGAAGACATGCGCAACCTCGTTCTCAGGCTCACTCACCTAAAAGTTGTTTGTATCGCCGCCCCGATGTCAGAAAAGACAAGATGCTCTGTGGAGGAGGTGAAGACATGCAAAGACTTGCGGCTACAGTTAATTTTCCTTTTTGTTCATGCAGAAAAAAAGATAATTATGATAATAGTGAATGTTTTTTATTTACGTCAAGAGCAAATTAGAATTACTCACAACCTCGTTCCCAGGACTTTGTAGGATTTAATATAATGTCACAAAAAAGACACGAAAAAAAACACTTTGCTTTCTTCAAACGCTTCACAAAAAGTCGTCCATATCATCAACTTCATTTTCAGGGATTTTCAGCTTCAAGGCAGCCTGCAAACGAGGTTGCTGCTGTTATCATCTGCAAAGCAAGCAACTGACGTTGTCACGTGGCGGGTAAATATGCTTGCATGTGTCTACTATACTGTATTGTATGTTCATGGTTCACATCTTGGACACACATGAATGCTGGCACAGAGAAACAAAATTTGTAGCAAATAAAAAGAAGGGGAAGATTAATTGCATAAAAAAAACTCCTTCATGATAGAAAAAAACATACAGTTATAAATCTTATTCCTAGGTGCTTTTAAAACTTTTTTGAACTACAGAATTGATGTTTGACTAATGTTTGTCATTTAAGTGACACGTCACTGATATCACTCGTCAAACAATAGACATAGATCAGTAAAAAAGTAAAAATCTATTTCTACCCATCTGGGTGAACGAAAAACCACACACACACACAAAAAACAAAGTTTACCAACCTCTTAGAATCCATCGTGCTTTTTTAGAAAAATTCTATCCTTTCCTGATAATTCTTTGCGACGTATTTTTTATATTATATATTTATTATACACAGATGTTTTTAGTCTTAAGAATTGTAATTAGAAATAACAACTGGATGAAATAATACAAGGAAGTAGAAAGAATTCAAAAAATTAATAAAATATTTGTGAAGCGACTTTTTTTGAAACTTCTTGCCTTTAAATAATTAATTTTAATTTTATATATTTATATAGATAGCAAAAAATATAAAATGAAAAAAATGAATAAATGAATAACGAATCCTTATGTACACAATAAAGTAAAGTAATTGAGTGAATGAATGAATATAGCCGAATCTCCACTGGACGATATTCGCGACGATTTTGGTGACAACAAGTAGAAACCAATTCAACTTTTCGTCATTACGAAAATCACGATTAATCAAATTCGAGTATTGATGACGATTGTCGTACAAATAGTCCCATGGAGATTCGCTTTAAGGCCATGAAAAAAATATGACCAGCAATAACCATTTTATATAAGATTCCCACCAGCGAACAAATTCTTCACTCAACAATTTATCAGCGATCATCTGCAAACCATAAAAACCACATACATGTAAACACAAATTGAAGTGTAGGTGTAAAATATTTCGTGCCCCCCGTTACATACTTACTCCCTCAAAGTTTTGAAATTTATAATTCTTTATAATGAACGGTGTGTGTTATGACAAATTATGATTTTTTGTTGAGAAACTTTTTTAATGCAATATTTCTAGAAAGAGGGGGGGGTTTTGGCGCGATTTTCTACATTAGTTTCCAGACCTTTACCAGTGTTTTTGACTAGAATATAATTTATGTGTTGCTTTTCAAATTAATTACGAACCACTCACATCTTTTCACATCCGGATTCTTACGTTCTTGACATTGGGACGAAGTATAAAAAGTGGCGGGGGACAAGGTTGACCTTAACAAAACCTGTAGAAAAAGGTTGGTGATAAAACTCTTCTTCTTGCTTCTGCCATTTTTAACTACTCTAGCTGCACCAAGAATATGCAATCACATATTTCTAGATTCTACAATATAACAGCTGTAGTTTTGTATTAATATTTTTTAAAAAAAATGTAAATTCTTCAAGAAATAACAATAATAATAATATAAAAAAAGTTATTATAACGAACTAATCTTATGAGAATTGGGTTTTCCTATCCCCAGGGTTTGTCGTGTGATGTCAGAGCCGCTGTGTTTATATGATGGCTAAAAAACCCCTGGGTTAATAAGTTGCGTGTTCCATAATAACACACGTCGAGCTAGTTCCTTGTTGTGTGCTTTCACCCTAATCGCCTGTATCACAAAGGAACCAACAACTAACGAAACTAACCAACTCGATTGTTATCACATTCCGCCTACTGTTACCTAGATATTAGAAATATATAGTCTCATCTCGGAAAACATATTTTATTGTCAAAAAATATTAAAATTATTGTTAAATAATTAAATTTTAATTATAAACAAGGCTGTAAAACAGATGTATATTAACACGATAAGTTTTAGTGATAAATCAGATTAAAAGACGGTGTTAACTCATCCCCAGCCTTTTTAAAGCGATATAGCACGAAATAAATAAAAGTGTTTTGAATTTAAGGCAACCTTGTCTCCAGGGCTAGGTTTTTATATTGCAACAATTCCATTCAAATAATTGAAAAACTTAACAAATCTTAGAGACGAGGCTGGAATTGGGGGAACCAGTAAAAAGGTTTAGTAACGAAGCTGTAGGATTTCCACACACCCCCTCCCTAATCACTATTTTTCGTGTTTTAAATACCACGTCACAAACGTTTCCATGGTGACAAAATTTAGACATTGGAAAGATCTGTTAAAATCAGGATATATAAACAAAGATGTGTCTATCGAGTGGAAATTTCAAATTTAATAAAACTCACAAATAATTTTATTTATGAAAACAAATATAGAATAATAATGGATTGATATTTCAAAGAAATACTTCCATTGCTTCTGTCATCTTATAGTAAGACTGGCTTTAACATCAGACTTCAATTGACTTTCCTTGCTCTCTCGATCAGCTCTTTAAATTACGTAATGTACAAACGTAAAAACAAAACAAGATCTTTTACGACAAATAAATATTTTCGAGAAGATTTTCAGTGGCAATCCTAAGATTAGTTTTCGCAAAATTTCGCGAATCTTACCTATATTTGCGAAAATTTGTCTGCGCAAAAATTCCGGAAAAGGTCAATTCGTGAAAATAAATCTTCGCGAAATTACTAAAAATGAATTATTCGCTAATATAAATCTTCGCGAAGATATAAATAAAAAATATAAAGCTCGTTAAATAAATATAAATAAAATCTGGCAATCTCGCCTCCCTAAGGCTCGTTAGATTTTTTCTCAGGTTTTGTCTAAGCACACAAAACCTTAAAAAGCCCTGGGGACGAGGTTGAGATCTAGAAAAATAAAAAAAAGAAATTGATACTTTTCACAACTAAATACACATAAAACAACAAACGAGCGCCATGTTTAGCGCTTACGTGTAGAAAACTCTATCAAGTCTGGTGGCTTTGTCAATCGCGACAAAAAGAATAAAAAATTGTATTGTAACACAAAACGAAGAAATTAAAAAAACAAACTTACTTTCTATATCACTGTGACCTTTACGCTCTGTTCAATAAACAATTTTGGCAAGTCAGCTTACAGCTACATTGTTAAGAAACCCACCGGAAAAAATAGCCACAGCAAAAGGAACTACTTATTCAGGGTCACTAATTGTAATGAATGTAATGAGCGTGTAATTAACTGTAAAAAAAATTATGTTTCATTAAGAACAATAGAACAGTCCCCACGCATGTTTATGTGAGTATTCTTGCAATTCACATCGAAGGATGTAACTCATATGATTGTTGGTTTTGAAGCATAATTTCAGGAACCATAAATGTCTTCCTGATACCGTTACGTGCCAAACAAGGGGCTTATTGAAGCCAAAAGAGATGTTAAAAGAATGGAGTTTTTATATATTTCTTTGCGAAGGATGAAAAACGTTGACAGTAAAAGTTCTAGGTATTGGTGCGTTGCAAAACTTTACCCAGCGCTTCTTATTTTACTCATTTTCCAATATTCACATATGTCCATGTGGTTTCTTTGATGTTTAAAACGCCTAGCTTTTTAACCTAAGAGGACGTAAATATTTATTCTCCTAGCTTTAACATTTGTAATGCTCAATTGCTAGATAAATATTTATTCGAAAATAGAATTATCGATGTTTTTCTTGTCAATCCTGTGGAAAAATCCATAAAAAATCGCGCGTCTCCAGCAACTATTTTAGTCCATAGAGAGACTATTTTAATACAGACAGTATTAATATGCGTTCCAGTTTAATGCTTTAAACTTACTCAACATCATTTTCTTTATGTATTCTGAACAACCAAACAATGTGAAAAAACACTTCTCTCAGCGATACCACACAAAACCCAAACCAATCCACATCGTGTCATTTTTATAACACTCGCACAAAAAACAATAACAACACCTAAGTCAGCATTTTTTCTAGTCTAACTTGCTTGTCAGAATTAAGAAAACATCACGGTGAAATAAAGTTAATTATTTTTCCACTTGCTTGTTGACATTAGACCTTTCAAAAGCATGACTCATCAACTCTCAAGCAGATGTATCAATACATGACATTATCAACCTCATACGTCATCCTGCATGCCAACTTTGACTGTCTTTATGACTTCGTTCCTTTCTTCTTACAATAAACTCAGGATTGCCGTCTGTGCGTGGAATAGGAAATTTATTTGTTCTTTTAAGAACAGGAATTACGAAAGTCGCATAACGTTTGTAAAATACCGTGAATATCGCATTGCACAAATTGAAGAGAAAAGTATCGAACTAATTTTCGTGTAATGAATATTTTAAGCTGGAATGTTTTTCATCTAAAATATATCATTTTAGCAGACAAACGTTTTCTTTTCAAGAAAACAAAGTTAAAAATTTAAGTACTGAGATCCAGATTTAAGCTCTCGATGAAGAAATTAAAAAGTATATTTATAAATTGAAGGGATATTTACTAAAAAACGTTTAAATGATTGAGAAAAGGGTCTGTAATTTTTTTATTAGATTTCTTTCGTAATTAAAAAAATAATAAATTTTCTAAAATAACTTTTAAAATAAATAAAAAGGGAACCTAAAAAAACTCTCGCACTTCGCACGTAAAAATTGTGTTAATTTTTGTATTTCTGCGTGAATGCGCACAAAATTACGCGAAGTGTAGCTACTTAGATACATTTTCAGGCAATCTCGATGCTAGGTTTTTTCTCTTTATGATATCGATGTCGAAATTTAGAAACATTTAGAAAATTTTAGCAGTGGATCAAGGAAGTTAAGCTAAAATAATTGGTAAAAAATTCACGAAAAAAATTATGTAAATTTTTAAAACGCTGAAGTTTTACTGTAACTCCTATCTCTAACTGGGAATGATGAAGCGATTGCGACAGGAGAACTATGCTTCTTATTTTTTAACGCTTTCACATAAAAAATACTTAGAAATGTAGAATTAGCCACATGTCAAACGGAGAAAAGAGAGCCAAAAACGAGATATAGACCAAGATATATTTGGTATTTTAACACAAAAATCAACGGGGTCAAAACCAGTGGAGTAGATATATTGTGTTTGTATTTCTTATGTGAATTTTTTGCAACCTTAAAAATTTCGTTCAAAATGATTGTCAAGATTTAGAAAGAAATGAACATTTTTTTGATGATTATCGTCAGCTCACAAGTCACACCCATGCGCTAAATTAGAAGTCTTAAACATAAGGAAAAAACGTTTCTTGAAGAGCCTAGCAAATTCGAGTATTGACTATCTTAATAAAAAATGTATATAAAAAATAGAACAACAGAGAATAACATATTATTGCGTCATTATATAAACATATATTTTGAAAAATAAAATTTAAAACTAAACAAATATATACACTATATACTAAATATAATTTTTATAGAAGCTCAAAACTTCCTAAAAAGGGGGCGTTAATGTAACCGTTTTGAAAAAGAGGCTGTCAGATTTTAACTAAAGTAAAATATATTATTTTCTTTTTTATTCAAATATTGGACTTAAAATTTCATATCTTTCAAATTAAGGCCATAATTTTGAAATAAACGGCACCGCCCACAACGAATTAACATCTCTCACGAATAAACGCCCTCTTAACTAGTATTAAAAACTGATAAATCTCCCGGACATTTAATTGAAGGTTTTTTCAATTTTAAAAACTGAAATTTGTGAAAATGTAAACAGTATTTATACCAACATCATAAACCTATCTCAGGCCTTGATGGAATTTCTCATAAGTATAAGAACAATAGTTTCCATGACAACCTTTTATAAGTTGCCTTGGAAACCGTGTTTGATTAGTTCACACAGGAAAAAAAAGAAAGTTTGTCAACAGGAGCGCCTATATGAGGCGCGGGGTCGGATAAAAGGGAGGAAAAAACAAATTAATTTTTCTAAAAAAAATATTCACCATGGAAAACCTTTAACACGTTGCCAATATATTAATCTATAATTTTAAGAACTATATTTTTCGGCTAAAAACAAATCTTAAAAGCAATATATATATAAGACATTTAATAATAATATAATTACATATAGATAATATTAGAAGGAGTGAAAATTATTATAAAATCACACCGCAAAAACCGTAAAGCGCACAAGGGAAAAAAACTGAAACCAAAAATTCGCTGTAGATAATCTATCAATATTTGTATTGAATACAGAAACAATATTATCAATGGAAAGGGGGTCGCAGAATATATATTTGTTGCTTTATTGAAGTCACTAAAAGTATATTTTAACTGCAAGAAATTTAATGTCTTCTTCATCTTTATAAAGAGCAGTAAATTTGGCGTTTAGACTAGCTGCTAATTCATTGATTTTTAGGCTGAAATATTCAGCCCTGTTTGTTTTTAGCATGTTCTTAAATTTTCAGTAAAGAGGCTTGTGTTCTTATAAAACTATTCGTATAAAAAAAGAGCATTTTTTTGCTACACGATTTTTTAAGGCTAAAAATAGGTTGAAAATTAAGAATATCTTCAGAATATGCCCCAACAATGTAATAAGTCCCTTAGACGTAGCAAAACCTGATTCGTAGATCTCGAATTTTATTTTTCGTCCAGTCCATCATTTTTTTCATGCTTAGACATATCTAGAAAACACTAATATTTGTCAAAACGTTAAGAATAATGAGGCTGAAACGAAAAACACTATTCTTATAAAAAAAAGCGTCAACAACAATGCATAAAGGCTATTTATTTTCTAGTTTCGCAAATAGCTCGTTATATGTTTTAAACCGCGCGACCTTATATATTTACACTACGCCTATGGCTATCATACTTACTTAACAGCTGGCCACTCCAAACAAAATAAAAATTAGAAGATTTGCCGAAAAGAAAAAATTCAAGAAATTTTTTCTCTCTGGAACCCACTTCGCTCCTAGAACTTCCGGGTTAGCTATCACATAATATAATCCTTAAAAAAGGCAAAGGTAGGCAAAATACATACGGATTCCCAATAATTTTGCAGCTTCTAAAAATATCATCAAATGCTTAATAACAACTTGAGTGGCTAACTGTGAAAAAATCATAATCCTTTTATCTTCTTCTTCTTCCTCTTCTTTCTTCTTCTTCTTTTTCTTTTCTCACTTTCTCTTATCAATGGAAACCGTAGACAATATCCATCCTGAGAAATTACACTTGCTGGAGTCGATTTCCATCTCTTTCCTTCTAAACTATTCTGTTTATATATTCAGCGCAGATGGTTTGTTATTGTTTGCAAAATTTGTGTTTGGTATTTACTTTAAGCTGGTGAATTTTATTCAACCGCATACAAATATTGACCATCTAAAAACAAACAATGAATGTTGTACACGCAGTTATAGCTAGAAAAGGATGACACCGAGAATAGAACTTTTTACCACGCGTTAAACATATATGGAGGGAGGGATGAAACGCGAAGAATTTAAAATCCGTGGTCTGGAATTTTAAGAATTATTTTGACAATTAACAAAATACGGAGGCGTTCATTTCACATTTCACATATAGTCCGCCTTTTTTGGTTTTGTCAAATTTCGTGAGACAAAAAACTTGGTCAAACTCCTTTTTTAATATTTCCTGTTATTTTAAAAGGGTTCAAAATTGCTAAAAGGGACACAGGAATCAAGAAACTGATGCTACACCCATCCTACCTTATGTTTCCTCTTCCTTCTTATCTTGCTGTACATGTTCTAACACCTTGGTCACACGCAGTCGTGCTTTCTCTTGTGCTTTCTCCAGTAACTGCAACTCACTTTCTGTAAGACTGCGTGTATTTTCTCTTGGTACACATCTACCGTGAGGTAATGTAATGGGCGAAGAAGAAAAACTTAAATCTAAAGAAAAGATTGAAAATATGAAAAGGGATGATATTGTTGATGTGTATTTAGGGCTAGAAAAAGGATTCGGGAAATAGACAAAATGCTTAGAGTTAAAGTTCCCCTAGGATACAGAGTGACTTGCGAAAAATCAACGTTTTGGTAGATCGAATGAAAAATGGTAAAAATTAATAACAAAAATAAAATCGTGCCTGTGTTTTCATTGGTCGGTTTTGGAAGCTCTGTTACAACTGGTTGTGTATTTGGCAAACCATATGACGGAAAGCCACCAGGTGATGTGTAATAAGGTGATTGAAAAATACTTGGTTGTTTCATAATGGCGTCGTATGGTAAAAAAAGGTTTGGACGTTGTATAGACGCTAGAAAATTAGAATGATGTACAATACAAAACGATTCAGGTAATCATTTGATCAAGCAAAAAGAAATTCCAGGACTTTCTTCCAGGATTAATTTTGTTTGACAAATATTTTTAGAAACTTCAGTAAAAAAAAACGTAAACGGTTCCGCAAACTGACAACTTCACAACCGAGCCTATACAAAAATAGTTTTAAAAAATTATTTTCTAGGAGTTTCGCTATGCATATTCCATTTTACGGGGTTTGAAGAAGTTTCCACGAGTAGTGGCCACCCTGAACTTGACCCTCGACTTCTAAACAAGACCCTCGACTTCTAAATAGGACTCTTGTACACTTAGCGCCGGCATTCTTATAAGCGCTGCGTCTATAACTGAAAAATAATTGGTCAGTGTGATATTATATATAACTTCACTTCCAATAAGTGCCCGCTTAAATATACGGCGCATAATAGATAATATAATAGCTGCATGAAAATTAGCACGGCCGCTTTCTAACGTGCAAAGATATTGTAGCGGTAGCTTATTCGACTTGCAATTATAAGGTTCCAGGTTCGAATCTCAACTCTGGCGCAAATTAAATGTAGTACCTATTTGTTGCCTATACTGACCGTGGACCAGCTTGTGTGATAGTTAAACAAGTTAGAACAATGCTATAAGTGTATCTCTGGCGATATTGTAACATAGTTGGAGAGGAGGAAGAATTAGCTGTTAGGATGAAATCCTCGTTAAACTTCCCTTAAAATTGCGGTAACGTTTTCGGGGTTTTTATTCGTCCTTTGTGTTTTTATCTGAGAGGTCGTCAAAAAAAAGTTCTTCAATCGCCCTTAAGTTTCAGAAACTTACTTGCTACCGAACGGTAAGTATAATTAAGGGAACGCAGCATACAGAATGTGCTAAAAATATTCTTTTTATTAAAGACTTATTAAACCCTTGTAGCTAAGCAACGTCTGCAAAAAGTTCATGTTTAAATAAATAACTTACTTGAAGGATAGAACTGTGCCGTGTAAGGGGAGTGGTAATGAAGTGGCGGCAGGCGCGATGGAAAGGATGACATTCCGAAGGGAGACGCGTAAGAATGTATGTTTTCATTCTAAAAGAAAAGAAGAAGAAATGAGAAAATTTTTAAACTCACTGAGCGAACTAAATATGTTTTAAGAAATACACTTACTTCGTTCGTGTTTTTGTGTGGACTTTCCTTTCTGTCTTTCAACCGAGATTCTTTTTCTTCTTTTTCTTCTTCACTTGACAACCCGCATAAGCTCTACAAATAAATAAATAGAGTTAAGCTTTTCTTTTCGTGTGTGAAAATTTTTATTAAAAGTAACATTATAACCCAAAAATCTACTTACACTTGTTGAAGAAGGTGAAATTCTATTTGCGCGATTTTTTCTCTTCCTTTTCTTCTTGTTTGAGTCACTAAAATGAACACCAAGCCGTTATTCATATTGCACTAATTTTTTATTTACACGTGATGCTCAAAGAGGTTTCTTGCAGTATAATAGCTTAATCGCTTCTGAAAGGTTGGAGCTGTCTAATAGGACAGGAATATAACAATTCTGCAGCAAGAATTATTTTTTTATAGTAGAACCGTCGCACTACGATTGGTACACGTGAAGTACTAGCCGATATCGATGGTTTTATTCATCGTATAAAAGATACTTAAGTTTTTGTCAGCGCCTTTGTTTTCCGAGAGAGTAAAATACTGTTTTATATTTATATTTATATGTTAAAATAAAATAAATATATTGGTAAAAAAAACATTAAAATTTAGAAATAATAGCTACCTGTCTTCCGTTGACAAAGTGTCCTATAAAAAAATTGATAAAGAAACTTCTAAACACCAGACAAGTTTCAGAATAAAATTATAGTCAAATTTATATTTCACTGGGCGAAATACCTCTGTCACGATACTTTCGCTGCATGCTTGAAAAGCTTCGATCGGGGTTGCGTCGTTTCGTCTTAGTTTTCGATTTTGTTCTCTCTTACGAATCCGCTCTTTGTTGCGTATTTTCTCGATATCAATCTGCAAAAAAAAAAAACGCGAAATAAAATAATAATCGTAAAACAATGTTTTCTAGTCAACAATTTGAGGCACTTTTTTATTTTATTATTATTTTCGTTTCGATAAGATTGGGTAGGCGGGAGGACAATGGTTGGCAAAAAAATTCTCTTTGGACGGATTCCGTCGTGTTTTTCAGATTTTTGAATTCCTCTGCAATGCTAAAAATTGTTAAGTTAATCAGATGAAAAAGATCAGTGGTAAAAGTTGATCTCATGTTGCGAAATTTGCAGAATTTGGTTTTTAAGATTAAAAGACTTTTGTGAACTTTCGCGGAAATGAAGTCAACAACAAAAAAACATTTCAGTTCAGATTTAAGAAAATACAAGATCTTTCAAGTCACAACAAGGACAGCTTATCGCTAAAGATAATAAATGTCTATCTGAGTTTAATTCTGTCTGTTGTTTTTTCTCAACAAACCTTTTTCAGAAGTTCCAACTTTTCTTCATTTTCAAATCTTCGGCCACCGTGCATTTTAACGGGCGATACATCATTTTGCGATGTGCGACTAGCTTTTAAATTATCAACAGTAAGCTCTAAATTCGAAATCTTGTTCAACAGCACCTTGTGATCAGAACTATCATTTAATGAGGTTTCCAACTGGTTAAACTCCGGAGATCTGGGAGAAAACGTTCCATTGACAACATGATCCTCATTGATTGATTGACTCAATCTTGTACCGTGTTTACTTTGTGGTAACGAAAGAGACGCATGCGAGGGCGAAGAGGTAAATGAATATTGTGACGATAGCCGAGTTGGTGAGAGAGGGGATGTTACATCTTTATGAAGACGAACACTTGTGGTGCTATGAAGAGGGTTTACTTGGAACTCATTATTCCCCTTTGTAATATCTTCTAGTTCACCAGCAATGCTTGTTTCCTATAATATTAAAGGCATTCTTTACTTATGTCTCAACAACAACAAAAACAACAACAACAACAACAACAGAAAGAACAACAGAAATAACAATGAAACAATAAAAAAAAACAACAACAACAGCACAACAGAAGCAACAACAACAACAACAACAAATGCTAAACAACAAACAACAGCAAGAGGGACAAAAAAAATTAAAAAACAATAAAAACAACAACAACAACAACAACAAAATACCTGATCATAAAGGTTATTATCCAGTCTTGTCATTTCAATGCTATTTTTATCAAAAAAAACTTGGGACGACAATTTCTTTCTATATGGATTTTCTGGAGAGAATCGTACATCTAGATATTTAGCTTTATTTGGTGTATTTTTGTTATGATCTTGTTGAGGTTTATTTATATTTGTTTCTTTCCTCTGTGAGCTACTTCCAGCTGGAATTGGACGAATGATGTTCTGACGTTCGGTAAGAGCAGATGATTTCACTGCATCAGTCGATTTTTGGTGAAAACTGTTACTCCTGGAATGTTAAGAACAATACTTAATTTGAAATACCTTTTTAAAAGATGCAGATCATCATATATAATCGTGTATGAACTGGGTAAGGATTTTCACAGAATATTCGCAATATAATCACTTCACAACATTTTACGTGTTAATATTCTAAAACCAGAATATATCACCAGATTTATAAAAGATCACACTTAAAGAAGTAATACTTGATGTTATTTTTGTGTAACCTTGAAAACCATTTTTTAAGACGACAGGGTTCATTAAACTTTAATAATTATTCACAAAACAAATCAAGAAAAAGAATGGAAGGAGGAAAGTGAGCTGGGAATAACAAAAACACAACGCAATTATTCATTATACGCATCTAATTTAGATACTTAAATGCTTAAAAGATTTTGGATTACCAACCAGAAGGGACTACATTATCTAGAACATGATTGACCTAATCTCACTTGGTTCAACCACAACTATTTCAAAACTATTATCTCACACGGGTGAGATAATAGTTTACTGTACAAAAAGTCAGTTTAGCAAAGGATTCATTTTTTGCACAGTGGCGATGTGGTTAACATGTAAAAATGTAGCTATATCACGTGATGCAAACAACCTTTTAGCACGGTTTATGAATGAACTATGAACTATGAATGAACTTTTCATATGAACACCAGATGTAATTTATACCACCAAGCAGAGTCAGCCCAGGAAATTAGGCCAGCTTACGTTATATAAACAGGCTTTTATCAATAAAAAAATTATTTAGAAAAATTATGATTACCATGCTCCGTAAAAGGCGTTGTTGTTTTCCACACCAGGTTGCGGCTAAAAGCAGAAATTATAAAACGGCCATTTATCCATTGCTAGGTTCATTTATAATAAGAGGTTTATTGCTTTTTTAATTTAATAGTCAATAAATTTCTTCAGCAAGGAATGTCAGATATGTATCACCTCTGTAGTACTGATGTTTCATCTGTTTTTATTGAAAAAAAGAGCCTAATGGACTAATATGAAGGAAATCGTGGTTTTAGTTGGTAGAAGTTTGATAAAATAAGTGTTTTGCGTTTTATTTTAATTATTGCAGAAAAAAGAAAATATCTAGCCCGGAAAATGTGTATCTTAAACAACTAAGTATTACAGTAAGGACAAATCAAACGTCCGACTCACAGCTAGCTTCATCTTTTGCTTGGCTCTGTGCTGGCAGTAAAAGAATATGTTTAACATAATCAACACAAAAACAACAGGTACAAGAACTGCCACGACTATAATCCATGTCTGAAGACCACTGTCAATTTTACGTGCAGGAATAACTTGGATCGGAGCTGGTCTACGAATCACCTAAAATAAAGAATATATCCCAATAAAAAATTGCTGATGATAAAATCGACACTCTGTTGAACTAACATCATAATTTATGCAGCAAACTAACATCAACATCATTTATCCCAAGATCCCTTTAGATAAACTGAGAAAGTTAGAGAACCTCGACTCTCTTACTGTAAATAAAACATTGCAAAAATATGTAGCTTTGTGGTTTGCAAATATTCATATATAAAAACTTCTTTCTGCTAATGACTTAACTTGGAAATATCCAAATTAGTGACATTGAATATAAACAGAGGACAGTACACATTTTTTTTTTACATACCACATATCCAATTCTCTTGTCCATGTCTTCTGTAGGTACTCGATCATAAATAACAGAAATTTGATTTGCAAGCAATATCCTGCCAGCATCTTTCAGATAGAATTGCACCTTTACGTTTTCTTTCATGCCTACTTCTCTCTCTACTAAGGTTAACTAAGAAAGAATATTTTATCAGATGTAATTGTGCTATGCACTATTTTTTGCTTCCTGTTGTTTTATTTTGCATTCTAGATTGATGGCCTAATCTTTGTAAATAAAAAACCCTTAGTTAAACTCATTTGTTCAATAAACACATCATCTTAGGAAAAAGTTACTTTCATAGTGTCTTACTTACACAAATTGATTTTAATTTAGCTCTTTGTATACTTTAAAGAAAGAGACTTTCAATGGGAAAAAAATTTTGCTGTTCGGAAGAACCCTTGAAAATTTTGCATTTCGCAGGGAAAAAAATTCGCGGATGAGCAATTTGGAAATTTTTTACGGGAAAAAACTTTTGCGGACCGATAATGAAGTATTAAAAAACAATATAAAACAAAGGATATGAATGTTGTAATTATTTTATCACAAAAAAAAATACTATATAATATTCTTAGTCTATGATTATGTCTTTTGAATGAAAATTATTTTCTTGTTGATAAAAATTACAAAAATTATTGTTCTGCTTCTTTATCACCTTTGTTATAGTTTCTAAGCCTTTCTTCTTAATGTCATTTCTATAAACTCAGCTAATTAAAAAAAAAAATTAAGACAACAAAACTTGTTTTTTTGCTTTTACTGAGTAGTTAAATACAATTAACTTAAAAAGCCATTACTGGGAACTAAATTCACAAAAAAATTTGCGGGGAAAAACTTTTGCGGACACAAATTTTAGAAAAATTCGCAGAGAAAAACTTTCGGGGACAACACGTTTTAGAAAATTTCGCGGAAAGGCCCTAAAAACCGGGAAACCGCGAAACTTTCTTCCAGCGAAAGTTTTTTCCTTTAAAGTACTATCAATTGCTGCTCCATCCTGCACCCCTTAGAATTTAATAAATTATTTAAGAGCACTGTGTACTAAATTAAATACTGTACAATGTACTGTTGGATAACAAAAAACTGAACAGAAATTTGCCTGCCATACATATTTCCTATATCTGTATTTCATACATCCTTGTTCGCATGTTAGCATATTTAACAAGATTACATTACTGTTGTCTGAAATAAAGCTTCAGTGTAAGCATTTCAAATAGAGACTAAATATAGGAATTATTATACAGATATTTTCACATCCTTACAAAAGCATATATTTCACTTACACAATGTTGTCCCCTTTAAAAATTTAGAATGGTTAATCCCACAAAAAAGTATAAAAAAAGGCAAACAAAACTTACAAATAATTCCACGTCAGATCCAATACTTCTTCGTTTTCGACCTTTGAGTTTGCCATCCTGATACACCCTTTCTAAATTGCTTTTCAAGTCATACCAAAATTTTGTTGTGTTTACATTTTTTTTTAAATCAGGAACACGAATAGTCAGTCCAAGTCGATAATCTGGTGGCACAGGTATGGGTGAGGGAAGCACTATGATTGTACTTACTGTGGGTTTGGTGACTGTCGGTGTAAGTATGATCACTTTCGTCTTGCTCTTAGTATTAGTGCTCCCAGATAAACTTTCCAAAGCGCTTGTTGACTGTGTGTTTATTGGAAATGTACTTGTTGAGGAATAAAAATCAGAGGGTTTGACATGTGCTACCGAAGATGTTGAATAAACATGACTCTCAGCATGAGTTGTAGTAGTTGGAGGTTCTGACGGTGTAAGATAGCTGGTCAAAATTACATGTTTTTTCGAGGATGTGCTTGAAAATATCATCCTTGTCAAGTCTGTTTTATAAGAATTGGTTGATAATATTAATGTACTATGGTTTACTTTTGTTGCAGAAGACATTCTTGTCAACAACAATGACACTGATGGACTTCTATTACGTGTTGATGACACAAAGTTACTTGTTTTTGGATTTATAGTTGAAAACAATGACACTGATGGACTTCTATTAATTGTTGATGACGCAAAGTTACTTGTTTTTAGATTTGTAGTTGAAAACAATGACACTGATGGACTTCTATTACGTTTTGATGATGCAAAGTTACTTATATATGGATTCGTAGTTGAAAATGACACTGGGGAACGTCTATTGTTCGTTGATGACACATTTTCACTTGAAGGCAGATTTGCAGTCGAAAGCAATAAAGTGGATGGGCTGCCATTGTGTGTTGATGACACAAATTTACTGGAAGGTAGACTCATAGTTGAAAGCAATGTATAGTGTGAGGAACTGTACCTTGATGATGGGATGTTACTTGAAGGTAGACTCCTAGTAAAAGCGCTTGTATAGTTTGAAGAACTTTCAAATCCACTAATAGTTTCTGATGACATTCTTATACTTGTCAATAAAAATGTTTGTATAGTGGCAGGTGATACAATTAATTGACTGTCTCTGCTTGTTAACGAAACGCTTCTATTAGATATTAAGGTGATTGATATACTTTTAAAGTGTAATCTTGAAAAAGCAGGGCGACTTAGTGATATATTTACAGATCGGATTGATGATGCCAGATCAATTTTCTTGCTGGTGGATATTCGATATTTACTGGGTTGTGAAGTTGTTAATGTCATGTGTGATGATTTTACACTTGCATTTAATCCCATCCCGATAGTTGAAGTTGGCGATATTTCTGTTAGAGAAGAAAATACAGAAGAGGTGAAATGACTCCTCCGAATAGTTAATAAACTTTGTTTGCTAAACAGTGAGATTGTTACTGTAGATTTAGATGATAATTTCGACCTACTAGAATGACTAATAGTAGATGAAATTTTTGTTTTTGTTATTATATTTTTAGATGGTGATTTTGAGCTTTGGAAATCACTGAAACTTGATAAAACTCCATGAGAAGATGTTTTTGGAGTATTATCTCCATTATTACTAGTTAGTGGTTGTGTACTTGATGTTAGACTTTTTGTTTTTTTCAATTGTGCACTCACAGTTGATATACTTCCAACAGCTGATGTTGATTTGCTTGTAAAGGACACATAAGGATGATTTGTGGTACTAGTAACTTTGTGACCTAATAAATTTGAAGATAAAAAATTCTTGGAGGTAGATGAAGTTCTTCTGCTTGTTGAATAACTGCTTTGGAACACTGAAGTTGATAGCTGCGAGTAAATCTTTGTTTTACCAACAGTTGCACAAGATGATGTGTAACATGCTTTTATACCAGTGCTACTGGAATTAATTGGCACTACAACAGATCCGGTGTTATTGGATTGAAAATTCGTTGAATGCACTTTATTAGTTCTAACAGTTGTTGATGTTGAATTTGTAGTAACACTTACGCTTGATGATATATTATTTGCTGATAAAATCCACTTTTTACTTTGTGAAGAAATCAAATTAGTTGTAACATATGTTTGACTATATGGTGTAGATGTTGTATCAATTGCAGCATAAATATAAATTTCTTGTAATAACAAAACGTTTACAAAAATTTGATTGAGATATGGTCCAACATGGTTCTTCATTTTTATTTAAGTCTAAATCAATAATACATACTAGCTGTAAGCCTGTGAATAATTTTTCCAGGAAAACATTCACAGGAATATACACCTGTTACCACTTGTACCTAACATTTTGGCACACAGAAAGGATTATAATATAGATAATGCATTATTTTAATGTTACATAAACAACAAATAGATAAAAAATTTCATCATTTTTAGTGAAGTCAATATAATGATGTAACTAAAAAAAGTAAAAAAAAAAATGACATTTTAAAAAGCTACTTTTTATGTTTTTTCAAATGGTTGCACTCATTTTTAAAGGGGCTACAGAACAGCTGTTGGTTTTCAACTTTAGTGACTTACACGAAAGTCGACCTGATGGCGGCGAAAAACAAAAATTCTAGATATATAGATTATATCTAGAATTTTTATCTTCTCCAGCCTTGGTCATGTTTTTATTCAGAATGAGTCTCGCTGAAATATTTTTCTTTGTAATATATACTTTTCTAAAAAAAATATTGAACCAGCGGACAAAGTGCGCTGGTCTGTTTATTGCGCAAAACGCGTTTGCCGTAATTTTAATATGTGCGTAAAATATGCGGAATGTGAGCATTTTAACCAATTCGTAGCGCCTTTAAAATTTGTATATAAAAAATATAGGTCATTTTTGGCATATAAAAAAGGCAACATGTGGTTTAAACTGGTTCTTCATACAAGTCATAGTTCTGATCACACACTAAAATTCATAATAGCAAATCTTTTTAAGTGTGCAGATTTTGACAATATTAGGTTTCCTGATTTCTGAGCTATACAAAGTTAATAAATCATGACAACTTATTCACGAACAAATCATTCAGTTATTCAATCAAATTTTTTAAAAAAAGTAGCATTAAGAATAAACATGCATTTTACAATTTCTTTCAAAGCTTAAGCAATTTCTGTTATTGAATTCCCAGTTATTCACTTTTTAACTTTTTCTAGAGGTTCTAACAACCACGAATTTTACATTTCAACAATCTTCCATTATGTGTCTTCATCAAAATTTTGTAGAAATATATATACATATATACTACTGTATTTTCGGGTATATAACCCGCAGGTTATATGTTGATTTTTACCACTTCCACTGTTGGTGCGTGTTATAATGTGGTGCGGATTGTATGATAAGTTTTATTTTTTCTGACATTTATCGTGAAATCTAAAGTTTACTGGTGCAAGCAAGTCAAGGTTTCCTTCAACTTTAACTCTTTTGTGCGTTTTTTCATTTACTTGTAGTACTAACAACCTTATAAAATTGCACAGAATGAAACAAAACAGACATTGCGCAACTTTGACAGTATATGTGGTGGTCTGGGAAGAAAGTAAGGTACACAAAGTATAAATATGCGCGATCCTATACGTAGTAACCTTACTATTATTACGTGATTTAATTTTTACGAGCTCTCTCTAACACACGATTCTGGAGATAATTTTTTCTTTTGTGTTGAATGCAATTCTAATCCATTTATATCTTCGCAATCGGAAACAAGGAAATTAAGACTGAGAGAGACATGACAAGAGCAGACATGTTTATAAAATGATTTGGAGTAAAACTATGTTGAACTTTTTTCTTAACACAATGCAGGTTATATACAAAGGTGCGGGTAAGTAAAACTCACTGATTGAAATTTTATGCAGGTAACACATAGGTGCAGGCTATCTGATAACATCTGGTTTGTAACTCCCTAAAAAAGCTGAGCTGCAGGTTATACGATGTGCAAGTTATATACCGGAAAATATGGTATTTGATAAGGCCCATGGAAAAACCCACTTTGGCAGGAGAACAATGGAAAAGAGAACCGTCACTTAAATTTTGATGACGTCCACAAAGACCTGCCATATTACAAATGAATAGGATCATGTACTTTCAAAAAACGGTTACAGAGATATTGGGGTTTAAAGGTTTTTTGATGGTGTTATCAACCAGTCTATTCCGAAACGGATTTAGGAATTTAAGTTTTAAAAACTTACCTAATTTGTTCCTAGATACCTCTAGTTATCTATGCAGTAAAAAATAACTGACATCACCAACTTATTTAGTCTTGACATTATAACTGCATTGTAATGACAATAAATTGTTATTGACATTGTTGCCGTAATGTCAGAAAAGTCAACAAATAAAACATAACTTTTTTGGCTACATCAAAGGAAAATGAAGATATCCTCTTTGGTGTCCACAGACAGACACAGCTTTCGTATTATTATAATCTCTTATAATAATACAGAGAGTGTGTACGTCTGTTTGTGACAGGCAAAGTGGATGTGTTCATTTTCCTTTGATGAAGCCGAAAAAGTGATGTTTCAAATGTTAAATTTTCTGATGTAACGGCGCGACATCAATAACCCTACTTTAACGTATATGTCCTATATTAAATTAATGAAGCAATCACAGTGCACATAAAATTTTGAGGCCATATAACTTGGAAATGAGGTGGTGATGTCAATGATTTCTCACCGCGTGGGTAACTAGGGACCACCTAAGACTAACTTGGGTAATTTTCCCAGACCTGGGTCCCCAAATCGGTTTCAGAATGAACAGGTTGACGTCATCAAAAAACCTTCGAACCTCAATATCTTTACAACCGTTTATCAAAAGTACATGATCCTATAGATTTTCTTGATCAGCGTTTCAAGATCTATATGATGAATGTAACAGGTATACAAATTTTTGAAAAAATGCTGTACATTATATGGTGGTGGACCAACAGTTCACCACATGTTAATTGCGGTTCCTGAAGTAAGTACTTATACCTTGTTGAGAGGCTTGGCTTTGATTGCATTCAGTATTCAAGTGTCAACAAAGATGGCTACTAGCATCATTGAAGGATATACTTTAGAAACTCAATGTTATTTCAAATCTAGAATGGTAGACTAGTGAAAAGGGTGGTCACAAGGCATGAACACTAGGGGCCCTCAAGGTAACTAACCAATACTGTTGTAGATCCAGGCCCCTAAGATTGCCTTGCCTACCTATAAATTGGGAGCAGCTAAAGTCAACTAGTTTCCATCATCACATTTTGCTAATAGTTTGGTTTGATCATCACATTTTGCTAACTTGCTTAACTGAAATAATTTTAAGCTAGCTCAGGAAGCATCTATCACTGCAACCTACTAATATCATCAACTCCATCTTTTGGCTTCAATTACTCTAATGGCAGTGCATCCAATGACAACCAATGACTGTAGCAAATTTTGGATCATGTACCTCTGGTATCAGGAGAAACCTTCAGATATTTCTTCAGGACAGATATTGCATGCAGCCAGGTCGGTTTGTTTCATTTTATATATTATATCATGTTAGGAGCCCAGAAACTGTCACTTTTTAACCACCCTAGAGCCACTTTTATACAAGTAATGCCAACCTTGTAGCCAGGTTGCCATTATGATAACTCGTTATGTTATGTATAGTGTTGTTTATGGTCATTCACCGCAATAGACGATCATGATACGATCCTGCTCCAACCTGTATATAGTAAATTGTATCTGCGTGAAAATTTGGCCTCGTGTTTTCCCTTTTTAATCTTATAATAGAGTATACTTAGCTAGCCAGAAAAACTTCTTTTTTCCACATCCAAAATAATATTTGCAGGCTTGTTTTCGTAAGTTATTGGTGAATATAATTGCTTTGGGGGCAATATTCAGGCTATAAATTTGGAGAAACTTCTGTAAAAGACATGCAAAACGGTATCTATTACTAATAAAAATTTTGATATTTAATCTATTTGAAACATTTAATCACATGGAAAAGGAGAAATATAGAGAAATAAGCAACAACAACAACACAAACTGCATTGTAAATAGGCTTTATTTGTATTATTAGATCATAGTACACCATAAACAACAACAGATAAATAAAATAAAAATAGCAAAATTATATCATGATTTTGCACAAGTAAAGGCCGCTATATAAAATTTGGTTTTTACGCAGCAATAGCTAATTAAAAACAACACAACCTACCACAACAAGTGAATGACTACTGATTTAGCACAACATTCAGTCAAAAATATGTAGCCCTTATTGGCTAAGACTCTAAAATGTTGAATCAAACTTGGAAATACCTAGCTGTTATGCGATAAACACTAACTACTTAAAATTTTTAACAAAACAAATCATTTAAAAACAGATATCGTTAACTACATTTACACATTTTGTGTCAATCAGGATAGCGATGTATATGTATATATCCTAAGTCATTTCGTTATGTTGGTAGAACCACAAACATTTTCCATGCCTGTCAGCATATAACATTGTTCCCAGGAATTATCTCGATATAAGATTAGAGCTTTTAAACCAATCATCATCAAGTCTTGTCGAAGTCATTCTCCCAAAACTAGTCAAGACTAGTGTTCTCGTCTGTGGCCTTGTGGCATTTTAAGAAATCGTTTAAAAAGTGTTTATTGCCAGGAGCTTTGAATCTACAAAGCAAACATACAAGTTGTTATGCAGCTATTCGATTTATTGTATTGTTATTAAATGTCTTGTTACTTGTGGGTACCCCAAGACAACACAAGAACTTTGAGTTTGAGACAGGCCTTTTTAGAGTTGTTGAAAGTGAAACTATAAACAGTTTCATGCTTAAACTTGCTAGCACAGCAATAGAAAGCTCAAGAATCAATGGAATTAAAAGTAAACAGATGTACCTGAAAACGTTTTCATTATAAAGTTAATGCTATAATTTTGTTAACTCAAAAAAGTCTGTTTATTTTGCCAAACTGCTTTCTTCTGCAATCCCAGGCAACACAGAGCATAAATGTTTTCCAGTCATGTTTCTTCTTAGCAACATTGCTCAATTTCATTCCGCAATCATATATTCAAGCCTTCCATTTACTTGCTGCAAGTCAATACAAAACTTTCTTAGCCTTTAGACATGTTGAATCCTACCCTATCCAACCGACCGGCTACCGGGAGGCAATAACAATAGGTAGAGTAAATTAATTTCAATCTTTCTTTACTGTAAATTTCGACGACTTCGGCGGGATTCTTCTTGACGTCACATATTCTTTGTTTTACAAGAGTCCAAAAGTCCACACTTCGGCGCGATTCTTCTTGTCGTCAAAATTATTTGTTTGTTTAAGAGGATCAAAAGGCCACACTTCGGCTGCTGCCGAAGTCGACTATTTTACGGCAGAAAACAAGGAATCGCGCAACAATCGGCAAAAAGCGGCAAAAAGTAGTTAAACTACCGTGAAACCAGAGAGTTGAGCCTCGTGAAACACTCCTGAGTAGTTTAGATAAATTTTAACTCGACTCCTGGGCGCAAGGAACCTTTTCCGATTACTAGTTTAGATCCACATGATCTTCTCATTGGCAATTTCTACTTAGACGATCCTACCTCACTTTAAGTTGGATTTTTTTAATTTTTTTTTGCAATATGTGTCCAGTCTTTAGGATCAATTTTATAAACATTTCACATAGCTGTATTTTGAATGCTACTCAAAATTGTTCGATCAGGCTATATCTTTTGTGCAATTTGGAAATCTGGAAATGCTTTTATTGTCAGTGCCCTTAATTTAGAATAGTTGGGCATATAAATACGGTTATGCTTCCGATTGTATTCCCTTTATATTAGGCATTTAAATAAGTGTCATTGTAGAGTGATTAAGTACAGTACAGTCTGAATGTAATCTACCGCGTACACGCTAATATCACACCTTTGCGTGGAGGACGGCAGTCGTTTGTCTTTTGTTATAATTAAATCCCTTGAGTGTTTTGCGAGTTTATATTTGCATGTTAAAAAACAATGCGCTCGTGAAGAAATATTGGAGCAAATAATAAAAATCTTTCGCGAAGTTTTATAATACATTGCGCGGGAATGTATTGTAGCGCGTTTCATCTAAGAAACATTCGAGAAGCATTGTTCACAACTATTAAATGCCGCTTTTCGTTTAAAAAATTCTATCGCCTCTTTTCGATTTTAAACTTTAAAACACGATCTAAAAAAGCATTTCTATCGCCGCTATTCGTTAAAACTTTTAAAATTTCCAGGGAGAAATTTGAAAACTAATGAATGACAAAATAAAGTTTATCTTCAAATTTTTAATTTTGTTAATGTAAAAGTAATCCACATGAAAAAAGTTTCTGATGTTTTTTATGAAGAAATCTTCCATATTAGCCATTATACATTTGCCCTAGAGTGATTAATAAATAAGGTCAGGCTTCTATTTTCAGAACTGCTATTTGCATTTAACATCAAGGCATCCAAAACAGCTCCATTTAGGAAAGGGCTAAGGCTGGCCCATTGTTCGTTTTATCAAATGGGGATTTTATTACCCGAATTGTAAAAGGCTAATTTATAGGCACTTGCATGTAGTTTTTTTTTTCATGTCTATTTGTTAAGCCTGTTATGGCATGTTGAATTATCTCGTCGTAGTTCTCGTCAAAAATATTGCCTGATAGATAATGAATTTTCATTTGGGGAATTGGGGGTGCTGGGCTGCCCTGGGCAGCCACAAAGTGTAGAGATGTGCGTGTACCCCTGGAAGAGTATGGTGAATTAAGTACAGGTGCGAGGAGACGAACGACGGTGCACCACGCGAGCAGGACAGATGACTGGGGAAATAACAGCAGAGGGATGCGGCGCTGACAGTCAGAGGTGGTGCACCAAGAGGTTAATAACAGGTGTGAAATGCAAAAGAAGCTAGAGCTCATAAAGAGTAGGTTCTTGTGAGGTATGATAGAGGAAATTGAATCACAGGAGAGGAGCTCCGGATGTGATTGAGAGATTAGTTAAGCCAGAAAACACTACTAGGAGAAGAGCTCCGGATGTAGTGGAGAAGAGCGAACACTACTAGGAGAATAGCTCCGGATGTAGTGGAGAAGAGCGAATTTATCGGGAACACGCACGTGAGCTTGAGACAATATCTTCTCTTCAGCCTAGCATCCTCACCCGATCCCGCCAAATTATCCTCAGTTTATTCTTGCCACTAACAATTAATAGTGCTATTACTGCTATAACTCTAAATTAAAGTACAATCCTTATTCATTGATTTTGTATTATTGACAGCAATTGTAGTTATTATTTGTCAATTTAAAGTTTTGTATTATCAGATTTTGAAAGTTAGCTAATAACATGATGGATTGCAAAATTGTCTCCTTTAAAAATCCAGTTTGGGGTAAATTGGGGATGTCGGGCTTCCTTCGTCAGCCAAATGGGATGAAGATGCGTTTGTTTCCCTAACAAATGAGGTGCGTTTCCACGAGATACGCCATAGCAGGTAGTAGGCAATTTCCAAGCGAGTTGCTGAGGTGTAGGCGATTTCCAAGTGAGTCGCGGAGATGTAGGCAATTTCCAAGCGAGTTGCTGAGGTGTAGGCGATTTCCAAGTGAGTCGCGGAGAGGTAGGCAATTTCCAAGCGAGTTGCTGAGGTGTAGGCGATTTCCAAGTGAGTCGCTCAGATGTAGGCAATTTCCAAGCGAGTTGCTGAGGTGTAGGCGATTTCCAAGTGAGTCGCTCAGATATAGGCAATTTCCAAGCGAGTTGCTGAGTTAGCGTTTCCACGAGATACGCAGACGTTTCCACGAGATACGTCTTACTAAGGGTAAGGATGGAAACACACGCATCTGGTTTGGGCCCCCCTGATACCAAACCTGACATCCCCCCCCTTTCCCCAAACTCAAGTGTAGTTATGACATGAAACAAGAGAAATATACTTCTAACATTATCTGTCATTGTTGTTGTTTGCTTTCGTGTTGTTGCTTCAGAACCATAGCAATTAATTTGATCAGCGTTTCAACCTCTATAAATTACAAAAAAAAATAAACAATTTTTTTATCTGCACTGCACTGCTGACGTCAGCAAATCATCTAGAACAACTTTCTTTTTATTAACCTCTTGCTTAAGTGGATTTGTCCATGGGATTTATCGACTAGTAGTTATATAATACAGGAATAGTTAAGAGGAATGCCATATCACTGAGGTTTAGCTTGTACAGGTTGTTATACTAAAAAAATATTGATACAAAGTCATTGTTTGGCTTAAGGTTCTTAAATATAACATTGATGTCAACCCCTTCCCTTGTAAAACTTTATAACTAAAGACACTTCCCATATTTAATTGATGAAAAACATTTTACAGCAGAAAAAGAAGGCTTATAAGTGAAGCACTTTAAAAGCAAAAGTAAAGACTTTATCAGATGAAAATTAAAAATATCAGGAGCAGAATAAGCAGAAAACAACAAAAATACATATGTAAATCAGCTTTATCTATTTTATGAGATCAACAACAAAAACAATAATAGATATATATATACTAGTCGTTAGCCCGTGGAAAAATCCACGGGTTCACCCGTTGCAGCTAAGCTACGATTTTGCGTGACAGACAGACAGATGGACAGACGTATACGGGCATTATAATATAGATGTAAATATAATAATAATAATAATAATAATAATAATAATAATAATAATAATAATAATAATAATAATAATAATAATAATAATAATAATAATAATAATAATAATAGTAATAATAATTAAAAAAATGACAAGATTATCAATATTTCGTGCAGTTATGGCCCAGCTACTTGAAATTTAATATTTTAGGCAGTAAGAAATAATTAAAACAACCCCCCTCCCCCTCCCCCAACTCAAGAAACTACTAATAGGAAAGAACCAATACTAATTTATTACATACAATCAGTCAAAAAATATTTAGCTTTATTAGATTAATAACTTTCAAAATGTTGGATGAAATTTGAAATACTTCCTGGCTGTTATGCGATAATAGCTATAAATGCTTGATATATTTTATTCATTCATTCAATGCTATGATTTCCATCAAGTTCAAAGTCAGACTGCTTTTCTTCTGCAATCACAGGTGATATAAATATTCTGTAATGTTTCTTCTTAGCAACTTTTCTCAATCTTCATTACGTAATCATATATCCCAAACTTAGGAACCATTTACTTCTGCAATTTGGTACAATATGAATCATCAGGCATGTTGAATTGGAAAGACCTCCAAAATTGCAGTGCACTTAAGTTGGTCAAGCATATTAAACAGACCGGCTACTGCAAAGAAATAACAATAGAAGGGTAAATTATTCCCATGCACCCATATCGTAACATCATTTTTCTGCTTTTGTAAATTTCAATGACTTTGGCAAATTCTTTTGAATTAACTAAAAACTTTGGTGGCTGCCTTGTTAATTGATTTTATGGCATAAAACGAAAGAATTGAGAACAAAAAAAAAAGAGAAAAGCAGTATATATGTTAGTTGGTTAAAACCATAGTACTTTAGCCAAGCACATCGAAGGAGAGTCAAGTCTCAGCAAACATTCCTGAGTGGAGATTAAATTAATAACCCAGGCACAGGACACGCCAACTTTCTAAATCCTAATGCGTGACAATTTTTATTGTAACTATCTCCCGGAAAACTGGAACAAAAGAATCTGGGACAAAAGAATCTTATTAAGCGGATTTAATAAGATTATGCGTTGCCTTTGGAGCAATTGTTTTAGATACACATAATTTTAGCCTTGGTAAATCCTACTTAAAGCAAGCGTTGAACTAATCCAAGTCTAAACCCATCCCTAGATGATGAACAAAAGGTGCAGGCATTATGTATTTTATCTTTAGTTGTATTTAAATTGAGAAACTTGTTCAGAAACTTTCACTAGAAAAATGACTCCAGATTTAAAAAAAAAATTACTGTTTGACCGTTTCCTTGGTTTTTTAAAAAATAAAATCGCGTAGCTAACTGGTAGCTGTAGTTTAATTTATTTCTTCTTCATATTAAGATTAAAAAAGAAAGATTTATTTGCAGCAACAGTCTTTTTTTTGACAAGGTTGGAAGTATTTTATACTTCTTGTAGGCTAAAACTGCTGGAAAATACTTTCTTTTTTTTGAACATTAATATTTTTATTAAACTAACCTTACACAACTGAGGCTTTTACATCCAATAAATAATAAGTGATGACTGGTCTTTTTAAAACAAAAAGATGATAGCTAGCTTATAGTAGCTAACGTTGTTCCCTCACAGTTGATCTGATTTCTTTCGTGATTATCCAGTTCGTAGCGTAGCAACTTAAGTTATAAGCAGTATCAATTTCAATAATGAGACACACTAAATAATTTACGATGCCTGATGTTTGGCATGCTGATAGCAAGAATTAAGAAATAACAGGTGCAAATATTTGAAAAGGACAGTGGAAAAACGAAAACGAAAGAGAAACAAATGAAATGTCCTACTTGCTTCGAAGCCTTTATTTTACGGAGACCGGAAATTTAGACATTTGAGCCGCCAGATGTGAAAGTACTTCGGCTGCCGTGACAACGTTTTGTTTATAGAAAATGGCGGAAGATGACAACGTGGGTAAAGAATTTCAATGTTTATTAAACAGGTCACAGGAGTTGTTTGATGGACTTAGGTATTAAAGCTTAGCATTAATTTATTAGCGATATATTTGTATAGACTAAACGTGTGTTTAGACAGGATTTAAAGCTTTCTCAAGTTTCAGAAGGCACTACCACAGTTCTGTGGTAGTGACCTTTAAAGTTAAGGGCGAAGGAATTTGTACCTCAGTTTACCGTCGTCTGTATCTCAGGTATACCATGCAGGAAATTTTCATTATTCATTATTTTTCCCCTCCGCCTAGCTAGCTTGAACCTGAAACCCTCGGAGCCCGAACCGGAATTACAGCGCCGAAAGACAACCTCTGGAGACTGACTGGGACAAAAGGAGGCAAGGCTTGATCGCACGACTTTGTATGGCACGCATTGGAACAAAGGCCCTTCGAAATTTAAATTAACACATTACATTACATTTGAAAACATTCAAAAAAGAATACTTTTGATCGATTGCGACGTCATTAAAGCATGACGACATGCGCAGTGGTTCGAGTTGTTGTTGGAAATCCTCAGTGATGATGGTGTGGTGATGTGCGAAGCATGTCAGAGGGGTTTATTAAGATATTCTTTCAGTCATTTTTTTTGAGGAATTTTTTTAAATAATGAAATTTTTCATGCGGTGGTAAATATACATGCAGGCGGCCGACGGTAAACTAAGGTACGACTTTCTTTGGCCTACGGGAGAATATATGTTTCTACGAAATACAACTTTACGATGATTCGAGAAAACTAACTCTCCATCGCAGCTTATTTTATGATCGGAGGAGCATACTTTTATAAGAGATTATTAAGGAGAAAACATGTTCTTTTGTGATACATTTTCTTGTTGTGTTTTGTTTTTAATGAAAAGTATGCATAAGTTGTATCTTATTATTATTACCATTTTCTGAAAATTTGAAAGAAATTGAAACTGGAGAAAACAAGCTTTCGTCTCCAACAAACCCTCATAAAAACACGTTTTTTACCTCCCTTTTCTGATATTGTAAAACAATGGAGAGCCGTAGGAACATACAACTGAATTATTGTGAAGGTGTATTAACCTGTTGTACAAGGTTGGTTATTTTTCGCGCTTGTACGAAAACAGAAATAGGAATTGCAATTGCTATTCTTGCGGTCGGAATGTTCTCCTTCGTTGCTCTCTGATGGGGTACAAAGTGGACTTTTCATAGTTAAACCTTCACAGTAGCAACCTTGATTAAACAGAATTTACAAGTAAAACAGTGCTAAAATGTTGCAAAATGGCAAAAATTAAGCAGTATTTAAAACATATTAAAGATTTGACTAAAAAAAAAATTCCTTGAAAAATCCAGTATTGTATTTATGAAGGTTTATTATCATGTTTTTTTAAAAGTTCTTTTTCTTGAAAAAATTCGCTGTTGTACGAAGATGGCTAGTTTTGCACAAACATGGTCATTCTTGGTGCTACATCAAAAAAGCCCAACCTCATACAGTGAATGACATCAAACAGAACATGTTCTTCCAATCGGCAGATTTTACGTGATATTTTCAAACCGATTACGGGTTCGTATTTTTCAGGGTAGATATTATGATATTATGATTTAAAAGAAACTATGCCGTTTACCTTGTCACCACTTAATCAATAGGGGCTGAATTTTTAACAGAATCTTTGTTTACTAACTTAAAACATGACATTGTAGTTTAGAAGAGTTTTGCTAGTTTAGCTTTAGTTTAATTTATATACTTCTAGTTCTTGTTTAATCAAAGCTTTTTTTGTGAGAGTTTGGGCATGTAACGTTTGTGTTTTCCCTCAACCGAAAGTTGTACCACACAGTTATGACAATTCAACCAGGAGAATAAAGAGAGAAGGAGACAAATTATTTTTGGAAATTAATTAATTAAAATTAACTTATCAAGGTTAGATTTTTAAAGGGTATTAGGGAGCGTACAAGGGACCTTATTACAAGGGAGGCTTTCTTGACTTTCTTTGACTTTGTACCTTAATGTATATAAATACAGTACAATAAAATTAAGGCTTACCACCTCACACTTTAATTAAAATCATCCAAAATCAACTCAAAGTATAGCACAAATTACAAAAAAATATTTTGTACTTGTATTGATTTGTTTTCAACATATTCGTTGTAAAAGTTGATTTGTGCCAGTCACCATCTTATGTCCTAATTGTGAATAAATTCTTTGGCAAGAGGGCTTGTGACATCAACTCCCAGGTGATAATTTTGCTGACTTATAGCAGTGACTCATAATTTTTATATATATATACATGAGGCAGTTTTAAAAATATCAAACATTTGTTTTGCTTTTTAATACTAAGCCATCCCGTAAAGCAACTTTGCAAAAATCCCAGTGAGCAAGGAGAGCGTTTGCACAGGGTTGAGCGAAAAAAAATCGGCTAAAGCGTCCTAGTTCCTAGATTTATGTTTTAATTCCACAATGTGTTTTTACAATTTGAGATTTACTGGAATTATTTCTAAAGTCTATTTTACAATTAAGTTGGTTGTAATACTTGGCGACTTGTCTCAGATGTAGCTAGTAGCTCCTTTATATATCGCCATGTACCTTTTTCTGTTAAGAGACGTAATATTAGGAAAACTTGTTGAAAACAAATTACCAAATAGGATCTGTAGAGATCAGAACACTTAGCAATAAAATTTTTGCTTCAAAAAATATTCCCCAACTTGTCTAGTTTCATAATAATATAGGTTTGTTTGGTATTCAATGAATGATTACCCTCTGTGATGTACCCCAACGATGTTTAAGCTGTCTCTTCTGTAAATTGCACAAGTTACAGATACAGGTGAAAATGATAATATAATATATCCTAGACGTAAGGCTCCAGGTGTCATGCTCATAGCAATCCAGTGTTGTCAGTGAAAGAGAAAGTTGCAGAGAAGAGTGAAATCACGAAATTAAGACGTTCACATAGTATAGACAGTATGTGCTACTGAAGATGGGTATAATAACTTGGTTTGGCAGACCATACAGCAAGCAAAATAGAAACTTGCAAATTTTTGCATCATGTCAAAATAGGGAAGCCCCAGGTGCAAGAAGAGCATGCATCCTTACCAGAATTTGTGCACGGCTATGCACAAATGTAAGGACTAGGTGGACTGCGATTAACAATTGCTGAAACTCTTTCTAACAGGGTTGATCAAAAGATCCAGTGAAAAGTGTTCATCTTATATTAAAACTTGTTTTGGAATAGCATTGACTGTTAATGAGTCCACACATCTTGTTGTTGGAAAAAAAAGAAAGCGTTTCTAGTGCTACCTTTATTATTCTTATTGCGAATATGTATAGCACAAAAAGACACTTTACAATTATCCTCAAAATTAAATTTAGTTATAACTTGATGTACAACTAAAATTTTAAAAAGTCATAGTGTCAAAATATTACTTAAAATTATTTGTTAAACAAGGTCCATGTGACATTAGTGTGGAGAATGGTTAAAAATTAATATTTCGAACATGCTATCACCAACTTGTACAAATATAAGGGTAAAAAGGTTGAATATTTAAGTTGCTTGCTTAAAGATTCTTAGTCAAACAGTACCAGCAATTAAGTTGTGATTAATAAGATAAATTTGCTAAATAATGATATGGTTAAGTAAGCTTTTTTTTAAATAATAATCATAGGAAGTACATGTGTTGCATGTAAATACTATGTAGATGTATTTTTTCTTATTTTTTCGTTGATATTTCTGTTGTGCTATTTGCTTTTTTCGCTTTCATTATTAGGGATATGCCAAGATTTGGTATCAAACATTGGCAGATATATTTCTTGAAAACATTTGAAGTATTTACAAAAGTAAGTCTGGAAACCAATATTTAATGATTATCATTTGTTTCACATGTAATTGATTCAAGGTATTTTTTAAAACTTGTTAAATATTATTGCAGATACAACTTCTTTACAGTTTTTAAACGATGTTGACAAAGTTTGTTTGTTTTAGTTATGGAAATTTCAACAAGACAACAGGTAACTAAATACACTATTGCAGAAGCAAATCTAAACTGTACATTTGTACTTACATTAGAGTTTTTTAATTATAAGTAGATGTGATTTTTATATGCAATTTCCCAGTCGAATAAAAAGAAATAAAAAATTGGTGACGAAAGTTTTGCTGTTTCGCATCAACATTCACATGACTCACTTTTCTATCTTTTATTATTTATTCCTCCTGTACATATAGTCATTTCACGTTTTTCTTGTATTATAGAGCAACTCTTGAAAAAACTGTAAGCTTACAGAGACATCAAATTGGTGATATAGCATCAAAGATTGGACAGTTATATTATCATTATTAGTATGTTTCTTTTGTATTTTACCCCAGCACAATCTGCAACTCAGGTTTATACAAATATTCCTTGAATCCAAGACCTTACATAAGTTGGACAGAAATACAAAAGGAAAGTTAAATGGTATATGGATTCTGTTCCTAACTTGTTTATCAAGCATTGATGAACCTGTATTCAAAGCATTACAGCTCTCTCTCACAGTTGCTCTTATCGGTAACTAAGCTTTCATTTTCTTTTGATCTTTTTTAATACAGTTTGCACACAAGTGATCCCAAGTATCTTCTGGAGGCAAAGGAATTTTATTCTGCTATCCACAAAAGATCGTATTTCAAACAACACACACGAAAGTAAGTCAGAGGTAATCTTATCTTCACACACCTTTATTTTTTCACTACATTCTCTTTTAAAATTATCATATATTTTTAGCATTGATTTGGTAGTGAAGTATTTGCGATATCTTGCTCGATATTATGTTGTTGCATTATTATTGAAGGATTATGACTTGTTGGGTGAAATTACAAAGGTTTTTCATTATTTCACTCTCAGCCTACATGTACAACATTTCTAGTAACGTACACAAAGCCTACAGTCTTCCTTTTTAATCATAGCGATTGGAAGCCCAAGTAAACAGTTTATCAAGTGAGGACTCTAGCACCAAAACTGATTGGAGTATCGTATCAAAAGAGGCTAAATTGTTTTCACAGGTATGCCTGATGTTTTTATCATAGCGTTTATTTATCCGTATTTCTTAAATTTTATTAATGTGAAAATGTAACGTTATCGGCTATAATAAATAACTAGATGAAATAACATCTTTTACAAAGCTTTACCAGTTAATTCTGACAGTTGTTGTTTTACTTCTAAATGTTGATATTACACTTAGGTAGATTACATTGTCTTAGTGTCTGACAAAGATGGTGGCAGTGTTGATATAAATCAAAGGCTTGAGCAAGAAAAGGTAACAATTTGTTTATTAAAAGCAATAAAAGCATTTCTTATGGTATCTCATATAGTACTATTTTTTTGTTTTAGTGCATAAAGTCAAGTCAGCGTTCCATGAAGTTGAAAAATGCTATTATTATTGGTGCATGCGAAAAACAGGTTTTAATTACCTTTACATATACAGTGTTTTCTCAAATAAATAAATTTATTTTAACATGAAATGATGCTAATAACATTTTCCATCTCTTTTGTCTTTTATATATTATTAAACTGGTGAATAAAAGTATTTAAAAATATAGAGTATGTAATAACAGAAGTATGAAAACTTTTGAACATTTTTTGCATGCAGTATAGCCAATCAGAAACCTTTGGTGTAACATCAGCACTGTGTGACAAAAAGTTACACTGTTCACTACCCTACGTTCGATTGATGTGTATAGAAGCACATTTTTATTTTTAAGGTAAAGTTTAGTGAACTCACTGTTGATATGTATCGAGCATTACAGTTAATCGAATATCAACCAAATTTTAAAATTGCATCAAAGGTAATTTTCACCAGACTATTGTCACTCTTTTTTAAAATTTTTATTTTATTTATGCTAGCATGGTGTGGTGAATATTTATAACATCTTCTTCTCAGAGTCACAACGTTGTGGAATGTCGCAAGTTTTTTTCTTTTTGCCACAGACCCCTATAAAACCAGCAACCATGCATGTCTCTACAGCCAATAACTCAATACTATGAGGCTGTTCTATAATTATGTAACGCTAAATTTACACTAAATTTTCTTTTTTTAAAATCCTCCCCTTGACGTTACGCAGTGAAATCGAGTACTACCCAACCTCCTTTATTTACTGTCGCGCTGCATCACTCAAAACGGGAAGAGCTATCAATCTCCCCAGAGTTACGTAATTATTAAATGTTCCTCAGTGCTTTTTGACAAAATAGTACCAATATTGGTTTTGGCCTAAAATAACAAGTCAAGACACTTTTTAACTTGAAATATTTTTTTCTGTTCTATTTTAGTCTCATGAAAGAGAAGAGATTAGCCAATGTCAAAATCCCTCCAAGCATCTGTTATACAAACCTTCATTCAGCCAAATATACGCATTTTTATCTGCTGTTTTCAAAGTAGGCATGCACTAATCCTTTGTTTATTTTAACACCTTTTTATCTTATCCATAAGTGCTGATTATTATTTTAGGACCTTGCTGCTGAATCCATATTACTCATTTATATATCAGGTGACAGTGATAATATTGAACATGTTGGTGATGATAAATGTAAGCGTATGACATCAGTCTTGTCTATTTTGTTTCGTACTCTCTGGTAATGAAAGTGGTCAACAGCTTTACGCAAGTCATCTGGGTCATCATTTGAAAAGTATTGTTTCTGCCTCAAATTAAAAACTCTCTGACATACAGCCCTATGAAGTATGAAGACGATGTTCAAAGTATTTTCTATTCTTGAAATAATCGATAATTAAATCTGTCAAAATCATTACTACAGGCCTTATACTTTAGGCAATCGAGAGAACGATCTCTTAAAAAGGGTACCATTAGAGTATTTGTCCTTGTTTTACCTAAAATTACTTCCTAATAAACTTTTGCATCGCCGCAGTTGATTATCATGAGGGCCACTAATTTCAAAATTAAACAAAGTGTAAATTATGAAATTTAATGGTCCATTAGAAACGATTAAAATTAAAGCACATACGTTGTTTTTTTTAAGCGCGGGGGGGGGGGGGGGGGGGGGCAGTAGTTAAACTAGCTATATGCAACCACCCAACTTTGAGTGAAATCATTTTTGAAGAAAAAAATAATGCTTTGTTGTAATCCAGCCTAAATTATTAGATATGTATTTGTAGTATATAACACTTTTCACTTAGTAATGTATTCAAGTGGTATTGTAACAACTCCATCCAGTGACATGGGATCAATGTTGAAAAAATTACCCAAAAATATGTCTAATCCCTGTTGGTGAGTTTGTTATCGTTTTTTTCTCTTTTGTTATAAAGTAACGCGTTTAGTGAACTCTGTCAGGTTGTAGGTCACCCAGTCAACCTTATCATTAAAATACGCGTTTATCCAAGTGTTTATCCGAGATGTTTATATTTCTTTTACTTTGTTTTATATTCTAGGAGTTTTAGCATATAGGCGATATGAATAACCAGCCTTTAATAAAAAATATTTGTTTATTTTTTGTTTAAAGATCCCTCCTTCTGTATTTGTTTAAAAAAAACTTTCCTTGAAATTTCCAGCGGTTTTATGTCAGCTTTTACAGTAACCTCTACATTAAGAGTTAATATTTGTATTTTAGTTTTTATCCTGAAGATATTATTCCGTTCACACGCAAGCCATTATTTTTGATAGTTGATGCTGTCAATAGTGTGGCATACCAATCTATTCCTAATGTGTTTAACCAACCTCTGCTTTGTTTGATGTCTCCATGTAAACTGCCTGACACCTTGCAAAGTAAGTATTTCCACATGTGGAAAATTAATAGCAATGCAGATGTAGCAGGATTAATCAGAAAATGTTTTTAAATGAGTTTTTTTGGGATAAGCTTTTCTTAATAATGGCTTTCCTGCACATTATACTTGATCAGATTACACAGACAACACATTGAAAAATCTATTTCTCATTAAATTGTTGGTAATCCGAATAATGTCAAATGTTTGTTTAAAAAAAATCTTAAACTTGTGTAAATTGTTTTTCAGGATTAATGTGTGACATTACCAGACAATGCAGTGTTTCTGCTTGACCTTAAAAACCTTGAATATTCATAATTCTGTGGAGAAGAACTTTGAAAACCTAGAAATCAAACCAAATGGTTTTAATAACTTGAATATCCATCATTCCAAAGAGAAAAAACTTGGAAACCTTGAAATTTGACTAAATTATCTTGAAAATAATAATAATTCTAGTGAGATTTCAAATTACATCGTAGTGCGTAGTTGTCTTTTATCTTTTTGAAATAATTCACTTATATGATCTGCAATGCAATCTTAGGGTATTCTACCTTGAATGTAAACCTAGATATTTTCTTTGTGCATGCGTATGAGTGCTATAGAAAATTTATTATATGGCAAAAATACAGTAAGAAAAACATTGAAATCTTAATCTTCAAAATCGTGACAGCCACCCTGTAATAAAAGACTCTTATATATACCCGAAATCAGCGAACATAAATTCAGTCAAAATTTAAAGCAATTCACAAAATATGAAATTCAATGTGCATATAGCTACATATGGACAACAAAATATTTCAACAGCTGCACAAGGTGTAGATTTCATCCAAGAAAATATATAGTATATTACATTTGTTTCTTTAAACTTTTTAGAGATGATTTTATTTAGGTAAAAAACATGGTAGTTTGTTTACGTTGTTTCTGCTGGATTCGCTACTCGCTATTTGTAAACTTTGCAATATCACAAAACTTACTGAAGAAGTATGGATAAAAGCAAAGAAGTTGGTGGAGAGAATTGCTTTGCAAAGTGTTGAAATTTTGCTACAAGAAACGAATGACCAAGGTTAGATTTCTGATAATTTTATTGTATCATGCGGAGGTAATATTCTTAAATTTACTCCTCTGGGTGTTTTTAGCTTACCAACCTTCACGAATAACGTTGACATTCCCAAAGTTTAGGAATCCCAATAGACTGTGGTTTTCGCTGTGTTACCCTATGACGTTTTGGTAGCGCTGTTAGGCTGAAAAAGGGGAGTCATCCAAATAAAAAACTTTAGAAGACAGGGTTGTCAGTCAATATAATACTCAATTTCAATGGTTGCCAGGTCATTTCCGAAATCACCGATATGTCAGAATTTTGTTAGTCGAATATTTTTTGTGAATTTGAAAATGTCTTTGCACAAAAAAAAATTCGCGAAAAAATATATGGCAAATAAGACAAATCCAAAAAGAAGTTCCTGTGTACTAATAAAACCGACTCTCTAATGGTCCACTCTTCTCGAGTGGACCATTAAATATTACATTTCAAGATTATCATTTATCTCTGTTTTTCTTATTATAGTTGATGCGTTTGACAAGTATATGGGAGATGACTTTTTAAGAAATATAATTTCAAATTATTTACTGTGTTGGATGGTGTTGAGATTATATAAAAAATCTGAGGTAAAATGTTTGTTCAGCGTTGGTTGTTTTTTTTAATGTGATTAGACAGATGAGTAATATTCACTGTTTTTAAACAAGAGTAAAAACAGGTTTTGAAGACGACCTCATTTTATTCGCATACCTTATCGGGGGAAAAAAGTCAGGGAAAAGTGACTTAACTTTTTGCAAGTGACTTACTTTTTCCCCGACCAAAATTTCCTCCGATTATTTTTTCACCGACTAGTACTTTTCCCCGATTTTTTTATACCCGACTTAGATTTTTGTACTTATTCTCGTAGTTGTTTTTGTATGAAAAGCATACATAAATAATTTTTCCCCGATAAGGTACTTAGATCGAAATTCCTACTCAATTAAGATGATAAAAGTTGTTCATCTTGGTATAAATGACAAGGTCTCCAATGTGAGATATAGAATAACAAAAGGATGGCGAAATCGTAATATGAAGCACTTGAAGTGCTGTTGATAACTAAATAGACCGAAAAAAAGAAGAAATTTGAAGTAAAAAAGAAAAAAGTCATGTACACAAAAGTTTAAACTAATACTAGGCTACGAAAACTTGGATAAAATTAATGAAACTAGAAAATTCAAATGGTTATCGCGCAGCGCCTTTGACCGTGGATAATGGCATCTGCACAAAAACTTGAAGAATGATAGAAAGCATTGTAATGGTATAATTTGCCATGTTAATTTGAAGGCATGGATGCAAATACATAGGGGAAACCAAGACACGTTTGAGGTTGATGGTTCAATGTAAACATAAAATGATGGTGTTTTTTTTCCTGAAAAAGGAGCTTCAGAAGAGAATAAATTGTACAGCATGATAGAGATGGGAAAAAAAAAGAAGTAAAAAAAAGTTTAAGAAATATCTAAAAAAATAAAGAAGAGTGTAAGGAAAATAGAACTACCCATCTTCCAGCGTTACATAACTATTGAACCTCCACTAACATGCTAAGGTTTTGTACACACTTCTTGCGATGACGCGGGTGTTAAAGGAATATAAAAAATGCACTTGAGCGCAACAAGGTGAAAAAAAGATTCGAACAAAAAGTGGAAATGAATAAGGTTGGATAAAAACTGACACCATTAAAGCTATAAATTAGCGGGAAGGCGATAAGATTGTATGGCACATTTTACAAGTAAAGAATACTTGCGAATCAGCCAAACTCGGAACCTCAAACTCACTTCAAATTGATCAAAATGAATTCTAACATCAAATTTTCCTTTAGGTTAACATTTGGTTTACGCTTGAACCTCAGCAAAATAAGACGTTTTTCTAATCTCTGTAAGAATCTTAAAGTAAAAATGTTTGTAAAGCATGTTGAAGATGTGAAGGAGAGTTGCTAGAAAGTTTATAAATATTCGATGCTCTCCCTCTATGATGTTTCTGTGAATGCTAATGTCCGCCACACAGAAAAAGCTGTTTTGTTAGTTTCATTTGGTAATGTTACATCTATGTTTACTGGTGAAGATGAAGTTGAAGATGAAAAGTTGCTTTGTGAGTTATTCTCACGCCGAAAGCAGCTCTCTTCCGCAGATGATACTTCAATAGTTTCCTTTGGTAGTGTATTGTCGTTACCAATCTATGTTGAGAACAACAGTGATGGAACATTGCTGCAAAAACTGTTTCCTGACAAAAAGTAAATATGTAACAGCATGCGACGAGAGCAGCAACAAACGATCAGTTGATGTAACTGAAAAAGATGACATTGTAGTTGCAGTTGGCGAAGGTAATGTTTGCAATTTGATGTCTTCGCAATGTTTGTTTTCTTGGTGTAGAAGTTGCATATAACTTGCACTATTTGCATCACATTCGAATCGTCAGATGAAAGTCCTTGCTTGGTGGAACTAATTCCAAAAACAAGCCAGTAACAATACTTTTTTTGTTTAGATAATCAAATTGAAGAATTACAACCTATAGAACAATCATTATATCCTTTGGTGTTTTTAAATCCTTCAATTGGAAAATTTATTCGAGTAGATGATGGTTTTGAAGCTAAACCGCACTGCTATACTCATCGAATGTAGTGAATGCTAATCAAGACACAAATGCAATGAAAATTAAAGTAATCGAGTCAACAATACACAAAAAGAAATATAACTTTTTTCGAAAGTGTTTTCATTAGTTCCGAAATAAATTTCGAAAACACTGACCAATATTTTTTTTTTTGAGAGTTGGTTTCTCCTTCACAAAATCTTAGAATTCTTTATGATTATTTATTTATCTATATTATAATGCCCGTATAAGTCTGTCTGTCTGTCTGTCTGTCTGTCTGTCTGTCTGTCTGTCTGTCTGTCTGTCTGTCTGTCTGTCTGTCTGTCTGTCTGTCTGTCTGTCTGTCTGTCTGTCTGTCTGTCTGTCTGTCTGTCTGTCTGTCTATCTGTCTGTCTGTCACGCAAAATGGTAGCTTAGCTGCGCAATAGCGAGAAGCACGCAATGCGGTATAAAAAGGACGGGCGAACCCGTGGATTTTCCACGGGCTAACGACTGTTTACCAAGGATAGCTTCTTCAGTTGCTACTGCGACTGTGACCAACGACAGTAAGTAAGTAACGGTCCTAGGGGATTCCATCCGAACGGCTGGCTCTTCCTCCCCTCCGACTGTAGCTATGTTACATTTCCGCTAGAGATCCGTATAGAATTGCTCTAACTGGCTTGCCTGTCACACAAACCGAATAGCGGTCAGTGGATAGCTGAAATGGACTGATAACACTACATTTAAAGTGCGCGGGAGTGGGCACTAGAACCTGAAACCTTATGCTTACAGCCGAATGCGCTACCACTACACCATCTCGCTAGCTACAAAAGTACTGCAAAGACGATCATGGTGAATATTAAGGAAAAATTGGACTCGTGACATATTTTACACTAGTTGTTAGCCCGTGAAGAAATCCAAGCGGATATTTGTCTGTCTTATAAATTTCGTACAGCGTTATTTCGTGCAGCCCTATTTCTTGCATCTTTAATATTAGTATTTCCTATCTTTTTTTTGTCAAGCGACAATGCAAAATTATTATTGTAATCTATATATGTTGCAGGGTCCTTCATGTCTGCCATCATGTACACCTACAATACCATGGAATGTATTGGAGCATAAAGTGCTGTATCGACAAATACTTGATGTTTTCGCACAACTTGGTGTACGTCATTTGTTTTATGAAGTGCCAGAATTGCCACCAATGCGTTTGACTTGATTTTTTTTACCATGTATAATATAATGTATGGGGTTATGTGACATGGTCACGAATTAAAAGTTCGTACCTCACTTAACTTAAGTTATAATATTTTTTTTTTCTTTTATCCGTTTTTAATTTATTTATAATTGTTTTATTGTTGTATATAATATTTTATGAAATTTTAATCTAGTATATTTGTAATAGTCATGTTAAACTAATACAACTTCGGACTTAGTCCTCTAAGCTTATTTATTAAGCGTAACATATGACTTAGAATTGGATTGTTTCATTTACAATGTAAATAATTTTTACATGAGTTTTTTACAGTTAGACTTAAAAATTGGTCTGTGGGACAAATCTGGAAAATTTAAGGGATTTTGAAAAGTTTTTTTAAATGGAGCCTCATGTTTGTTATTACCAGGACTATTTGAGAATTGAAAATATAAGTCGTACTCCAACTGTGAGCTTCTCGAAACCTTCGAGTAACCGTAAATAACGTATGCAGATTGAGTTTCTAATGCGTTTTAAAGTATTTCAGATTCTTAAATTCGTTTTGATTTTAACGTTTTTGATAGTGATTTGTATCATCTATACGAGTCGCTCTCAAAAAAAAACAGTGTGACAGAAGTTGTAGCATTTTTTTACTCGCGTGTAAATTATTCTGCTAATGTTTTCAAAAAAAAATAAACATCCTTCAATTGAAAGAAAACTTCTTTCTAGTTTCTTATTCTTATTTTTAGTCCTTGAGACAAGTTACAATTACATTTGTTCTTTAAGACCAATCTCGTACCCAGGATTCTACAGCGATGTCAAGAGCTTTCTTAAATAATGATTTGCCTTGTGTGGTATCGGGATTTTTGTAGGTATTGGTAATTCTTCACTTCGTTAATCTTCAGAATTTTTGCAACTACCCGAATATACTGCAGCAAAAATGAAAAGTCTTAGCTAACTTTTTTCGTCCAAGTTTAACCACTATAGAAGAGAAGAAGGTGACAAACGCGGTGACAGTTTCTTGTCACGCAATTTCAATAAAAGTGATATTTCAAAACAGTTCACTGTTTCAATTTCGTCTCACAAAGGCTGTACGTCAATCGTTATGAAAATATTTTCACTGCTAGAACCTGTCCCCTTTAACCGAAAAATTGTATAAGTAATTACACCAAGGAAAAAAAATATCTCACTTATAACATCTGTGTAAAGGATGGCTTACACAGTGTAAAGGATGGTTTATACAGTGTAAAGGTTGGCTTACACAGCGTCTTTGGAGAGCTATTCGAAGTTTCAGCTTTAATCAGTGTCGCTCAAGGTAACTTTCTTATATACCTTTGGTCAGCACTTTAAAAGAAAAACATCCTCTAATGTTAGCATGTGCATATATAGGAATAAAAAAGACAGATCATTTTCATAAGATTTGCTTGTTTTTTTTAAATATGGAGTTTGGTTTGTACACTATTATAGTGTTTTTGCCAGTCAATAGCAGATACAGCGTTTGTTGAAAATGTATTTGTAGATTGAATTGGCTGCTAAGGGATGTGACGTACAGTCTAGCCACCCTGCGCAGTCTCAACCATCCTGATTAGGACTACTGTCTAATTGATAATTTTTCTTTCTTTCGCATAAAGCTGTTTATACCGGAACCCTGGGAACATGTTGAAAAAGCTTGAATATATTATTCATGCATTTAAGTTTCTAAGGAATGAATGTGTAGGCTAAAACAGCGAAGGAGAAAAAAATCAAATATTGAAATAAACAAGAACCCTGGGCGAAAGGAGAATGTTTATGTTTGATATAAGTTAGGGGTTCTACTCCCTGTTGATAATCTCCTCAGTAGTTACAATTTCAAACACCGAACATAGTGTTTATAATCTGTTGTTACAGAGCTTAAAAACGTGTTTTGTTTTGAAGAGAAGTTTAGTTTGTTTATATTGTAGTGGGAGAAGTTATTTAGATGGGAAATTAAATTCAAACGACAGTGTTGCTGAGAAAGGTTTTATATCTACTAGTTTGATAACTCGTGGAAAAATTCACGGGTTCGCTCGGCCTCAAATTTCACGGGAGTTTCGTCGTCGTAAGGTGGACAAAAATATATCGCATTTGCTATTTCGTGTTTCGGTAACACGACTTTTTTTCTCTTGCACAGACAGAATACGGTTATTATTAACATGGAAACTAGCCGTTTATTTCGTGGAAAAAACCACTTTTGTATATATTCCGGTCCTCAGATTTTCGTCTGGCGCTGCTTCGAGACTGTGGTACCATTTTCTGCGCCAGGATACACAAAATATGGATATTATTAATATAGATTCACGTATAGCTTAACTACATACCCAAAGCCGAATGGAAAGAAAATTTTCGTTATCTATACAGCTAATTATTTTAATAATTTTAATCTGATATTTGACGCAATTTGTGTGCAGGAAGCCTACTTGAATACTTTCATCCATAAAATTTTCGCGCGAGTTTAAATTTTGCGTATTGGTGCTAAAAAGCGTGGTCAATCATGAATTTTTAGCACTGTGATTAACTTCGTTATTTTTCTGTTTTCCCAATTATGCGCAATCTAATTTCTGCACACCCTGTAAAATGAAATATCCACGCACATTCGATTTCCATACATACTATTTTCGCTCAACTTATGTAGAGGCTCAACGATCATATGATTTTTAAGACACACTACTCTGTTTCATTTTAAATTTATAGAGAGGTTTAACGCCTCAGAGATCACACAACTCTGAGCGATGTCAGAAACTAAGGGTGAAAGTTACACTTGACTTGAAAAAAGAAGGTTCGTTTATTTTTAATTGTGGGCATCGTTTGAAGTTGAGTAAGGTCTGAAGTGGTTGAACCCCTTATTCTTTTCCAGTCCTTAAACCAATGAAAAGTAGATATTGTTTAAAAAAAAATTAAAAATATGCTTTAGACTCAAAATTGGAACTTTTTCCAAATATGAAGGCGATAAGAAATAAAGTATTCTATAAAGGGGTAGTCGCTAAACTGGCTTATTTTGTAATTTTAGACAATCCAATAAAAGTGAATAACATTTCAGGACCTTAAACCTAATTTACATTCATTGAATCCTCCCTGGAGATTGATTTCTTGCAGACGATTTTTTGGAATGGAAAGATCAGAAAACTCTTGATCTGTGGCGTAGCAAGCAAGCTGGCGTGCGATGTACAGGAATAAAATGTTTTCGCGGTAACTAACACTTTCCAGCTTCCAGAAATTGATTTGAGGAAATTCAATAGATAAAAATTAGGCTTATGCGCTGAATTTGCAGTAAATTTGGAAATAAGCCAAAAATATGTCAAAATGCGAAGACAAAAGATTGCGAATGCTCACTCTTATTTAACGGTGCGGATTTGAAAAACTCTAAGCGTTAATTTCGCATTTTTCTCTTCCGCATTCATCGTCCCTTCAAGTAAACGCACTTTAAGGCACTGACATCATATTTTAAATGGTGTAAACATTTACAGTTTAAAGAGATTGTTGACAAATGCTACGGTGCAACCGGCTTCCATAAATCTAAATCAATATTTTTGTTAACAGTCTGGACACGCGATATATAAATATCCGATTTGTGGATGTTTATAGACAAACAAAGCGGATTTTACCTAGAAAGGTAGTTTGCATATACCGTGTTGACCTTTTTATACGCTACCATTATTAGCGTTAATTTTCATGCTTCGGTGTTTATAGACTGGGCGTTAGGTATCAATGTTGCTCTTAGGAATCTCTCTTCCATGTGACTGAAATTATTTTCGGTTAATTATGCACTCCTAATAGGCTCAATCCTCGTCCCCAGGGCCTCTCGGCTCCTAGGCCGTTATCAAATTAATTAAAAACGCAAAATTCTTTAAAGACATTTGGTTGAATAAGCACGTATACCTAAAATCTTATTCTCGTACCAAGGATATTTTGTTTTTTTGATGAACTTGACTGCGAATAACGGTTCTAGACAAATGACACCGTGCGCAAAAGGTGCTAAAGGTTGGGGTTATGGGGTTTCTTTTATAGGGCGGTTATGGAGGTGCTCGTAAGTTCTTAGTCTTTTACTTGGGCATTTATTTAGTATGGGCATTTGAGCACTCTAACGGCCAAATTAAAGATGGTAAGTTGAACATTACACATCCGATATTGTTCTAACCAAGGAATTTAATTTCTATCCATAAATGTTTATTTAAACTGTTTATAATAGACTGATAGTGCTGTTCCTTCTCGACCCCTCCATCGCTACTCTGTACTCTCATATAAAAAGGTTTCACTTTTAAACAATGGTATGTAGGGAGGAGGGTGATGGCAATAATAATAAAGGGAGAAGCGTGAATTTTTCATTCAGCAGTTTATTCGGACAATTGAGGAAAGAAAAAGGTCCACATAAACAGCAGAGGTGGGTTAAATCTTTTTTTTCGTTTGAAGGGAAATCTTTTAACTACTTTCAGCTTGAGGGGAACAGCAAAATTTCCATGACGCAGTGTTTTGAAGCCCTTGTTTCAAATTATAACTGTCAATTAAGGACTAGTACTTTTTGTATTACCTTGGAGGAAAGATATTGCTAGATAGCTTTTTTTATTTTTAGGGTTCTTTTTCTATTTTCTGCATAATTTATTTCGAGTTTTAGGTGGTGCAAATCATCCTGCCAATAAACATTTTCTTATGACCTTTGCGTGCTCTTAAACCTGATCCTGGGAACTAAATTGCTTTCTTATCACAAATGAGTTTAGTTCTTTAAATGACGGAAGATTACAGAAATCTAATCCGGTTAATGTTATTGTACTCCTTCACAGTAATAACCAAAAAATCATCTACGATGGATCTCCAGGGCAAGTATCTTGGTGAGGGACTAAGACAACATTATACGTAACTCAGGAAACACACTTAATTTGGATAAGCAAGCATAGAGTCTAAAAAAATTCGAACTAAAAAAATCTTATTTTGTAGAGTGATGTAATAAAACTTAATCATCATACCAACTTCCTTTCCAGATCTCCATGGCTCTTGTAAAGTAACAGTGACCGACTTCCATACAGCATATTTTTAAATCTCTTTTGTTCATTTGAGAATGTATTACTTTTTCTTTCAATAATATTTGCGCTTTCAAAAACTGTAAAATAAACACAACTTAACTCTTCTGTTAGCTTCTGTTGAATGTCGAATAGATTTAAGCACAGTTTACACTGAGCTATTTGTGAGACTTAATATGTTTATTAAGCTGTCTCCAGTGAATATTTTGATTAAGTATGAACTCTGACTGTAATAAGCGTTTTATGAAAATCCAGTGCGCAGTAAAAACTTCAAATCTCGAAAAAAATACTTTTGATGTTTTATTTTACTTAACCAAAGTTTACTTTAGGCCAGGAAAAACTTACACTCAAGATATTCCTAAACAATTTTCATGTTGTGATTTCCTTTAAATTACGGAAAAAAAACACACGTAAATGTAAAACGATCCAATTCGTTTCCTGATATATTGACACAATTATAAACGATGAAATTTCTTTCGATTGATGATATTAACATTGAATCCTTGTTATAAACAATACCTCTTTTGTTTTTGTTGCTTAACGTCAATAAATTTGAGTTTAAGATGTAAGTTTATGTCTGACTGGATCGACAAAGATACAAAAATCTTTGATAATTTGATATACGCAAGATGTTCTACTCCCGTTATGTGAATACCCTTTTTTTTGCACCTTTAGGGAATTTGCATGCAAGATGTTGGAATTAAATCTTATTTTTCCTAAAATGCGCAAAAATTGATCCTCGCGATATTTTTTGATTTTTTTCTCCTTTAAAAAACAATTTACACTAATTTCTTTTCTTTCTACAGAGACAAAAATTGCAACCTCGTCCACAGGATCTTGTGGCCCCTGCAAAATGCTCTAGGAACAAAGTGTAGTAATACCATAAAATGGTGGCAGTACCACCCTCCTCCCTTTATTTCAATCTTGCTAATAGAATCTAAGCTTAAAAATATAATTTGAAGACAGTACAAAATGGGTGGTGGGAGCTAAGGGAGACTTGTTTCACCAATGATAGACATGTGAATTTCAATTTCAACAGTCTTTCTTCTATAAGAGCTCTTTAAATGGTATAAATTAAAAAATAGTTTTTTTTACGCGAAATTTAATCTTCGTGAAATATAAGAACGTTCGTATCTCAAAAATTAAATTAAATAGTTGAATGCTGTGAAGGCGTCGGGTCAAGCATAAAAGGTATTGGGACGAGGTTGGGGGTGAAATCTCGGTGTCAACCTCAATAGCTTGATTGCGTGTACATTTTGCTTATAATTTGTATAATATATAAAGTTCAGAAAAAAATTTAAATGCGCTTTTATCGAGCAGGTCGCTCTGAATCTTTTTGTCATGAAATCATTACAAACTACATACCCTGTTACTTCACTGACCTTTTCTTTGAATATATATGAGTGAATATTCTTCATTTATTTTACAGGTATATCTCATTCATTATGAAGACCGTTGCAAAGAACCTCATGAATTCCAAGAAAGCGACTAAAAAATCTGACGAGAAGAAACCGCTAGTGACGTCAGATGCTAACCAAAACTACGGTAACCAGAACCGCTCTCGAAATTCATCAAGCTCCTCACCTCCGCACATGCGCAGAAGCTTAAGTCACAGTAGTAATTCTTCAATCTCTGAAATGCCCATGGTATCCATTCGACCCGGTTCTCATCCAAGCTCACCCACAGCACTAAAAGAGCAAGTACCTGCAGCTATGGATATAGATTTTGACCAAGTACCATTTCAGTTTTATTCACGAGAGGCAGTATCTTGGAAATCCGGTTTTATACAAGCAATAATTTTAATCTTAATATGTTTGTTGGTTCCTTGCATTTTCGTTTTAATCGCAATGATAATATGTTTAATACGTTTTAAATACAAACCGAGTATGAAAGCCGAAGAAAAACAAAAAGAATTCAATGTTTACTTAATGTTGCTCGGAATTACCGCCACGAAAGATAGTATTATAATCACTTTGGCGCTTCATATAGTTTATAACAGTCCGGCGTCCAATTATGAAATTGGCTATTCCCCTCTTGTCTTCTTCTGGTGCATGATTCTCTTCTTGTTCCCACTTGCAGTGTTTCAAATCGCAGAAGTGAAATATATATTTGGTTTTAACAGCGATAAGAAAAACTTACTGAAATTGTTCAAACAGCTTTCATCAAAAGCCAAACAATTTGAGTTCAAAAAAGTCGACGATCAAGAAAAATATTTCAGTGACAAATACAAGGATTTATCTTCGATTAAAAGTTCAAGCGACGAGTTATCGTTTTTAATGCGATGGACATCAAAACCTTTGCTGATCGCGTCAGCTGTTATCGCCATCATGACGTGTTTAATTCATTGCATAATTCCGTTGCTCCTTCAGATCATGGATTGCTTTGCCTGCCGAGACGTCATGCATTACTATCGCATTGCAAACGGCACCAATGGTACCAACGTTACGGTCAACGTCACGCTGCCGGTGGATACCTACAAAGCCGTCATCGCAATGTCGGCGGTTAATTCGCTAATAGTGTCGTTGTTCTCCTCCGCATACTTTATTTTTGTTATTTTATGGAAAATATCTATGCTTAACGAGTGGAAGCGATTTAATGCCACCGAAAGTGATACCACCACTACCTTGGTTAACAGTGGCCCCCAGGGAATTGCAATGTGGTGGAAAATTCGTCAAACATTAAAGTTATATTCGACGTCAAACTTATGTATGTCGGTGCTCATCACAAAGATGGCGTGTGTCGTCGCACTCGTTGTTATTTCAGGATTGTCGATTACCTTATTTTACACAACACGTTCGTTAAAGTCACGCTATTACGCCCATAACGCCATTCCATTGTTAATTGATAATCTGCTTCTTTACTTTGCCCTTGTATTTATGGGCGTTTTATCATTTCTTATTGATAGAGAGAAAACGCATTCAGGGCGTATAATAGAGATCAAGCAATTGAATGTTGGTTTTGAGCTTGGGCGTTTGATGAATCTTGAACAAGAAACGGTGGAGAGTGAACCAGGAGTACGTGTGAAAGTTCGAGTCATGAGAGGATGTTTAATGCTATTACAAGAACTAACATCTACTATGGAGAACTTAGAAAAAAGTACTTCGTCTAAGTTGGTACTGGTTTGTTTTTGTTTGGCTACCATTTTGATCCTTCCAAGCACATTTATGACATCCCGCTATATTTACTCGAGAATTTAACGGTAGCGGCATTATTTTCAAGAGCAGGTAGACAACGCGTATATCCTTCTCGGTGACGGTTTATCAAAGTCATTTTTCCACACCGAATAAACGCAAAATTTCGTGGCTCCTTCATTAACTTTACATGGACTGCTTATAATGTAAAGGTTTGGGTCAGTCCCCTTCAGTCCACTGATTGTTATATACTATACTGTACATATCATATATTCACACTAAAAAGTATATTCCCATAAAGCAGAATATTTTGAGCGAAGTATTTTCATTTACCTGGCCCTATTTTAAGGCAATCAAAAGTAACCAATCAGAATCTTTTTATTTCACGCTAATTATTCAAAATATTCCGCCTATTGGAGAAAGATCCTAATGTTTATAGCTTCTTATTTATTTTTATACTCTTCTTGTGTATATCTTACTAATTCTTTATATCGTCATCAAGTTGCATCACTCGAAGTATTTTCATGTAAACGGAGTGTCTTGATTATTCTGTTGTAAATAAATTCAACGTTTTTTTAACACGCATTAGTTCTTGGGGAGGAGTTGTCATGAGATAGAGAATCCCATGTTGTTATTGGATTACCCCTCCTTCGTTTATTTTTTAAAATCTTTATCTTATCAAACCTCGACATTCAGGCTTACAATATCAACAAATATCTAAATAAGAATGCTAAAACCGCAGCGCTTCGCTATGACGTGGTTTAGTTGTGGCTTGGGGAAAGAACTGGCGATGTGAACTTTTGAAGGAAGTTTTTGACCGCTAAAATCATAAGACGCCGGTATACGGGTTATATCTTCAAGTTGTACGAGTAGAATCATCCCTAGGACCTTTCCCTTCTGATATTATAATCAATGCCGCCGATATCGAAATATCGAAAAGAGGTTTTAGGATGAAGTTGAGTTAGGATCGTTTGTAGTTAAAAATGACAAAATCGGGTCCTGCAAATGTTCTTGCAAAATTATTCTAAAATTGCCCGATTGGCGAAGATGAAATATTGTCTGCAACAACTAGTTAAATAGGATTAGGAATAGAAAGATATCGTAGGAAACGGAGAACAATTTAAGAAGACTACACGCTGTTTTTTTTTTGTTTTTTGTAAACAATATCTAAGCAACATCAGACTAGAGGACCTTTTTACCCCTTAAGTTACTTGGCTGGTAAATTAACATAGCGTTTCATAGCGTAAACAACTATTAGAAAAAGGTCTGTACAAGGGCGTATTTGTTTGTACAAGGGCGTATTTTTGGAAAAAGATCTAAAAACACAGACCAAATCAATTTCACTACTCTGCAGTACTAAATAATCGCCACCTCCGATTTTCGTTGTCAAATTGACTCGTCGGTGCTTAATTTCTAGAGTTTTATTAAATGTTTTACCTGTGATTTTTAATTAATTTTCTGGCAGTTTGTTTACACAACTTCTATTTTAGGAAAGACATGCTTCTCAGTACATGAAACAAGGTACCACAAAAGTTTTGTGCAAGTTTAAATTTCGCACATCTTGTTTTCGCGCATTTAATTTTTAATCATCTAGGTTTAGCGCATATTTTATTTTTGCTTACTCTTTACAGGTAATTGTAAGAAAAAACATTTTCATGGACACATTAATGTACCTAGAAGTCGTAGCCCGTCGGCCCCCAACCATCGTCGGGCCTCCTTTGAATTCACTGATTAATTTAGCCCCTCCACTTTCAAAATTGCTCCGCGGGGCCTGTATCACGCGCAAGTTTTTGGTCTTATCAATTTTGCTTTTGGTGTTTTGACAAACAATTATCGTAGTTTAGTAAAGTGTTCAACTTAAACCATAAACAGAATGTAACTATTTTCCAACCTTGTTCCCAGCGCCTGTTGTCTCTTTCTTTATCGGAACGACGGGACGAACATGTTTGTATCGTCGTCTCGATGTAAAAAGAGACAAGATGCCTTGGGACGAAGTTTCCTATTATCCTTTCATATTTTATCAGTACTTGAATATTGTTTAACCGTCCGCCACGGCCACTGAATTACGTTTTAGCTCCAAAAAATAAGTCCCTTATATGAGCTTGATAGATTGATTCCTAACCAATTCTGCAGTTTCATTTTGTGTGAACCTTTTCCCAAGCTGTCCATAGCAAAACTTGTCCTTTCAAAAATAAATTTCATGCCAAAATTATTAAATACTGGAGACCTTACAAATTGTAAGTTAAAGTGTTTTTTTCCTCCATTGTTCTTCGTCGTTGTCTATTCCAGTAGAAGTTTCTTAATCATATATGTTCGTCGAAAACTAAAAACGACCCAAGTATCTCTTCATCATTTGGCTTGGGTCAAACTAGGTGGATCAACTCTTTTTATCTCCCTAAGTCAAGCGAGTTAAAAGTATGAGACTTTTTCACCTTACTATAATTTTACATGGAATTACAAGTCCTTCTTGTATTAGCGGAGATCGCCTCTACTAATCGAAAACTCGCAGAAATAAAAACACCTCTATTAAGTAAGAACTTTGTATGTCTCCATTCACACCGGCTGCAATCTATTTTTATTAATTTAAATGGGCGCAGGTCTGTAACATCTTTAATTCTAGCACATGTCATCGCAATTTCTGATGTACAGTAGAGAAATGTTCCTTCTGGTGCAGTCGCACATCATGCGCACGCGCATCAAGTACTTCCAGCGCTCAAACCACCACAAATCCAGTACCATGCAGTGCCTATCAAGGTTTATTGCCTACTAATTAGTGCATAGCCATGGATATCCTGTACAAGTCCCTAATAATCACTGCATAGCCATGCAGTGCAATGATGTCATCAAAAAATCATACAAAAAGGAGTCAAATTTTTTTAGCGCAATTCCCTAATAGTCTACCGCACATCAAAGTATACAGCAAATGAATCAAAGGGGGAATTACCTTATGATGACGTCATCCAACGCATGCGCAGTAAAGATGCGTTAGTCGAGGAGAATGAAATCCTCTGACAAAACAAAAAACTCTATACAATAAAGAAATAATAAAAAAACCATGAAACAATTACGAGATATTGCAAAAGGCCGTGGTTTGATCGGGTATTACAAGCTACGCAAGGCTGAATTGATTCCTTTATTGGATGAGATACCACAGAGGCCACCTAGAAGGGCCGGACAACGAAGAACGGTCAAGCCCGTGACTATAGTACCAACGCCAGAGGCCATGAGACAGGAAATGTCGAAAAATCGTTCGATCGTGAAAACCAAGATGCGAGGATGGTACAACTGGCTAGTTGATGCTGTCCCCAAACCCATAAAGGAGGGGGTAAAGAGAACCTTTGTAGCCTTCAAGCGTAGGGTGATGGATCTCTATTATAGGACAGCTAATGCAAGGTCTACACTTCATGACGAGGTAGATGGGTATATAGGGATGGTGCAGCCCAACGTCAAAACCTTGGTTGAGGGGCAGGTAGAAGATATAGGCTCGGCAAAGAATAGGAGTGCAATGCATTTTTGCCTGAGCTGCCTACAGGCCTTTCCTACATCTGAATCGAGGGACAAGCACTATGGCTACTACAAGGACGAAGAGGCAGTTAAAATCACGATGCCAAACGTGTCTGAAAAAATGGTTATATTATGGGGATGGTCAGCAACAATTTAAAGTACCCTTTGCAATATATGCAGATTTTGAAAGCTTATTGATACCGATAGAGGATGCCAGGGGTACGAAGACGAAAAGGCTGAGTAAGCATGTATCATCTGGCTGGTGTACATACAGTACATTCGCCTATGGGGATGTACCAGACCGGCTAACGGTATACAGGGGTGAGGACTGTGTAACCCACTTCGTGAACCATCTGGAGGAGGAGGTGAAGCGTATATACCATACCTACCAACAGCAGCCCATGCTCCTCTAACAGGGGTCCCAAAAAGGGAACATGACGAGGCATGGAATTGCCACATCTGCATAAAGCCGTTCGACGACTGCGAGTATAGCCTTAAAGATCGAGACCATTGTCACTATACGGGGATGCATAGAGGTGCAGCGCACGCGATCTGCAACCTCAAATATAAGATACCGGGTCATATTTCGGTCCTATTTCACAACCTCTCAGGATACGACGCACACTTGTTCATTAGGGAATTGGGCAAAAACTACGACACCCAGGACATTGGGTGCATCGTTGAAAATATTGAAAAATATGTTAAAATCAAGGTACCGCTTGCAGGCATGGGCGATGGCGAGATGTAATAGAAGATTAAGATTAGGTTTATCAATAGCTGTCGGCTCGTGCCCTCAAGTCTAGACATATTCGAAAGCAACCTCATTGGGACAAACGCCGCTGGTATGAAATGACAGCAGTGTACAGATACCTGTCTTGAATTTCAGGGTATAGACGCCGAGTATGTGGCAAAATTCTACTATAAAAATTGCGACTCGAATACCACGAAGCAATTAGACAGGGAGCAGATAAATGCAAACATACCATCCATGGCCAAATTCATCGACAAAGATGATGTTTTCAGGCTGATGCTTCGAAAAGGTGTCTATCCGTACGAGTATATGGATGATTGGCAACGATTCGAAGAGTTGGAGCTACCATCCAAGGAGGCATTTTACAATAAGCTGAATATGAAGAAGAGCAGCGACAATGACCATGCTTATGCTAAAAAGGTATGGAATTGTATCACCCCGGAGGGTGATAACGTCACCGTGGGCGACTATCACGACATCTACCTGACCATAGACGTCCTGCTATTGGCCGACGTCTTCGAGACATTCCGGGACGTCTGCTTGACAAACTACAAGCTTGATCCTGCGCACTTTCACAGCGCACCCGGGTTGGCATGGAAGGCAGCACTCAAGTATACCGAGATAAGGCTAGAGCTTCTTACGGATCCCGACATGTTCCTAATGTTCGAGAAGGGTATAAGAGGGGGTATAACCCAGGACGCACACCGTTATGCCAAAGCTAACAATAAGTACATAGGGGACATATTTATAATCCGGAGGTTGAATCATCCTACCTGCAGCACTTGGATGCTAACAACCTGTACGGCTACACGATGTGACAGGACCTTCCAACGGATGGCTTCAAATGGGTGTCGAACGTCAAGGCATTTGCGGAAAAGCGAATCGAAAAGCTCATTAGGGACAATAGGCATGGATGCATCCTAGAGGTCGACATCGAGTACCCCGAGAGGCTTACACGATAGACATAATGACTTGCTGTTCCAACCCGAACGCACAACGGTCCACAAGGTCGAGAAACTAATTCCAAATCTGGAAAACAAGCGGAAATATGTGGTACATATCAGAGCCTTTTACGAGGCTATAAAACATGGGCTTGAATTGAAGAGGGTGCGCAGGGTCATCCAGTTTAACCAGAAGGCATCGTTGAAAGAGTATATAGATCACAACACGAGGCTGAGAACGGCTGCAAAAAACGAGTTTGAAAATGAATTCTACAAGCTGATGAATTTAAGCGTATAAGGCAAAACCATGGAGAATATTAGAAACCACCGCAACATTCAACTGGTTACCAACGAGGACAAGTACGCGAAGCTCGTAATAAAGCCAAATTTTAAGGGTGGAAGCCGATTCAGTAAGCACCTCCTAGGTGTAGAGATGGGTAAAACCGAGGTCAAAATGAATAAGCCGGTGTATATAGGTCAGGCCATCTTAGACCTGTCAAAAATTGTCATGTATGAGTTTCATTACGACTTCATGTAGCCCAAATACGGTAGCAAGTTGTAGCTCTGTTACATGGATACGGACAGCTTCGTTTACCACATACGAACGGAGGACTTCTACCGCGATATCACACAAGACGTTGAAACACGCTTTGATACAAGTGCCTATAATCCGGACGATACCAGGCCTCTCCCCATAGGCAAGAAAAATAAAAGGGTTGGTTTGATGAAGGACGAATTAGGTGGGAAAATCATGACCGAGTTCGTCACCCTAAGGGCCAAGCTATATGAGAGCCTTACAAAAGAGGGCGGTGATCGCAAAGGCAAGGGCGTGAAGAAGAGCGTAACCAATAAGTCCATCACTTTTGCTGACTATCGGCGGTGCTTGGAGGAGGGCGTTGACGTCTACAAGAGCCAGGTGTTGATTTAAAACAAGGGCCATCAAATATATACCCAGGAGGTGAGCGAGGGTGGATGACAAACGGCTTGTACAGTCTGATCAAATTACAACACTTGCCCGTGGCCATTACCGCCATCCCATTTATTCCCTGGTACCTACCAGGGAATAAATGGGAGTGTGTCTACTAATCGCTATACTTCTACCCTATGCCACGATTGCTTATGTTTTCTTTCGATATCGTCATACAATAAAGAGAATGTCAGATATTGCACAAGTATTTGATAATGCCTCTGAAGAATATGAGCAGATAGAGAAACCCATCGATCAACACCAAGTCCTGAAAGAGGCCCTACGTAAGGGCAAAGGACACCTTCTGCCCAAAAAAATGTACAGAAGGGTTTGTCGACAAGGACCCAGAAGAGGCTATAGACAAGGTACATACCGAGTATGTACAATGTGAGCTTCAAGAGAATAGCGAGAAGACTGCAAAAGCGTTAACTACTCACGTGATTAGCCTGTATGCAAATTTGATTGGGAACTTCGTCGAAATTGGCAATGTAGATGAATTACGTCGAGATATCGAAGAAGACCCCATCATCAAGGATTCTATGACAGATCTTGGTATCCTTGTCTACTGTACCATCGGCAGGTGTTTAGCGCAACTCTTGGTAGCAGGACACCCGGCGGCACACATGGGCAAAAAAAGGGAGGATGCGGAGACTAACGAGGAAGAGCCCCGGACGGTGCTATAATGTAAATGAGTGAAGAAGAGAAGCAAAAAGAGAGAGTCATTACAAAGCCTGTGAAACATCCGGGGCGTGTGGCCCAAGGCCACAAGTTTGCCGCACTGATGAAAAAAAAAAAAAAGAAAGAAATGAAACAACAAGAGGATACTGTAGAGCCTGCAGTCAAAACCTCTTCTGGGGCCAGTTCCGTACAGTCAGTCTACATGTACGGCGTAGGGACCTTGGCCGTGCTTGTCATAGGAGTAGGCGTCTGGTACAAATTTGGAGGCAAAAATGATGGGGAATCTAGTAACCTGGTAACTCATGCCGGGCCCAGCCCGAGATCGAAATGTTTAAAATGCTGTAGTATTAAATGGCAACAAGCAAGCATATGGACAGCAACATTAGCCCGAAGGAAACTATGGTCACTGACTCCTTGTGGGAATCAGTCAGGCTGGTATCCTACACAATCCTGGTAGCTATGGGTGCAAAGAAGGATCTGGGAGTTTCTAGACCCGGGGCTAAGATGGACTTGGAGGACGGCCTGAAGCTCGCCGGCTATATGACGGCAGAAATCTTGTTCGACGAATACGCAATCAAACAGGGCTGGTATAAGAAATCACTGATACCCCCAAAATAGAGTGTCCGATAATATTTCTATTTGTCCCCAGGGACAAATAGAATTATGGAAGGAATCAAGAGCTGCCAGAGATGCAAACACTATCTTCACTTGAACCAGTTCAAGATCAAGCGCAACGGCCAACTAACAAGTACATGCATCTCCTGCCTGGTTAAAAAGAAGGCGTCAAAAGAGGGTACGTGTCACCCTGACACGTACCCCCTACATGTGCTCATGGCTATGCTGCGAGCCCATATTGAAGCCCAGTTTTCTGAGGGTATGACATGGGAAGATTATAACTATTTGCACATTCAAATAGGTAGACCCCCTCATGGTTGATAAGGAGATTCGAGGGCTTCAACAGGATAAAGATTACCTACTTCTCTATACCTTGTTGACATATGGCATTATAGCTCAGTACGCCGAACTCATCGGGGCAACCCTTGATGATAACCATGAAAAGGCACGGCTCGTCAAGCAGTACCGCAATGCCTTGCGGTGTCTACAAGGAAAATTAACATATCCTCCGCTACCCCTCAAATATAAGACCCAAAATACCAAGCTCTGTCCTACTTGTCGAGGATCCCCTGGTGAACAATCACGGTGGTGTCTTAATATGTTCCTCATGTGCCGCGATATACCTTAAAGTTCACGACAGAAAATGGTCGAATTACTAGAATAAAATGTTGGATGCTTTAAAAGACCCACACGTCAATTTTCACAGGACCTACTTCTTGCGGCAAAACACAGTGAGTTTTGCATTTGCTTGAGCATGAGTATAGGGGACAATATCATAATATCATCATCCTATGCCCTACCCTGAAATGGAATACCACCTATTTAGAGAGGGCATTGCTTTGGAGGGATGATTACGTGTTCCTGATAGATCCTGATAGATCCTGGAAATGAGTTGTTTGAATGGATCCGAAAATTGTCCTCATTGTTGGCAGGTGAAGGGACGTTGTTTGTGGTTGACGACGTCATAACCGACGAGAGCCTCGACAGGCTTCAACAATCTCTACTTAAGCTTGCCATCAATGGTAGACACCGTAGACAAGCACAGCTTGTGGCTACTCACACAGTTGTATACAGCTCTCCCTAAAACTTTGAGACGACAGAAAAAAACCCTGTTTTTGTGGTATCCTAATGAACGCAGTGACATGAGGAGTATTGACGAGGAACCTTATTTCAGATTGGGATGATATCAAGGCTAAACTGAAAAAGTCCAAACACGCGTGCCTATATGTGAGATTGGAACATCCTAGGACTTGGAAGACTCTCGGATGACCACGTTGATCTCTGGGTAAACATTGGTATATAGAAAATGTCGTCGCAAGTTATGTTCAACGCAGGAGCCATCAGGACCCCATCCAACAACCAGGATCAACCTATGTTTAAACGCGCCGATTTGGGACGGCTCTGAGGTATTGAAAAGATTGCGGAGTCTTATCGAGATAATTCCACCCTTGCACGCCACGAGATAGGGTTTGTTACGGACCAACCAAGAAAAAAAACCAAAATAGGTATGACGCTTTTGTGACATTAGACGACGTATTGGAGATTGTGCTTAGGTCAAAAAACCTTAAGGCTGTGGGAGTCGTCAGAGCACCAGGGCACAGGATGTAATTAAGGAGTATTGCCAGGCCCTGGAGGACAGGGATAGGGCCCTGGCCTTACTCGGTGATGAAATTGAGGATAGGGACAACCAACTCCTGGCACTCGGGGATGAGCTCGAGGATAGGGATGAAAAACTTAGTGTTCTTAAACAAGACAACTCGGAACTACGGCATAGGCATGTTCCACACCGTTATCAATATGATACCGTGCTATGCGTGGTTGATAAAAACGATCCCCACGAACATGGAGAAAAGGCATGCAGAGGCACTATATGATCCGATGCCAACATAGGCAACTCAGTGCAAGAATAAGCACGTTAGGGGAGATGTACCCCGAGATGACTGTGAGGAAACCTGAATGCGACGATCCAAATGCTGTACATACCTGGTGCCGATTCAAAGATGATACCCTGGGCATTGAGAATTATTACCTAAACCACTTCACGTTACCTGACGATGATACGCGGGATCTATTCGAGGGTATGTTTGATATTAACATGTCGTAAGCAGACGTTAATTTTTACTACTCCTGCGGGTAGTAAAAATTATAGGTAATGGTGAGGGTGTCTACCACTCTTTAACATGTTCTGGAGGTACCTCAACATCCTCTGGAATAAGCATAAGTTCTTCCGAGACAAAGCTCCTTTCAGGACCCCCTGCAAGATAGTACAAAACACGACTACCTGCTACTACCCTATCCAACCTTTAGGCATTCTTACTCCAAAAGGCGTCAGTTGCGCGTCTCTTTTGATCATCATATTTTTCCTCTGGCTGTAACACATAGAGATACAGACCGTCGTCGGGTAAGGGTTTTTCCTCATATTCCTCGCCTTTTACAAGCGGGACAACTTCAAGTTTAATCGCCTTGTTAGGTTTTATGCCAATCATGGCAGTCTTGATATTGTTGATATTGTTGTTCACTATGGTATACAGATTTTTAACCCATGTACTGCTAGTCTCATCAGAAGCCAGTTCCTGTGCATCTTGGGGCTTGAAGAGCCTCTCAGCAAAGACTTTATTGTAGCTTTCCACAAAGGCCGTGAAAGTATGATGGTATTTTGTGGTATCTCTCTTAATCTTAACGCCTTTGCCTTCTAGCAGCTTCGTCACGTCTGATTTAAATTCGGAACCGTTATCACATTGAAAGGTTTTAGGTTAGTGTAAAGGTCCTGCTTTATAAATGTCTTGAATCATCCCCGCAACCTCGCTGGCTTTCTTGGTGCGCAAGGGTCTGGCTACTTTGTAACGTGAGGCCACGTCAACGTCCGTCAGTATATACTTGTACATATTGCCATATAGCTTGTCGTGAGGCATGTACAACAGATCAAATTGGTGCATTTCTTTAGGCCTTGTAATGATGAACTGAGGGTAATCAATACACTTCGGGCCTTTGATATGTCGTAGCCAGAGCAGCTGCCTGGATAGCCAGTGGATAACTAGCTTTCTGGTTAGGCCAGCTTCTGCAGCGAGTAATTTTATAGCCTTGAGCTCAGCCCAGAGATGTTCTGGCATGTAGTAGATACTGCTTAATCTTTCCGCTTCCTCCTCGGTAACGATATGTGGTGATTTTTCTGACATGTTTATTATATGTCAGAAAACGTCCTTACAAATACTTGTATGCTACAAACCCTAGCAGAGACAATGATCCAAGGATGAATGTGAGTTCACCATCCTTTTGTTTTTTGGAGGGTACGTGAAAATCTTTCAATTGTTTGACCTTCTTGTCCGAAGCGATATATTACTACCAGTATTATATCGCTTCGGACAAGAAGGTCGTCGTCCAACTCTTTTAAGCTTTTACCAGCTTTTAGTTGCAGTTCCCGCTGTTCGTTGAACCAGTCAAGCTTGTCCTGTCGGTCTTGTATCCACTGTGCCTGAGCTGCTTGCAATTTTTCTATAGCTTCATCGTGCCTCTTCCGTTCGGTCTCACCGTGCCCTGAGAGCTTGCTGAAGAGGAAGTTAGTCCCAGAGAATGCTAATGCGTTGATTGCCGCACCTGCTATGATGACAGCTATTGTCGTCATCTCTCTTTATTTTAGTACTCCACGCTGTGAAACCTACCATCTAAGATATTCAGTTAAGCGTCCTGCAGAAGGTAAACGTAACACCTGAAATCCCCAGTTCCATCAGTCTTTTTTGTCATATGTAATGTGATGCATCGCTTAGGCGTTGTAAAGGCCTTCCGCTACCATGCAGGGTAGCATTGGGGGAAGCTCTGAAATCGACGAAAAGGGATGGTCACGGTCGAGTCATGGCTACCAACAAGGTTGACAATCTGTTCGAGGTGGTCCTTGGAAAACATGGCATGGCTCTACAGCTCATTAGGTTCCCCCTCGACAGTGACGCTAATCTTCTCAATTTTTCGATTGTAGAACATCTCGTTGACACCAGCATAAGCCTTCACTTTTCCAGGATCTCTAAAGAGCAGCAAAACACCCTTGAGACTTTTTGCTGGGGTGTCGATTTGGAGTTTGTAGCTGGTATCAGCCTTTTTCATGGTGACTACCTTGCTACAGAGTATGCATTCGTAGGGCAGGGCCAATCTTGCATACCTTGACACCATAGCGCTCGCGAGACCTTCGTGAGTGATCTTGTCAAACTCAAGCCTGATGTTAATGATCTTGTACACGGCATCAGCTGCCTTGGCCGCTGTGCTTCCAGGGGCTGCTGTCCCTGCATCTTTGATGACGTCGCTATGAGGTGCGAAATGTAGTACAAACTACAATCTGTCATATAAGCCCGCTGGGTAAAACGGAAGATCTCTTGTCAGTTCAAACATTTTGCCCAAGGGTACACAAAAAACGTCCCCATACGCTGCAGCAATAGTCTTTTCCTCATCTGTTCCAACGTGGTCGCTGGCACTGACCTGCAAGGTTCTGATCGTTCCGTCATTCGGGTTTATCCTCTCCAGGATGAGGTTGTTGTTCCTATTAAATGGTCAGCCGTCTACCGTGACCAGAGGTCACAGTAGACGGCTGGGGTGTTGAGTCGCTACTATTATGTACCTCGTTGCCATTCAGGGTAATGCGTGGATTTCGTACCAGGCTTTTGTCCATATTGCTGACTATAGTACGTTTTGTGTTGGTCCCCGTCAATGTCAGATTAAATAGGAGTTTAAGGCTTCCGGGAAAGATGACATCATTTTGCCCCATATTGGGGATATCCACTTACAAGGCTTCGTGTGTGGCTTACCTGAACCCTTTGTCTCCAGCCTTTGATACCAAATTAAAAAGGATGATAGGGTGGGGACCACTCATGTGATCCCCTATGATGATTTTCGCTTGGAAGGGAAACGTCTTTTCTATTGGATTGTAGTTGCCAGTACCATTTTAAGAAATTTGTGGGCAGATTTGCAGGATATGGGTTTTAAAGAGTATATCAGCACGCCCAAAAAGGGGTGAAGCAAGGGCCCAGAACCTCGCGAATGAAGTTGATGTCCTTGTGTTGAATAAGGGCGAGGAGGAGGAGAAGGGTAAAGAGAAGGAGGAGGGTGAAATAATCCAGATGGAAACAATAGACAGTATTCAAAATTTTGCATATGATGTGCAGGGTTTTGTCGATGCTTCGTTTATCGACGACGCTGCCATCGAGGATATTGATATGGGAAAGATAAAGCTCGAAATTGAAACCTTGCAGAATAACAAGTTGAAAGAACTCAAGAAGCAGAAGGCTGGGGTGAAAAGGGATAGTGATATTGCCAGGCTTGAGAAGGAAATTGATCAATTGAAAATAGATAGGAAGGTTGTACTGGATAGGCACGGTCTACTTTCCTCTGAGATTTTTAGGCATCTGAAAAATGTCAAGGCTGAGCTGATTAAAATCGCCGGAGATGACATGCCTTTGTTGGAGAAGCTTAAGGTTTTGTTCAGGGAGTAGGGTATAACTATAGCTAATATAGTCTCTGCTATTGGATTGCTAGTTTCCACCATCGTGCTATCCATCACAGGAGGATCTACCGCGGCAAGTGCTGCAGGGGGAAGTGCTGCGGCGGGTGGTGGAAAAGGGTTTGTGGAAAGCAGCTTGAAAGGCTTGGAAGGTTCTTGAAATACCTAGCAGGCAAGGCGGGTGCTGCATTACCTCGCATCATCGGTACGGTTGTATTCTTCTTTCTGAGAGTAGCGTCAACTATCGTGGAATATGCGGCCAAGCATCTGTACATGGCGATTACAGCTGCTGCCGGGTTTGTCGTGCTATATGTTGGAAAGGGGAAATAGGTCTAATATTAGCTATTTTTGAAGCCATATGTAGTCAATAATAAGGCCTACACCCGTTGTGATCAACACTGTTTTGTTATCCTCATGTTGATTTTGTGGGGGTTGTTCAGGTATAGTAGGTGATATGGTATGTTTGGGAGGTAGTTTGATATCTGCCACATGTCTGATGGTATGCTCGGTATGCCCAGGGGGTTTAGTATGCCCGGGAGGTGTGGCATGCGTAGGTATTTTTATAGTATGCCTTGGGGGTGGTTTGATGGTATGCTTTGGAGGTGTGGTATGCTTTGGAGGTGGTTTGATAAGCCTCTCCGTATGCCTCGCAATAGGTTTGTTATTCACATCAACCTGTACTCCCACATTTACGTTGGCAGGTGCGATCAAAATGTTGTTGTTATACCCTACAATTTTGCCTATGCGGAAATTCATGTCGGAAGGCAGCATGTACACGCTTGGCATGACGGCAAAATTCACTGGAGTCCGAGTATATTGCAACACCTTCTGAAATTCCGTGATGTCATGCCCTACATTCTCTTGTTGTACCATAGCCTCAAATTTTTGCAATAAAATCTGTCTTGCCGTGTAGTTATCCGCACCAGAGCCGATTAGAGATGCCTTGGCCCTCGCCTGCGATCCTAGTAACAAGACCACGTAAACCCAGATACTTTCACTTAATTTGGTTAGACCTTCTGATGTCAGACCCTGACTTGTGGGGGTAATAAACTTCGCCCAATCGCCAACAACCTGAGGCCACCATCTACCATTTGTCAATGTCGACATGACAGCCTTGAATTTTTACAGGCTATTAGGATCTGCACCGTATTCTAGACACACCTGTACATATTCAGATGTTGAGTAGGGGTTTTTGTACAGAGAAAAACCATCGTCATAGGGCATAGGTACCTTCATTCTTGCCAGGACACGATGCATGTAGTAATAGACGGGAAATTTAAAGATCAAGTTGACAGGGGGTACCGAGCCCGTCAGATGCTTGGCCGAGATGCCTAATGCCGTCGTTGCACAATGGGTTGCGAAATTAACCTGCACTTTCCAGTAGTCCAAGCCCTGTCCTGTCCAACCCACCCTAACAGGGTCATTTAGCAGATTACTTGGTATCTTGAGGCAATACTTGGTAAACTCAGGGAATACCACAGAGATATGCGAATCTGTAGGCACGTACAGGTCCTGATGCTCAAGGCTCGTAATACCAAGTGGCCATTCTCCCCTGTTTGACTTGTACTTTGCTTTGGGGTTGTATGAGTACATGTTCATCCTTTTCTTCTAACAAGAAAGGGATGAAGCAACTCTACACCACTGATATTGACAAACCTACGATATTTAAGGACTATTTAGGACAGGACACGAGAATTGCCTTGAAATCGATAAGCATTCAACCTACATGGTTAAAGAAACAACGACTTTACCATCCGTAAGGTAGTTCCCGATCAGAGGGTGACCGAATCGCCATTATGAACGGCCTATACAAGATCGAGGATTTGGCGGCTATCGTCAATAGCCAAGCAGATGACAAGATCAAACTGTTTGTCCTGAAGAACGGACTCTGTAGGCTCCGTGTCAGTGACGGGTACACGGTGGTGATTCATAGACCATTGCAAGAGCTCCTGGGCCTACCCTATGACCCCGCGAAAAAGTACTACACGAGTGGTAACCACGATGCAGTCTACAAGAATGACGTCTATATTCGACTACGCCTTGTTTGCCCCCAGTTGGATGAATGTAATGCCCTGCTAGATGGTGAAAAGTCAAAGATTCTGGCCCTGCTTCCCACCAAGGAGCTAAGCGCTTGGCGAGACATGCTGACCTGGAGTTTTGACTGTTTACAAGCCTTTGTTCTTCTTCTTCTTCTTCTTCTTAATTTATTTAACGTCGGAGAAATAACTATGTACATATAGCTTCCTGATATAAAAAAATAAATAAATACATACTTATAAATATACAGGAAACTAATCAAATCCGACAAAAATTTGTTTATGGTTTTATGAAAAATGTATAAAAATTAAGAAAAAATATTTAAATAGACCGAGTGACTGAAATCATACTCCTTTAGTTTCGTTTTAAATTTTTTAAGGCTGTTACAACTTTTCAATTCGGAAGGTAAAGTATTCCAAATTTTAGGCCCCAATGAGCGAAGACATTTTTCCCCAAAATTTTTTGTATTAAAGTTCAATGTTTTAAGATTATTTAAATATTGACTTCGTACTGGCCTGTTTGTTTCGCTGCTTTGAAAGATGTCTAACATAAATGGCGGATTTAAATTATTAAGAGATTTAAAAATCTCTATACATAGATTTCGTATTCGCATAATTTTCATGTAGTTACTTTTGTTCTTGGTAGAAATGTACCTTTCTTTTCTCTCTGAATATCCGCTATCTACAAATTTTAGGGCTCGCTTATGGAGTTTTTCGACCCTAGAAAGTGATTTTGAAAATGAGAAATTCCAAATAAGTGGACAGTAGTTAAAGTTTGAATACACAAAGCTTTCTGCTAAGACACTCTTAGCTTTAAAAGGAAGTATGTTTTTAAATCTATACAAAGCATTTAGTTGCGCAGATGCTTTCTTGCAAACCTCATTTAAGTGCTGATCAAATCTAAGGTTATTGTCAATTTTAACTCCTAACAGTTTGACTGTGTCTTGCGAATATATGTTTTTATCTCCGATTCTTATCAGTTTACTACTTGTGTTTTCTATCCTATCTTTGCTGATTATAATGCATTGAAATTTGTCAGGGTTAGCAATCATTTTATTTTCATGTAGCCATGCTAACGCCTGCTCAGACTCACCTTCTAAAATTTTAATGAGGTTTGGAATTGAATTGGAAAAGCTTGACAATGTATTATCATCAGCATAGTTGTGTAGGTCACTTCTGGTTATAAAAAGAAAAATATCGTTAAGAAAAATATTAAAAATTATCGGGCCTAAGATTGATCCTTGCGGCACGCCTGAAAGAATCATTTGGAAAAGACTGTAGTGTCCGTTTATACGAGTAGATTGTTCTCTATTTGTTAGGTATGACAGGACAAATTTCAGGGCATTAATTTCAAATCCATATGCCTCAAGTTTAGCGATTAGTAAATCATGTGGCACACAATCGAATGCTTTTGATAGATCCATTAAGACTGCACCAACCACGTAATTCTTATCAAGTTTTTTTTTCCATTCTTCTAGTAAACGAATTAAGACATGCTGTGTGTTATAGTTTTTCCGATAGGCTGACAAAAATATTGAAAGTTTCGATTCTATGAAAGACATGATTTGATCCTTCATTATGTTTTCATAGAATTTTGAAAATACATTCAACACACTGACAGGTCTAAAATTTTTAATGCTATGTTTGTCTTTGCCTCCTTTGTCAAGAGGTGCTACCGTTGCACGTTTGGCTCCATCGGGAAAAATATTCAATTTTATGCTGCTGTTTATAGCATTTTTCAATGGGCCAATCAGATATTCACTAGCTAACTTCACAAGCTTTGGGGGTATTTTGTCTCTACCTGGAGAGGAATTTATGTTTAAATTAGTAAAAAGTTTTTTGATTGTGTTGTCATCTACCTCCTCAAAGTTAAAAAAATTTATATTTTCGTTGCAGGCTTTAATTTTGACAATACTCGGTGACTCTCGTATGTTTTAATTATCTCATTAATTAGTCTCTCTTTGTCTAAGGAATTTCGATAATCAATTGATATTGGCTTGGTTCCACTACTTTTTTCTACAATGTTAATATAGTGTTCATTAAATAATTCAGCAAGCTCACTGTCATTGGTTATCTGAGCACCATCTTTGATAATCATAATGTTATCATTGTTCAAACCACTTTTATTGGTTATAAACGGCTTAATAGTTTTCCAAAAAGTTTTATTTTCTACAATCCCAGAATCTATAACATTTTTAAAATACATTTTTATGGCTTTCTTTCTGAGTCCAACACACTTATTTCGTTGTTTTTTATAGTTAATCTTGTTTTCTTCAGTAGGATCTTTATTGTATCGGTTTTTAAATCTTGACCTGGTATAAATGGCTTGCCTAAGTTCTTTATTCATAAAAGGTGCTTCATTTCCCCTGAGCAGTTTCTGTTTTAACGGGGCATGCTTTTCAATAATAGAACTAAACGTTTTTGTCAAGTGGTCGTAATTTGAAGCAGGGTCATCTTCATTAAAATCAAAACGTGTATTCCTAACATCAGAAAGAAACTTTCTCTTATCAAACTTTCTGTTACTTCTATAAACAATTAGTTTTGGTTTAATCTTACCAGATGAGATCTTAGGAAAGTTGTAATCATCAGATGATGGTCACTGAGTCCAGTCTCAGTAACCATAGTGTTTTGAAAAGACCTTTGTTTATTTGTTAAAATAACATCAATTGATGTTCCTTGTTCACTTGCAAAACATGTTTTGTCTTTGACTAAGTTTTTTAGGTCAAAAGTATCGCAAAGAGAAGTTATGTAATGATAATTTATTATTTCGTTTTTATTATGAGTATCAATGTTTATGTCCCCCATCACAATGATGTTATCACAAAATGAGAGTGTTTTGTTTAGAATTTTCTCCAAATCTTCAAAGAAACTTTGAAGATTAGAATGACGTGGTGGACGATAAAGGGTGATAATAGTCCATTTTTTGTTTCTGACGTTTAGCTCAGAACATATAATTTCATTACTTGTAAGGTTAGCCATGTTTATTTGCTTACAAACCACTCCCTTTTTTACATACTCAATTAGCCCACCCCCATTTTTATCCCGATCTTTTCTAGATCTTAATTCATAATCATCAATAGTAAATTGACTATTTGGAAAAGTACTATCTAATTTTGTTTCAGATAATACAAAATAATCTGGAGCAAATTTCACAAAGATTTCCCTTAAGTCAATTATTTTTTTCCTTAAACTATTTATATTCAAATATCCTATCAATAGATTGAAAGGATTTTTGATTCTAATATCACAGACATTTTTCAGAGAATTTTGTAAATTATATGTAGAATCATGTGATTGGTCAGTCTCAAATTGATCATTTAATTCCTTATTGCATTCAGAAGAAGTAACCCCATATGGATGTGTTACACCCTGGGAGCAGGATGCCGTAAGTTCAGTGCTTATCCTATCAGAAATCAGTATACATTCGTTTCTATAAAATCCAGACCTAAAAAATTATTTATATAAAATAAGAAATTATTAGCTAACAAAACTTTACCACTTTCCATTAGATGTAATCCATCTTTCCATAAATTAGATTCCATAATATTACTATTGTCGATAAAAATATAGCCATATTTCTTTGCCTCGTTCTCAAGTATATGATTTAACGATTTGATAAACTCAAAATCAATACGAGTACAGATAATAACACTTGAAATAAAAACTTTTTCGACGCCATGATCGATGTATACGCGTGATAGTTTGATTATTTTTTCTGCAATTTCATTAACTGATGATTTATTTCTCTTTATATCCAGCAAGTCGTTTATTCCAACATGCACAACTACTATTTCTGGATTCTCATCTACTAAGGTTGGTAGAGAGTAATGACCCAAATTTTTAATATTTGAACCAGGAAAAACTTTAAATCTTGCATCACCGTTTCTCAAATGATTATTGAATTCTCGAGTATTTATGCCTTTTGCGATGCTATCACTGATAATTCTAATCTTCTTTTTATTTTTACGGGTTTCAGATGATTTGATGTTATGTTGTAAAAGATCTCTTTCTGGAGAAAGGTTAATAACGGGATTTGGTCTTCTTATAGATTTATTTGGTTGTGGTGGTGCGTAACTTTGATTATTCGTAAGTGGTTGTGCGTCATAGTGATTATTGTTGTTTTGTTCGTTCTGAAGTGTACTAAACCGATTTGAAAGACTGAATCTATTATTATATCGTTTCTCTATTTTTCCCGAGGGACCTTTCTTTACTTCGTTCCAATCATTGGTTTCTGATTTGTTTTTAATTTTTTCATAATTATTTATGTTTATGTCTTGTAACAAAACGTCCCTCAACAAACTTTGAGATTCTTTTATCTCGTTTTTTAAAAAATCGTTTTCTTCCTTCAAGTGAACAACCAAATCATTTACCATATTTCTTCTTAATTTACCGACTTCATACGAGACGTATTCTTTCAGGTCCGATACCATTTTAACTATTTCTTTTAAAACTTCAAAGTTTTTAACCTGTTGTAGTTCCTGAGCGAGAAGATCGAGGTGGTCTACTTTTTCATCTGGTTCTTGGATATCATCTTCTCCTTCTTCCCTATCAACACTCGTAATTTTGCCAGTAAAAATGTTTTTACTTATCCTATAGCTAGGTAATCCTCGTCTGTTTATGAGAAAAAGTTTATCAGTATCGCAAAGTCGTTGAACAGTATATTTTACCTTTTCTGGACTGAATTCTTTCGACTCAACAATAATACTGTCCATATCTGCACGTTTCTTTCTTCCATGAATATTTTTAATAGATTGCAAAACGCTTTCTTCTAATGTTTCCATATCCTCAGTGTAATTTACTAAGATATCTTTAGCCGCCATCTTTCAACCTGCTGCCGTCTAAAAAATCTCTAGTCTTTTGGGAACCTCTGCAGGCGCGAGGAACCATGTAGTTTGAAGGATAGCACAGATCGTTTGGAGTTTATATTAACAGACGAATATCACCATGAGAAGTACGTTTCGTTCACCGGCCTCACGATGCATTTGCTAATAGAATAAAGATGAGCGATATCAGCAAACTGTACCCGAGTTTGCCTAGTGCACCTGCACAAAGTGCTGATATACCCGAGGAAAGCCAGGTTTTTAGACTTAAAATGATTGGGGAAATAGAGAAATATCTGCGAAATGAAATCAAGGAACGGAACAAGCTTGCAAAGAAGTTTAAAATGCATAACACCTGGGTACTCTTCTGCGATCATGGTCTGCTTGGCATTAGTGTGATTACGTCCGGGCTCGGCATAGGGGCCATTGTCTCTGGCCTAGGAGTACCCTTGGCTATAGCGATGGGGGGACTCGCGATTGCAGCCGGGATAGGGCAGGCAGGCCTTAGAAACGCTTCAAAAAGGCTTGGTGTCAAATCCAAGAAACATGAATGTATAAGGCTATTGGCTGAATCAAAATTGAATTCCATTTTTGATCTCATCTCAAAGGCAGTAGAGAATGGGGTGATCAGTGACTACGAGTACAGTCTGATCTCTCGAAAGAAGGAAAAATATATGCCAAATGCGACAACGGTTTAACCGTATTGTGAACGCCATCAATGAACAAGACCGTGCTCAGCTATTTGCTAAGGGAAAACAAGAGGGGAGGAAAAAGATGCAGAATGAGGTTTTAAAAAACGTTCGACTTGCGCAGTATGTAAGCGCTACCTAGAGTCCCCACCTGAGTATAAACCTTAATTTATATATATTTTATAGGTCCTGTAGGCCTATAAAATATATGGTTTTTTAATCCTCACCCACCAACAATTCTTTTTTAAAGTACTTATACCGACATTCCGTAATATGTGCCTGGGGGTAGTACCAGGATGGCACTGGCTTGGCAGAGTTCATCATAGGGTACTGGCATACCATGGAATTTGGTCGTGATTGCATCCTTATAGTATTTGAGTTTAGCGTTCACATAACAGTCCTTTTTCCCAGGCTCTGTCGCCAATTGCTCAGATATCAGCCCTTCAATCCTGGACCAGATTTGACGATACTTCGCAACCCAATCGGGGTACTCTTCAAAATCAAGACTCATTGCTGGCACTACATTGGCCTTGTATCGGGTGACTCCATGTGGGGACCAGATTTTGGGCGTCTTTACCCTGAGGGCTACTGCGAGGTCCCGTGTATGTTAGCCTATAATATACCTTTGATCCTTACCTCTGTTAGCAGGGATGGCATCCGACACCGTCAGGTAGTCCACATTGATATCATTGATGTCCATAAAGGTAGCAGCAAATGAATAGAATAATTTAGGGTTCTCAAGCTCATTCTCAGATTGTAGCATGTTGTTTATTATATTTCAAGCGACTTCAGAGAATTGCTTGTCATTGTACATACGCAGCCACCCCCATTATATGTGATATATTCATGATAACAATACCAACACAACAATTTACCATTTACCACGAACTGACGCCTGCAGGTACAACATATATCATACTCGTCAAATACTCCTTCACAGTCCTTACAGTCCTCCATTTATTCTATAGTCTTCAAGACGATCCTCCAGGCCTTGAATCTTCCGTTCATTCTCCTTTTCCATCTCTGATTCTTGTACTAATGCTAGGGCTATTAGTGGCAGGGAGAGACCGATACCGGCTATAAGGGTCATGACTACTGCACTTTCAAAGATATCGAATTTTGATTGACGGTTAATGCACATTTTATTATAGTATTATCTTACAATATGGTTGTAAGATAACCTTGGTTTCAAACCGGCCCCCACAACTTTTCAAGATTTGCCGTTTCATCTTGTGAAAAGCACCATTCTATGACTCTGTTGGGATGCCATGTCGTTTCTTATGTTAGCAACAACCCTGTTGCACATGTCTTGCGTCTCAAATCTATCCGGCACATACTTGGATAGGTAGGGATTCTTTTCAACGGCCTTGTTACACATGCCTTGCGTCTTGAACCGATCTGGTACATACTTGAATAGGTAGGGAATTTGTTTAACAGCCTTGTTGCACATGTCTTGCGTCTTAAACCAATCCGGTACACACTCGAAGATCCAAGGATCTTTTTCAACGACCCAGGACTCATTGACTCATTTGCTGTATACTTTGATGTGCGGTGTTTGATATTGACTCCTTCTTGTATGATTTTTTGATGACGTCACTGTACTGCATGGCTATGCAGTGATTATTAGGGACTTTTACAGGATTTGCATGGCTATGCACTGATAATTAGGGAATACCCCTTGATAGGCACTGCATGGTACTGGATTTGTGGTGGTTTGACCACTGGAAGTACTTGATGTGCGTGCGCGTGATGTGCGAATGCGCTAGAAGAACATTTCTCTATCTCTACAGTCTAATCTCGATAAGTGAAACCTCCCCGGGACCGAAAAAAATGGTTCCACTTATTGAATGTTCCACTTATCCGAATTGCTCGATAAGTGGAACCTCTATGAAAACCGAAAAAAGTTCCACTTATCGAACTTCTCTCTTATCTGAAATCTTAGGAGACCGAAGAATTTATGAATAATCAAAAACAGGGGGAGGAACAAAAGAAAATGTGACTGTTGTTATAGTTTAATGCTTTCATTACTTGATAGCAATCAAATGTTTACATTCGAAAAAGAATGTTTTGATTAAAATCATTCGAACACACTGTAGATGATAATTATTTGGAAAAATTTAACTTATAAAAATAAATATTGCTCAGGGGGCCAAAAAAAATGGTTCCACTAATCGAAAGTTCCACTTATCGAGGGTTCCACTTATCCGAATAAAATAAGAGAAGTTTGTTAATGCAAATCCAAGGGACCAGGTTAATTGGTTCCACTACTAAACGGAAGCTCCACTTATCCGGGGTTCCACTTATCGAGAGTAAACTGTATTTATTAGTCTCACACTTTCATGTCAGTCAAAAATCAAAAATTTTAATGCGCATGGTCGTTCATACAAATCCAAGGAAAAAGATGAAAGCAGTTTGGAGGTAAGCTTGAAATAAAGTTTGCAATCTTTCCCAATTCAGTAGGTACGGTGACAAGAGCGTATCGAACAAAGAGCGAGCGAAAACACAAATGAAAACAATTGTAAACTGACTATTTTCAATAATTTACCATTTTTTTCGGAAACTTAAACTATTAATCATTCTTGTTGTTGATTAACAAAAGTTAAACCTGTTACAAGTAAATTACCGCCATTTTTACAGGCCTACAATGATGACAATAGAAAAGATCAGTAATATTTTTACACCGTATACATTTGGAGGTTCGCTTAGAAACGATAAGAAAACTGTTGCCTACTATCCGCGAGAGTTGGAAGCCACATTTGGTCGTTTGTCATCTCAGAGGTTATTTCAAGTTGGTAAATGCTTCTTGTAGTTTTGCAGAGTAATTAATCACCCGAAAAAAACATTTTCTAATTATGGTGCTAATGACGATTACAAACATCATTCATTATAAATGTTGGTTGTCATGGAAATGACACACATTAAACTAATTAAAGATAATCTCATTGGTTGACAAGCCTCATTACAAAGTCGTCACCACATTCGTCACCATCAATTGTAAAAACGAAACTCTTTCCAACAATTAAATGAAAGTAAAAGTAAAAAACAAAAAAGTGATCTTTTTTGTGTGTCCCTGTGCCAGAAAACACATAGAAAGTAAAAGTTCTGTGTTTATCCAGCTGAAGTATAATGGCGGTCAGACAATCTTACTTTCGCATGTTGCAAACTAACAAGGAAGTATCAGTGATCACAGTGTATTAAAAAGAGGGATGCGAAACTACACCTATTATTATTACTATTATTTACCTAGGATAGCCTTTTCAGTTTCTATAGGAACTGTTATTAATGAAGGTCCTTCGAAGGGGGTCTTAGTGCATTAAAAGCTTCCATTTGAGCCGTGCAAGCACAAAAACCGCTCAACTAGAAAACCGCTGAAGATATCAATTCTATTCTCATGCTGAACGATAAGCAGAAATGATCAAATCACACTTTCACAGTCTCTGGCATGACTCGGTTGGGGTTAGAACCCAAGACCTTCCGCACTGGAGGCGAACGCTATACCACAGGGCCACCAGTCGGTGAACTGAAACGCCTCCAACGCCCCCGTCATGGTTGCACAAGAAAGTAAATCTCTTTTTACCACCTAGTTTACAACATGGATATTTACAAAGATTATAGTATATTCAGAAAGCGAAGAAGAAGAAGCCCTGGGGACGAGATTGCACGTTTTCTTTTTTGTGGAAAACTTGATTGCAACATTTACGTGGAACAAAAGTTTTGTCATTTCCCCTGTTAACCATTTTATGTCACCTCTTTACCTCCTAATTACGTTGTCATTTTATGGCTTTGATAATAACCGAAATTGAGGTTGTTGGCAAGGACGACACACAAAAATGATCTATTAAATTCTTGATGTTTTTATTTGTAATGATTGGCAGTTTCTATTGTTATGAATTATTATAAATAGGTTAGTCCATCTCGTTCCCAGGGATTCTGTTTTCGTTTCTAATATGATTGACGCAAAAGATGTAGCACCATTTATATATTGGGAAGCGAGAAAGAAGCCTTGAAACGAGATTGTAGGTTGATACGAAACCTTTCGTTTTAAAGAAGTCATTAGGCTTATTAAGTGATATTAATTTTGTTTTTATATGTCTGGTGTGTCTTATGTGAGGGCAGTCAATAGAATCAGTTCACAGAAGAGAAAGAAGGTTGTAATTAATTTTTTTCTTTTCATATTAAATGTGGGTGTATTTTCTTGAGAATCCCGCAACTTAATATTTTTGAATAGTCTTGGAAAAATGTTTGAGCCCTTGATAAAAAGCTATTGTAGACGTTAAGGAGAAAACAAGTTTGTTTATTTACTTTCGCCAGAAAAACAACACTTACGACCTTGTTTTCATCGTTTTTGTCGGCAAGATTCACATTGTATGAAACTTATATCTTTTGAAATTTTTTTAGAAGGCTAACTAGGGGAAAGTCCATTTTCAACAATAGTGTATTTTAGCCTGTGATATTTTTAAGTTATGTTAAAAAGAAACATTTCTTATTATTATCGTACAGTTACCTTTAGAAAGGCTGGTGGAAATTTATAGCTACATCTTCATTCTCTATTATTCTGGCAGTGAAAGGTTTGTCGTCAGTTTCATAACGTACGTATGGCGTGAAGAAAGAACGCATTCTCGTCCCCAGAGCTCTTTGAGATTAAACTAGGGGAACCTTATCTCAAAGAGCTCTGGGGTTGAGAATTCATTGTGGGAATCACCTTTAGAGTAAATGCTGCCGTTAATGTCAAATACTAATCTTGTTTTAAAGATCATTTGTTTCCTGCTGTTTGGAACAACGGGACTCGATAACTCAGTAAGAAAAAGACGAGTGTTCCTGACAACGAAATTGGCTAACTGCCAGGAAGGTTCTCTTTTGTTATAGACTGTTTATCAAACTCAGCGTATCTTTAACCCTTCCCAGCACTTTTCTTGTGTTTGTTTTTATAAAGAATGTTGGTTGGAAATAAAGATAAATAGATAATAGACATTTCTTAATTTTAATTTCGCAATAACATGATGTTTTAAACAATAACACAATAAATCGTACGACTATTTGTCACCAGAGAGCATCAGGGAGATTGGAGACGAACTTTTTATAAACTTCTTTTTTATATTTTTTTTTATAACACGAATTGGTTGAGCTTAAAATTGTATACTCTTTTTTAAAATTAATTATTTTGCTAAAAGAATCTGTTAGTATCCAGTTTGAAAAGTTTTAAGTTGTTAAAATCTGTACGATGAGAAATGCTTGAAGTTATGGTATTGAGAAAAAAACATCTTTCGAACCAACTCCGTTCCCAGGGCCCTTTCTCTCTTTCTGACAATGTTGGACGGCGAAAAGAAAATGTGACCTGGGGACAAGGTCGCCTGCGAACTACTTTTCGATTTCTTCTGTTTCGCTTCCATGGTATGTTTTGTGGCTGACGCGAAATGTCAAACTCCAAAAGGAACAAAATTGAAATTTTCCGCAAAGGAAACCAGGCTTGATAGAGGTTCTAAGCAATGTCTTTTATTTGTCTTACTTCACCCGAACTATTAATATAGGGATTTAGTAATTTAAAAGACTTATCGAGCCCGTTTGCAACCGGTTAGTCACTAAAAATCTTTTTGAATGTATCACAACACTCATCTCAAATATCATATTACTACAGAGAGCGTACCATGTGTGACGCATTTTGTTGAAAACATGTTTTACGAGACGAAACGTGGTTCTGGATCTTACTATCTTGTACTTTTATTTTTTCTTCACATTTTTATGTTGTGGTTTATGGTAAAACTATTACATATAGCTAGATATATAGCTAGCTAGCTGCTATAGCTAAATTTAGCAGGTAGCTAGCTAGACATTTTCCACACTAGCTAAGATATTTGTTTTGTTTTTCAATAACTAGCTAGCTGGAAAGCTTTATCTGAACTCCATGCTTTATTAGCTTCAATTTTAGAAGAACCTTCCTACTTTTCAACAATTTCCCCTTCTTCAAAGTACACAGTCTCCATTGCAATAAATAATTCTCCTCTGGTCAAAATGTTATGTGGTACGGTTAGATAAATAGATAGATAAAGGTGTGCATATCTTACATGGCTAGCCTCACAAATATACCCTGTCTATTAAAAAAGTCCCAGAGTATTTAATGCTCTCTTTTGAGCTACACAAACTCAGTTAGGGTCAGCGCTCTGCCACAACTCCCTGCAACATTCAATGACCCACACAGTGTGCCATCTCCCCAATTTTCCTCACATGGCTTGGGTTAACCCGGGGCTATGGTAATATTTAATTGCCCATATTAAATTGCTGCCAAGAGGAATTGAACCCCTAAAGTGGTAAGAACCACTAAACTACGACACCAAATCTTGGAACACACCCATCTTTCAACTTGGATAATCTTCAGGCCGTGGCAAATGGATGACAGATCTTGACTAGACAAGAACTACAAGATTTGAATTAATTAAAGTAAATCTAAATTAAAATATCTCAGGTTTAAAGTTAGAAAACAATTTTTTATTAAAAACTAACTGCCTATTTATCAAGAACTGACTGTAATTTGCATGGACTCAATTAAGTCACAATGACTACCCTAGAAAGTACAGAACTGTAATTGGTTCAAAGGTTTTACGTGACATTTGCTGACTAGGAGAATACTGCCCTACTAGTAAAACCTATATAAAGCCAGCAGGAAAACATTGACATCTGGAGAGTCACAAAATATTTTAACCACCTTTGTGGACGTACATTTTAGAAATATAGAAAGCAAAAAAACCTATGTAGATGGTTTTGTGTCACCTGTTCTATCACACAATACCCTCATTGTGTAAGAGGTCAACCACATTTCGATGTCTTTCCGAGTCTATGAATAACAATGATGCACCTGCACAATAAAATGTGCACCCCAAGCTTAGACATCCCGATCCTGAAATTTTAGAAAGTAAAGTAACAAAATTCCTTTACCCCTGTACACCATGCAGGTTGCTGCTTTGGCATGGGAAACAAACATGGTATACAAGTTCTAGTAATGCTCACGGTCTATAATTTTCACCCAGATATAAAAAAAGTTGTAAGTCGGGTCATTAGTTAAACTTTGTGACTATTGGAACAAACAATATTTATATAAAAATTAACTTGCATTTACAACTTATATTTTTCTCCAATACCAATGCTTTAAATAGCGTTTTCAAACCTGACGATTGTAAGATGGTTACTTTTAAAATTAACAAACAAAAGCCTATTAAGAAGCCAACCTGTTCAAAATAGAATGTCATTCAATCACCAAATTTTTTCAGAGTAAAAAATACACATTATTTTTATAAGCAACTCCAAATTTTATTTCAGCCTGTAGTTATTAAGGAGAAATTGGATTCTGAGCCTCAAAGTTGCCAAGTAGTTAAAGGGGAACTTCAGGAAAGTTGCTATGTATACAAGTTGAAGGGGAAAATCAGGAGAATAGTGAGGAAATGCAGGACAGTATTACAGATGATTAAGACTTTTTAAACAATTGCTAGACAATTTTGTTTTTTATTATGTTGAGGACCATATTGAGTGCATTGTTTTGTCTTAAATTCTGTTTGTTTGTCTATTCCCTCTGTTTCTCAGTAAGTTGCTTAATACTTCTTTTTTTCAGCCTAAGAAGCCTAAGAATTTGCTTATTTTTTGGGCCAAATTTGTAGCAGAGGTTGCTTATAAAAGAAGGTATAATTTAAAGGTAAAATGTAAAAACGGGAATAATATTTAAATTGGGTTATTTCCCATATAAGTGTAATAGTGAATTGTTTCAGACAAGGGTGATGCATTAGAATGTAGTAACTATTTAGGGTTGAAGTTGGTTGATTAAGTAATGCAAGTTTTAGAAAGAGTGATTGATAAGTTGATTAGAGAATGATTTTATTAAGATGCAATTTGGTTTTAGGGTGTCGCACTAGACAGCTTCAAAAAGTACATAGGAAAGAGAAATAATCTCTGTTTTGCCTTTGTGGATTTGAGAAAGCTTTTGATAGAGTGCCATGTAAAGGTAATTGGTAGACTATAAAAAAAATTAGGTGTGGCTAGTTAAGATGGTGCAGTCTATGTACAGCAATGCTAGAAGATATTCAGGATTAACAATTCATTTGTGATGAATTTAGTGTAAATGTTGGTGTACTTCAGGGTTCTGTACATTGTTCTTTGTTGTTTGTTTTAATCTTAGAAGCACTGTTGATGGAGGTCAGAGCAGGTTTTCCATGAGGGTTAAAGTCATGATTAGTAGCAATAAAGCCAAATGAGTCCTTGTTTTTGGAAAGTGGCCTTCTGGAGTTCGCTGGAAAAGGGTTTAGTACCTCATTCTTTGTCAGACTAGTAAGAATTGGGTTCATAAGTGCAACAGTATTGGAGGAAGGTTAAGGGCTGACATCCCAGTTTGTTACAAGTATTTTCAGGCAGTAGCTTGTTAGAAGATATTTAGGAACTTTTGTTACTTAGTGAATAGGGTGTTGGAAAAAGTTTTACTTGCAAGATAGGTTCTGCTTCCAAAAAGTTTAGAGAGTTCTTCTTCTTGACTAGCAGAGTCTTGTCAATTAGGATAAAAAATGTGTAAGTGCTATGTTGTACGGTAGTGAGACATGCACAGTGAAGTAGAAAGATCTTAACTGTTTAGATAGGTATGATATGAGAATGGTTAGGTGGATGTGTAACACCAGTCTGAAAGAGTTCGAATGAGCTGAAAAACAGGCTATAGGTATCCGTAGCATTAATTATGTTATCCACATAGGGATATTGAGTTTATTGGGACACTTGGAAAGAATGGAGGAAGATAATTGGGTATGAGACTAAGGAAACAGTTGATACAGAGGTATTTGAGATTCGATCTAACAATCTAGATCAGATTGGAAAAGGGTTATACCCCAGTCAACCCATGCTAGCATGGAAAATTGACATTAACCTGAGAATGATGGTGATGGTAATGGTAATGATGATAAGAAACAAATCTTTTTTTTTGGGGGGGATGATGATAAGAAACAAATCTTATTTTTATTTTATTATTATTATTATTTTTTTTTTTGGGGGGTCAATACTGGAGATTCTGCAACTTTTAACCTAAATAAAATTAACAATAACTTTCCAGCAGATTTGCAGGTCATTTAAGTGGTTCCTATGAAAACCTTCTTATTCATTGTTTCTGTGTTAAAAATTTCACAATGTCGAAATTAGTTATTTTATATGAAAAAAATTGTGTTTTTGTAACTCTTTTCTAAAAAATAGTAAGCACAATATATAACTAATTATTGAAAATTTACGAAAATATTGCTTGTATTCATAAGCTAATATGTATATGAGTTTAAAAAATGATCTTTGTGTAAAGATTGCTTGCTTTGTGATGAATATGGCAAGAAACTCACAATCAAGTCATAAATTATCCTGTATTATTACTTAAATCTGTAAGTAATCCTATAAACCTTCAATGTTAGCATTTTCTTTGCAACATGCAGTATGCACTAAATTTAGTCAAGGAATTTCCTCCAATAATTTCTAAAATTTCTCCCCCCTTCCTATTCAATAGAAACTTGAAATTATCCACACCCTATCTCAGTTAGTTTGGGTTTCACTTATAGTTACAATATGCCACATACCACTGCTCTTGCTCACAACCACACCTGGAACAGTCAATACAATTTTTAAACCAAAATTTTATGCAGAATTTTGGTAATATCTTGTAGCAAAAAATATCCCAGGCTAGTTTTTAATGTTGGTATGGAAATTACATTAAGAAAAATGCCACAAATATTTTACCTGGTAGGATGCACAACTTTCAGGGACAAGTACACATTGTTTCAACTTAGTACCCTTCAGGCAGCTTAGGTAGTAACCAGTCATTCATGCTCCAAATACTTTCCTGCACTACTTTTTCCTTTAGAGTAATTTTTTTTAAACACTATCATCACACCTAGTAACTCTCTTTGTGGTCGATTTTAACATGTAAAAAAGTATATTTATACTTTGAAAACTTTTATCAACCGTCCCAAAAATTTTTTTTCAACCCTTCTGTTTATTTTAACCTCCATGTTTATTACCTTTTTGCATCTCCCCTATTTAGCACTGATTAAAAGGTATTGTTTAGTTCTATTGTTTTATATTTAATTTTTCTGATTCATTTCCCTGATGTCAGCAAAAAAAATGTTAATGTGCAATGTTTTTTCCTTGCCTGCTCTGTTAACAAATAAGAATTCATGTTGGTAATTGCTGAGTGGTGACGTGACTTGAAATGCTGTTATTTAATTTTGAATTTCTTTGTGCTGAAAACGATAGCATTTTTAAATGTAGAAAATAACAATAATTTTGTCTATAGTATTAAATTTTTTTACAGTGTTAGAGTGAAACTACCTTAGTGGTCTCACAAATATCTTCTTGTTGCTGTGGATATGTACATAATCAGAGCATGCTTTAAAATTAGTGCATTTAATGTGACTTGAGTAATGGTTACAAAAACAAAAAGGGGTTAAAGTATCATTGAAAAAAGTTTTGTGTAAAATTTCATTACTCAGTTACACTTTCTAATCATGTAAAAAGTCATTTTAGATATAAGATGATTTGATTCTGTTGCAGTAAATATTATGTATATCTATAAGTTATGGTGACAAAAATATATGTATACTCAATGATCATTGATCAAATTGCGTTAACTGATGCTCTAAAAACGTCACTGGATTAAGCTTTATTGATTGAATTTGAAACAATAAGATACATATGTGAATACAATGTTGTTGATTTTTTCAAGAAACTTTTGACAGTTTTGCACCTGTCAAACAAAGCCAGACTAATTAGCAATCTGATTTTACAGTTGTGAGTGAAACAGTTGTTAATTTGTTGATGTTCTGTTGAATTACTTTTTTAAACTTGTCTATTGTGGATAATGTTAAGGAAATGTTTTCCTGTAAACACATTACAAAATGTTCATGTTCAAAGTTCATTAATATTGAATGATCACATTAGTATCTGCTTAATTATTTATATTTTAAATATTTCTTTGTAGCCACAAGTTTTAAAGTATATTGTCATTCCAAGATAGCATCCAGATGGCCAACAGTAAAAGAACCATGGGTAGAGATGAAACCTTGCTAAACAATTTTGTTACGGTCACTAAAAGAATGCCATTAAAGGCGAGAGTGGTATTAGCACTAAGTATCGCAATTGTTATTATTGAATTAGCATCTGGAATTATTGGATCAGAACATAACCTAAATCCAAAGATAGCATTAAACACAAACTCAGACATTGGAAAATTTAGGGAGCGGAAGGAAGTTCGTAAAGACGACATGAACTCAATAGAAGATATAAACAATATAGAAATTGTTAGTGATAATAAAAACCTTATAAAATCTGTGGAAAGACGATCCATAGACAACCCTGAATCGAAAACAGTGGAAGAAGAAATGAACGAAGTGGATAATGCAATAACTAAACTTAGTGAAGAGTCAAAAGACGTTAAAAAGAGTAATATATCATCTATAGTAACAAAAAGTACCTATATTAGATTTAATAAAGAAGTAGCACATCCATAACTTATATATGTCATCTAGTTTGCTACTCAATTTTAAATTTGCGAATATCTTGGCCAAGCCAGGTTCATGATACGTAGTTGTTTTTTTAATAAGAATTTTCCATACTTGTTTTGTCATTAGAATCCATCTCAGATTGGATTATTGGTTGTGTTTACAGAAGTTGAATTGGGTTCTTAGAAACTTATAAGAGAAAAGCAATCAGGGTCCACAGCCATTAGGAAACATTAAATTGGCCATTTTTTTTGAGGAAAAAAACAATATTGTCCAAAATTTAGAAATGAATCAGAGAATATTAAATTAAATTATTTTTTGATCATTGCTTTTGCTATGTAGTTTTATCGATTCACTAAATACATAAATCTTTAGTTTGATATAAGGTAAAAGTATTTTGGAATTTATAAGGGAAATCCGAAATTTGTTTCTGTGCTTTGGCTAGGAACCCTGGCAATTTTACAGACGAAACTTTTTCTTTTCTTTAGTATGATATCCCACTTAGCCTGCTTTCGTATTTATCTCTTTTCGCTTTAAAAGAAATTAGAGATGCACCTGGTACCTATAATACTAAAAAGAAAAAAATACACCTGCATTAATGTTACAATTTTCTTTCAGTTTTCAAATTTAATAGAGTTGTGATTTTTTTTACCGTGAAAATTTTTATAAAATTTTGTGTGTTTTTGTTGAAAAAGTCCACTTATATGCCTTTCTCACCTTTTTTTCCTCGGTTTTAAATGCCTTTTTTTATAGTTAGTTATTATGTATTGAATTCAAAAATAGAAAATGTGTACATATGTTATATATACCGTTTCCATGGCTTCTTCTTTTTAAAAAATAGATCTGTAGTGTGGGAGGCATGGGAACAAGTTTAGGTTCTTTGAAACTTACTTTTAGACGTGGTTTTTTCATTAGTGTAAATCATCTACATTGGTTTGCTTCTGGAGGTCCGAAGCACTTTTCTTTAATGCGCATGAACATGGAAGCATTTTTTAAACCTTCCTTCATGCAGCACATGCATGTAAACGTTGTTTTTTATAATATTTAAGAAGCATTTTATTTTGATCAAGTGCCCTTATTTTATAAATCCAACAGTCAACAGTTGAAATTATGCTTCATAAAGAAAGGGACGTAATAAAGAAACCAATAATAGTTTATTTTTTATTATTTAAAGAATTTAGTTTTTTGGTTGATAGTGTAAAGTTTTTATTATAAATATTGTTAAAAAACAACGGATCTTGTCTTTTTGTTAAAACAGCCTTTAAAGTCTACTTTTTAGTGCTGCACTTTTGTGTGGAAATGTACACTACCGGATTACGTAGTGGCTGTTCTTTAGAGTGAATTGTGTTAGATATTGTTAACAAGAAAATTTTTCGAAATTATAATTAATTTACCCCGAAATTTGTATTAAGCTCTTGACAAAAACTTCTTTTTTATTTGAAATTACAACCTCGTTTTAAGGTGAGACTTTCCATATCACCATCACTACATTTGACTATCCGATTTTCGATGCTGCACTGTGAAAAACACGGACGTGAACTTTCTTGCATAAAAGTTATAGGGTGGTGAACTAGAATTTTGACAAGGAAGGGTTAGGTTTCTAGGGTTACTCTAACGGAAAGCAAATTAGATCGCGAAAATGCCGGCGGGATGTATATTTGAGCATTACGCAGTATCGTTCGTTTCGATTTTGCTTAAAAAAATTCGCTTCGTTGAAAGTGGAAATAATTATTACTTTCTAGCGGCGAAATATTTCGCTGTAAACGTTTATTATCACAAACCGGAACGCAATCATCGGTGTTCACGTTGAGTTTTTCCACAAATATAAACACTGTTGAATGCGTCCCGTTTAGTTAAAATGTTTACAACGAAATATTTCTCCGCTAATTTTTATAAGCAAAATCAGTATCAACGATGTGCATCCTCAGATACATTTCGCGCGCGAATTATTCATCCAATTCGGTTTGTGGAAATCCGCAAAAGCTAAAAAACAACCTGAAAGTGGAATTCAATTTTTGCCAATCTTTATGTTTACTTGCAAATATCGTGGTTCAACATAAAGAGGTGGAAATGTCAGTAGATAAGGGAGGGGTGGGGGTTTTGAGCTTTCCATGCAATCTTACTGATAAAAAAATATATATTATAAGAAAAGGGGCTGTCCGATAAGAGAGATTTTTAATAATTTTCCTTCTAAATCGGAAAAAGGTGTGACTAGAACACGCCCTGATGCATATTTTTTATGTGACAAGTTCTTCTTAATGCACGCGCGTTATATTTGTAACAAGAGCCGTATGATAAAACATCTAGGTGACAAAGGAATTTTTCAAAAATAAGCGACGCTTTTCATGATTTACTATAATTCTATTTTGTTAATTTTGTTCCTTTTTATTTCTGTCAGAAAATTTTATTAAAAATTTTTTACACCTGGCCCATATCTTGTCATTCCCCATTCAAGACATTCAAATAGAAAAATGTCTTCTTTGTTTTTGATGCGGCGCATTTTTTCAAAGAAATGCTGGCACCCAGAATCCCACGCAATGTTATTGATTTTGGTACTTGAAAATTGATGGCTGAGAGCCAGGCCAGGATGAAAGAAACTACTTTACGAACTCTCACTATTTAAATTACTAGTACAAATAACTTTACACATGGATTCCATTACTGAGGATGACCAGACTCTCCCAATTGATTTTGACCAGACGTAAGTTAAATATTTTGCTAGGCTGTTGACTTTTACATATAGGTGGATATTTATCATAGCACATCCGTATTTCATTCTCAACAGAGAATGCTTCACCCCGATCAGACCTCTGATCATGACAGGCGAGTATAATGCGTGTAAGTCATATTAAAGAAGAACTACTTTGTTCATCACTAACATACTGCCAAGCAGACGAACCCACTGCACTACGTGTGGCAATATGTTAGTGATGAACTCAGATAGTTTCCCCGGGTGGTCTGTATACATCTGCAGCTCCCAGTTCTGGGGACCACAGATCGAATCCCGCTCACTGCTTGGCAGTATGTTAGTGATGAACAAAGTAGTTCTTCTTCAATATGTTGACTTTTAGTTAGCTAAAAGGCAAAACTTGATGTCAATAGATTCCAGCATGACGTTATGTGTTTACTTTTCAGAGGTAAGCTCTTTATCTCTGGCATTTGAGCAACAGGAAAAAAGAATCTAGCATTTGGTGAAGAGAGGTCTTTTCATTGTTGAGGTTATAAACTATTATATGGAGTGGAGATTGATGCCTTCTGATTTATATGAATTCATTTAAAGTCCTAAGAATGCCTGTGTGACAAAATGGACTGATAATTGCATTTCTTCACCTAGCACCCCAATCTTTTTTCCTGTCACGCAAATGCTAAAGCTGAAAAAGCTTACCACTGAAAATATAAACAATGAATTTCATCTATTGTGATTAGCTAAACTTTAGATAGGATATGCACAGACAGAAACAATTATATTTAGAAAAAAACTGCAATGCACATATGCCCCACCCACCCCCGTATCTGGATTGCATCTTTTATACAATGCATGGAAATTATCGTTTTTAAAAAATGTACATATCTGCTGTATTTGAATGTGCATATCTATCTGCATCGTTGCAGATTTTATATTATTACTAAAAGAGCTGGCTTCGCTGACCAATGTAAGGCTTTGCTGTAATGTCAGGAAGCATCATGAAGCTACAAGCATCATGAAGCTAACCCGGGGCTATGGTAGCATTCACTCGCCCATGTTGAATCGCTGTTAAGAGGAATTGAACCCCGGTCTCCCGCACAGAGTACGAGAGCTATACAGTGCCACAATTCATTTCAATTAACTGCTTCATGAGATTGAGACCCTTGAGATGTTAAAAGGGTATACATGAAAACCACATGAATTGACTTTTAGCCAATAAGATTCATGATTTTTTGGGGGACACTAGCACTGTTTAACGTTCCAATAACATTTTATGTAAGTCATGTAAAAAGTTCAGATTAATTGTATTGTTATCCCAGAAGTGATATTGTCATTGGATACTTTCAAGCAGTTAATTGCAATGAATATAATGAAAAGTCAAATTTGTGTTTCAACCACCTGCTTTTAAGCTTTAAAACACCCCCATTCCATTCTAGTAGAACAGTGTAACCTCCTTACAGTAGACACCTTAAACTGGAAAAAGTAATTTGTACCAGATAACTTCCTAATAAACCCTTATAATAAAACTTCTCTAAAGCAGACACCTTCTTAAAGCGGGTACTCTTTCCAGGTTCCGCATGATTATTTTTCTTAGAATTTTTCTCTATGAATTGGACAAACAAAAAATTTGACTGACTGTACAGTCTTTTTCAGGAGAGGTGTGCAATCGCACGTGCATGCCTTGGCACACACCTAAATCATTTTAGGCGTGTGATTAATCGCACACCTGAAAAATAAATATTGAGTTTTCAAAATCAACCTATAAAATCCATTTTGTAGCTTGTGATTGCAGCCCTCAAAATAGTTTTTGGGTAGATTTACGTCTTGGCCGGACACTTAGATCTCCGAAATTATTGAATAGTCCTGGTCCTTTTAATCCATTAGCAAGCCTATTCATAGCCAACCTGACCATCCTAGCTAATTCACTGACTCCTGACTTAGTTATGTCTACGAAGTTAGAACTACGTAGACATAAATCTCTTTTGCCTGGCCCCTTCGTTGTTGGTAACCAGGTCTTACCAAGAAATCCAGCCATGCGGTTCTTAACTAATGTGGAGGTGAACGCAGACGGAGCACGGATGAAGCAAGTCTGCAAAACTGCACTTAAAGGCGGAATAGATATTTTATCATGGATTTAATTGTAGATAATTTCTTTATTTGACAAAACAATTTGAAACCGTAACAGGTCCAAATTTAATGGATTTGTTCTTTATGCCTCTAAAAACGAATGTGGATAATGATTTTTTTAATTTGAAAACAAAGCATATTTTTGTCTATTTGCTTGTGATTACCTGAAAAATAAACAGTAAATATAAAAATGACGGTATAGTCATGCATACTATTTCAGACATGTAGAAAAAGAAGTTAAGATTAAGAGATTCACTATACCAGTGTCTACTTGACCATCGTGTTTGGGGTTCACGATTTAAAACGCCCCCACTTTTCTACCGCAAAATGAATGGCGCCATCTGTAAATTAAACTTTAAGAATTCGGTTCCAGACAATTCATTAACTTTTTGATCAAAGCGAACCATGTTTATATATAATACTGAGCAGATACATTCAAATTGAAACAATCATTCCTAGGATCCTGTTTTCATGATTTTTAAACAATCTACGGTGATCTTTTCTTTTTTTTCTATGATCCTGTTTTCATGATTTTTAACTGATCTACGGCGATCTTTTCGCTTTCTGATATCCCGTTTTCATGATTTTTAAACAATCTACAGTGATATTTTCGCTTTCTATGATGTTGTTTTCAACATTTTTAAACGATCTATGGCGATGCAACAAAATGCAACGGTAAAAAAATTAATAGAACTTGAGATTCACGAAAATAGCAAATTAATTTATTTATTTTAATCTTCATCAAGTAAGTTTAACTTGATTGACCGAAACTAGTATTTGAAACTACTATTTTTAGCCGCATCCACAAAAATCAAGGCACATGAGTATCGAAACAGTGTTTACAAAATAGAAATAGAAAGCAGGTAGCAATGCGCAAGATACAAAGCTATTATAAAAAGTTTTACTATGATCGCTTTGATTTTACATTCTTTGCATAAACATGATTTTTCTTTTAACTCAAAATCTTTAACGCTTTAAGCGTGTTCATTTATTTTTCAAAAATATATATATCTTTTAATAGCTTTCCTAATCGTTAAAACTTTTAAACAATAGCATGCATGTTACATGTTAAAACAAAAGGATTCATCAAATCTTATTGTTATGACTCGGGCACAACGATAACAATAGAAAGCAATTAAGTTCATATGCAAACAAAAGATATGCGAAGGTTCTTTATGTAGACATGAGGTCGTTACACGACGTCGTAAAACTCATGTACATGTAAAGTTACATTTAAGCGGTACTGTACCCTGTTCTAAATTAATTTCTTGTATATAAATTATCTTTTCATGGTGCGGTTAAAACTAAGATTAAGAAGTAAAAATGCAAGGTATATAAAGAAATCACTTTTAATTTTATACGATTTTGTGCGTATGCTCAATCACACGTCTCAGACCTTTCGTAGGCACTTGCGCGTGCGATTGCACACTTTCATGGCAAGGCCTGATATATTTGTTAACTTTTTTTACGTCATGGCACAACGTGAAAGCATTAGACTGATGTCAATAGCAAATTAGTGAAGCCAGATGGGTTGTCAAAAAACCTTTTTTTCCAATATCTCTGTGACTGTTTGTCAAATGGACAATGCCTAATTACTAATTTTTAAAGATTTTTTCAAAGAGAAAAAAAAAATTTTATCTTAATATAAAATAATGAGCAATGAAAATTTTCAAAAATAAACCAGTTCCGTGTGTCCATTTTCATTTGATGACACTTAAAAACTTTTAATTTGTTGATTTTTTGACTAACAGTATTAAAGCTATTGTATTGCACCTTCAAGCTTATGGCCTTGTAACTTGAAACAGGTGGAAATAATTGACATAACTTCTCTAACCTGGGACCAAAACTTATGTAACCTTGTTGATGATGTCACTGACATATATTTAGCTATCTTTTGAACTTTTGTCAAATGCACATAATCCTATACATTTTTTTTATCACTGTTTCCGGCTCTGCACCATAGTTTGATAAAAATTCTAAAGAAAAAGTTTTTATGTATGACATTTTAACTCTTTAAGTTTATGCAATAAAAAAACCCATCCCTGCGTGAGTAACTCACCTATTATTTTGGGGTCAAGCTATATTATCTTTATCCTGAAACAAATATGTAAAGCAAACATCCTATTTAAAGTTATATTCGAAGATATCAGAATTGTGCTAATTCTATTTGTATGCATTTTCTGTATCATAGCTACTATATATGTGACTAAAGATATACCTGGTATTTTTCGAATCTCAGCAAGATCTCTAATGCATAGATGAAAGCTTCTCTAATTTTCTAACGCTTGCAATTTTGAAAATTGCCACAAGCTTAGTTTATTGAGTTTATTGAATCTTTTCACAATTGTCAATTTCAAATGATTTGTTTTTAATAGGTCTCAACAGACAGGATATAAATTTATATATATTAATGAATATAAACAGGATGTCCCTTTGAATAGAAAGAAATAGAAACTGGCTGCAAACTAAAACAAAACAAAACATGACTATTTCAAGGCTAAATTATGATCTGTATTACTTAAAGTAGGTAATCTAAGAAGAATTTACGGTTTACGCCATTTGGGAGTGCACTATTTTTCCTTACAACCAGGTCTAGTACTCTTTTTACAACAACCCCTTATTTTGCCCAACCTCACCCTTTTTACTGGGAATTTTTAACCCTTTTGCAAAATTTTAGGAAGTTTCAGTTTCACAACGAAGTAAGCGAGTCTAGCTCTAAAGAGCGTAGCTATACAGCAGAACACAAAGTCTATAACCACCAAAAACTCTGAGTGATAAACAACTAATACTTACTTTGAGCTTCAATTCCATCATTTGAAACAGTTTTCTATTACTTATGATGGGTAAATTAAATTGTGAAAAAATAAGTATTTCTTTTTTATTATTATTGTAAAGAATTTTTTTTTATAAAATTATGTTACTTTTTATTTATTACAAAATGGAAATTGGGCATGTGTCCTGATATCATCTGGAAAAATCAAACAATTTTGTCCTGCAATAATAAAGAAAATGTCCTAAAAAATCCTAGAATTGAAATTTTTTTAGAGAGTTTGTCTTGTAGATAGCTACAGCTACTAAGGCTGTGATTGCAAATATATTTGGTTTAGATCATTTTCACGAATACAGTATGTAAAGGGTGGGTAGTGTAAAACATTGTCAGATTTCTGCTTAAAATAGAAAAAAACCTATGTTTAAACAAGTCGGGTAGGTGGATATCTTTCTAGCACAATCTTTTAGACACAACAATCTTTTACTTTGGTATACAATATGTCTCAAACAGATCCATAAGTAACATAATGATGTATATAAGATGAAACACAAAATACAGGGCAAATCTTTCTTCCATTTCCATTGTAGTACTCTAAGATTAATTGCTTATATTCTGAGCGAGCCTTTAGATATTTGGAAAGTGCTAACTGAAAACGTTTTTCGTATTTCTTAAAAACAAGTGGTATTCCTTCTTTTTGCTCTAAAAATCTCTGCTTTATTGTTAAAAATTACAGTACTGGAAAAAATGTTGTTTAACATCGCATATCGCGACGGTATTCTTGATCCATGATAGTCGTTTTTTTACTTTCAAATTGTATCGAAAGGGCTTCGCGATGCATCTGTCTCATTATCATTCTTGAAGCTATCGAGGCCATTACCACTTTCTTACAAAAGAACTATTTTAAAATAAGAGTGTATTCAACAATGATCAGGGATGTTTAATAATAATTATACTTCCTTTGTGTTATATTTTTTCAACTTATGCATAACAATCTAGGGTATACAACTAGCAGTAATCTTTCTTTTTTGAATCGCGTTTTAAAAATTTAAAACAAAGAACGGCGATAGAAAGCCTTTTTGAGATTGCATTTTAAAAATTTAAGAACGAAAAACGGCAATAGAAAAGTTTTTTTTAAATTGCATTTTAAAAGTGTAAGAACGAAATGCAGCGATAGAAATGCTTTTTTAGATCGCGTTTGAAAAATTTAAGAATGAAGAACGGCAATAGAAAAGCTTCGTTAGATTGCATTTTAAAAATTTAAGAACAAAAAGCAGCAATAGAAAAAAATATGTGCTAGAATGACTTTAATAAATACGAAAGTTAAAAATTTTTTTATAATATACATTTATTTAAAATAAAATAAAAAAAGATAAAGCAGAAATGTGTTTGAAATAAAAAAAACTTTCTCTTCGTTCTCTACATTGTGTATTGAGAGTCTGTTCATGTTGCACGCTCGATATGTTAACCTTTTTCCAGTACTGTACCTTAATATACTGTGCAAGTGTTTACTCTACTTACAAGTTAAACAACCTATACTTCTGTCCTGTCTGTTCAAACAAATGCACTTAATACTTTGGAAAGAACAGTATAAAAATTCCAACATATATTTTTACCTGTAATATATATGCTTCATTTCAGGAGCAACTTCACACAATTTCTGCATCATAATAAGAAGCTGGAAAGACAGGATAGCATGCAAAGTGATTTAACTTTGTCAGAAACCAACAATCCGTCTGTCAAAGAAATTAATTGTAAGTACACTAACATGAATTTGTTTGCTGTTATTTTTGTAAAATGTAAATTTTATTTTCCTGCCTAAACAGATGTGTTTATGCAGTGCTGTTCTATGAGCCTAAATTTATATTATAGAACAATATTTTGTGCCCGAACATGACATAAATCACTTGACAACGGAAACGTTTTGTACTCATTCTACCTTGTTGCCATGTAGTTCTCATTTTGCTGAAAATTTAAGATAAAAAATGTCTGACTTTTTAATAGAGTTTCATTGTTTGACATATGTCACGTTGTTAAAATGTCGTTTCGCATATTCTCACATGTTCTCACTTTTTACATGTTTTTATTCTTCAATATATATTTTGTTGTTGTAGTATATATTATCACAACATGGCTTGTGAGAAAAGTGTAATTACTTTAAAACATATTGTTAAAGATATTCATTACTTAAAGGCAACTAATATTCACATACTTATTCTTTCATAAACAATATTTATCAAATACAAATATATAGCAACAGAAAACATTGTTTTTTGGTTGTTTTATTGTTTTTTTATGTTTTGTTAGATGAGGCAAAAAAAGAGAAAAAAAGAAGAAGTTATTCAACTACTGATCAACCTCCTGAGAGACCTTTAAGCCGTGGTGGTACAATGAGAGAACAAGACAATGTAAGTTTATTGTGTGTAAGATTTTTTATATATGCATGTTCTCTACAGAAAAAGAAAATTATTTAATTATCTTTTTGCATTTTTTAATTTTTGCTTTATTGTGTGCATTTATGGATTCTGCAATACTTGAGCTTAAAATGCTTGCTAATATTTACAATTTGCTTTACATTAAATCATGGCTTACACCACTAATTTGTTTCTTTTCATGTATTTAATATAGAAAGAACTAAAACTTTCGAAAGTTCCTGACAAAGCTGCAAAGTCAAAAATGTTTATAATTTTTACAAATGATGTGTTACATATTTTTTCTTTACGTAGGTCATCAGTGAGTTAAAAAAAGAATGTTTTGGTTTAAAAATGAGAATCTACTACATGGAGGAGAGGCTACATGATACATTTGATGCAAGTACAGAGGATATTATTAAAAAGGTGCTGTGATTTTTTGAAATATATATTTTGTTAAAAAATGGAAGGTGTTGCAAATCTTTTAACTTTGATAATTTTTAGAACATTGAATTAAAAGTTATGATTGAGGAATTAAAACAAGAAACAAGAGATAAAAGTGATTTACTATCCAAAGCATCGTAAGTCCACTCTACGGCCAACTTGTTGCTGTTTGTTATTGTTTTGTTTTAACAGAATAGGCAGACACTCTAACAAGTTGCACTTTAAATGATGTGATAAGTCATGTTTATGCTTGGCTTCTGTGTATAAATAACATGCTACAGTGGAGTATGCATTTTTAGATTAGCAATGGAGCAAATGTCATATGAAAAAGAAAATGACATTAGGCAGGTTTGTTGCATTGTTTTTAACTTTCAGTTTTCTATTGATTCATTTGCTATAGTGCTACTGTATGTATCTTCAGCTACGGAATGAATATTCTGGTGAATTTAATGAAACACAGGCAAAATACGAAGAAAAAATAAACAAAAGAAACAAGGTGTGCATTCAGAATAAAATGTTAAACAAATTATATCTTTGTCAAGTTTTTTTATCATTATCTGTTGACAGTTTATTGTTTCTGTTTAGGAAATAACATACTTGAAAAATGAAATTGAAACTTTGAACAAGAAGGTAAAAGTATATAATTATCAAAGGCCTGACCTTACTTGATGTTGTAGTAAAAGTTGTTGATATAAAGGATAAAGCTGGATTTGTTCTATTTATTTATTTAGCTACAAGCTGAACCCAAAGATCTAGTTGATGGACCATTACAAGACAAAATTGTAAGTATAATGAATATTTTTTTTTAATTTTCTTTCCTTTTTTATATGAAAGCAAAAGTTTTGTTGATTCGTTCTTTTAGAATACCATGGAGAATGATATGTTGGTTAGGGACAAGTAAGTTTTATGTTGTACACAACAAAGAAATGAGTAATGTTTGTTTGCCTACCATACGACATGGGTACAGTTGATGACTAAAAAAGAGCTGTACCTCTGCATTTAAGAGTTTATAAGTTTGTAGTTTGAACCTGTAATATGATTATTACCTTTAACAGACAAAAAATGCAGACAAAAGTTAAGTAATTTTTGAAGGGTTAGGTTTAAGAGTCTTGTCTAACAAAAAATTATTTCTAATCAATTATATATTAGAATACTCACTTAAAAATTAGATTCTAGATTTGTTTTATGTGCTTTTCCAACACCTTACAAAGAAAAGTGTCTGAAAAGAGTATAAACAAAAATCAAATATAAAGGGACAGAATGTTTCCCAGATGCCTAGTCCAGGTTCAACGAAAATTTTGTCTGACAAATTTTTTTTTTCCAAATTTGACAATCTCATTCCATGACAGTGGTCGATTTCATTATAGAGAATTTAAAGAACTACATGAGTTACTGCAAAAGAAGGACAGTGATATGGAGGTAATTTTTATTCTTTTCTGATTGTTAACGTTGTTGCCTGTATTTTTTTATAAATACCTATTCAATTTTTGTCATAGATGTTGACGAAAAAATTCAAAGAGGAGGAAAAAATTTTAAACTCAAAGGTAATAGATTACTGAGCAAAACAACAATTTCTTAACCAAATAATTAAACCAGTAGGATTCTATTCATTAAGATACTTTGTTGTGATTTATTAAAAAACTTTACCCAGTCTACTGTACAAAATGAGAAAATAAATAGCATAGAGATCTTTGAAAACCAAACATCAAAGGAAATGTTATTGTAGTGCTTACATTCAAATCTTATCTGGATATTATGGATACTGGACAGCTGTGAGTAAAAAAGATATGGTTTTAATTTGTTATCGAAAGTGTTTTTTGAAAGTTTTTTGATACTTTTATATTTACTGCATGCTTTATGTTTCTAAATAAACTTTAAAAATTAAAAAGCAGGAGAGGGTGGGAAATCGAAGGATAAAGAAAATTATTTAAAAAAATGGGCAGTTTATGTGTTTAGAAAATTTGGTTTGTGTGCCTTTTTATATAATCTAAGTAAACTGTTCAAATGTCTTTGTAAAAGCTAATAACACACTTACTTTTTTAGATACAAGACTTAGAAAAGACAGTGGCAAACAAAGAAAGTAACTTGGAGGTAGGTTACCCTTTGCTACAAATATAGAATAACTAGTTGGTGACCCGTAGAGAAATCAACATGTTTGCCTGTTCTTTTTATACCGCATTGTGTGCGTCTTGTTACTTGCGTTACCATTTAGCGTGACAGACAGACAGACAGACATATATGGGTATTATAGCATAGATTAATGTAACGTAAACACAAACCCACAGCAGAGCAAAAGAAAAGAAAACTGTTTTTATTAACAAACTATTTCAGAATCAAATAATTCATTTGATCATTATGTTTTGTTTTCTGCTTATTATTTATTAGATGTTACGAAAAGATGTTGAACGACTTGCTGGAAGTCCTGAACGAAATAATCAACACTACAAAGTGGGTAATATATTCGTTCTGCATACACTTTGTGGTGATAGCACTTTATTTTAATCTCTTTTTTTTTATCTAGAAACTTTATGAAAGACAAGGTGAAGAACTGACGGAAAAAGAAAACACAGTTCACGACTTAAAAGCAGATCTTGCAAACAAGACTCATTTGGCAGAGGTAGGTTATCTAATCAAAGGATTATAAGGAGTATAATCATTTTCTATGTAGAAAAACATATCAAAACTTGCTGTTTTGCGAATCTTGCGTTTAAGAGGAAGCCAAACTGTGTTAAATTTACAAGGTGTCCTCGTCTCAGTTACTCCTAAACTTCATTTCTAGACTTTGAAGGAACAAGTTTCAAATTTAGAGAAAACTAACAAGGTACTGTACTAATTTTTAGGCTTCACCAAGTTCTAGGAGTAATCAGGCATTGTCATTAATTGCTCACAATTCCACCTGTTTATGTAGTACTCACATAAATGCTGGTTATCTGAGTATCAAGTCACACTTGTTAATGTTGTATGAAAGTATGTTATCATAAGGTTCTATGGTGATTTTCTTAAAAATAAAAACTTGTAAATTAATCTCAAGTATATATATAAAATCATAAAAACAAATAAAATATGAAATTTAGTATGACTAAGTCTGGTTTTAATGCTTTAACAAGATACAGATTAGGCTTAAAATCTGCACATCTAGGAATCATAATGCCCCTGAGACCCAGAGTTCAAGTAGATTCTTGTTGTTACAATCCGATAACTAAAGAATTTAGGTTTACTTCAGATTTTTAAAGCTGTTGTTATCACAGTTGTTTGTGTGTATATAGTTGCATGTGCTTTGTGTATAATATTTATTCCTATTTCAGTGACCATGTTTAATCTGTCCTGCACAAAATCACAGTAGCGATCTCTTACTGCACTGTGCTACGGACACACAAAATGCAATATATAATATTTTCTATCATTAGGTAATAAAGTCCTAGTGACCAGGTTGTGTTCCTTACCTGTTACTCTACTCTGTTACTATCAGCTAACCTATCCAAAATACTTAATGTGCTTGAAAAAATACAAATATAACTTTTGTATTCAATTTAATTAGGAATAAATGATGTCTTTTTTATAATTTTAAAATGAAATTTTGCATCACATGCAGCAATAAAAGTTTTCTCTTTATTTAACGTGTATGAAATAATTTTTTATCATTTACAATATCTACCTACAAACAAACATACATACCAGTCATTTATTAACTATCCGCATGCACAAGAAGGGTGCCTATATGGTGACTTTATATTAGCACCTACTCAATCACTTCTCTCTTCTGGTCTACCTTTTTGTTGTCTGCTATCAACATGATGCAAAAGTGATTCCATTTGAATGGATTACTTTTAGGCTCAATAGAGTCGTGCATTTTGTCAATTAAAATCTCTTGTACCTAAATGAATAATAGTGAGCCATTTGTTAATTGCAAGACCAGAGTAAAGAAACTCTTCTTTACTTTCTTAGTGTGTTTTGGCAAAATGCCTACCTTTCCTTCTTTTATAATATAGTTAAATTTTTGTATAATGGCACTACTTATCTATTTCAATTCCAAAAAAAACTAGAAAAATCAGTTACACTTAAATGTATTACTAAAAATTTGTGGGGTTAATTTTGATTAATCAGTGAATTAAGTTTTTTAAAATGTGGTTGTAATATTATTACTTACTGAACTTCCCTATTATAGATTCTTCTTTGTGGCTTTTTTAATTGTTAAGATGCACAAAACTAATTAAAAAAAACGCAATCAAGACTTGTGCTTTAAGAATGTTATTGTGTCTAATAACGTTTAATGTGTTTAGAATTTAAGATCAAGTTTGCATGATAAAGAAATGGAGACGCAAAGATCTGTTGGAAAATTACAGGATCAAATAAAAGTAAGTTGGAATTAAGAGTTGAAAATGAGAAAACGTTTTTTTTTCTTTTTTTTTTGTAATAAATGTCAAGGAGTTTAACAATGGTACAAAACTTCATTGTTATCCTTTGAATTTTTTTTTAACTGACATTGTACAATATCAAAATTACAAATATTAAATAATTCTGCATCATTTGCCAACAAAATTGCAAAAAAAAGAAAATGGTATGCTTTATACAAACCTACAACCATTTACAATTTTGTTTTAGATAATTTTCTATACTCTCTATTTAAATTTAAAAAAAATTGCAATAAAAATTATGGAGCTTATTAAGCATAAAACAACATTTGCACTTCTTACTACTTTTCTCACATTTTTTTCTCACAAAAAGGTAGTATGCAAAATGTTTCTGGTAAGGCTTCTAACCCAATGTTTAGTTTTACATCTAATTCTTGCCTTATAGAAACTTGAAACATGCATGGCAGAAAAAAATGCAGAAGTATGTATAACAATAAATTTTTACTTCCTCTACTGATGCTTGTAATACAAAAGAAAAATATCTAATGACAGTTCTGTCACATCAAAAGGATTTAACAACAACTTTTAAAATCTGATTGACCTTGCACATATAGTTACTGGTATAAAGAAATGTCCCATTGTTAAATAAACAAACATATAATTAATAGATTTACTAAATTACATTTTATTGTTTAATTCTATAACATTAATTATAATATCTTTCTTATTCTTTCGCAATGTTTATAACTGTGTAACAAGCGTTCTTTCTGTTGTTTAGTTGGAAGCTAAAGAACAAGCATTTACAAAGCTTAAACAAAATAACTTGCAAGCCAACCAACAGGTAAGAAAATCAGGCGATAGCTACTGAGCATTTTCATTGATTTATTTAGTAGCAGCAAGATGTTAGGGAAGTTGGTGTTCTTCACAAAATAACTTGTTTGTGTTGCTCATAAAAAGAGTTTATTTTACATTTGAATTTTTAAATGTTTTTTTGGTTGATAGAAATTATTAAATAGTCAATAGTATAGTAATTTTTAATTATTTTTTATACATAATAATAAATATTTGTTTTTTTACAGTTTGTGACTTTTCGTTAAAAATCTACTTTAATTTTATTTCACATATGCATTATTGAATGAACCATTTATTACAAGGCAATATTAATTTAATTAAAGTTATCATAATTGTAAAGTACGTGTGCAGTTTTGTTTTGCTTAAAAATTTTATTAAAATTAACGTAAAGTTAAATTTTAGAGGCAGCGTATATGTGATTTTTTTACCCAATGATGTCTTGTTAACTTTATGAAGTAAAATAAGATGTAAATTAGATTAAATGATAGGTTCCTATATTTTCAAACTTATTGCAAAACTTTAGATCACTTAGGTGTTTTAAGAAGTAGTAATAAACTATATAATTCATGTTTATTTTGTATTAGTAATATATTTTAATAAGTTTTTGCCTATGGAGCAATTATATTTGTATATTGTAGGACAAGTATAATTAATTATTTAGTAAAATTTTAAACAGCTTTTTAAATACAATGTAACCATTTAATAAACTTCTCCAATTTATACACCATTTTAGAGAGTGCAGTTTGAACTGGATTCCTTAAAAGATAAAGATGGTCAAATTGTAGAGTTGAGTGTGCAGCTGAAACAACAGAGTTATGATGTGGAGGTTTGTTTCTTGTTGGCTGCTTTTTTAATAATAATGATTTATCCGTATAATACATATCAGTCATAATTGATTTGTTGTTGAGAAAAAAAATGATCAAAAGTAATGCAAAGCCCAACAAGATGAGAGCGTTTGCGTTTTTAAAGCTAAATAATTTTGCTACCATATTTTTTGTTTACCAACATACATGTAAACAGTAAAACTTCACTGAACATGATAATGATAATTTCATAAGACTCGTTAAAGGTTTCACGTATATTCTTAAGTAAGTACCTATGCTTTAAAAATAATTTTGGTGACCACCTCGCTGATGAAGTTCCCTTTCTTGATTATTCTTAAAAAGCTTGTAATAGTGTTATAGATGTCTGACTGATTTTTTTCATGTTATTCATTCATGTGTTTGCATACACATTCATTATTCCATTACTTGTATGTTTATTTAAACAAGACAAAACATTTTAAAAAAATGTTACTTTTTTAATGGCATGTGTTTAAATAAAACTAATTCATCTGTCATGTTTAAATTTCTCAGGTATTATTTGTTTTTCTATTTTCATTCTATTTATTTTAATTGTATTTATTTCATGTTTGCTAAATATTTGTCTACTGGAGAAGTCATTTTATTGTAAATAATGAATACAAACTTAAATTGATTGTAAATTGTATATTTTCTTTGTAGAAGTTAAAGTTGCTTCTAGACGAAAAAGACAAAGATGTAGTAGTAAGTGTAAATAAGAATTAATCAGTATTTTAGTTTGACTGTTTTGGAACTCATCATCTCTACGATGGGCTACTTTATTGAATGATAGTTTTTTTAAGTGCTTCTGATGATTTTTCACAGTCTGTGTTTCAAAAAAAAATCAATGCATAAAACAAAGGTCTCTTTGTTAGTTCATCACATTCTTTTCCCCCATACAGACGGTACATACTTGTTACACTGATAGCTATCATGTTACATTGTATCTTTGTAAAAATATACGTTTTTATTATGTAAAAAGAGAAGTTGCTAATTTGTATAAACATATAACAGACATATTTTTTTAAAAACATTTTTCTCAATTTTGTAGTTCTTTGGAAATAGTAAGTTAAAAGCGGAAACCGAACTTGAAAAATGCAGAGAAGCTTTTACAGAGCAACTAAAGAAACTCAAAGAGGCTAATGAAGAAAAAGAGAATTCGAAACAAAAGAAAATCACAGACCTTCAAGAACTTTGTCATGTATGTTTTTTTATAAATTTTTTTGATTTAGAATAAATTAATGTTTAATAAATAATTTTCTTTATTACATCTATATTTTGTTTATTTATTTATTTATTCTGTTTTATGTTCAAACAGCAATTACAAGAAAATCTTCAAAAGCAAGTCAATCATAAAGACAAAGTCATCAAGTATTTAGCTGGTGCAATTAGCGAAAAAGACAACATGATCCAGGTACAGAAGAGATTTCAACTTTTTTTAAGAGACAGATTTTTTTGTTTCTTTACAAAAACTGTTTCACTTTCACTTTTGTATTGGATCAAATTCAGCCTGTATATTATTAGAATATTCTAACCATTCATTTTTAAAAAATGTAAATAAAGTATTATTTTACTCTCAAAATTCAAGAAAATGGATAGATTTTTTAAGGAAATGCATACTAAATTTAAAAGAAGGAAAGAAGCTTCTGTTTGAAAACCTGTTGCATTTATTCTTGCACAGGTTAGGAATATCTATATTATAATACCCGTATATGTCTGTCCGTCTGTCACGCAAAATAGTACTGCAAGTAGCGAGATGTATGCAACTTTTTACTTTAGAACCTAGTTGATTTAAGCAATGACGATGTTTTTGAGGTACAAAGTTTTCTTTCTTGTTTGTCTTTATTTCTTTTGTTGTACATTCTTTAAAAAAATACTGTATAATTTTTTTTCTTGTTTTACAGGAGAAGAATCCCCTTATTGAGAAGTTACAACAGAAGATAAGAGAAAAGGATAAACTTTTTGACGTAAATGATTATATTGTTTTATTATTAGGAAATCTTAATTTTTAGGATTTTACATTGATTTTCCCAGTATAATGTTTACAATTCCAGAATGTCTTGTGTCACTAACAAAAACTTGGCTACTTATAACTCTTATATTTCATATTTTTGGGAATTTGCATCAAAGTTCATCAGTAATTAATGTTATGTTAACTTTAATTAGAGTGTCCAGACTGGCAGGAATGTAAGGAATTTTGAAAATATAGACAAAATGTCAGGGGAATTTGGTCTTTTTCTAAAATGTCAGGAAAGGGTCACAAATTTTAAGTTTTTGGATGGTTAAAATAGTGGTGAAATAGTGACAAGGGTTTAATTTTAGATATTTAAGACTTTTAGCATCAAGTTTTGACCAATCTGTTCTCTCATTATGTTTGTTATTAAGATTTGCATTTTGTAGTGAGAGAATGTCAGTCAGTAATGAGAGGAAAATAAAGAGTTAATATTGAATGGAATCCCTGTTAATATTTAGAAAACTGTGGAAGATCATTACGCTGCTATTCAAGCAAAAGATGATGATATATCCAAGCTGAGACGTGATGTGCGAGAAAAAGAGAATGCATTGGAGCAAATCGAAGTGAAATGTGCAGCATTACAAGAACAGTTAAAAGTATGTCCTTAAAGAGCAATAATTTCTTATTTATGGTATCATCCCTAAGGTGCTAATAAATTGTTGAACTTGTTGATTATAATTAAAACTAAGGAAATATTGTCTTTTAGATTGTGCAAACCTCAGAAGGTGATGCAAAACAATTAATTGAAAATTTGAAAGATCTCCTTGAGAAAAGTTCAAAACATGAAAGGGTAAAATTATTCTACTATGGTGCTGCAGCTTTTTAGGCAGAATTAATAAACACCAAGGTTATTTAGCTAGATATAGATTTTAAGCAGATGTCCCTTTAAAATATTGTCAGCTAAAAATGTTTTTCCACATGAGTATTCACAATGTGGCTATAATTAATAACATTGATTTGCAATATTAAATTTCCAATCTGATATATAAAGAATAGTGTTGTAAAAAATGATTGTTGTTTAGGTTATTGTTTGGGTTTAAGGATGGCTATCCTTCTGAAAATAACCTGGAATTTTTATGCCCTGAAAAATTCCTGGGACATATCATCCCCTTATACATTAAATCGTTGAATTATATTAGCCTGCTTTGAATCTCACAGTATGGTTATACATAAACGACATGACACTTGTGTTACAATGAAATGTTATGCCCGCATAAAGTGAGAGTATGGCTACCAATATGAAATTAACGCCAACATGAACTTTCATGAAAATCCAAAATGATGTTTTAATGATGCTACAGCACAATACCATTCATAAAATAAGAAACTGTGGTGTATCCTTAGGGATTATGCAAAGATCTGTTTTTTTATGCTAGCATGAAATTTCATGTGCATCTTGAGACAGGAATGAAATGTTAGACTTCAAGTCATGATCACCAGGATTCTGAAAGTAACGATCTTACAATGATCATTGATCTTTCTAAAAAAGTTATATTATTAAACTTGATAAACAAACCTACTCAAATTTAACCTTAATTATTTTCTTTATTGCTTGACAGCCCTATTTTTGTTGAATCATGATACAGGAAAGAAAACAGTGTAGGTCAGAGTTAACAACTTTTGATGGTAAGTATCAAATTGAGTTTTTTTTCTATAAATGTAAATTTGCTTTTATAGGAACTAGAATCTCGTTCGTGTGAAACTTTACAGGAAAAAGATTCAGCTATCTCAAGATTAAGTTCCCTTTTAAACATGAAAGGTCAAGAAATAGAAGTACGTGATTTTATGCGTCATGCTGCATTGATATTTTCTTCCGCATATAACAATGGAAAGATAAAGTTGATGACTAACCTTACGTAATAAATGCCTTTTAGAATTTAACATCATACCTGACTGACACATTGAAGCAATCGGATAGCCAGGTAACTTGTACTTTAACCATACCAGCCATATTAAATATAATAATAAGAAATTATACCAGCTTGGAGGGAGTCACTTGCCCTAATCATTACTCATAATTCCTTAAAGCTGGAGGATCAGTATGATTTCTTTTTCTTAGTGGGTTTCTTACTGAGTGGTTAAACTAACAATGAGGCTGTATTTGGCAGTACCATCATTATATGACATACTATGTTTCTTTTAAAGCCTTGAAGTTCGTAGATATTTTGCTAGAATCTAATTTTGATCTTTTTTCATTCTAATGCTGACATTTAAACCAAAAAATTGATCATTTCTTAATTGCTTTATTTACTTAAAAACTGAAAATATTATAGAAAGTCTTTGGTCTGATAGTTAATAACATTAAAAGTTAACAAAACTTTTCAGAGAATTTCACAATATCTTGGGACCTGATTCTTGTTGATCAATTAGTCCAAAGAGCTATAGAAAGACCTTTTTCCCTATGGCATGAGCAATGTATGAGAACACTATAATAAAGATATCAATCTTTTACGTTTTACGAAAACAAAAACAAAAATATCATACCAAGAAAAATATACGACATATTGTACAAGGCGATAACTGGTTTATCCTTAGTGCAAAAATCTCCAAACATGATTTTGAAATGAAACAAAAAATATGAAATAAATCGTAATCTTCTTTTTCGAAAAGTTTGTTGTAAATTTCAATCAAAGGTGGGAATAAAATAACTTTTTTGATAAAAAAGACAACAATCAAGTAAAAGTAAGTAAGACAAAGGAAACAAAAGTTCAAAGTTGATTTACTGTGACTATTACATAACCAAACTTAGTGTAGGTTATTAGTAATGCATGTCACAGAGACAAAAATCAGAAAAAAATCTTTGTTTATACAAGAACTTTGTTTTCAAAATTTAAACATTATTAAACATTTGTTGGTTTTTTCTCTCATCACCTGAAAATTTTGCACAGAGATATTATATTTAGGTCTCTTCTCTTAGACAATCACGTTGGAGACATTTCTTGCGCTAATGATAAGATGGTATATGCTTAGCTAGAAACTACTTTCAGTTGTAACTGCGAAAAAAGTATACCTAATAATTGCGGAACTTAATTTTCATAAATTAGGTTAAGTAGGTTAAGAGTCTTTTTTTTGTAGAATTTTGATGAAATTTACTTTTCTTTAAAAGTATTTGAACTGGCCCAATTTATTTATTGACAATTTTTTTCCAGTCCCATTCACCTGATAGAATGAAAGAAATACAAGAAAAAGTATATAATGATGCATCTTCCACTGAGGTACAGTCATTTGCAATTTCAAGAGGCTGTGGTATATTATTACACAAGGCAAATAATATCACTCTACTGATTTAACTTGTGTTTATTTTATTCAGAGAAAATCAATGATTTAGATTTAATTGAAACTGCTGCAAAATGGAATTAAAAAAAAAAAAAAATTAATGAAGTATTTTCAGCAATGTGTCTAATTTTTTTAATGTTTTAGGTTTTATCTAAACTACAGGAAAATATGATTACAGTTAGTAACCGAAAACATCAGGAACTTTTATCATTATTAAAAGACAAAGAGCAAGTTATTACGGTAACTTCTACATTCCAATTTAATAAAGTTAGGCGTCGTTTTTTTTTTTTACAATGACAATATCAACCTTTTTCTGTGGCAGGATTTGAGAAAAATGGTTACCGCAGCCCACGATGAGAAGAATGAAGTCTTGAAGGAATTAAATTTGCAATTGATATCAGCAGAACAAGAGCTGAAGGTAGACTTAATTTTTCTTTATATATAATTTAAATGTCTGTTTTAGTGTACCCACTCCTTCTGATTATGCGCCCTTGCCAAATAAGCATCTTGGGACAGTTGTTAGTCATTATCAGCTAAGTTTAAATATAATGCAATAGGGGCAATGATGAAATAGAATATCCTTATAACATTCTATTGATTTTCAGTTTTATGTATCTGATTATACAAGATGTGCATTCTGAAATAACGTTAAAAAATGTATTTTATTTTTTTAGAGTGTAAACAAAGCTTTGCTACGATTAAAAAATTCTCAGGAGCTTGAAGCTGATATGTATCAAGAAACTTTAAATGAAAAAGACAGCATAATAGAAGTATGCATTCATTAAAGTTCAGGACTCCGGCATTTAAGGTTCATAACATATAGTATTAATATCATTTCATTCTTTTTCGTAACTAGGCTTTGGTTAAAAACGGCCAGGAAAAAGATCGGGTAATATCTGAGTTAAAAGTATGTTGATATTTTACACTCTTCTCCACCGTTCGCATTAACTTTCATTCATTTTTTAGTTATTGTTTTATTTAGGACAGACAAGATATACCACGTAGTCCTAGTCCGAGTAAAATGGCAGAATTAGTAAGCATAAATTTTAAATTGAGCTTTCATGCATCAACAATTTATTATATTGTTCTGTTAATTAGAAAATATTTTTGATACCACTACTGGTGTAGCAGCTAATTCCCAACTTGTTTCAGCCTTTAATCATCTATTGGGGTGCTTTAAATTCCCTACAATTTCTTTTGAATTACTCTTATGACAGTACTAGTATTAGCTGAACATATAAAACAGTCTTAAAACAAAAACATAAATGCATATTAGGAATAAAATATTTAAATGATTATATTTATTTAGACCAAATTAAGACAAGCTGTCGACATGTTAAAAGAAGACTCAACCAAGAAAGACAGTAAAACGATTTTTAACTAATATTTTTTTGCCTTAATATAAGTACTTGCCTATGTAATATACTAACGTTGATAAAAGATTGTAATAATCGAGTATTGTTTGATATTTAGATCAGCTTCAGGAATTGCTTCAAAAGAATGGTGCATTAAAAGAGAAACTATCTAGAAGGGTAAACACCTGCTAATTTCATAGACAACAGTGTTCAGATAAAACCAATCAATTTTTTGTGGCAATAAAGTTTCTATAATTATTTTTACTTCTGTGTGTGATGTAATTTATTTATGGCAATAAGAAGCTCAGTCTAATAGAGGTGTAATATATCTTACGCCCAAATTGTGCAATCAAATGTGTAGAAATAGACCTTTTTTCGCACACTAAACCACCACGCAAGTTTAAACTTTACGAAGATGTTTCTATATATACTATGTAGTAACAGAATTTTTATTTTGGTCGCTTTTACTTAATGTTATAAATGTTACTAAATGCAACTGTTCAATTAGTTTTAATATACTTGTACCCACCAAGTATATGAAAACTAATTGAACAGTTACTATTAAAAACACCTGAAAACCTCTAGGAATGTGTTATGTTTGATTGATTTCTTCATGCCTTTTTTTGTTTTTGTCTTTATATTTATTTATTTATTTTTTTTCAGATTTATTTAAGTTTTATATGTTTGTACTTACTTTAGAACACTATAGATGTTTCAAAAAAGGATGAGAAAATCGACAAGATGGAGTATGTTGATTTTCATATTATAAAAAAAACTTTTCCTAACAAAAGTACATGACACTCTTCACTTCGCAAATGTAGGAATCGAATAAGGAAACCCTAAGGCAGAGGAGACACTAATCAGATGTTAGCATGTAGTGTTTTCAGAAAAATACAGAAAAGACAACAGATCTTCATGAACCTAAAATCACCACTAAAAGTTGTATTTATTATTATTACTTTTTCTTAGGAAAGATATTCAGCAACAAAACAATATTGTTAAATCATTAGAAGATGAAAAGGTGAGTTATTTACATTTTTACATAGTAACTTGCATCATAATTTCAATAAAGTACCACTATTCAGATCATGATATGCAGCTTTACACAACTATGGCACCGATAGTGGTCACATTATTAAGCAAATGACACTATTTTTATCTATGTGTTCAAAACTTGTGCTTTAGGATAAGTTGCAGAATGAGTTTGACATGCTGTATAGTGCAAAAGAACTTCTTCATAGAGAACTAAATGAACTTAAAATTAAAGCCCAACAGGTAAAATATAAGTAGATTTGGTTCAGTGCTGTAGCTAGTGCTGTAAGCAAATGAAAACAAACCGTAACTGCTGTATTGATAATACTATATTGATAATAATAGATAATATGTGTGTCTCTGCACATTTTAAGTCGTCACAGACACACGAAATAAGGAAGTCGATATATAAAGAAGGAAGAGCTCATGGATTTATCCATGGGCTACTAACTAATTTAACCACTTAGTCTGTTTTTTTATGATGAGAATTGAGTTTTAGACTTTTTTATGTTTAGGGTGGTTCTAAGCAAGAATTGCTTGTTCAAGAACTTGAAGAGTTGATACAAGCTACTGAAAAGGAGAAAGAGAAATATAAAGACTTTACTAAAAAGTTAAAAAATAATCAAGACCCTGATAGGTATATTTACTTACGAGCGTTATGAAATTACCTACAACAACAGATAAAATATTTGTGACAACTAAAATGCAGGTAATAGGCTGCATTATGAAACAATTCTTGCCAATGGCCATGAAATTTTTGGCAACACCCTCAGCTCACGTTTTAAAAATATTTGAGATATGGATTTCAGAAACCTTTTTAATTGTTTTTTACATATGCAAAACATTTACAGAGGAAATTACATTACTTTCTTTATTTCATGGTTAATTGCTACAAAAGAGTTCAACTGCATTCTATTACAATTCCTTTGGGGGAATCCACCAAATTTCTTATTTTCCAACCCACCTGTACACATTGGCCTTGACCTCACATGAAAATCAATGTTCTCTTTCTTATTATTTACAGTAAAAAAGAACCAAAATATATAAAAAAAGATATAAAAAAATTAAAAAAGGCTTTGTGATAAAATATGCATTTATAAACTTATTCTATTTATTCTGATTGCTCGCCCAGTTTAAATTATTGTAACCTTGGGAGAGCGATTTATTGCTCTGGTGTTATTTTCTTATTGATATGCCTGCAACACTGTTTATGATACACATTTTTTGCAGACATTAATTCTTTTTTTAGCAAATGATAGGATTTTTTTATGTAAGACTTGGTTTGGTCTTAAGCCAGAATATCTCTGAAGCTCTTCTAAGGAGCCTTCAGTATTTAGTTACACACTAAAGAAATAATATATAAAGGATATTCAGTGCTCCATTTAAGCAGATTCATCCATAATGACATTAAAATTGCTGAAACTTCATTTTGGATCTCTTTTGTTTTTGTTTTTCTAGTCGTCGAAAGCTTCTAGAAAATGAGCTCTCTGAAGTGGAACATCTACGAAAAAACCTGCAACAACTATTACTAAGTTTAGTAAAGCGAAATGCTATATCACAGAATAAAGATGGTGCTATGAAACTAAAAGAAGAAAATTTAAAACTACAGAACAAGCTGAGAGACCTGGAAAAATTAAATAATTCATTAACCAGTGGAATATCTTTTGATAAACAAAGTGCACAGGTATACAAATTCAATTAAATTTACGCATAAGTAATGACTGCTTATTTGTTGTTTACAACAATTACAGATGTGAGCACAGGTTACTACAACTCAATTGAGTTATAACCCATGCAAGTCCATGTTTATTTGTATCAGGTGTATGGTGCAAGTCCATGTTTATTTGTATCAGGTGTATTCGGTTATTAACCATTTAGTCAGGATGAATAGGGTACATTGGCCAGATAAAAGAATGCTTTGAAAGTCTAGCATTTGTGTGTAGCATAATCTAAAACGTTTTATTCATACTTGTATTATGTGTATGGAATTACAATTATATATCTGTATTTGTTTGTTTATTAGGTGATCAAAGACTTAAAGAGAAGATTTAATAAATCAGAAGATGAAAAAAAATCTTTACAAGATGATTTGAAGAGGTGTGAAGTTGAAGCAAGACAATTAAATGAAGATTTAACAGCAATGAAACTTGAATACGAACAACTAGTGCATGATCGTGATCATGAAATATCAACAATCACTACACGACTAAATCAATTAAAAGATGGAAATGAGAATTTGATACAAGAGAGGGATAAATGTAGAGATGAGTTAATTGACTGTCACAGAGAGCTTGATTTAGTTAAACTACAGCTTCAAGAAAAGTCACAAGTGGAAAAGTCTATGTTGCAGAAAAATGAAACTATTAAAAAATTAGAGCATGATCTCAAAAAGAAAGACAATGATGTTAGAAATAAACAGGTATTGTAAATTGTTATTGATTGGTCAATTTTTTACATAATAATAGGTTGCACGCAGATTAGGCACTCATTTCCCTCACATGGCATGGGTTAAGCTGTAGCTGTGGTAAAGGCACTCGCTAAACATGCTGACGCTGTGGACCGAACAACGGACCTTGCGACTACGAAACGAACTCCATAACCACTACTCCACTTGTTTATATATTGACTTTGTTTATAATAAAGAGGGCGAAAACTCCTATATGAATATAAACTCCTGTATGATTTTCTTCATCTCCTAAATTCTACTAGCAACTCCTACTGACATCTTGCTAGGTTCAAATCTTTACGTAAATATTAATGCTTTAACAGCCTGCCCTAGTGCAGTGTCATGATAAATTTTGTGTACTGACTTTGCTGTTATGTTGCAAGCAGTAAGTATTGGTATTTCTTGTCGGCTTTTTAAATGTTTTAAGTAACAGCTTTTACTCAAACTAGCAGAATTTTAGTAGCATTCTTGAATTTTGTGCAGAAATTTTTAGCTAGACACACTGTTTGACTGTATTTCTATTTGTTTATTTCAATATTGTATTTTGACATGTCTTTCCGACGACTATGCTATAACTGAATAGGCTGAAATTAACTCTTTGTTGTTCGTACTTGGATAATATTTATTTTGATATTAGCAACTTATCGAGACCCTGCAAAAAGAAAACATGGAAATTCGTTTTAAATTAAACCAGGCCGAGCAAGACCTAGGCCAGCTAAATGTCAACTTGGAGAAAATGATGCATGACATGAGTAAAGCAGATGCTGACATTGCAACATTGGAGACGCAGCTAAATGAGAATGTTGGAAACATGTCTGATGAGAAGAAATTATTAAAGAAAGACATGAAAGAGTTGTGTAATATAAACGAAAGATTACGAAATAAAGTCAAAGACGTTACCAAGGCTTATGAAAAAGTTAAAACTGAAAGAGAACTTGAAAAAAATGACCTATTTGAGGAATTGCAGAAAGCGAAAAAAACAATACGTGGATTAGAAGAAGATATATTGAATCGACAGAGGAAAAATTCTAAGTTGGAAGAGGAAGTTGAATTGCTTCAGGAAAAAACAGAAGGTTACTCGGCGTTATCACAAAAACTACATAACGTGGAAAAAGAAAATGATGAGTTGCAAAGAAGAATTGAAGAGTATGTTGAAGCTGAAGAAACACACAACAAAATGGTACTTCCTGAATTGGAAAGATTACGTAGCGATATAAAAGTTTTAACCAATGAAAAAAATAACTTAAGATCAAAGCAAGAGAAACAGCTTGAAAAATATGCAGCAAATAAAAAGGTACAGGAAGAAAACACATTACTCAAAGAAGAAATCACAAAATTACAAACGCATCTCGATTCTTTAAATGTTGAAATGAAAAGCAGTTGTAACAACGTACACAAACTTAAGAATGAATTATTGGATTTAAAAGAAAGTAAAAAACAATTAGAATCTCTTTTGAAGGATTTGCAACATGCGGAAAGTGATGCGAAACAGAAATTGTCAATGTAGGTGGTTATTTTATATTTTTTTATCTACGTACTCTAAATGTTCTTTTTGGTGTTTTTTTTTTTTTACAAAAAAGGATTTGCAACCTATTTGATAAATGTAAAGCATTATTCACACCAGAGGTTTAAACCTATATGGGGTGGGAACACTTTTGCTTGAAACAAACTTGAAATCTCCATGAGAAACCTGATAATTGTCAATTGCTACAACTTTTGATGGGATAAAAACTTTCTCAAGATGAACAAATTTCTATATTAATAGCTGTTGTTTTTCACTGCGTAAAATGACTGTGCTGCTGTCGGACCCCTCCCCCCCTGCAGAGTACTTTCACATGAAATATCATTACAGAAAACTATGTACGACAGGTGAATTTCCTTGAATTTTTTCATGGGCTACCACAGGTCGATTTCGTGTTAAGAATGCACGAATAAATTTGGTCAAAATTGCAAATGCTAATTATTTCCTGGAATTTTACATAGGTTAGTAGGTAGCTCAGGTTGAAAATAGTACATAACTGTTTTGCATATTACATCTCATTTTACAGAATGAGATCTCTCTTTGCATTCACCTTTCCTAACCTTTTTTTAAATGCAAATCTGCATGCTCCTGTTTCTCCAGTATAAACGTTTCTTGGTCAAAGCTTGATATGGTAATCTTATTGTACAATTTGATTTGAAATTATAGCACTAAAGAAGAAAACATGGAGAAAGAAAAGAGAATTGCACTGCTAACATTTCAAATAGAAAAACTTGAAAAACGATTAGAATCGGTTTCACCAATACACACAAGCTCACAACAAAATATCGCTCTTTCGAGTGATGCTTTCACACAGACCATTCCTGAAAAACCAACGCAAATGGACGATAACTCATTAATCGCCATGCATATAAAGGAAATGCGAGAGCTGCGAAAACAACTTGAGGAGACAATTCGTAATAATGATGCTCTACGTCATCAGTTAGAGGAGAGGTTATCTCAAATTGAGCATGATGCAACCATGATTAATGATCCGGAATTGAGAGTTTCTTTGATACGCGATAATGATGCAATGAGAATAAAATTAAATGAACATACTGCAGCACAGAAGCGAATGAAGCAACACATTGATGAACTTATGACAGAAAAAAACAAGTAAGGTTGCTGTTGTGCATATTAAATAGAGTTTTATTTATTTTTTATCATGCCTATTCATAATCAATAATCATCATTCATATACATTTTTCTACTTATATTTTCTAATTAACTCTGTTACTAATAATTTTTTTTTGATAGTGACAAAGATACCATTAATTCTCTGCATGTTCAAATACACGAGTTGAATGAGCTGGCTACTAATTTGAAAACAGAAATGGAAGCATATGATCGTTTGGTTCGGCAACTTGGTATAGATAAAAAGATTCGAAATGCAACGCCGGGTAAATTGATCTTGTTGAACTATTACTGAATCGCACTCTTGTAAAAAATCTCGAACAGATAAAATATTGACAACTTTAAGTTCCACTCGCAAATTTTAGGTTCAAAAGGACTTGAAGGTGATGATAGCAAACTAGACAAAAATCTGTTAAAGGCTCTTCTTGATGAAATACGCTATCTTCGAACACAGCTAAAACAGAGTATGGATGTTAACAATGCCTTAAGACAAAAACTTGAACAAGAACTTGGACGCCCTGTGTCTCTATCACCATTACTTACTCCTCAAGTACAGTCCCTATCAACGAAACGGAGTTTATTTTCTACTGCATTGAAAAATTCTATTGATTCTACTGGAACAGAGGAGGATAAGGAAAACAATAGAATGTCACATAATCATGTATCACCTTATGAAACACCAACAAAAGATTATGGTGAGAACGATAAATTGCAGTTGTTACTTTTTTCAGTGTAAAAGTTAAGGAAGCATGCTAGATAGATAACACAATGACTTTGTGTTAGGTTTTTCAACAAAAAACAAATCTTTTCATTTTCTACTGTTATTATAGAGGCTTGATTGCAGATTGTGACCAAAACAGAGTGTCAAAAATGCATCGCCATATTTGTATCAGAAAAGAGGGTGAAATAGCCTTCAGCTTGTTAATGCATTAAGCTTGTTTGCAAGAAATTCTTGATTTTTGTAAATTGGAATAATTTTGGGGCATGTGTTTTTTTTTCAGATACGTTCTCACAGAGATCAGATTGCAAAATGAAACCAGCGGCAGATAGATGCTGCTTATGTGGTAAATTAACAGATTATTCTGCTATGAAACGTACATCACTACGAAGTATAGATCTTATTGCATCTATTCATAAAAAACTTTTATCTTGCTGTCGAAAAAAAGATTTTAGTAAGGTATTGTCAATTTCTTTTTACCTTGTATTTAGTTATCACGAGTCACATATCTTTCTTTATACTTGCTGAGTGTTATTGTTTCAGTTTTGTTGGTTTGTTGTTTTATGTTTTCTTTTTGTAGTCTTTCACAACTCTTGGGAAGCAATGAGAATCACACTGATCTAACTAATTTCTGTGCACTAAACTTTAAGCTTATTACTACAACACATAACTTTTTGTTAGTAGATTGTTTAGTTGAAGAAGTAAATGACCGCCAACTGCACACAGCTTTCTGGGGAATTCTCTGAAAGCGCTTACTCATAGGTGTGCCTTTCTATTCAGCGATTTTCCGCTTGTTAGTCAGAACTTCTAAGTTAAACTTCGAATAGAAACCTTTTTGGGGAGAGGGGAGGAGATTGACCAAATGTACCTTCTGCAGACTGAGCTATTACCATGGTTTTTTGTATGTTTTAGATGGATAGTGTATTAAAAGAAATAAGTCAAGCATATAAGTTAGTTAAAGAATTCTCCAAGTTACTTAAAACATTCGTGACGCATGAAGATAGTGATCATTATCTACTAGCAGAGGTAGGTAACATAGGTTTTCTGTTATTAGAAGCGCTTCTTAAAGGGATATTCATCCTCGAATTACTGCTTCACTCGTATAACTAAGAAAATATTTTTTTTTTAGAATGTTCGTTTAAAAGATGACGTAAACCGTTTAAAAGCAATGTTGACATCCAAAGAGCGTTTTATCAAGTCTACTTTGGATATGTTTGATGTATGTTTATTTAAAAAAAAAAAAAATTACCTATAATTACACCTCCTAAAAATCTTTAAGTAATTTAGCATTTGGACCAAAATTATTGATTTCTTTTAAATTGTCCTAAAATTTTTTATCCTGACATGCATTTTTTTCGTTTTTAAAAAGCATTAACCAATCCGTTTGTTAGGAAAAGATTGTATAGTAACTCTTCATTCCCTAAATTTTGTCAAATTATCCCAAATATTTTTTTGGACGAGTTTTAGTGTTTTTATCTTAAATTTAGCCTCAAAACTTTCTGAATTCTCCTAAAGTTTTAAATGTTGTGTCCACTCTATAGCAGTTTCACAAATGCCCCTACAGTACATATGCCTGGTGTTTAGCAAGCTTATCATGCCGCTCCTATTCTACCCCAAATTCCACCCTATGTTATTATTAAACATTATTTGATTCTGGGGTAAATTACATGATTAAATTTCAACATGTCAACCAGAGGGTGCACCTTAGGGTGGATGCCATAAACAATACATTTATCCTCAAGCAGCTTTTACACCAGTTAAACATGGAAATTTAGAATGTTTGGACGCAGAGGCTTCTCCTAAATATCCTCACTTCCACTTACTTCTTTTGGAAACGCTTGTTGTTTGTTGTTTTTGTAGGATCACGCATTATCTAAAGATAACTTCGAAGAATCTATCACTAAACAACGTAAGTTTAATTCCTTTTTGTAGTCAGCTCTTTAACTACTTTCTACTTAACAGTTATTCTTTAGTTTTTGATAAAAAAACATACCCTGAAAATGTTTGTGTTAGAAAAGTGGTATGCAAGCAACAATAACTCTTGTTGAAAAATCATTTATCTTATATATTAATTCCCTTGCGTGAGTAAAACTGTGAGTCCACGACACGGAAATCACGGGTCACTTTCTTATGACGTGGCTGTACGCTAAAATTTAACTAAAAAGAATAGGGATGTACTTCATAGAAATCGCACATAAGGTGTAAATATATAACCCGCTGCTAATAACGATATAAATATATATACCCTTATGCCAAAAAACTCTATGTTAGCATATATATATAGGTATCGCTACATATGAAACGGTATTAGATATTCACAAAGCATACGGACTGTTAAATGAAGTTCCTAGCATAAAACGGAAATTGTGTTTACGAAAAAGATGGCTGTTCTTTTTTAGTATTCTCTACTCTTTCATTCAAAATAAATCTTTAAAAAAACATTTGAAGAAGAGCATGGTTTTATAAATTAATCATAGCAAGGTTCTGTAAGGTTTTTTCATGTTTTATTTTCAGTTTTGATTATATTATTGTTGCCAGACATGTTTTAAAGCTAGCATCATAAAAAGCCAACCACCGCCAACAACTAGCTAGCTAGCTAGGAATATATATATATATGTAGCCATGTTCTTTATACCTAGCTAAGTCTCCAGTTTATATTTAAGTGACTAGCTATTAGCTGCTGTAGCTAGCTAATGCTAGCTTTAAACTAAAGATTCCCAGTATATATATTCCCACAAAACACATCAAACGTTATTAACCCTGAAAATTTTAAACATTTTCCTGGGTTTTTTTTGGTTTGCGAAGTTCTTTTCCTCCAAATATTCTGAAAATAAAGTTCAGAAATTACTTATTTTAAAAATGTAAATTTAATTTGTTTCAAATTGTGGGCAAAAACCTTAATCAGCATGCTAAAAGAACTGACTTTTCTTAATTTAAAATTACTAAACACAACCATTTTCTTACATTTAGTGTAAACTTTTGTGCGTATGGCTTATATTTAATACACCAAAAGAGCTACTTTGTTGATTTCAATTTTATACTCTTTGTAAGCTATTTTTTTCTTCTTTTTGACATTTCTGTTTTACCACTCAATTTTTACATTTTATAAGTTATTTGGAACAGAATGGTATGAAATAGACCAAAATACCTGATCTTAGTTGTTTTTAATTTACAGGCTGTGTCTGTGAAACTTTAAGGGGAACATTTGGTGGAAGACAATGGCATGACATATACTGATAGAACTGATTTTTGTTGTGTTAGATGTTATATCTGAACCTTTTTGACATTTTATGTTAATTTTGCGAGAAAGGACTATATATATATACACAGAAGAAGAATTCAATTTTACACCTTGCAAGCTTTGTTTTTCTATATTTTGTATAAATTCTTACTGGGGAGGACTCGGTGCAATATATCGAAATGACTGATCCTTCTCGATTTAAATTTGATGTGTTCTAAATCGTATATAGTTTTGGAAATTTTGTGTAAGATTTAATGGGTAAGGGCTAGATGCAATATGTCAAAAAAACTTTTTTTGTTGAATCAGAAGCACTCCCTACAACCATTCTTTTTTTTACAGTTTGTGAAGCTTTTGTGAGGAAAGAGTGTATGCAATATTATCGAAATAACTGATTTTTGTTTTCTTAGGCATTTTAGCTTAAAATATTGTTTTAGAGGGCATATGCAGTAGATATATGTACCGAAATAATTGAATTTTGCAAACTTTGATTTTGTCGTTACCTCTCATTTTTTACATTTTGATTAAACTTTTGTGGGAGACCGTCGGTATGCGAAGGACCAAAATAAGAGATTTTAGTATTATTTAGAATTTGTATTTTGTGTTGCAAAATTGGTGCAAAAATTGACATAAAATGAACTTATATACAGATTGATTGCTGTTGTTTAACATGACTCATTATGACTTATATATATATTTTATGAAAATTTGTGACAGAATACTATGTGAGATTTGAAATTTTGTTTGCTTTATTGATGGTAAAACAGCATGCAAATTGCTAAAAGGACTTTATTAATTTTAGATTTAAACACCGTTTTTTGTTGGCATTTTGTCTAAAGTTTGGTGAGGAAGGACCATATGCATTATATCAAAAAACGTTTTATTGCAATATAATTTAACCTTGCAATCCCTTTGTAACACCTTAGATAAAAATTTCTACTTAGGCAAAATTTATTGTTTATTTTTCGCATTTTGTGTCAACCTTTGGCAGGGTTTGCAATAAACTAACTGATTTTAACATATACAATGAGAGAGATTTGTGTTTGACATTGATCAGCTTTTTTGTATATATGTGGCGTTTTGAGTGGTTTAAATTTTATGGGTGAGATGTATGTTGAAATGCTTTTAAAAACTTTTTTCCGAATAATTTTCGCATTTGTCAGATGGTCAGAGCAAGTAATTTTAGTAGATTTAGATTTTAAATGTCACATATATACTGCAGTGGTTGAAAATCTTTAATTTTTTTGGTCATTTATATAATAATGCAGATGTAAGATGCGCACTGCTGTATTGTTTGTTTTTTGATGGACATATATCTGCTACATAAATTAAATGGAATACAGTGGATTCTTTCACGGGAAACAGCTAGTATTCTTTATTTAAATCAGTTAAGTTAAAGAATTTGTAGAGCCTTAAGCTTCCAATGACGTAAAGTCAGGAATTTTAGAATTTTTGTTATCAACTTATAGGAAAATCATTGGAAAATTCTGTGGATTTATTTATAATGTATTTTGTCTATATTATAATACCCGTATACCTCTGTTCGTCCGTCCGTCCGTCCTGTCCGTCCGTCCGTCTGTCACGCAAAATGGTAGCTTAGCTGCGCAGGTAGCGAGACGCACGCAATGTGGTATAACCCGTGGATTTTTCCACGGGCTAACAACTATTTTTATAAATACTCGGAAGAAAAAGTGAGGGACTGTTCCAATTTTGACTTATTAGGTTTAAGTAAATCCCAGCTAAAATTTTTTATCATACTCTGAAGACTACAAAATCTTTTAAAAATTTTTGAACTGTCATTAAAACTTCTATAAAATCTATAAAACCTGACACATTCAAAAGGCTTTCTTTGACTTGTGTGTTATTGTGTGGTGTTTTTTTCGGTATTATTGTGTGTGCATTTTAAGTGAATTGTATGTAAATTTATTTTTGGAATTTTTTTGGTTTTGTGTGTAACGTTATCCGGGTATTATTTTAGTGATCAGAGCAAGGGATACCTTAAAGGCTACTAAAGGAAATCTTCAGGTAATTCTTAGGCGTTATAAATCATTTAATAGATATTTTATGTTCAAAATATTTCAGGATACCTTTTTTATTTTAATAACGCGGAGTTAGACTTGCAGGCCTACACCATTTTGTCTTTTAAAATGGATAATGCACCCTGACCCTTAACTTTATTATAATATTTTTCTTTTATTTCATTTTAGCTTAAAGCGAGCCAATCACAAGCCAATTCAAGTGCTGAGTCAGCATCTTTATTGCAAATAAACGGACTACATGAAAATGTTGATGATGAAATTTAATATGCTTCATAATTTTTGATTGTGAATTTTCATTTATTTCTGTGACCGGTTTTTATAAGTAATGACTTACGTTCCTTGTGTGCCTTGTATATTTAACGTAATCAGTGCTAAGCGTCAAGCTCTCCACGTATCTTCTTTGTGAAGATACATGGAGAGCTGAGACAGAATTTTTCTAAATTTTTAAAATATGAGCAAAACACAAATGTTTTATGGTGTTTACCTATTATGTACCATACTGTTCGGTATATAATAAATTAAAAAGGTTATATGACATTTTAATATTTAGTAGCTACTTATACATTTTATATATAGTTGTAATCTTTATAGTTTATTTTTAATCTTCGCTACTTTTGACTTACTTAATGTAGAATTATTTAAAAAGAAATATCACAATTATGTTTTTCAGGTCTGTAAAATATTATTTTTCTTATTTATTTATTTGTTTTGTCACTCCTTAGTATTTCCCTGAACCATCTTATGTATTATCTATGAAAGCTAACAGCTATAAGGGATTCAAACTTTTTATATATAACTTTTAACTGCCTTCACTACCCGGTCACTTTCTGCAAATTTTACTTTAGGATTTGAATTTACATATCTGTGCAATTTGTGGTTGTCGTAAAGCTCTTTTTAATTTGAATGCAGTCAATTGGAAACGAGCATATATATCGCCATTTCTTGTTGTATGAATTTCAATCTTAGTGTTCGGGTCACGTAGGTGAATTGTTAAGAGCGGTGGATTTGATATACTTTGCGAATGTTGCATTTGGATACAATGAAGTGTCTTTTTAACAATAGGTACAGTTTAAATGAGGCGAACAAAGTCTTATTTAGATATTTAGATGCTATACAAAAGTTGTCCAGCCAAACACTGTCAAACACTTTTACTTATTATCATTTTCTTTAGAGAATGAGCAAATTTCGTCAGCTGATTAAAGGACTTGGAGTAGCGATTGGAACTGGCATTAACATATTTTGCATTGGACACTGCGCAGTTGAATATGGAGCAGAAGTCACGTTTGTAAGATGTGTTTTATAAAATGATAGCCAAAATAGTGATTATGTAAACAATACACGAAATAATTGCAGCTTTGAAAAAAATAGGAGTTTTAGTGCTCCATTGAATGCAAAAACACATGGACATTGGTTGTTTTTATCCTGAGTCTACATTCAAGCACTTAAATGACAAGGAAGTCTCGTTGTAAAAGCGGTCTTCGTTTTTTCGTTTACGTTAAGGATGATACTTCAATTGTTTGAAAGTATGCTTAAAGGGTACATTGCAGTTTTTAGATCAATTACTTTACAAAACATCTGTTACATAAGAGGTGTCTCAAAACTAGTGCGCTTATACATGATACAGAGAGGAAAAATCCTAGGAAGCATGAAAACGGTTTTGTTTTTGTTTGTTTGCAAAAACTTGTAGAAAACTTTTTAAAACTTTTTGTTTCATTGGTGAATGATTATTAGTCACAGTACTAGTAAAGTTGTGACATCGTATAAAGTTTGTTTATTCTGAAGTCTTGGTGTTGTACGGCGTGCTGGAGACAAGGTTCTTAAAAAAACAACTCCACGTGACTTGAATTATTGTCGAAAAAGAATCTTGTGGAACTGAAATATGGCACAGCATAATTTGTTATGTTTCTTATAACTTAAATACTCAATTTTCGTTTCTATTTAGTTGACTGGACCATCTATGATTCCAACTTTCAACAAGACGTGCAGCAATAATGTTGTTATAACTGAACATATATCTACTAGATGGGATATGCTAGAAAAGTAGGTACTAGGCTAGTTTTCTGTTTTTGTAACACAGGCTAGTAAGTTTGCATGATAAAAGATGAATGAGATCGGCTCATGTGGCAAACTTATATTAATGTGTTGTCCAATTACCTAGAATGTACCATTTGGAATATCTTGAACATGATAAATCCTTAAATACAAAAAAACTTAAAAACAAATTTTTACAACTATTGTTTCTTATGTAACCACACAACTATATCAGACCATGATCTCTAATAGTGAAAAGCTAAAACAGCTATGATGTAACCTTTTAAGTCTATATGATGTAAACATGATTGTTTATCCTTTTCCAATAATCATAAGTTTAAATCTGAGCTGTTTTATTACCACGAAGTGTTTTTCTTTTTTAAAAGCATTTTATACTTTAAGGTCGAAGCCTGCAGCCTGTTTACCTATTTTGTCTATTCCATGTCTCTTATCTTAGGGGAATCAATTTTTGCGGAGATTAAATTTTGTTCCCGCGAAAATTATTGAGAACCTACTCATCAAATTCATTTTCCGCAAAATTTAATTTTCGCGAAATATTGTGACTTGTTAATTGCGTATTTTCACAAAAATTAGTTATCGCGAAATTTTTTTCCTGCAAAAATACCGAAATTTATTTTTGAGAAATTATTCCCTTAAGTTAGTTCTGAAAAGTGTGCAGTGGAAAGAGGTGTTTATAAGCATCGTTGCGATACCCCTCACGAATATTGCTGGAACGCTATAGAAAGAAAATTCTCCAGTACAAGTTATACTACACACTGGTTTATCCATTTGAAGCAAGTCACTGACATAAAAACTACGTCTATTTCTTTAGCACTGTTATGGAGAAAGGTTTAATTTAGACACCACGATCACAGAAAATTAAAAATAACTCACAAACCATGCAGTTTTTACTTTTCTACTTTTTAGAGGTGATGTCGTCATTTCGAAATCTCCTGTTGATCCAAATAGTTTTGTGTGTAAAAGGATAGCTGCTAAGGTATGGAATTTTCTGACTTTACCGATATAAAGTAAAAAGACATGCAAGACAAAAAAGTTTAGCCACCAACTATGTTTAGTTTATATTTGAAATTTTAATGATTTTAATTTTTAAGGCTGGAGATAAAGTCGCACGTGGTGATGGTATGTATGGACAGTCACCAAATAAGTATATTAAGGTACATGACGTAATGAATTATGCGACTTAAAAAAAATTGTTTGTGATATAAATGATTTATACAGTATCTTCTTGTTTTTTGCTCATAACGACTGACAAATACTGACAAAAAGCAGGATATGATAATCTGATAAAATTAAATACCTCAACTCTAAATTAAAATTTGTACCAATAAGGTATATCATTTAACAATTTTATAATATCTTTTGTCATTTAGATACCACGTGGTCATGTGTGGTTGCTAGGCGACAATCCTGATAATTCTACAGATTCAAGAGAGTACGGCCCTGTCCCATTAGGTTTAATGAGAGGGAGAGTTTGTTTTAAGGTAAACTTTGTTATTAAACCTTGTTTTTATGAGAAATCAAACAAAGAGGCTGCTGCTAACCTAGGCTTTTTAATTATTTTATGATTTTAGTATCAAAAGTTTCTTACGTGGTTTCATGAGAATTAAGGGATAAGTTATCAAATTTCCCAGCAAGTGTCATCTGTTTTAGTTAAAATTTGTGCGTAACAAACAAGTAAGGAGTAACGCACTTAACGGCGAAGTTAACACTTTAAAATCGTGCGATACAAGGCAGCCCATAATCTTAAGCACCCTATAAAGTCTCTTATTTTTTGTTAAGTAAATAAGCTGCACTAATAGAAGTTAAAAATTTTAGAGGACTTAGCAGCTACTTTGTTTCGGGTTTCTTATAAGAAAGTTCTTTCTTTATCATATATTTGGTAATTCACATTTTAAATTTGATCGATTTTAATAGCCAGTGAAAGCGTTTATTTTTGGTAATCATATGCCCTCAAAGGAGCAACTAATAATACACAGCCAGGATACACAGACAATGTGACTTAGAAGAATTAAAATATTTGTGTGTGACTGTGATGGTACACATATAAATTTCTTAAGCACGCAAAGATACATGCAAAATGAATTACGTTTTTTTGCTCGGAATTTTGGAAAACTTTCCTGATAAAGCATTCTGTAGATTAGATCATAATTTTTTTATTATTTTCATCATCTAATTCGCTTATTCTTAAAACATCTATTTCTAGATTTGGCCTTTAAATGAATTTGGTCCAGTAAAATAAAAGCATTCCGTATCGAGGTAGGATCTTGTTAATGGTAGAGATTTTCTTGACGTACAGTCATGGCTAATAAAGAGAAATCCAAGTTACCATTACATCGTTGCTGTTTTAGCAGAGATATTGAAGGGTGTATTTGTAATTTTAAGTCGGAACTCAACAGATTGTATAGACTTTACATTTTACTCAAAATAGAATTCATTGTTTTTATGTTCTTCTATGTTATCTGTTCTGTTGTACCCTGTGGATGAAATGATGTTATGCATGGGCGTTAAATGTTTTCAAGTAACTCACTTTACAGGTGTTTTTATGTGAAAAAGCTTCAGCCTAAGCTAGCATTTTTTTTATAAAGTTGTCTGTATTCATTTGAATTAACCTTTTAAGTAAAAGTCTCATAGATTGCAAAACTTCATAAACTACTAATGAAGTCTTAGAGGGTTAGTATAAAAGATTGTTTTTTGTATCTCCTCCCCTATCCGTCGTCTTTAGGATTCTCTATTGTATCTTTTCTTACCTTTATATGACTGTTTTTATTTATAAGTTTTTTTTATCCCAGCCTCGTTCCAACTCTTTGTTTTTGATCTTAAATACTGGTTTAAACCTTGAAAATAGATGGCCCTGAACCTTAGGGGAAAGAAGCAGTGATTAAAAAACATTTAAAAAAAAACATCTAAAAAATAGGCTGATTGGAAATATATTTATTCAGGTGGAGTTTAGATTAAAGCACCACTGCAAATTCTTATAGAAAACCTGGTGCGGGTTCTAGTTTCTTTTAATTCTTTCAAGTTTAAATTTTAGTCCCAAAAGTTAAAATTGCTTTCTTAAATAATTTTTATCGTCGCAAATTGGGTATGACAGACAAAAAAGGTACATACTTGGTACATACGTAAACATTATGTTATGTTAAAGTTGTTAACTAGTTCTTAACTTAAAAATATGGCTTCACTGAAAACTAAAAGTTAATAATAACCATAATAATAATAATAAATAAGCTAATCATCATCTGCATGGTTTCTTGTAACAATTTTTTTTTTCTGGTTCCAAAATTTTTCGGTTGGTCTGGTACTAAGGTGCTAAGAAACGTGCTTTTATATTTAAAAAAATTGTTAATTAAGTTATTCTAGTGTTTATTTTGATAGAAAAGTGGGTGTGTCTCTGTGGCCGTCACGTGACAGAAAAAAATATCCCGTGAAAATATTATGTGAAATACTTACTTTGAAAACATATTTGCACTTCGACTTCAGATGTTTTTTCTTCAACTTTTTAAGGGGTAAATATATTTTATATTTTAAAATATATCTGTGGAATTTTTTTCAATGTGAATTCTTCTTTTTGCAGATGACCGTTTATAAGCAAGTGCAGAGACCAGCTCGAAGTTCATTTTTAACAGTATTTTTACAGTGCATTTCGATATTTTGAGTTGTTAAATTTGTTTTTACTGCGCAGAAAAAAAAAACTTGAAGTCAAAATTTCTATGTGCAAAATAAGATGTTTGGGAAAGGTTTGTTGTTCTTATGAGGCTTTGAAAATGCGACGTATTTTGGATCACGCACTCTGATGATATTTTTTCACGTGGTTGGTTGTTGGACGTCGTGTTTGCTGATACTTTTTATTTAAGAAGTTTATTAATACTTGTAACCTTTCTACCGAAAAAATGATTCTTTAGGACATGTTGGAATTAAAAATTAACTATAGGGGACTGTATGTTTCTCAAAATATCTTGTTTTTCTATTTGAATTTGGAATTCCACGAGATTCTTATTAAGTAAAAAGGAGGAGCCCAATTGAAAAGCTTAACAACCCCAAAATATAATTTGAACGTTCGCATCGTTCGTGATCTAAGCATTGAGTTCAAAATTATAGCCTTTGTTTTTCTATTCAAATTTATATGTCAAACGAATTATTTAACAAAACAGTCTAGCTCAAACTATAAGATGACGAGAAGGAGTAATAAACAAAGAGCACTGGGACCGAGGCTGCGTCTAGCTTTTGCTCTTAAATGTACGTATTCATAAGCTAAAACATCTGTCTTCTTGTTTTATATTCATTTTTTTTTCTCGCAAAATTACACAACCCCAGGTGGCATTCGTATTTCTTTATCAAGATCTCAATATAATTTCTCTCCTAGGTTTTTGTCAATCAATATAATAGTATTTCACATAAACTTGGTAACGAGGTTGTTTTTTTATGTTTCAAAGATTTTGTGTGCGTGCAGTATGTTAAGGAAAGGTGCAAATAAGTAGAAGTATGATGAAGTATTGTCTGAGCTTATCATTTGTTTATTGTTTTTAAACTTTATAATGTGATTGTTATACTGATTTCATGTGCTTGCAAAAAAAATGTAAAACGAGAAAGAGACGATGTAATTTTTCTTGTTAGTGCTTATGTTTTGGTTTTGTTCTATTTTGATCGCTAATACATCCAGGTAAATTAGGTTAAAATATGTCTCGTATAAAGTTAGCCTAGTGTTGAAGTTCCGAACTTCTAACATAATTTTTTATTTGAATCTGTAACTTTTATGTAAAGCTTTTACAATATTTCAGCCTCGAATGTTTTTGTTTTGTGTTCTTTCAAAATATAAGAAAATATGCAGTCAGATTTACTTGGAAGTGTACAACCAAACCAAAGTTTTTCTTGGTAAACTTTTATAAAGATCTCAAGACATTTTGTACCTAAACCTTTTTAAGTTTTATTACGCTGCATAAATTATGACGTCATATTTAAGTAATGGCAAATTTTTTGATATTTTCTGTCATTGATAATTTTAGACCTGTGAAGAATCCCAAATTACATTTTTTGCGAACAGCAAATTTCTTAAATTAAAATAATTTACTGATTTCTATTTTTAGGACTGAAAGAAATAGATAATGTTGAAGTAACCTTTTTGTAAAAGCATATATGTATACTAGTAAAAAGAATAAAAAATTGTTCTAAAGTAATTGTTTCTTAGTTCCAAAAGTAGATTTAAAATAGATATTCTCTTCTTGTAATCTATAAAGGAATTTAGGCTGGGTCCATTTTTAATATGTTCTTAATTTTTGGCAAAATTTTAGGCTCAATGTTCTTACAAAACCTGTAGACTTCGTCGCAATTAAAAGCATTTTGTTAATGTGTCTAATTATTAAATCATGAGTTTCTTGATATGAATCTACTAAGAAAATGAAGAGGTGGAAGAAGAATATGCGTGATTCAGACTGGGTGATTGATCTCACTGGCAAATTTTCTACTTCGAACATTGTCGTTTTCGATCGATCAAGCGTTGATCTTCTTTCTTTTCGTGCATTTGTTTTTTAATAATTAAAAACACTCGATATAGCCCTGGTGTGTGTTTTATTTTTTCAAATTTAAAAATCAGCTTCGTATTTTAAAGCTTATAATTATTCTGCAGTTAGCTGTGCTACATCTCCGGTGCGTTTTTAAACTTAAAAATCTTTTTAAAAATTTAGAAAAGTCAGCAAATTTGTGAAGATTTTGTTGGCCTCTCTCCTTCTCAAAATTTAAATTTACATGCTTTTTTAGAAAATCTCTGAATGCAAGATCACTGAATTTTCCTGAACTGAAGTTTCCTAAAATAAAACAAGAAATAAATATTGCAAAAGAAATTTGCAGTCGAGAAGTCTTAATTTAGTAAATTTAGTATTTCGGGATGTTTTTTATAAAATTTGAGCCGTCAACAATCAGGTACAAATTGAATAACATTTTAAAAATGTTGTTTTATAATATGCAATTTTTTTTTGTTATAGAAAGTACAATAAAAATGTAAATTTGACCGGGCACCCGAAATTGGCAAGAAATTTCGAATTTTTAATATTAATAATTTTTTATTTTCCCTAATGCCCTGTACCATGAAAATGATAACATTGAGTTTCAATTTGTTTTTGTTGTTGTTGTTGTTGTTGTTATTTTTCTTGTGTTTTGATGCGAGTTGTCATGTTGAGGTTACATTTATCATCTTAGAGAATGCATAATGATCTTGTAAAAGTAACAAAGTGAGAAAAATGTTGATCTAATAATGTCACATTGGCATGGGAACAAGAAACAGTAAATCGAAACCCACACAAGATGTTTTACAGAGTTTAAAAAACACAACTCATTGTGAGTGGAATTTTTTATTTTTTATACTTCGTCAATTTCTCGGCGTTGTAGCAAACAGCCGTCAGTAACAGTAGAGTCTTGCGCTGTACGAATATCATCCACTTTGTTCAATTGTGCACCTTTTTTGGCGGGTTAAAAACGTTTAAACAAATACTGCGGTTGTTTAAGAAACAAATACGATTTTCTATGTAAAGTTTAAAGTCAATTCTATTTACTTCATTATCAAACTGCGCATGCCCAGTTATTACTACAAATAGAAGCATTGTTTTTCTTATGGAAAAGTATCTATATTAGTTACAAAAGGAGAATTGGTAGTTGTAGAAACGCCTTTAAAAATTAAAGTATGGCTGCTATACGGAGTTTGATTTAGCTATACGGAGTCTGCCAACGAAAGTTCTAAAAGTGGAAATATTGCAATATATGACTGTTTAAAACTATTTCCGAAAAAATAAAAAGACAAGCACCTCATTTTCCTACTTTTTACCCATCGTAAACATACGAGGTATATATATTGTAGTTATACGGAGTTTGGGAACATTTTTTTTTATTTTATTATTATTATATATATTTCGCCAGTATAAAAGTATGCATATATTATAAAATACAATGCTAGTTGGAATATAATAACGGCAGGAGCAAGTAGAAGACACAACGTGTCTTATCATTAGTTTGATTGCAAAAAAAAGGATTATGGTATACAGATTGTGAGATACCGAGATTATGTTATGCAGAATTCGCTTTGGGGAGCATGCAGAATTTGCTATAAGGAGCATGCCATACGGAGTATGCTATACGGACTATGCCATACGGAGTATTCTATACGGAGTATGCCATACGGAGTGTGACATGCTTCATATACGAAGTATGCTATAGGGAGTGTGACATGCTTACTATACTGAGTGTGACAGGCTTAGTATATGGAATGTGACATGCTTAGTATACGGAGTGTGACATGCTTAGTATACGGAGTATGACAGACTTAATATACGAAGTATGCTATACGGAGTGTGACAGGCTTAGTATACGGAGTGTTCCATGCTAAGTATGCGGAGTGTGACATGTTTGGTAGGAACAGAATTCGATGTATTGTTAATGAGTTAAGGTTTACAATGGCTGGTATAAAAGTACACAATTTTAAAGTTACATAATAAAAAGTCATTGATTGTATGGTTAGTTTTATTGCATACAGAAACATACAAAACAAAGTTATAAAGCTTAGAATGAAAATATTGGAAGCCATAAAAATAAACTTCATACAAAACGCAAATAGTAAACTTCATCATACAGTTGGACTGTCGGTAACTCGAACACCGGTTAACTCGGACTTTTATTAGCTGGAAATGTTATCTACGGTAATTGGTACTCTGCATGCTTGTCTCATATTTTAGACGTTTTTCTTCTTACACAAATTATTTGCTTGTTTTAGGCACAATTTTCTAAACTGGAATAGCCAGAGCTATGCCCAGAGTAACTTTTTAATAAGAATGCTTAGTTTACACTTCGACGCTCATGCTGCATTCGCTAATGTCTAGCGGCTTTGAGATATTTAAATATTTCCGTCTATACGGAGTAAACATGTCGCTATACGAAGTTATACTCCGTATACGCATGCCTATACGGAGCCGTACTCCGTATAGCTGCACACTGCAAATGGAACATATATAAATGATTTTATTCAGTGTTCATAACACATGTAAGAAAGACTTATACAAAAATTATTATTAATTGCGAAAATATTTGATGATACTTCTTTAAAATTTTTTACAACATCGGTGAAACACAATTTCAGTGTAATATCACCAGACCGATGATGAAAAAACCTATTTTCTTTCAAGTTCAAACCTGCTTAATTTTAATAGGGTCAGTTTTTTATAATAACTTTTTACTTTTTATGCTTTTTTAGCGTTGTGCACTCATAATTTTGTTCTTATATATAGTCTGTGAAGGTGTTCAAACATCAGCCTTTCTAATTTCATTTATTTCTTGTTCGCAAAAAACTCCCAACATGAACTACCCTGTGCCTGCTCTAAGCTGGAAAACTCGGTTTCATGTGGGCAATTTATATTTTGTTTGTGATTGTATGCTCCCATACACAAATCGCAGTTACCTTTAAAGAGAAATTTATAAGAAAATGAGAACAAAATTTATATATGTAAATTAAGTCACATCCAACTGCAATACAAACCATGTCGGCGAATACATGCCAACGTAAATCGAGAATTTTTGTTAACACCTGGGCATTTACTTCGGCCATTTGCAGTGTCAACGATGTAAATTATAAAGGCTAAACGTGTATAATGTGGTCTGGATTTTCAGCTTACGGAAAAACATATATATGTCCCAGTTATAATATAGATGTAAAAAACTATTACAACATAGTATATATATAAGTGAGCAATGCGGAAATCTTGGAAATAACGTTTTTAAAAAAATAGTCTATGGCTTATCACCTGCATTTTTTAGCCTGTCAATTTGCGATTTTTGGGGTATGGAAATATAAACACCATTGTGTCACAATGAAACATGTCTAGCTAGCTACTATATAATGGGGTTAACTGTAGAAGTGGAAAAGTGATTTTACGAAATTCTCAAGTATAATTTTATCCAATTAAAGCCTGAAAAAATATTTTGTAAGTTTACCAAGCAAGTTCAAGTTTATTTACCAAGCAAGTTCAACAAAGTGCCCAAGCTTTCCGTTAAAAAATCTTAAAGTTACCGAAATAGTTAATTAAAACCCTTGTAAAAAAAAAAAGAATAAAAGGCTACCTACGTCCAGTTGGCTGACTATTAACCCAACTAAAAATTTGCTTTTCTGGTAGCTAGCTAGCTTTAACTATTCTAAAGCTAGCTAGCTTGGTGACTAGACAAAAGGCATGTGCAGATCAGCTAAAAGACACCAGCTAGCTAATCAAAATACAATAATTGTTACCTCATATCCAGTATGCTATAATGTATACTACTCTGGCGTTCCCACCAACAGCAAGCCAACCCCAAACCCAAAGGACACGATGCGCACAACCAGAATTCAAAGTGCTTTTGGTCATAGTCCAAAGCTTTGACCAGGAATGTAGAATACTAGAAAATTGTGAAGATCAGATTTTTTACAATCTGTACTCTTATAGTTGTAAACAAAACGAAGCTTTCCTATTGGTTTTTCAAGTAATAACAGTGACAGGGTCTGCGCAAACATTTTAGCCTAAAGTCTAAATATTACAACCTCGTGTATCCAGCCTAGCTGCACTGTCTCTCTGTGTATCCCTCAAGGCGATTTTAAAGATTCCGCCTGGCGTAGCGGTCGGCGGAAATCAATAAAAAAGCAATTGTTTTTAACTTCTGTAATGTTTCTTTTAAAAAGACATAAAAACGTAATAATGGCTCGATAAAGTTTAAATGAAATTTATAAAACAAATCTCATCATTTTCGTTGCTAGTACAACGAGGATTTTTCTTGTCTTTACTGGAATACGTTTATTTTCTTCTTTTTTCTTTAGTTTCTGAAAAAGAGCTTCAATTATGGTAAGCTGTATCGCATTTTTTTTTTGTTGAGCCTTCATTATTTACTACAAATTTTTGAACAGAAAGTTTTCTTTCAAAGATTAGTCAAATTAATTAGACATGTTTTTTATGACCATGTATACCATCGTTGTGTAGGTATAAAGGATTTATAAAAGATTGTCCTAGTGGAAAGCTGAGTAAAGATGTAAGTTTTTGTTTGTTTGTTGTCTGGTTCGTTCGTTCGTTCGTTCGTTCGTTCGTTCGTTCGTTCGTTCGTTCGTTCGTTCGTTCGTTCGTTCGTTCGTTCGTTCGTTCGTTCGTTCGTTCGTTCGTTCGTTCGTTCGTTCGTTCGTTCGTTCGTTCGTTCGTTCGTTCGTTCGTTCGTTCGTTCGTTCGTTAGTTCGTTCGTTCGTTCGTTCGTTCGTTCGTTCGTTCGTTTGTTCGTTCTCAGATTGATTGGTGTTAATATCAAACAATCGTAGTTTATTCTTTCTTTTTCGTAGGAGTTTCACCGTATTTACAAGCAATTCTTCCCATATGGAGACGCTAGCAAATTTTCCATGTTTGTTTTTGGTGTTTTTGATCAAAACCAAGTAAGATTTTCCATGACTATAATGATAATTTATGTTGATTTTTACATCGCATAATTTTATCTTTTATGGTTCAGGTTTAATATACCTTAATGGAATTAGTTATCACGAAATTTGCGAATTTTTCTCAAATTGTTCTAGATTTACGTAGAACTATATATAATATAAATGTGACTTTCAACTTCAACATTCTTTATTTCTCCTAAATTGAGAAACAAAATGTCACTAATTCCTTTTTTTCGCGAAGTTTGTGAAATTTAGTTCTCGAAATATGAGGACATCGTTGGAAAGCTTATAATTCACAGAATATTATAGAATATGAAAAAATATGGAAAAAGGGAAAATATAAAATAAACATTTTTTGTCTTACTTATTTTCACTAAAATTTAATTTGTTTGTAAACTTCAAATATCTCGAAAGCAATTTTTCCGTTTGTGAATATGGAGACAAAGCTAAAATAATAATGTTAAGAGCATACTGAGTTCTCAAACAGTGTCTGTTTCTCCATAAATCTTTTGTACAGTTGATGATGTGGCAGCACCACTTACACTATACCTTGTTAATCCACGTTGAGTTTCGCATACCTTTTTGCAGTGAGAACACTGGAGTTCTGCAGAAAGAACAGCGTCACTACTTCCTCAACTATTTGTCCAACTTCTTTAATAAAATGTGTATCGTTTTCAAAATATTCGCCTCGAGTTGTAACAAAACAGCATCAAAATATTTACCTCCAAAGTAACTTTCTGTGCGTCGGTTATTATGTTTATTTTTGATGCATTAATGCTCCGGTCACCTCATTTTTAACAACATAATTTATACATACAAAAAGGGGCCAAAGATACCAGGCTATCTTTTTCTTATCACTGTCATAATTGGATTTGTGTTTGAGTCACTTCGCCTAAACTTTTTAAATTGCTCAAAACCATTTTATTATAATCGCCTCATGGAGATCAGTCTTTATCTTATTTTGCAAAAATGTCCGTTTTTATTTAACTCAGTATTTGTCTCTCTAGACATTGCAACATTTTTTTCCGTTGCTTTTTTGTACAAGATGTGTTTCCAACAAAGTCATGACGGCGACTGTTGGGTAGCAGTTGCTCCAGGCTTTTTATGTTAATGGGAATCGACCTTAGACTGTTGCTGGATTATGGACAATTCATTTAATTTATCACATCCACATTCGATTTTTTTTTTTAAGACTCTGTTTATCATTTTATACTAACAAAAAAAAATTCGGGGATGCAGTGGATACAAAAAAAAAAGACTTACCTCTTTTGATGTCTTTCCGTTCTTGAAAGTATCAAAACACGTTTTATTAAACTTTTTTCTGTTTTTTTTTTTTTCTAATTTGATTGCCCTCTAATGATTATTTTCCAAACTCGCTGTTATCTCTCCGCATTACAAAGGTAAAATAAATATCTTTCCAGAGATTGACACGCAAAACAAAGCGATATCACTGGCCAATTCTAAATGCGGCTTTTGAGGATGAACGAAGTTTTGAATTTAGTTGTCGTTAAGTTTTTGCCTGCTTTTGTTACCTCGCGGGAATTATTTTTGCAAATTTCAATTCAATCAACAATTTCGTGAATTTTTTTCCTTTTTAAAAATGATTTACCTTAATTTTTTTCTTCTGATTTACGAAAAACTACATATATTCATATATGAATTTCTACTTTAGCAGTGATAATTTATGTCTCCTACATAAGTATTTTTATTAAGTATTATTAAAGAACTAGTCGTTAGCCCGTGGAAAAATCCACGGGTTCGCTCGTCCTTTTTATACTTGTGCATCTAAGCTACCATTTTGCGTGACAGACGGAGAGACGTATACGGGTATTATAATATAGATTTTTTGCACCCTGGTATTTAACATGTTTGTAATTACAAATATAGTTTACAGGGTAAGTTCAAAAGTGTGAAATGTCGGCCGAAAGTACCAAAAAACAGGGAAGTATTAGAAATTCTAGACAAATTCGGGAAGATAAAGAGTTAAAATTGACAGGGTACCCTGTGGCCTTAAATACGAGATTAAGGATGAATAAAAGGACGACCTTAATTTTTTTTTTCTTGTAGGATGGTTTGATAGAGTTTGAAGAATTTATAACTGCACTTTCTGTTACTTCCAGAGGAACTTTGAATGAAAAATTAAATTGTAAGTGCTAGCATTTTTTAATCGCTTATTGTTATTGCTGTTTTATTGTTCTTGTTATTGTGGTTGTTTTGTGGTTGTGATTATGTTTATGTATTCCACCTATGCAGGGACTTTTCGTTTGTATGACCAAGACAAAGATGGCTACATAACTAAAGATGAAATGTTAAACATCGTTCGCTCAATATACCAAATGGTGGTAAGTACCATCCGTTCATTTACGAGCATATGCTCACTCCTGGTTTCTTCATGCGTTCACTAACAGCAACGTTTTCTAGCTTTTTCTTTTTGTAGGTTTCGATGGCAAATTTTCCTGCTGACGAAAACACACCCGAAAAACGAGTTGAGAAAATTTTTACTGCGATGGACAAGAATCTGGATGGAGTGTTGTCCTTAGATGAGTTCGTTGAAGGTTGTAAGAAGGATCCCTCCGTTGTACAAGCGCTTTCACTGTACGATGGACTTGTGTGAAAATGAGGAACTATTTCGTACATGCGAGTTTAGTATATTTTAAGTCTGGTTTCTAAAGCCTTTGCGTTAGTTAGTTAAGCTTTTTTTTGTAAATACCAACTCTGTATAGAATGTAATAACAAGCGAGATAAATTACTGAGTATTTCAAGAAATTCAACCTTACTTGACATTTTTTATCTTTCTTTAGAAGACTCTGTGACATACTGAAATGTTTCCATTGTTTTTTGAGATTATGATGTAATTTATGTTTGTGTATCAACAATCAGGATGGCCACCCCTCCTAAAAAACCTAAATGTTAATTTTTCCTAAAATATCCTAAAATTATTTGTGCTAAAATCCTTTTTTTTTTTTAAATAAAACTTTTTGTTATTTCATTTGACATCAAATTGAGCATGTGTTTCCCTTGCAACAGGACTGACGAGTGATATTTACTTAAATACTGCAAGCAAAACATACTTCCTAATATTCAACAAAAAAAAGGTTTCGCTCCAAACCCTTCTAAATTCTCCTAAGATTATTAATTTTTTTATTTTGTGGCCACCCTGATAACACGTCAATGCATTCTCCTCACCAGGGCTGTTAAGTTTTTTTATTTGTAAAAAAACTAACAAGCACTGGGAACGAGGTTGACATCAGCGTTATACTCTCTTTATTTTTATTTTTTGCAATAAAACATTCTAGCTGGAAGATGTTTTCTAACAAGAAATCATCTGTTCTAGAATTGCTTTTTTTGTTATAAATATTTAGAGATAAGATATAAAAGTATAATTTTATTATTCAAAGGTTTGGTAGAACTGTTGACAGTGCTACAACGTGTATTTATTATAGGAACTAAGGAAATAATATTCGTTTATGAAGTTTTTTTTTTGCAAGAATGTATAACTTTATCACTAAGCTGGCCGACAAAACTAAAAAACAACTTAAACATATAAAACATGATATAACTGAAAAAAATTTTTTGAATCATTTTAGGGTAAAAAGAAAAGCTGAAAAAATGATTTTCTTCATCAAATTTGTGCATATTTTGACTCGTAAAGACTTTTTTTCATGAGACTAAGTAATATGTATATATTGTAATCGCTGAAAAAAACAAGCAAACTCTTGTAACCTAATTGTAAGGGTTCAACACGAAATTTTCCCCTAGTAACTTGAAAATGTGCATTCTTCAACAAAGTCTTCAGAAACGTTGTAAAGTAACACAAATGTAGCTACATTTTGTAAAAAAGACATAACAAAATATAATATTAAAAAAATCTTTTTATAGCTTCAAGAAATCAATATGGCTTTTGTGACAATACCAGGTTTATAACATGACTCAATGTCAGGTCATCCTCATCCGCAGTAATTGTTAGACTTTTTACATTTGTTCAGGCCGTATAAAAAGCCTAACAAGTCCTGAGGAGTTGGGTGATTTTCAGATAACAACCCCTCCGTGAGAAAACAGTCTACAAAATTTTTATACTATAAAGATAACATTTAGTTGACTTTCCATCTTCCGGCTTGCATAAAAGACTTCGACAAATTTGTTTCAAATTGACTTAAGGTACAGTTTGGCAAGTTGCACGCGATCCAGAAAGAAATACCAGGTAATGTTTCAGGCGCATTTGCGCCGTTTCTGTTATCACCTTCACTGCTAGAGTCGGCTCCTTCTTCTTCCTCCCTCTCATTCCTCATCGACTTTCTCTTACGAGGTCTGGCCATATAGGTAATACAAGAAAAAAAAAACAGGATACTTGTTTGTTGCTAAGCAGTATGTTCTCCATCTGCATTCTCTTGCCCCAAATGACCACACGGGCATCAACATCACTTCCCCACATCGCACGGACGGCTACTACCTGATATTTTCTTATTAGCGGTTGGACGATGCATGCTTTCAGGGCGCGTTTCAAAACTTTACTTCGCAGTTGCCTGTTAGCCATGTTCTGCTAAGTAGCACAAACGAATGCTGCAGCAACAAAAATAATCTCCTATGGTTATTATTATTATTATTATTATTAATTATTATTATTAATTATTTATTATACCAGATTTAAATTTAACGTTTAAAAATTGAAGAATATTCTCTAATATGGATGATTTGTTTGTGACGTAACACTCACGTGACACCATACAAAAAAAAACTTTGTAAGTAAAATCTACTTTGCTTAGTATTTGAACACACATTTTTTTTACAATATATAACTTTAACAAATTATATTTAACAGTTTTTTAGTGAAAAAACTCATGAAAACTGGCATAAAGCCACAGAGTCAGAATTTTGACAATTGCCTTCGAGGAAGAAATTTTAGGTACATTAAATTTTACGTGTGAAAATGTGTATAATAGTTGTAATATTTTATTGTAACATCAGCGAAATCCGTAAAAGGTCCCTTTCGTAAAAAATTTCTTCCACTAAAGCAATGCTACAACTTTAGAAATATGACGTTACACAAATAAATAGAAAAAACTATATAAATATAATTATCCAAATTTATAATTTTTTAAAAACTTATTCTGGCGTTCCGCTTTTTTGTTGTCTTCTCGAAGACATTCTGTTGCTTGCATTCTGCAGAAAGGAAATTGAGTACCGACGATCAGTGTAATTATTATGTACAGGAGGGTTTTGTCTCGTAGTGATAGTTGGTTCGTGTTCTTTTGAGATTTGGTGCAGTTGATCCTCCGAAACAAGCGGTTTGCTCAGTAGATATGTTTTAATCTCACTTACCTAAAAAAGAAATATACGAAAAATTTTGGACTGAAGAAAATTTGGTGAGATTGGCAACTTGTCAGCAACAAAAACGATCAAATGATTTCTGAATTTAAAATAGAAACTAATTTTTAGATATTTTGGTAAATTTAATAACGTCATTGCTAAAACGCTGACATTATTTCACCATGTCTAATGTTTTTTCTTTTTTTTTCATGTCTAATGAACAACAACTCTTCCTCCCCCTCCACCACAGCATTAGGGAGCCTTCAAACAACCCACCAGAAATAAGGTTAACTTTATCAAGCAGAATTAAAAGCTTTTAAAGGTTGAGATCAAATAAAAAAAATACGTACTTCTTGAAAATTATATCTTTTACGTTGAAATCGATGTATCCCCTCCAACAACATAAACACCTTAAAAACAAATGCTCTTGTTTGTTTAAGTGGAAAAGAAACCATGCAAGTAAAAAAAACAAAAAAAAAACGCGCACTAACCTGCCTGCGTTTAGTTAAATTGATTATTCCGCCTTTTAAATAATCCGGGTTGCCATCTGATATGAAAGTCAAATCTTTTAGGTAGATACCAAAATACGGTACAGCTGGGGTAGGCGAGGTGCGAAGCGTTTGCCGATACTTTTTATAATTCCCTTTGGAATCCATTAAGCTCTCCATCTTAGATAAACAACTCAAGTGACCAGGGGGTATTAACTCTTTCGTGTCTGACAAGCGTCGCACATGCGCACTACCCAGGGATGCAACAACTATAGCCATGACAGCGTTGTAATTTCGCAGCTCGAGACATTGCTTCGCTGTTTCGATGAAGTTCATGAACATTTTTGCCCTCCGATGAATACTGCGCTCAGAAACGATCGAATAGACGATCCAGTTACTCATCTAAACAAACAAAAGAAGACTGCACATAAAAACGAGGTGTTCTTTTTTGTTAAACAACTTTATAAAAACAATTACCTAGAGGAAGCAAATTTCCGTAAAAATTAATTTTCGCGGTTGTTATAAAATTCGAGAAAATAATGCATAATTTTTCAGAATCGGGCATGCACGTGGTTATAATTGTGTTAAATACTATTATTAGTATGTTGTTGTTTTTTTAGTCAGAGAAAACACGAAAAAGATTACCCCTCCAAAAATATAAAAAATCTCAAGCTCGAGTCAAACTTTCTGATTCCTGTAGAGTGCACTAACAATTAAAAACACGGTGCAAAAAATGTTCAGTGATTCAATTTTAAGTTGAAGTAAACATAATATTTGTCTGTCTTGCAATACCATTTTTCATCTGAGCACAGTGTGTAAAACTTGATACTGGAGAGTCGTGTTCACAACGGGGGGAGAGTAAAATCATGTCCTTGGTTTTTGTTTCTTATAAAACTATCGTAAAAACGTCCAACATAAAATCAGCAGCACTCCCTAAACAATACAAAGATAGAATACCTTATTAAATCTTTCAGCAACTTTTTCTACAGACAGCTGCGCTTCTTTGAGCTGGTGTTTCTTGATCAATCCTAATGATATCTTCAACAGTACATCCAATGAAGTGATGTTGCAAAACAAAGCTAAAACGCGCACAGCATAAAATGAAGAGGTATTGTTAATACTGCGTACCCTCGGGTAGTAATAATGCCATACTCTTATGACATTACAGAAGTCGCTAGGCAAACCGACAAACACATTTTACTGTGATATCACCGAATCATATTCGATTCGTGCACAAATTTTATCTTCTACATTTTTTTTTTTTCTATAAGCAATTGAAATTCCAAAATAAGGCTTAAGGATGCTTATGAAAAGTAATTTTTAGGGCCAAAAATACACTTAGGTTATGGATATTGGCAAAAAGATTTATTGGAATATACTTATGAAAAAAACATGATTAGGCTCAAAATATACTTAGTTGGAAAAAAACATTGCATTTAAATTTTTAACATCAAAAATTACATGAATCTTACAACATACAGGTTAAATCATACATGAAGAATAAAAAGAAAAACTGCTCATAAAACAAAAAACTTTTCTTAGGCTTCACATAATGCTTAACATATGCTTAAAAATGATCAAATTTAAGCCTACAGATGCTTATGTCATGCTTTTAAAAAAACAAGTCTTAGCTTTTAATATTGGGGCGTGGTATGGCGGTAAAACTCGCCATAAAATCTAAACATTACTTTAATAACATAATTTTTGTTTAATTTAGCGAGAAATTCTTTTAGGTTTGAATTAGAATTTTTCCTACGAAAAATAATACTTCATTTTGAAGTCGATAAAAGTAATAACTTTTAATGCCAATCAAATTTCTTCTTGTATAAATTTGAAATGTGAAAAAAATGTTTTTGTACAAATAAGTAAGTTTACGAAAGTTTTTGTAGAAAGTAAAACAAGTTCGTGCATTCTTCGTATAATCTGGAAACAATTTTGCTGTATTCTCGGAAAGACTAAATTAACGGGAATAGTAATTTTCTTAGATAGCTAAATAAGGATAAAGCCAGACTGAGATAACGAAAAATAACAAAAGAGAATGTCAACTCACCATGATCAATCAAGGTTATCTGACGTGCAAGCTCTCTTGGATGGTCAAGCAACTCAAATGCACTAAAGAACAATACAAATTATTGAAATGTATTACAGCTTAATTTTTTACACGTTAAAGATTGTATAATGGTCGACGAACAGGACAAAACGAGAATAAGAAAAAAAAAATCATAAGAAAAAAACAAATTACACGTCTTTTTATGTGAGAAACATAGTTTTGGGGTTCAGCCTAGATGATTCGTAACTTTAAAGGACATTTTCTGGAAGTTTATAGTCACACCCTTGTTTTATTTTTTTTAAATTCTATTTAGCAAAACCCCTGTCAATCTCTCAATTTACTTTTTTCAATTTTCTTAATATTTTGCGAGTTAGCAGTTGATCTGAGCATCAAGCCTCAAGTTTAGAAACAAAGTTTCTTATAAGAAAAGACGTGTAGTAGCAGAATAAAGAAAGGATGGTATTGCATAACAGTAAATCAACCAACCTAAATTCTCTTAAGTTTAAATTCGGTAGGTCAGCATCCGGGGGACAATGACATGTCAAAATTTTTCCACTTGACGAATACGACACATAATCTGTTGGTGATTGATCGCCTGGTCTGTCACCCACTGATTCTTCGAGCAATGATGCTCTTTCGCTTGCCGTTATATTAAAAAGCATTGACGTTCCTCGCCTTAAGACTAGCCGACTATCACCACCACTGGATTTTCTTCGTGAAAATGAACATGCGGGCTCACCACATGCGATTTCCGTCGGTGGCGTCCCTCCGTCAGAAGGACTGTGAGAGATATTAGATACAGCGTCTCCACGACTTCTTAGTCTGCGAAGGTTAAAAAAGGACAGAGCTTCGGAGGTGTTCCAACTTGAAGATTGTTTCACCGGTGTCGATTGAGAGAACTCCGAAGGACCAGCACATTGAGCTGAACTATTACGGCTAAAATAATACATCAATAAGTGACGTAAGATAAATTTTTTTGCTTCTGTAAGCAACTTTTTTGTGATACCACGAAGACAAAATTTCGCGAATTATTACCATATATAAATTCTTCGCAAAGATAAATTTTCGCGAATTATTACCATATATAAATTCTTTGCAAGACAAAATTTCGCGAATTATTACCATATATAAATTCTTCGCAAAGATAAATTTTCGCGAATTATTACCATATATAAATTCTTTGCAAGACAAAATTTCGCGAATTATTACCATATATTAATTCTTCGCAAAGACAAAATTTCGCGAATTATTACCACATATAAATTCTTCGCAAAGATAAAATTTTCGCGAATTATTACCATATATAAATTCTTCGCAAAGACAAAATTTTTGCGCAAAAAAGAAACTTTAGTAACAAAAATTGAAGAAAAACAAAATTAATAGATTTAGTAGTTTTAGACATGGTATCATAGTCTAGTGAAAATATTTGCACGAGAAATTATATGGTTCATTATTCCTATTGTCACAAATTTCAAAACATTTGCGAATAGTGAAAATTTTCGCCAATTTTCGCGGATATTATTTTGGCATAAGTTTGAAAAATTTAATCACGCCTAATGCTAACTAGCCAAGTTATTCAAGGACATAACATGTAGCCACCATAATGGAGAGATAAACACATAAATAAATATAAACTAGTCATTAAATGCGGAAATATCCACGGGGTCGCCCGTCTTTAAATTACACGCTATTTCGCGTGCCCGTTGCACGTTTTTTTTCACGCAGACGGACAGACAAAATACAGCTATGACTATAAAGATTATCTTGATGAAATAAACACAAGACCTACCTATCTTTTTTAATAGGAGTTGACGTGCTTGTCATCCCTGCTACTGGGGACGAGTCATCGTCACTTTTTCTCTTATTCATGTGCAACTGTAAAGCCATGTTACCCCATGTGCCACACTGCTCAGCTAACCTACTCCAAGGGTTCGTGTCAATGTGATTGAAGCCTTGCAATTTAATTTCCATGGTGCATGTTAAAATAAGATTAGAAAGCTCTTTAAAGCTGGAAAATTTTTCTGATTGAAAAGCAAGTGTTTTTTCGTTATTTTTGGCTTTAAAGAGAAGTTTTAATGTTAACATTTCGTCCAAAGGCTCCCAACGATTCAAATCCTTAAAATTGAACTTTTCGACACATACTTTCGATCTTTCGTCCAGAACAACAACACGCTTTAAACTTACGCCTAAATGTCTCCAAATATACACTTTCTTACGAGATCTTGACGAAGGAATGGCTTGTCTGACTTTATAAAACTTACACCCATAGCCTTCCATGCCTTGGCAGCAATCCACATAAGTATGCTTCGCGTTCCTCTGCGTGGGTTGTTTCATAAACAACGTTTCATAGTGGCCACGAATTTTCTTGGAAAATTGTTTTGTGGAAACATTTGTTCCTATGCTGCTTTTTAACCTAGCTGAGTTTATGCTCTGGAGGCAAGAGGACAATTGCAAACGTTGAGGAAAGTCTTGTCCAAAATCGCATATATCTTCAATATACAACTTTAAACCTGCTAAAAACGTGTAATAATCCTCAGAGCACGGCAATCTACCATCAGTTATAGCTTTGCTACATTGCTCATATAACACATCATGGTGGCTGTCTGATTCTAGATGATACAAGCTCGAATGGTCGCTTTCATCTTTGACTTTTGACAGTAAACATTCAAGCCGACTAGCACATGGACCATAAGGTCCATCAAGTAGCTTCATGGGCGGAATGAGACAGGTGAGTTCGCTTTCCAATGTCGGGTACGTCACAAAGTCTTCAGGATACTTCTCGAGCCATGTTATCCATATACGCATGAGACGTGCATGAAGTATTGGTAACGGCGCATAGTGCTCCATGTTGGGCGGATGCGTCGTATCGTGTTGTGCACTTTTGAAGTTTTTATAAATATCTGGCTCACGAAATCGATGCAGTAATAACCTCATAAATATAATCGGGTGTATAAACGTTTGAAAGGTGGTTAAAATGAAATTGATAATTTGTTCTTCGCACGGTGCCATCCTTGATCGTAATTTTCCGCCCCGTGTATTGCTTTTGCGCTCGTTCGGAGAGGGCGGAACAATATTGGATCCACCCCAAAGCAAATGTATATCTTTGGTTAAAGTTAATACCAAATTTTCAACAGTAGTCCCTCTAATGTGTGACTTTCCTCCTTCTTCAGTAAATATAACCGTGGGACTAGAGTCTTCGTCTGGAAGATAATTAAATATGTATATTCCATCGACATCGTGTCCCAGGTACACAAGACCACGTGCTGTTTGATACTGTACACGTGGGTTAGAATGTTTCAATAACTTCAACAAACCATCGGCGACATTTTCAATTTCTAGTTGCAAATGAGTCTCCACATTCATGGCTATGTTCGCTATCGTAGCTGTCGATTGTAAAACGATCTCTTCATCTGAATCATCGAGACAATCTAATAACAGCTGTAAAATTCTCGGTTTAGCTAATTGCTCTTGCAGTTTAGCGTTTCTACTGCTAGCAGCTAGCATCTTCATAGCAACATGCCTAGCAACGACGCTGGTATGGGGTGTCTTGACGAAGCTTGCTTGTCCCTCCACACTGCTACTACTACCGCGACTGTATCGACGTGTCTTCGGTACAGTCACAGAGCTCTGCTCCCTGTTATCAGACTCACTAAGACGTGTACCACGCCTGCGAACTGACAGGGGAGAGCTCTCCCGTCCAGCATCAGACGAACTACCGAAACTTTCAGAACGACCTCTTCCGACTCCATCAAAAGTACTAGATAACAAATATTCACTTCTATTTAAAGTTTTCGTTCTTCCCCATGAATACGACTTCATGCTTTCGCTATCTCGTTCATCCAAACGTTTTTTCAAAGACGCGGTTCTTTCTATAGCTGGTGATGTGGGGTAGCCAGAGTCAATACTTTTAGTCAGTTTCACTTTCGCTTTCTCGTTCACCGACTCTACTTCAGAATTATCAATTGATTTTATAATGGTAAGTAAAGGTTCAATTGGAATACCGGAAATTGTACCGGAATAGTCTCGCTCACTCTCCGTTTGAAGTAAGTCATTTAGAATTGACAAACACGTGCTCTAGGGATAAAATTTACAAGGTAATCAACATAGTGTAAAAAATATTTTGTTGCATACCTTAATCACACTAATTTTCGAAATTTAGTAAAGACGTTTTGCGCAAAAATTAATATGCACGAATTTTTCAAGAAACAAAACTTATTGCAAACAGACGTTTTAAACACATTTTTTTAAAACCTTGAATTTTTTCAATTTTTGATCATTAGTTGTAGGGAAATTTAAACTTACGCCAAATTAATGCTCGCGAAATACGTTCGTTTTGATATTGGCTAAAAATAATACGCTCGAAAATTAGTACGAATACGGCATTATGCTCCATCGTAGATTTATAAAATATCGTCAGATATTTATAGCACTGGCAAACTCCAATTTTTAGGCGGGAAAAACTGTACGAGTTAATAACAGAAAAAACGACCTACTTGTACAGGTTCTGTAGCATCGAGTAAATCAATGACTGTTTTTAACAATCCCGTAGTGATGCACTTTTGTCGGCCCGCAGGACCACCAACCTAACACATCAAAAAGTTAATGACATATTCAAAAACAAGTTACAACAAGTTACAACAAGTTACAACAAGTTACAACAAGTTACGACAAGTTACGACAAATTACAACAAGTTACAACAAGTTACAACAAGTTACAACAAGTTACAACAAGTTACAACAACTTACAACAAGTTACAACAAGTTACGACAAGTTACGACAAGTTACGACAAATTACAACAAGTTACAACAAGTTACAACAAGTTACGACCCTGCAATGGTTGCTGTATGCTAAATGTAACCAATCGCCAGAAAAATAGCCAACATTTTAAATAATTGCAAAAAAATTTGTTTGGACGAATAAGTGATAAATTATAATATAAATGAATAAAATACTTTAAAATAAACAATTTGCCTAATATTTACGTAAATAATTACCTAACAATTTATGGGATCGTTTTTTCCTAAGTAACTAAACAATGTTTGGGGTGAAGTGGAAAAAAATCTGTTAGGACAAGTGTAAGGACTACAGAAAGACTGGTTTTCAAAGGCACACTTATTCAAGAAGGGACGGTCATATTAAATGAGGCGCTAAATTGAACATTAAAATCAATTCACTGGAAAAAATAATTAGCAGATAAAATATTCCACTAGAGAGCATTCTAAAAACGCTGTTCTCGAATATTATAGGAAGATTTAAATTACACATTTGATCACAACCAAGAAACAATAACAAAATTTAAGAAAAATCATTGTACCAAAAAACTCCACAAAATCTCTCTTATTGTGGAGAGATTCAGCAGGTTAAGAGTTAAAAGGACAATTCTTTAAAACACAAGCATTGTTACTTACTGAGAACAGATTGTGCAGAAGTTTCGAAATCTGTTGTAAATTTGTGTTTGTTGAGTTCATCGAATGGGCGAGTGAAACTAACTGACCTAAAAAAAACAAGACAATAAAGAAACACAATCACATGTATACTTCACAAATTTCATAGACGACACAAATTAGGTATTTTCCCACTTCATAAAATATTATGTGTTCAACTTCACAACATTTTAGAATGTTAAATTACATAGAAATACAAACAACACCGTGCTCTACAAAACTTATTTCACCTAAATTAACAAAAACACATTTTTTACGATTTTTTCTCCAACCTTAGAAAAATAAAAAAATAGATGAAAAAAAAATGCGAATTTAATGTTTCCGAACTTGTCCTGAATTTGCAAACAAAATTTCGTATTTTTTAAACAAATATTCATTCTTTGATTTCGCTTTTTGCCTAACTATGGCTCGTTTGCAATTTTCCTGTATATCCAGCGTAAAATTTATTTTAGATATAGGATGATATAAGCAAAAATAAATGAGGTTATTAATTTGATTTTTTTTAATCTGCAATTTTAATAAGTGTGTGTACACCCGCAATTTTTTCCATACACTTTGCACAACTCTCCAGGTCATTCGCAACCTTTTTCTTTTGCAAACAATTTTTCTCCTTGGGATAAACAAAGAACAAATTATACATACTAGAAGGCTTGGGTAGACACAGGTTTGCGAGCAAAGTAGATTGACATTCCACATTTTGAGAAAGTGTGGCCAACAAGTGGAGCGCATCAGTGGCAGGATCTTTCTTGAACAGTTTTGCATAAGAAGCAGGTGTGGTTACTCTGCTTGGAAGGAACGTCTATGGTGGAGAGCATAAAAACAACGTTCATAACACTTTAAGAACGTTTCTGTGTCAATAAAAGATATCAATATTTTAAAACGTTGATAGGTTTCAGCTGTTAAAAATTTACCCATTCTTCTGACTAATAGGGGGAGAAAAGTAACAGGGTTGACTATTTGGACCATTTTTGCTCATCAGGTGCACACCCTGACTGAACAGTAAAATTAGAAGAGGTATAAAACTAACACAAAATGTCTCGAGGTAACACCATAAGGATCATTTCTCTTCCTTAAAAATTACCTATGATTGATACTACTAAGGGTCACACACACAAAAAAATAAGCATCAACAAAGATACTTACTTTCTGATCTATAATTTCTCTCATGTGTTTCACACTATCTTCATCAGATTCTGCAGGATAAGAACTGTCATCGGAGAAAACCGAGCCTTTCCTACTCTCAAAATCTGAATCCGTAGATTCCTCCCTTGTCGAATACCCACTTAATACCTGGTCACTAAGAAGGTCGGTATTAATTGAAACAGGTGACAATTTTGATGGGTCTGACAAGAAGTCATTACATAGTTCTTTGTCTGCGTTTGGTATAATTTGTCGTTTTTCGAATGGTTTATAATATTTCTGAGGACTTGTGTTCTTTGCATAATCCCCTAAAAAAATAATAGGTTGAGGATAATGTACAGTACAAACTGGGTACGAATTGGGTGAAGATTTAAGAAGTGGTCAGAAGTGGTAATCATTGGGCAATGAGAGTGTTTTCGTGACAACATGTTGAGTGCATTGTTTACATAAGAGATTCCTGTTTTTACCAGTATAAAATGTAAGGTAGCGACTGTCAACAAAAATCAGAGAAGCAATGTTTCGTCATAAGATTTCACCCAAAAACTTCAATCAGCTTTTTACCTGGAATTTGTGATGAAGAAGTTTCAGAATCTTGAATACTATGAAGACTTGTAGAAGCTTTCAGTCTCAATGAACTTGTTCGAAACAATCTACTATGAGCATGTCTTGTTATACTTGGCGATCTAGTGGCTGACTTAAAACTACCGGAGTTTGAAGAACATCCTGAGTTGGAACGAGATCGAGTAATATCCAGAGCTCCAAAAGCTTCTGTAGCTGATTGAATTAAACGGTTTTGCATTTCACGAAGTTCCTGAGCACAAAATGAAAATAGATAAAACTTGCTATAATTGTCTCTAATACTACACAGTACCAAAAACGCCCACCAGATGCTTGAATGTTTTTCCAGAAGTTTTATCTTAAAAAATAATTTTTGATGCATATTATATCTGCATCTCTTTTTTTCTCCTACCAAATTTAATTTTTGCAACTTAATTTTTTACAAATAGATTTTGTAAATCTTGCATTTTAAGGCATGTATTGTTCGCAGTATTTAGATATAATAGCTTGGGTGTGCTGAGACAAGGGTTGCAGTTCTTGTGTAAAAATAAAAAAAAAACTGTTAAAAACTCTCAGCAAATGCGACTTGATTTTTTCGAACTTTTACTGTAAACTCTACCACTTTAATGTCAAAACTTCCGTGGGAAGAAAATCTAGTTTTTAGTTTTTAATAAAGCAATAACATAAAATTCTAGCAAGATCAGGATTAGGCTTTAGTATTTCAATATTTCATCTATCAACTGACTAGTAGCCTTGTGGTAGAGCGTTTGTTTCCAGTGCGGCAGGTCTTCGGTTCAAACACTGGACGAGTAATGGCAGAGATTATAAAAGTGTGACTGTATCCTTTCTGCTTAGCGCTTAGTATGAGAATAGAATTTAACTAGACAACTTAGGTGGTTGTCTAGTTAAGCGATTGCTGTGCTTGCATTACTTTTGTTCCTCAAATAGGAGCTTTAAATGCACTAGGCTTCTTTGCAGGACCCTTGTTTACAGCAGTACCAATAGGAACTGAAGAGGCTATCCTAGGTAAATATAATTTCAATAAAAATAATAATTGTGTCTAAAATGGTATTTTCTGATTATTGGTTTCATTTATCATGACATGTCAAAACTAATTTTTGCTGATTTCAAATTTATACAAAAAATAACTTAAAATCTTAAAAGCTAATATGTCAAACACGATTTTTAAGGTTTCCAGTATACCAAAATATGACAAGTAATTCTTTGCTTATTAGTTAAATGTCAAGTGCTGATCTGTTGCTACCAGATATGTCAACTATCATAAAAATTATTTGGTGTCATGCTGGTTCAAATGTAAAAGAATTCCCAGCACTCCTCAAGGAATTAAACCTTTGTGGAATTCTATTATTTGCCTTATTTATTTTTAGTGAATATGTAATATATAAAAAGAGTATAGACAGCATAACACATAACATTTAGAATATCAATAGTATAATGGATAAATTGTTCCTAAGAAAGTAATCAGATTAATCATGACGCAATCTTTTCAATTCACCTAATTACTGCATCTCAAGCTAGTGATTAAAATCTAAGTGTGGTTTATCGTAGCCTGGGAAACGTAGCCTGGGAAACGTTAGTTTTATAAAAGAAAAACAAACAAGGCTAATTGCGTTTTTTGTATATGGGTAATTAACAAAAGCTGATTAAGAGCTACCTTCTTATATTCCAATCTATGTAACTGAGTAAAAAACAGGAAATTATAAGTTTGATAAAATAAGCTTGGAATTTATGAAATTTAAACATTGCTGAAGATTCTGACAAGCTAACATTAGTTGATTTACAAAATAAGAATTTGCAATAACACATCCACTCTTTCCATGTCTATAATATTTAAACATTGCTAAAATGTGAACAGAGAAAATCAGCGTTCCTATCAGATTAATTACATCTTGAATGTCGATATCATGGGAACAAGAAAAATCATCTTTGAATCAACATCAAATTATTCTTACCCAATGTAAGTCAACTGGTCGGACACCTTCAATATCATTATCTTCAATTCTAGCACCGTGCTCAACCAAGACATAGGATACTTCCAAATTGTGCAAACAACCGGCACAAAGATGAAGTGGGGTCCGGCTATAAAAAACAACTTTAGATCAAGCTGTTTATGTTTAAAAAAAAACATTAGGTTATGTTGATTGTTTTTTTATTACACCTGCAGATGTGTGCATCAAGAGTTGCAAAAACAGTTACATGACAGTACATATCTAATTCCAACCAAATTTATTGGTCCCTTGCCTTATGAATCTCATTACTGCTGTTTAATTCCAACATCCTTTTATTAAAACATGTTTTCCAATCCCTTTTGTTTTCGAATTAAAGAATTTATAATGTATCATAATCTTTGGCTACACAGGAACCACTAAAAAAAGTTTGACTATAGGGGGCCTACTAAAAACTTTTTTGGCTACACAGGGACCACGAAACGATTTTTAGTTACACAGACCACCAAATAGTAAAAGCTTACAATTGACAATCTTTTGCTCTGACATTAGCACCATAAGCAAGTAACAATTTTGTCATAGCTCTATTTCCTTGAGCAGCAGCATAATGTAATGGAGTTTGGTCTTTTTGCCCCTCTATATTTACATCTGCATCTCTAAAACACAACAAGAAATGTTTGTAAATATTTTTCTGACTTTTCGCACTTACAAGCGTTTTTTAGTTAACGGGAAAACATCAAAATGTATTCTTTTCTGATTCATTTGAATGTTTTACAACAGGTTAAAAATTCTTTTTATATTTTAAAAGTGAAAAATAAGATGTTATTAGATCTCAAAACATGTAAGTCTCAAAAATATGTGTTGTTAAAGATTTTATAACCAAGCAGAATAGATTTGCAAGGACTTCAAAAATTTATTTTTCGTACTTCAGGAAATGTATCTTGCCCCAAAGGACGTCTTACATAACATTATAAATTTAAAGAACAGTATACATACCTTTCCAGCAAAAACTCTGTCACATCCACTTTGTTTTTAAATACAGCATAGTGAAGTAAACTAAGATGTTTGTCATCTATAGCATCAACCATTAAACCGTCTTCAAAACATTTCTGTATCCCTTTCAAGTCATTGCTAAAGAAATTGTCAGTAATTGCCAGTAATAATTTAATGCAGAGATTTTGATGAAATTTTTGCAGTATAATTTACCTTTATTTTTTTCACAAAACACACTATTGCATGAAAACATTGTCCCGTGGCTTACTAGTGATGTTGGACAATATTCTCAGGTCATGTCTATTTAAACTTTTATTCATTGTAAAGTGGCGTAAAGATCACTGTGACAGAAAAAGAAAGTCATATTTTTGTATTTTTATTGCATCTGTTACTTAATAGTGTTTTTACCAATGTATTTTAACAATTAAGCAAAGCTCCTGGCAAACAACTGATAAGGGTTCTAAAATAAAGCAGTTTGGCATCAAATACCATAAAGTGACAATGAATGAAGGTATATATATGGCATAAAGATGCATACATTGTTTAAACAACTATATAGCTAAAAGTTTAATAATTAATGATACAAGGTACCTTTCCATTGATAGTATAGCTCGTGCGAATAAATCATTAGTACCAAATCCACAACTAGAATAAACAAAACTAGGATGAAACAGAACAAGAATAAGCTTCCTAATTCGTCTTGTATATAGTGGTAAAATAAAACTAATCCGTCTCATAACCTGTAAAAAATCAAAAAATTATTGAAAATACAGGGTTTAACCAGTGCACATTGACTGTCAAACGTTTGGCTAACTTGAGAAAAAATCTCCACTTTTAGTGCCGGTGACATCTTAGACTTTGATAACTTTTGTTGAGGCTTGCAGTGTGCATTTGTCAAAACAGAAGTAAATATTTCGGAATTTTTTAAAGTGACTTTAATTATTTCAAAGTTTAATGTTCAAAATGTCTTAGAAAATACAAGATGTTATATTAAACATTTATTACAGAATGTCGATCACCAGGTTGTTACCAAGGTGTTGCTAAGGACATGGGTACTAGGGATAAAATACAGACTAGATCTGAAGGAAATATTATTCCCAAGCGCTGCAAAGATGATGGATCAAGTGGGAAGTTAATGTGAAGGATTACTTATTCAAATATAACTCACATATGCACTGTTTATGTCATTTTTAATTCTAATTACATCAATATAATTGTTTTCCTTGTCTTAACCATCTTAAAATGCAATACTCTTCATATATGTGTACCAAGTTTAACCCTGAAGGTTACATGGGACAATACAATTGTATAATAGGGTTATATCAACACAAAGCCCAAAAAATATTAAAACATTTTGATTTTCTGCAAAAACTAATTTCCACAAAGTCAATTTACCCTTCCATCAACTGCTGAATTTCAAAATAATGTAAGAAATTGGATTTTTTTTTATCACACAATTTTGTACCAACAAACAATTTTTAGCATAAGTAGGGCCCTCACACTTTAAGCCATAGTTAACATAACAACACCAAAAAGTTCAACAAAGCACAAAAAATAATCCCTAACATCATTTAAAGATCGCAAAGCAGGTTGTGAAAAAACAATCATGATTCAATACGAGCCTATAAAACTTCTACACAGAAATAGTTCACTTATGACACGACAAATCATAAACAAATCATGAAAAACATTTTTACCCCTTATCATCAACTTCCTCAGCATCTGAAAATCTTTTATCTTCGCCTTGACTTTCATCTTCACTGGTAAATCTCTCGCTTGCACTATCAGTACTTAAGTTTGAAGTGTGAACCATGACAGGGACAACCTAATATTTAAAGTACACTATATATTAACAAAACAACTTTTTACATAAAATAAAGTTACCATAGATGTGTCAGTATTCAATTATTTTTATTTTCACCAACCTGCACAGGTGCCTCCTCATTTTCGCTAATCTTGGAAACATTTTCTTCAGATGGCAAGGTTGGTAATCCACTCACTTTTGTGACATGCCGACGAGCCAATGCGTCAAATTCTTTACTGGCATCTGACTCAGTTCTAACACGATAATTTTTTGTTGAGCCTTCAGAATCTGATCGTAGCCTCTCCAGATGCTCATATCTCTTTTCTTTTAAATCTTTGGCAACAGATCTGAATGACAGGGCAATGGAACGAACAATGGATGCAGCCTACAAAACATGCAGAAATGATTATGTTAAAATAAGGTTATACTATGTTGAAATAAGGCTTTACTATATTTATTTTTGAAAGAAAGTTAGATCTATATATACTATAATATACAATTTATTGTTTGTCTGCGAGCCAATGAAAAACTGGGTAGGGGCATAGATAATCCTAAAAAATCCAAGCGTAAGAAGCGCCGTGATTGTAACATCTGCTGAATGAATAACGAAAAGATACGTCAGTTGGACCGTCGAGGTAGTTTGGCTCCTGTATATAGCTTTTCGACGAAAAATTTAAACGCGATCTCCTATGTTTCGCAGAGCCATAAGGCAGCGATTAATAGCCTGGAATGACAGGGTCACTAATGACGAGGAATAGTCGTAATAGCAACGTGGCCAGAGATTTGCTTTTGGTTGATGATACGTGCTTCAAATCTTCATCATCAGAAGAAGCCATTTAACTAAAACTGTTTTAAAAAACCTTCTTAGATGCTTAGTAATGAAATGGGAATCGAATGTGTGTTTTCGACATCTCGCTACAAAATGGGTGACCTGGTTTCCATTCATTGTTGTTGTTTTTAAACGACAGCGTTTTGCAGGTTTTTTTACCCAAAGATCAGGTATAACCACCAGTTTCACAGAACAATGAGAGAGCTAAGAGTAAACGAAGAGAACAACTGGAGAACCGGCAGCGAATGAAATGAGAATTCTGTGCGGAAATGCTCTGTGTCCTGAAAACTGATTTAAATGAAGAAAAAAATATAATATTTTTCCTTCTTTCCATTCATTTCAAACATTTCGAATGTGGCGAGACAGAAAGAAGTCGATTTCCTTGATACAGCGAACTGTATCGTCGTTAGACCGGGGATTCACATAAAATGATAAAATTCAATATAATAAAGAAATGCAATAACTAGCTATTGTTCTAGCTAAATGCTGATATTGGACGCACTTTAGGGGTAAAAATACCGGGACGGTTAAGGCTGTTGTTGTACTAAAATAAGGGCATCTCCCATAACTTGGCGAGCGAGAAACATGGCGGAAATATTCTTGCTAGAAACACAGATTTATTTACAGAATCGATACAGAGATAGTCTGATATTTTTGGTTGTTATATTTCTTAGGTTGTTCTAGCTTGTGCTAGCTTGTTCTCAGGTTGTTCTAGATCGTTCCAGGTTGTTCTAGCTTGTTCTAGGGTGTTACCCTTTTTAGTATGTACGGCTTTACTTAGGTATAAATATGATGCTCGCTCGAAAGTTGTGATTTTCTCAACATCATGATTTTAACATCTTCTTTTCACATTGATTTTGATGATTGACTATGAGCTCACAGTATTGATAAAATTTGTTTCAGATTTATATCTACAAAATTGCAATTGTTGGCAAAATGTATATTAATCGACTCAGCAAAAGTGCTTTTTGAAAAAGAAAGATTTTCTGTTCACAGAGAAGTATATTGGTTTAGTCTTTTTCCATGTTGTTTTTCATAAGGCAAAAAAAATTGTGTATTTAAAAATCCAAATTGCCAATTTTAAAGCAATATATATAAGGGGTTGGAGGGGCTGTGTCACACCTCTGCCCTCCTTCCCACAAAAGAATTTGGTCCATAAGAGAAACTTGTGCAGAAAATACGTTTTACCCAATCTAGTATGCTAATGTCTCAATCTATTCCCAGCCTGCTAAAGATATTTGAATTTGGGGTTTGGTTTAGAAGTTCATTTGTGTTCATTGGTTGATTTAAATTCAGAGCTCATTCTAAAGACAATTATTGTAACCTTTCTATGAGAGAAAAGTCAATTTTGATATCTTCTAAGAAAGCTTAAATCAGGTACTATAAAATTTGCTACAAAAATGCCCCTTACATGGTCTCTTTACCTGTATTGTGTATAGAATGTTGACAGTGTATCAGTATATATCATAAGTTATTGTCTGACACGAGAACATCTTTTGCTAAATAAACCCTCAGTGAAACAATTGCACAGTGTTTACTAAAGGACAACCTGCATATAAATTGGTGTTGTTACAACTTGATTTGTCCCAATACATTTGGTACAGGATTATCATTTTTTTTCTTCAGAATTAATAAAAACAGTTCTTTGGAATCTTGAGCAAGTTTTATACTGTATTTTACAGAGTTCCTATATTGCTATTAACATTATAATATAGATTTATGATTTGTTAGATATATTACCTCAGCGGTTTGAAAAAAATTATTCGGAAAGTCCCAATTTTATTTTATTATGCTTTCGCTTTCACTTTCCGCGCCATGGAATCGGCGAACGAAAACAAAAAATGCCGCCATTATTACTCGAGTTCATTTTCTTCCTGCAGAAAAAATGTCTTGTTTTCTAATTTCCTTTTTTTCTGTTTATTTTAACTATTCTAAGTCGTTAAGCTAACTACTTCTCCGAAAAACCTACACTTAAAAAAAAATACAAGACCTCTTTACAAAAGAAGTTTTCTTTAGAAAAATTAGGCAAAATCACTTCAAGTTCAACATTGTTAGTTGTAGTATAGCTAACTTGCTTGATCATTTGACTGTGCGATAAAAAATGCAACGATTCCAAAGCATTTATAAACAAACAAGAAAAATGTCAAAACATATAATCCAAACAGAACTAAAAAATGGATAAAATAAATACCTCTAAATAAGAACCAGCTTGAAAAACATGACACATGTGAATTCTCCGTCGAGTGATGTTCAACGCGAAGGTCGTTTCAAATCCGCGAAGTTGTTCTTGAGCACACAAAGCTATCGCATAAAGTGGAGCTGTAATAAGCAATGCTCCCTGCTCGTTATCCTTTACTTTAAATATTCCACTTTTCAAATTGATGTCTACTCGGATAGGTTTTGAATGTTGCTTTTTGATTCTTTTTAAAGTTTCCATCAGAAGCGGTACGGACTGAGCCTCCGAGACATAATCGGATCCAATATAATCCACAATGAAAGACAAATCATCGTATTCTTGGACAGTATCGTCATCACTTTTTACTAATCGATCAGTATCGCCTGATGTCTCTTGAAGTTCGTTTTCGAAGCTGTCTTGTTTATTGTTTTTCCTTTTTGATCTTCTGCACAAAAATCTTCGAATCATGGTCAATATTATGGATTTAGACCAACGCAGCCGTATATGCACTTAAGCCAGATAACAATAAAGAGCGGCTCGTTATGATAAAGATATGCAAGATATAAAAATACTATAAGTGTTAAAAAGTATTTTCCTGCACTTGAAATCCATCTTTGAAACGTTAACCAAACCAACTCAACGCGAACAGGAACTATACTGGATTCATACCAGCACTATATTTTCTAATTATAACATTTTTTCGATTTAATGTCTAGCCACAAATATAAATTTTACTGCTTCATTTTTTAACAGTGTTTCTTACATTAACTACATTGTTTTTGATTTTTTAATTACGCCGGCTACTCTTCAGAATCGAAATAACAAAAAGATACGAATCTAGCATTAAGTCTGGTTTCCGTGAACGCTGTTTCATCTATAGGACCTTTTTAATTTTACATCCACTTTTGTTAACACTGTAAAGTAATGTTGATAAAATAAAATAAAAATCCAAAATTATTTATTCTCATCTAAATTTATCTCCAATTTATTTTTGTCTGAATTTTTTTAAAAATTTATTTATGGTAAGATAACTTGCGTATAGAAACCATGTCAACAAAAGGTCGTAATGAGGCATGAATTTTCCTATAGCGATTAACTTTCTGTGACGTTGTGTGGAACACCATGGTATGATTTCACGCGCATAAAGACTAACAAATCACCTATGCACAACTCTGGCAGGTATGCAAGCAAGGCCAGTAGATATTTGGAAATTTTGGCGCTTTTCTTGTAAAAAAATAATGTACTAATTTTCCCAAAACTTCCGGAATCGTTTTAAAATGTCGTTATCTATTTTTCGCAGTTATTCTGTCAAAGTTGTTTGCCACAATATATGCGCCATTTTGTAATTTGTATTTGTGGCAGGAAACCGGAAGTACTACACGGTTGGCGGGACGTTCTATGCACCAGCCAACAAGCTAACTTCAGCCGACCAAACAATAAAAAAAACTAATTTTATTTTCTAGACAGACTTCTTTGCTAAAGAAGTGAAAAAAGCACTTTTTCAAAATTAGGGCAAGTGATGTACTAACCTCGTTTCCAGACCTTTTTTTCTTTCTGAATAAAATTAACCATCTCCTGTCCGTCCATTATAATGTTTCGATTTTGCGTTGAAAACAAAGGGACGCGCACATTCCTGTATATAGGCAGAGAGTGTAAAGGAGACCACAATTCAAAAAAATAAGTGTGCTACAATTCTCCAAGGCCCTTTTAATGGAATAAAAACTTGAATCCATAAATATACCTTAAAAAAGTAAAAATATCGTAAAAATTTCTTTGATATAATTTAGTCTTTTTGCCGACTAAATTTCCGGATCGATAATGAACACGAAAGTTTAGTTTAACAGATACTGAATTAAATAATGTTGGTCCACAAAAAAACAGCATAAGTTTGGTCACTTTTTGCAGACTTTTTATTTCGATAAGATGTAATAAAGGTAAATACAAGACGTGTGTGAGAAGTGCGAGAGAATGCCAAGAGCTAGCCAGGATCAACTTAACCCTTATATCAGAGGAACTACAGAGACTCCAAGATCGGTAGGTCAAAGAAAGCCAGCCAGGCCTGTGACAATTCTTCTTACACCGGGAGCAATATATGTATTTTGAATCAGGAAATCACAAAAAGTTGATGGTAGGACAGGCTGGTCAAAGCTGTATGAAGCTGTGTTGGGAATAGCCCACACAATAAAATATAGCTCAGGTAACAATATCTTTTTGTTAAAATAAAATTACATCTCTCTCTTCTTCTACGTCCCTTTGCTTCCACTCTTGCGTGACAACTCCACTTTGCGCATGCTCACCGATATTTACTACTCAGGTTCAAAGTTCAACAGCTGTAAGATAATGACCCACACGACAGCCCAAGGAACGCCCTGGCAAGGCCAACACTTTATCTTATGATTAAGGAAGAACTATACTAAGGATGCACAATGTCTATATAAAGAGTCTTGGAAAGACGTGAAATTTACAACCAGAAGGTATATGCAAAAAGATGAACCTACTGGTAATTACGGATAGTAAAACATGCACTACACCAGCATCAAGAGTATACCCATATTGCTGAGCAGGGGGAATCGAGCAAAACCTCATGAGCAATATTTTTGATGCCTTTGTCACTCCCAAGTCAATGTTAAGAGACGATCGCAGACAGTCAGATTTACAAATTCAAAGGATAGCAAAAAATGGTTGAAATATCCCGGTGGGAAAATTCAATTCGGAATATGGTTTGTCGTTTGTGCAGAGCCTGCGCATACCTGTGAAGGAAGACAAAGAAATGGATCAGATCTGTCTGCAAGGAAAAGGTGATTACGCATGTTCCATAAGAATGGTGTACCTATACGACTTCGCCTATTGTGATGTGTCGGAAAGATTGATGGCTAACTATCGGAATCGGAAAGACCGATTTGTGGACAACTTTGGGATAAGGTGAAGAAAATGTACGCTTTGTGTCTCAGCAGCCAATCACGAAGCTAAATACAAAAATACAAGAGCGAGTACAACGAGGCGACGGAATGTCGGATGAAGCTATTGAGCACGAATCAGCTGGACAGGTCCAAGATGCACACAAACACCTGCAAAAGTATAGTTCTACAGCAAGGTCAAGATGGGAGACATGTCACCTAATGACTGCGAGCATGCTAACAGGTACAAAACAGGCTAGACGAAAATAAACTGAGCTGCTATCAGGCAGATTTGTCTGAGAATTTTCGAAATTTCTGTTTAGACAACTATAGGCCAAATCCGGCGCTTTTCTTTACTATTCCGGGACTAGCATGGAAGGTAGCGCTAAAATATACGGGAATAAAGTTAGCACTTCTAACAAATCCTTAAATACTTCTCATGTAAGGGTATTCGTGGAAGTATAACATAGGTGGTACATCGCTATGCCACGGCCGACAACATTTACATGGGAAAGCAGTATAACCCACACGAGGAATTTTTGTACCTTTATTGATGCCAACAACCTTTGTGGCAGGGCATGGCTCAAGATCTACCAACGCATGGCTTTTAGTGGATATCTAAAAGCCAAAGCAAATTGCAAAGCTAGTCAAACAGACAAACCCGCAAAAGAATTTACATGCAATGCTGCTAACGACACTCCATCCATGCAGCGAAAAAAGATAATTTACAAAAGAAGTTTTTCTGAACCAGCAGTCCAGAAATTTAAACTTGTAAAACTAACAGACTGGTTTAAGGCAAATAAATCTCTAAATGTTAAAAAGACCAAATACACATTATTCCACCGAGCGCATAAAAGAAAGAGACTACCAACAATATTACCGGAATTAAAAATCGGAGATTTCACAATCTCACGTGAAACAGAAACGAAGTTCCTGGGAGTTTTACTAGATGAGAGTCTTACCTGGCGAAAACACATTGAAACTGTAAGTATAAAACTTTCAAAATCTATTGGTGTTCTTTATAAAGCTCGACACCTCCTAAATAAACATTGTCTAATAAATTTATATTTTTTATTCGTACATAGTCATATAAATTACGCAAATATAGTTTGGGGCAGCACTAATAAATCCAAACTTGAATCGATATATAAACGTCAAAAACACGCTGTAAGGACTATTCTTTTCCAAGACAAATTTACGCATAGCAAACCACGACTGTAGTCTATAAACGCTTTAAATATTTTCCAGATAAATATTTTTCAGAACGTATGCTTTATGTATAAAATGAAAAACAAATCTATACCCCCCATAATTTCTAACATGTTTCAAGTAAGAGAAAGTAAATATTCAACCAGGTCATCTGGTCAGTACTGTCCACCATACAGAAAAACCAAGGCCAGTCAGTTTTCAACTTCATATCGTGGTCCATATATCTGGAATAGCATACACAAAATTGATAGATTTGTACTTGAAAATGAGCGATCCTTTAAATGTTTTTAAAACAAAGTAAAAACATTTATATTACACAGATTGAACAATGAAGTCTTATACTTTTAGATCTTTATTTATCTTTTGCAGGCATTTGTTATTTAGCATATTTTACGTAGGTTATTTTAATTCTCTTTTTCATGCATATTTTTATATACAAGCGTCTTTATAGCAAGAGCATGATATGTTATTTCAACAGGTTCTCAATGGTAAGACTAGTTATTTGTCTTCTGTGAGTTTCCTGGTTTACAAAGGTGTTTAGTTAGATAGCATTATTACATATTCTTAATCTTGTAACAATTAAATTTATTGAATTTAATACTGTACTAACACTTTACTATTGTATATACCTTTGTTTACGAAAAATCTATCTACATCTATATCTATAATAAGCGAAAGTACGTAGTGTATAAACACTTCACTCGTCCCCAGGGTTTGTTGCCTATGTCAAAGCCGCTAATCGATAAAGTCAAAGGCAAAAGCCCCTGGGACGAGAGTAATAAGGGACAGCGAGAAATTCGTCTATTTCGTCTCGCTGTCCTGTTATAAAAAAGAGACAAAGAGCCCTGGGATCGAGGTTAAATATAGGAGAATTAAAATAAACAAGCGAAACTTCAATGGACTGGATTTATTACTTAACTCATGTTTGAAATCCGCCATTTTTTAGCCAATAAGAATCTTTTTTAAATTGCGAATTTCACAAAACTAATTAAATAAGAAAATTAATTCCCTTAAGGTATAACAGGTACAGAAAAATCCAGAACGTTTGCCAGGGGCCTAACGGGTAAAAAAAAAAGATAGAGTAGTCTTTTAACGGGTTCTTGCGAGAATAACGGGTAAGCTAGAAAAGCCAGAAAAAAATTTTAACGGCTTGTCACGAGTATAACGGGTAAAACAAAAAAACGGCACAACATATTACCAGCTTATCAGCAGTATAATGGGTAAAGAAAGAAAACATTTGATAACTTAATTAATTAACAAAACTATATCAAAATTAATTTCGATAATAACAAATTTCACTATGGAGTAGTAAAAAAACAAGAGGCTAGCCCTGAAATTTCTTTACATAAAAAAACCAGAATAGAAATATAAATCAAAATTATAAAAATTATCAGCTTTTAGTTAAACATTTAGATGTTTAATATATTTCCCGCGAAATGAAAAATATTGACCAATAAAATTGTTAAAAAATACGCTTTTTCATTGGGTAACAAACAATGGTTCTCCTTTGATTCTTGTAGCAATGTGTTACGACTTAATTTCATTTCCAATTTTAAACGAAAAACAAAACAAAAAAACTTCCACTTGTTTCTCAAATGTGCGCCAGTCAATAATAAATAGTTCAATCTTCAGGGCGAAACTACATAATCTTACTACATAATCTTAACTTTCTATCACTTGTCTGACTGCTTTTTCATAGAAAAAGGGTAAAAAATAGTTCACAGATTTCTTCATAAAAAGAAGGCTATTACCTTAAAGAATTAACTTACAAACGCGCTTAATATACTGGTGCAAAATAAACGCGGGTTAGATATATACCCTCGAAATATTCTTTTTTTTTTAATTTAATAGATTCGCAGTTATATTTACTTCCGTAAAATTGAATAATGTTTTCCCAGCATTCTTCCGAATGCTGAATTCATTCTAAATTTCCCCCTTTAAAGTCAGTTGTAACTGTCTCCAAACAGATGTTTTTGATTTGACGCGCAGTTACGCCGTCAATATTTGTCGACGTTGTCTTGGTAACAATTACAGAGCGTCTTCACATTCGACGGGTTCCTTCTGGTGCGCGTCGTGTTGCAGGCCTTGTTTGTTTTGATCTAGCGACGCAGAGAAAATATTTCGTGGGTAGAAATATAACTCCATTCTCATCGTATTTCGACCTGCATCCGACATTTGCTTAGCAACCTCTCCTTCCGGCGTCTTATCTTCCTTTTCCGCAATTTTGTTGTTGACCTCAAGCAACATTTGACTGAGTGACCACGTCATAGCACGCTTTTGAAACACATCACATAGACATTGAATAAACCAAGAGCCAGTTTTTGGATTTCTCCATGATATTGTACCTAAACACAAAGGTATTAACTTAAACTTCACGGCGATCAAATTTCGTGGTTATTGATCAAATCTGTTGAAACGTTAAGTCCTAGATGAAATATTTCATTTTAGATAAGACAAAATTTACTGTATACTTTAATCACTTTTGCAGGAATTTTTTTTGTCAATAGTAACACGTTGACATTAATAACGCGAAACACGATATAAACGCAATCATACGGAGTATGAACGTATTTTATGTTTTCACGCCACCAGATTATAAATAATAGTACTAAAATTTGCAACACTTCTAAATTTTAAACTTTAAATTTACTTCAAGAAAAATATTTCGAGTACAGCGTTCAGTAGGCAAATTTTTTTTAAGCATAAAAAGAGTTTAATAATAATTTTTGAACTAGTGATTCTTTCCATTAAGTGCGTTTTACACTACAGCAATATATTCCCAGCCGCAATATTGCTACATCACCTTGATGTAATGTAAAACAACCTGCAATATATTGATGAAAAAATATGACGCAAATGTTCGTAATATTCTGCAATATTTTTCACACAATCCGCAGGAATGTGTATTTGGTTTAGCCTTTCTTCGTCTAGGAATAAAAAATAAACACATTGGTGAATATTTTACGCAGAGCCAATTGATGTGCGAGATTACATGAGAAACTAGCCGAGGCGGTAAAAATTTTATTTATAACGCGGGTTGACACTGATTTTTAAAAGAATGTCTTAGGATCTAGTGCTCATAATGTTGTATTTATTATAGTGTAGTTAAGTCTAGTTAAAGATAAACGTATTTCATATTCCAGTACAAGGAACGAAAAGTTGTTTAATGGCGCGCCGTTTACTTATTTTTGTGCAAAAGGCGCATATTTAGCTTTCCGTACAAAAGTTTGACTGATTTTTTCTGCCATTATGAGTCTTATCTAACATGTGTTGGATGTTGGATGGTTACTGGTTACTTGTCGTGGATTTTAATGTATGTATTTAGTCCTTATTTTAGTCTTTCAACTATGGTTTTACATTGATTTAATATCATTTTGGAGCTTAAAACATATTGATTGCATCAATTATAAGGATCTTTTATCTAACTAGCTAAATTCATTCTGCAGACTTTGATTCTATTTTTATTCCATTTTATTCTATTTCTATTATTATTAAGTTTTTACCAGTGTTGCTAATGATTTTGTTTCTCCATTATCATGATACGATCACCTTAAAATTTGTCATTTCAGATGATTCTTCACCCCAAAAGTCTTGACATCAATCAAATATAATTGTAAACACAAGATTTCACTTTATTATAGACAACAACATCATTGGTTACATCACAAATTTATCGCCAATGAAGTCCAGAATTTTGCATTTGTTATGTTGTTGAGATTTTTCAAATCGAAGAGAAATAAGCTGCGTAGGAGCTTTTATATTATTTAGTATGTATATGTAGAGCCTAGCGTATCTCACATTGGAAAAAACACATCACAGAATTAAGACGTAAATCACGAAATTAGGGCGTTTTAGCTAATTCATCATTAAAACCACGAGGGTGCCGATAAGCCGCATACACCGTGAAAAGTGCGGGCGTGAACAATGCCTGAACAAAAAAAAAAGATTCACCACAAATACACTCAATGATTCACCACAAATTATTTAAAAAAGCATAAAAATTAAAATGAACCATGTGGTAGTGAAGTGCCTAAAAGAACTGTTTTTGATGGTTTTTAATTTACTTGATAAATAACTTATACATAAACTTTATAAACTCCTTTCTCTTCAAGCTTTCAACTGTCGTCCGCCATGTTTGTGTTACAAGGCGTTGCATTTCGGGATTCGAAAAGTCGCCCCAGCTCGCCCTTATATATGCGGGCGTTTGCGGCTTATCGGCACCCTAGTTAAAAACCATGATTTTATGTGGTAAGATGAGTCACCAGATCATCGCCGGAGTAATAAAAGGATGGTAGAGGACATATATTTTTTCACTTTCAAAAGATGCAAAAAATATAGGAAAGAAAAACAATGTGGTTGCCTAATATATTTTATGTATATAGAGATTTATTTTATGTATATAGAGATTTATGAGAATAGCTGTCATCTCCACTTTCTCAGTTTTAACTTATATTGTTGTATTAAATAACACAATTTTTAAGGATTGAAGTTCGAAGTACCTGTACTTTTTTTTCTGATGTTACTTCTATTCCGATATGTTTGTGAAGATTTTTGAGAATCACATCCAAGCTGCTACTTTTCTTAAATTCCTTGTCTTTCATAAGTGATATTTTTTTATCATTTGCAAATTTGTTACTTAAAATTGCAGTAATATGATGTGCTGATGGTACAAACAGGACTTGTCTATTGGGTTTTACAGGAATCAATTTTTCTCCAAACCCAGTGTTGTATCTTTGTTTTTATTACATATATATACTTATATATATATATATATATATATAGTTAATTGTGTATTCTTTTGTTATTCAAGGTTTTTAAAAACAATTTATTAAAAGAAAATAAATAAAAAATATTACTGATATTTTTTTATAGTAAAAGTTCTTTATATACAGTGTTTTTTTTTAAATCGACATCACCCTCTATATGCAAGTACTGTTGCTACCCCTTATAATAGAACATCTCCACAAAAGCGTAGATAGTTGAAAACCTTCTTGTTTCAACCTGACAGAAGGTCAGAATAGCCTTCTGGCAGTTGTAAGTGTTTAAGCCGTCCCATTTTCTTGCATAGGCATATTTTAACCATGTTCAAATCGATTTATTAGGATTGGATTGTGTGTTCAAATTGACAGGTTTTCTTGTTAATTATGAGTTTGAATTAAAAAAATTTGCACAGGAATTTCTTTTATTTCACGGTATAAAATGATGTTGACTTATATTATAGAGCTTATTATTACAGAGATAAAGAGGCCTGGGATGAAGAAATAAGTGTCATTTTGGCAAAAAAAAAATTATATTAATTAATTCACCTTTATAATATCTATGCATTGATAAAGTTTGAATGCACATCCCTTAACAGGTCTAAAATTACTGATGATACAAAATGTCAAAATTTCCTATTACTTAAATATGACATCAGACATCATATTTTATTATGCAGCATATAAATCTGAAATTTTTTAATTGTGAATATCTTGAAAACAAAAAAGGCTTTTTAAAAAATTTAAAAAAGACTTATTAATCAACTTTTTAAGCTGTATAATATAAGTTTAACTCCATTTTATAATGGAATGGTAAAAATATGATTTTAACAAACATTTATAACAAGGTTTGTTAAGAAGTTGTCAAAACATAAGAAGCTTAGCTTTGACATAATTGCTACAATATTTGTAAAGCTATTGTATGAAATTGGTATCTTATTCACGATATTCATTTTCCTGAAAAAAACCTAAAGCAAATGTTAAGAGCTTAGTAATTTCCAGTCATTAACCAGCATCATTAAAAAGTATTGATGACTAGCTAAGGCCTAGCCAACATGACAATATAAAACTTAAAAGCAAACTTCAGGATAACAAAATGTATCGATACCTGAACTTGTTGCCATGAAGATTAAGAAGTCTGCATTTGATGGAATTTCCTTGTGTAACCGTACACGGACAATCTCTTGTGACACTTGTGCATTCTGTTGTGGAGCCATAGGTGAATCGCTCTCAATACTTACACCCTTGCCGTCGTTTTCTCCCTGGCAGGCTTGTATGAAAAATAATTTTGGTTTTTGAAACAACTTTGGACAATTATTTCCCTCAAATATTGTTTTGATATCTGCCAGTTTTACTTTACGACCATCATTTCCATAAACACCACCATCAAAACCATGCGATAAAATACAACACACAAAGCAGTCATAGTTCTCGTGATCTTCCTTCGCAGCAACATGCTCCAACACTTCCGACATTTCACTAGCAGTGTGGTCTGGATAAACAGTCACTTCAAACCCTAACCACTCAAAGGTCTTTTTCAAGTTCGACACATCGTGTTCTGTTCCTTTCCGTTCTTTTAAAACTGCTCCAGTATATAGTTTTACACCATTCTCAAAACTGTTACTAAAAATTAAACATTTACCACGAGGGATACTTTTCATTGAGTATTCAGGTGGCCTACTTCCACCTGGGAGTCTATTTGAGGAAGTATTTGTGACATCCTCATTTGAATTTCTTTTTACTTTTAGGTGACTCTGGTTAGCTCTTTTACGAATATTGTCTGGCGTCAACAATGAAGAAGTTGATTTAGTTCTGTTTACTAAATAGTAAATATAGATACAGGTTTATTGTAGAAATGCTATTAAGAAAAGAATAACATTATTCCCAGTCATATTCCTAATAAATTTGTTCCTGGCTAAAACCTGTTTTTCATGGGCCTGCCTACCTACTGAACGCCCACTGAATATGTTTGATATGTAATTTGTAACACAGCAAGGATGTCATTCTAAAATTACTCTAAACGACCAGGTCTTCCTGAAAGTTCTACTGTATAAGAATACCATGTTTTTCGAGGTCATTAAAAAAAAACCTAACAAGTTGTATACAATACAAATTATTTCTTCCCCTTTTTTTAAAAAAAATATGGTGATTGTTCCTCTGGCTTTTTCCTTCATTTCCTTCCTGTCATAACCGAACACAAATCTTAGGTGTTATCGATCTAGTAACTTACCTTCTGGTTTATTCTTACTCCTCAATTCACTTTCAGAACTAAATGATTTTGATCTAATATCATCATCTTCATATTGTTCCTTTCCTCCCTTTTCAGAGGTTTTCTCCATTGAAAGTCTATGTGCTTCATAAGCATCTAGTTTTTTAATTAAATCTTTACGGGGTATGGCTTCAACAAGTTCGTATAAATGTGTTATGTCATTGCAGGAAATGAGACCAAGGGTTTCCAACATCTTTAGCAAATCAGATGCATCTGACAAATTCTCAGCTTTACCCACTGCAGAAATAGAGAATTAAAAATATATACACAGTAAGGAATCAAATGTAACATGAAAATAGCTAATTAGAAACCAGAGTTTGGTCACATGTGGAACTAAAAAAATTTGTAGATAATCTGTTATTACATTTTAGTCCACTAATTAAAATGTAATTAAAATGTAATTGTACTTTTCAGTTGATTTTGCCCAAAAGAAATTAGGATTGTTTTGAAATTTGTCATTTTCTAGCATTTTTAGATATATACTTAACTTAGTGTAAAAAATGAAAAGAAAAATTTTTAGCTCATTTTGGACTGTTCTAGGTCCGCTGCCGAGCAATTAGATTTGCAAATGAGACGAAATCTAATTTGTGAATAACCTTTACTAACATTTTATACCATTTGGAGAAAAAAGTAATATATACAACTTTTAGGGGGAAAACTCAATAAACTTTTTTTTTTTTTTTTTTTTCGAAAACGACTTAATATTCTGAAATGGCACTTTCTATTTACCTTTCAGCAAAAAAACAGAAAAAAACTAATGAGCAGATCCAGAGAAATGCTGTGATGTGCGGATGTATGGCTAACTTGTGTGATTAATTATGTCTGCTCAATTTTTTTAAAGTCCTTTTCATTTAGAAGATAATCGCATCTAAAGATTTATTTGAAAACATTTTAAGCTTTAAAACATAAGTTCAACATAATTCACCCCTTTGGAATCCCTTTAAGCACACATATTTATTAAATATAAAAAAAGAACAATACTTGGTATGTGTTCAGCACTGAGAAATTTTATGCATTTGACATCAGAAGTTGTAAGATGATCTGCCACATCTTTTAAAAACTTGGTCCACACACTTGGTCCAAAAGTAGGCATATTTAAAACTAATCTAGAAAATATCATAGTTAAAGAAGCATTACCAACGTAATAAATCTGAAAAATCTATAAAACACCAAAAATGGTTAACTTTCATTTCACGTATGGAATGACATGCATTCACACACATGCTTTTAAAATTTAGGGTGAATTAAGTTCAATAATTATGTGATATATTTTTAATGACCAAATTACTTTTACTGGAAACTTCACCATGTAGAAAAGCCCACCAGTCATCATAGGACCTGTTCTTGTTATGCAACTATAACATAATATAAATATATATAGTAGTACTACAATAACTTGATCAACATTGGTTGTTTACAAACATAGGCTAAAAGTACAGTTTCAAGTACCTGTGCTATGTATTTTTATCCTATGCTAGGGGACTAAAGGAACTAATTTTTTGTTATCTATTGACGTGAACTATATATACATACCTAGGATATATATGTTTAATAAATTTTCAGACAGAATGGGATTAAAACCCACAGAGTTGAAACTTGTTAGTACAACTGACAAGTTTGAGCTCATGCCTTGACCATCTGACCTCGACCATCTGTCTTAATGGCACAAGACCATTAACAATTATAGGACAAAGAAAACTACAGATTTAAATAAGCAGTTTAAAAAACAAGCATAATCATGATAATTAAGGATACAGTAAGCCCCCTTCAGAGTCATTTTTTTTAAAAAATTATTTTTTTTAATTTTGATTCTTTGGCATATTTTCCTATTTTTTTTAAAAGAATCAAAAATATAATGATGATGATGAATGATGATTATTGTTAAGAGGGATAAAATGAGAAAAAATATTTTTTATCTTTTACGCTACGGGACACGGCAACAATTTTCATGTGATTGGAACAAAAAAAAAATTTGTTGCAATCGTATGCAAAGTTGTTTCCGTGTTGCATGAGTTCCAGCACATGAAACAAAATTTATGAAAATGAAACCAAAACATGTGTGACAGTGATAAATGATGGCCGTCCCAGTTGATCGAAGTATAATAATCGTTTCTATTGCACTTCTTCTTGGTGAAGAAGAAACAAAGAATAAACAATCCAAACGATCTATTTGGACAAGGCCATGGTTACAACGTATGAAGGTCGATGGAGCCTTTCACAACTTAGTTCAAAAAATTAAAGGAAGAAGATCTAAAAGGATTCAAAGGATATGTAAGGATGGACATTGGTGATTTTGATGAACTGGTCCATCTACTTGCTCCGATTTTGCATAAGCAAGATACCAACATGACAGAATGCATAAAACTAGAGGAAATGTGTTGTATCACATTAAGATATCTTGCAAGCGGTGAATCATTCAGATCTTTAGAGTATCAATTCCGGATCAGTAAGAAAGCAATATCTTATATAGTTCAGGAGGTGTGTAGTGCTATCGCTAAAACTTTGGGAAAAAATAACTTTAAAACACCGGAAACAACAGAAGAATGGATGGAAATTGCAAAAAAATTTTATCATCAATGGAATTTTTCAAATGGATTAGGTGGTGTCGACGGAAAACACATTGCTATACAGCAACCAAAAAACTCTGGCTCGGATTATAGAAACTACAAAGGAAGTGATAGTGTCATTTTGATGGGAATGATTGGACCAGAATACGAATTCCTTTTCGCTGATGTAGGGATGAATTGCAGAAATTCAGATGGCGGGAATTGGTCCCAAAGTCACGCTTTATGTCTTCTTTTGAAAACTTCCCATCGAATAGCTGTACTAGTTTTTCATAAAGAGAACCCCTCAAATTGCGATCTCGGTACTCAGTCAGGTGGTGGTTCCAAAGCGATGGGTTGGAATTGAAGAAGTCAATTAGCATTTCTTTCTCCTCCTTATCAAATGTTACTTTCTTCTCAACTCTATCAATTTCTTCTGTTAAAGAAGGAAAGTTGATCGAAAAACTTCAACTTCTTCTTTGGCTCTTTCTGTTGGTATTTTTCCCGCTCTCGTATGAAAGCAGTACGGAGAGCATAAAGTTCTTATCAAGGAAATCCTTGGTATATTTTCCATCAAAAAATTTTGTTTCTCTTCTTTATTCCAAAAATTGACTTCGGAAAACGACAGTGGTTTGTTTTCATTATAAAATTTAATAAGTTCATTTTTTTTTCTTCCGAAAGTTTTTGCTTTGCTAGATCTTCTGCCATGTTGAAGTCTTATGTAGTTTAGATTGAATTCTTGTCTAATTTGTTGTGATTGAAAAATTTTTGTTTTGATTTGTCTTGAGTTTTTAAACGAATTTGATTGGTTAAATTAAAAAAATGTTCCAAAAATTCTCCTCAAATATGGGGACACGAGGAATTTTTCCTGATCCTCATTTGCAACATGAAAATTTTGTTGCAGCCACAAAAAAAAATTCAAATTGATTTGAATTTTTTTTTTGTTGCAGCAACAAAAATTTTGAGCGAAAAAAGTTGCAGAATGATTGAATTCCTCAAATATGTTTAATCTGTATAATAATTAAAGAGAGTTGTGCAGAACAAATAAAAAATTGCATCTCTACATATAACATAGGAAACATTCACACTTTTATAATCTATGCAAATATATTATTATTTATCATCTATACCTTTATAATTTATTTCCTTATTTTTTTTCATTTTTATCCTGGATGTTATGTTATCCTGTTGTCTGTTTAACAATAACTAGACCCATAGTTCTACGAAAACACTTTACCTTGTGAAGCAAAGGTCTTTGATTTGCTTTTTCTCCAAATAAAATTTTTAGTCGTAACATTTTTGTCGAACACTCCCCTCCATCTTGTCGAAATTGTACGAAAACAAGTTTGTTGTGACAATTATATCTTTGAGCCTGATTATATGAGGCAAGTTGGCTCGGTGTTGGCCCGGTTGGCGGGTCAACCCGGTTGAAAAAATTTCATATTATATGGAAAAAGTCAACCCGGGTCAAGAACTACACTGCTGCCGGTTTGAAAAAAAAATGCGCGTAGTCTTTTAAAAATGGCGGATGCAAGATGTAAACAAACAAGCGAAATTAAGTCAAAATTATCATTAAGTATTTTGGTCGCCAATAGTTTGCTGCTTCGCTCGCCATTATTGTTTTTCTTCTGTTTTGAATGGCAATGCGCATGCTTGTCTTTTCCAACCCGGCCCTGGCTTGGCAAAGTGATATTATATGAACCGAGTCAACCCTCCTAACCAACCTGTCCCGGGTTGAAAACACGAGCCAGCCCGCCTAGGCGGGTTGACTCACCTCATATAATGTCAAATATTTTTTTGTAGTGATCAGCCATTATGTCGAACTGTTTAATTTTATCATGCTGAGCATGTGGCGGGCCAACACTGAGCCAACCCGCCTCATATAATCAGGCTCTTTGGCTACAAAACTTTGCTTTTTCTAACGCAGAAAGTGAGGAAATATTGAGTTATTGATCTATCATGCTTAAAAATAGATAAATCAGTCATAAAACAGCTATTGTAACACAAAATATGCGATGTTTTTGGAACGAACCACGTGTTGTTTTGAGTAAAAAAAGCAAAGTTTTTTAGAGCTGAATAAGAGCTTCGCAATCATATTTTTTTCAACGAACAAAAATTTTACTGAGGGGAGTGTTCGACAAAAAGAACTGGAAGGGTGAATTTTTGTATAAATTTTATATATATATATATATATAAACAACAGAATGCAACAATCAACAATATTAAGTGAAAATAAGACTGACACTAAATTTGGTAAAATATGCTCCACTGTGATTCCATGTATTGTTTATATTTTTGGCTGCTTCTTCTAGCTAATCACCACATACATGTTGTAGCTTACTAGCTAGCCAGCTGTTACATTTACTTATTCTTAATGAAAAAAACCCGAAGACTTAGACTGGGATGGTACCCATTTTGAGCCAGATTGCTCCAGGCATGTTGTTGAGAATTATGGAATCATATTTGTACCTTTTCCTCTCCTGATTGACATATTGAATGACATATACATGATGCATTCTACTAGCTAGCTGAAGCTGGCTTTTCCAGCTATAGAAAACTAAATCGTACTCCCTGTACAATTGTGGCATAGCTAACGAACGCTAGCTAGCAAACAAATGCTGAAAATTCAGAAAACATGCATTACACTACTTTTGCGACTAAAAGCAAATCCTTTTATATCGTTGCCCGTAGAAAATGATTGCGGATCTTTTACCATTTCAAAAACGAACAAAATTCCCCTCCCCTGTGCCCTTTCCGAGAATTTTGCCAGCATTTTTGCGCTATGCGAAGCAATGTACGGGGACACTATTTGTCACATATGAGTGACACATAACTCTAACCCTCCTGCTATTAGCTAACGAAACTGTATTCTGGCCATTCCCGGGGCCAGCGTAATTATGCTTTGTCAAGAAAGTGCTCCAGGTAAGATTTAAATTGCCGAAAAAAAATTCATAGTAGCGGTGGTGCTTGCTACACGAAAACAAACAATTCATATGCATCATTCCTGATTAACCAATTATCATTTTTTGCGAATTAAAGTAGAGCGTTATGCATCTTTACTTTTAGGCTAAACAGAACTGAAAGTCGCAGAATAACCCACTACATACTACATGCGGCTTATTTAGATGGTGTATGCACTACCCGGTCAACCTCGTTTTCTTGTCCAAGATTTTTCAACCGGGTGAGCCATTCTCCTCCGTCAAATGCCCATCCTCGTCCCCAGGGTCTGGCAGCCCCTGAGCCGTTAATAAAATCCACTAAGAATGAAGCTAAGATATGTCATGATAAACCATAATCCTGCCACTAGTTTGCCAAAACGTGTCCCTGGGTGAAGTCCAATATATATAAATGGAGACGGCTTGTGAGCAACAGTGAAAAAAGAAAAGGTCAACAAAAAAAGAGATTGTAATAATCTACAATAGCTCCGAGACATAACAGATTTACAAGGGATGACCTTACAAACAAAAAACAGTAAACGTCAACCCGATGTTTAGATCTCACCCCTTATTTTCCTCCTTCCCTTAATACGTCAAAATCAAAAAAATGTAATATCTCATCGTCAATTCCTAAAACTTTTTATTTACCCGAAAAATCAAAAAAAATATTTAAACGTCTCGTATGAAAAACGTGAATTCGAGTCCCATAATTATATTTTTAAATCTTTTGGTTTCGAAATGGTATTTGAAAGTTTCGCTGATAATGCGATATTGTGACATCATCTACTAGATGCTAATAAACAAGTTTTTGCAAATGCATGTTTCTTTATAAGAAGAAGTATATCTTACCTGACGTTCTTATTTTAAAAGCCTTTTTCAGTCTTATTTGTTCCTATTTTGTTATTAATTAATAATAAAAACACAACTTTCTCAATTTCTTTGAAATTTATATGAACAATAGCTGTTTTTTGATTTGTTGTTAGTCGTGTAATTCTATATTTCCGCTCATGATTTCGATACGCAAATACGAAATCGGTTTCCCTAAATTAATAACCACCGAGTAAAAGATTTTCCAGGCTAACATTTTCTGTTGAAACTCGTGTAACTAGAACAACTTGCTTCGTTTGTTAGAAAGTACTGCATACTAAAAAGCTTTATCTATCGTTAATTTCTAAATATTGATATTTTTTCGTTTATCGGCTTAAATAATATTACCAGGCGTTAGCAAGTATTATTACAAGCTCGTGAGCTTGTATTAAAACGCAAATGTGTCCTACAAGAATGGAATTTTTTGCCTCTCTGAGCACCGACAAGGAAGTAGTCGTGTGTTCGAATCTCATCTTGGTAACTATTTTTACTTTTTTTTTCTTTTTACTAACTTGTAACTAACTATGTCCGAAATAATCAATTGCAACGTCACAGATTTAAATTTCGTACCTAAACTCTCTAAGTACTTGGAAGTCATCTAAATGACGTTTCAGGCCAAATTTGGTATTTGTTTTCGACAAAACTTGGCACAGTTAACAAAAAAAGTATGCTGAACAAAATAGTGACACCATAATTTTGATTTTTGTCACTTAACGTCATTTTAGGCCAAATTGGTCTAAAAATTAAAACTATTTTAGACAAAACTTGGCAAAGTTAACAAAAAAAGTATGCCGAACATGGTGACATTAAAATTTTGATTTTTTGTCGCCTAAATGTCATTTTAGGCCAAAATTAGTTCGAAAATTAAAATACTTTATTTTCGACAAAATTTGGCACAGTTAACAAAAAAAAGTATGCTGAATATGATAGTGACATCAAAATATTGATTTTTGTCACCTAAATGGAGTTTAAGCTCATAAACGTTTCATCGCGCGACTTTCAACCATGAATGATAGGCTGTATTTTTTGTTAGCAGAAATTGTAAAATTGGGTTGCATTGTGGATGTTTCATATTTGTGCATTTTTAATAGCGAGATAGTTTATGCAGCGCCTGCGTATTGTTTATTTTTTTAAAAGATAAGATTAGTGTTCACAAGCTTTATTTAACTAACTGGTAAAGTAAAGGTGTTTCCACCAAAGTTTTTAAAAGTGAATATGGGCAGAATTAAAGTCTCCCCAAATGCCTGGAAAGTAGTCTGCGAAAAATAAAATTTCCACAACAATACGTAAGAGAAAAACGAAGACGCTCCACCATATATAAATAATTACGAGAACGAAATTCTTTTTGTAGTGAAAAGAATTTCTCGTTCTCGCTTTCTTCTTTCTGTCAGTCAGTTTACCCCAGACTGACCCAACGAAAATTGAAATTTCGAGGAATTTTCCGTTCAAGAAGATCTCACAAATCAATTTCGAAAAATAACTGCGTAGTCCACAAGAAATGTTATTGCCCATCTGAATAGCAAAATATGTCGTGTCTAACTTCGTAACAGAAATCACAATTTAATAGACAGCTTTTTGTAAACTTTATTCGCGAGGTTGTTTACGTATATCATACGTCTTGTTACGTATAGCGCAGGGGTGTAGTCAATAAGGCACGAAAGTAGGGAGACCACCGCTTCTCCTTCCACGCCCTTAACAAAGAGAATTGATTAAGTTCTATCTGCAGTCCTTAAAAACATTATTATTATTGATATTGAAATTATTTACCCAGGATAGCGTCTTTAGTTCCTATTAATACTGTTATCAACGAGGGTCCTGCGAAGGGGGTCCTAGCGCATTTAAAGCTCCCATTTGAGCTACGAAAGTCGTGCAAGCACAGCAATAGCTCAACTAGACAATCGCCTAAGATATCAATCCTTTTCTCATGCTGAACGCTAAGCACAAAGGATAGATTCACACTTTTATAGTCTCTGGCATGACTCGGCCGGGGTTTGAACCCAAGACCTCCCGCACTGGAAGCGAACACTCTACCACAAGGCTATCAGGCTGGGATTGCATTTTAGTCAATCTAGATGGTTCAATATTTTTCCTCGCTAAGAGAGTCACTTAATACAAGGAAGTGCTCATAAATTTACAAACTCGTCCCTCATTCTAAAAACCTTTAACTACGCCTCCGCTTTCACGTGTCACCAAGTATGGGCTTATAACCGAATATCAATACGAATATTTTACTGCATGAAGTCTTGTCCATTAACGTCGCATGTAGGTCGACTTCATACTATACTACTCGAACGCTTGCTGTGTGTTTCTTGATTGTGCCAACTTAACTGATGTAATATTATATAAAGCCAACAACATCGACAATTTTGTTGTAAAGACTCTTTCTCGATTTAACAGGCACTGTGGCACGGTCTTTAAAGTTAGGGAGGGTTATGGGATATTATGATCATCGGTAGAGGTTACTGCCAACTTTCCAAACCAAGACGGATAATTCATGTGTTTGTGTAATATTTTTAAATGGGTACTAGTGCCTCAGAAAAGTGCGTAAAATGTGTTTAGCGTTCATATTTTTATTGTATTTGATAAGCATAGATGTGTGAGCAAAATCGCTTTAATGAAATTCTTGAAACATGGGCGCTAGCAAAAAAAAGTGTTCCAAATTTAATGCCCCTCTTTTGTGAAAATTGGCAAAACAACAAACAAACAAAAAACTTGGACAACAGTGTTTATAATTCAAATCAGAAAATATGTCAAATGCGCCTGCTGGTGCGAATAACAGTTTGAGAATTGGCGTTTTGCGAAAAATGTGTCTTTCTCTATGGAAGACAGATAATTGTTTACCCGGGATCGCCTCTTCAGTTCCTAATAGAACTGTAATCAATGAGGGTCCTGCGAAGGGGTCCTAGAGCATATAAATCTCCCATTTGAGCTACAGAAGGCGTGCAACAATCCATTAACTATTCTCATGCTGAACGTTAAGCAGAAAGGATCGATTCCCACTTTTATAATCTCTAGCATGACTTGGCCGGGGTTTGAACCGAAGACCTTTCGCACTGAAGGCGAACTTTCTATTACAAAGCAATCAGTCAGTTGATTCATGCGCATTTATCGCTACATAACTTGCATGCCAAATATGATTTTTTTTTTAGTTTTCACATTTAAATTTTGATGCTCATCGGAACTCAGCGATAAGGATGACTTGAAAAAGAGGGGGAAAATTGACGTGTGACCAAGATTTTGCTCAGGATGGAGAGAATTTTGAGGTGGCAAGAGAAAGATGGTATTCATGTAACGCACATCTCTCATGTCATGCACATCTCTCATGTCATGCACATCTCTCATGTCATGCACATCTCTCATGTCATGCACATCTCTCATGTCATGCACATCTCTCATGTCAAGTATATATGCTTGGCAGAGCAGCTTTGTTGGAAAAGGTGAACAAAGCTAGATTTAAAAGATTAGTTTCTGGGGATCAAATTAAGTCACAAAAGAACACCCCTACTCGTGGTAAAAAATCTAACTAATTCAACTTTTTGTATGCAAATGTCTATTTTATACACAGGTTAATAATCTTTAAGCGTCGTTCTACGTAAGCGAGATGATTAGTTAATTTGTACTAAAAATAAGAAATTGTATAAAAATATATCAGCTTGCTACAACTTTAAAAACAAGTTAATGCTCGTTCGATCTATCAAAAGGATTGTCAACATAACCAAAAAACATTTTCTCTGTATTTCTGGCTTAAACCAACGAAGACGTTTTGCAGGTCAAATAAACTCGCTCTAAGTTCATGTGAAATAATGCTTTGGTTATTAAATCCAAAATATCTAGCCTCAAAGTATAAATTCTAAGTTGTGGTTTCAGGCTTGCTACGATTTTCCTGGATTCGCCAATGGTATTTCATACTTTCTAAGACTGTTGATGAACAAGAAACGATCGGAGAAGTGATGGAGAACATTATGAAAAGTTGTGTATTGACTTTTATGCACATACAAAGATTTCTAAAAAAAATAAATTAAAAAACACATTAAGGTTAATTTTCAACAACTAAAAGAACGAACAACAGTTGCCGTTACGAATTCAATGAAAAAAGACTGACAAAGGAGGCGTAAGCCCGGAGAAGGGTTGGCGGGCAAAGGAAAGCCATGCCCTCCCCCCTGCTTAGATAGCTTTAAAGCAGTAACAATATAGACATCTCAAATTTTAAAAAAATCTACGGAGTCCACCTAGTATTCCCCTTTTAAAAACCAATTCGTTGACTCTCAACCTCGATCCCAGGGCCTGTAGTGTTTTTTTATATAAGGATGAAACGCTTTCATCCTTATATCAAAAAACGCTACAGACCCTGAAATCGACGTGGTCAGTTCTGTGATAAGTGGTACAACGAAGCCGAAGACAAATGTATTAGAGAATAAAATATTTCAACTTCACGGAATTCATTGGTAGTATACACTCTCTCTTATGAAGGACTAAAAAGCTAGTGCTTTTCGACAGCACAACCCCCGTGTCTGTCAAAATCAGCGTTTTGAAAGCTTTCTTCAACGAAACAAAAAAAATCCTCCGTATAAAATACAGGCGGCAAGATTGCTTCTCTTTTTGCAACTGCTAGGCCTCTTCAAGCTCAGGGCATTGTACTTTTTCTGCATATCACGGCAGAATAATAGGTGAGAGTAAACGCTGTTGTTGTCATATCTTTTAAGCATGAAGAAAACACCTACCTTTGTTTTTTCAACATCCTTATGACCCGAAATAAACACAAGATCTCTAAAAAATACAATTTAAGATAACTAACCTTTCTGCCAAGTTTAAAATTCAACGGTACACATATTTAGTTGATGTTTATTTAAATACAGGGGGTTACGATTGAATGGAAAAATAAATTGTTTTATTTTTCAACGGTAGAAATTATTGCTAGTTAACGAGAAAATTTAAAATCAGATCACTTAAAATATTTCGTCTAGTGAAAAGTAGACCTAGGGTTGTCGTTATGCAGCGCTTTTACTGAAGACGTGGCCACCAAGCGTAGGTTACTTAAGAGCTTTCAACTAGATATTGATTTCAAGGCTCTTTTTACCTCCGCGGACAAATGAAAACCACGAGATCAATTTTAAGTAATTATATACGAATAAGTACTCACCCATTAAAAAGAGCGTCAAGAAAGAAAGAGATCGGGAGATCGAAGATAGAAAAATGTTTACGAAAATAGTTGACGCTTTTTAATATTAACGCATCTGGCGCTTCATTGCTTGGCCAATGTCTAGATATCGCCCTGTATATATCTCCATGATTAAGGTGACCGGAAACGCCCATATCATCAAAGGTAATTATCTAAGTACAAAAACATGCGAGTTATATACATATTGGTTTCTAAAACAACTTTTTGAAAGAGATTACATACGTGCAACAGCCATCAAAAGACATGTTCGGAAGACATTTTATGATGTTAAAAAGATTCTGTGTCAAGGAATAGAAATTTTCAAAGAAATGTATCAGCTTACTGTGTTTATATTTAATTTCTTTACATGTTCTTCGATTCCTACCGCCAGTTCTTTAAATGGAAGATGGATGTCTGGGTGATCTACCAACGGAGCTTCACTAATGGTAACCAAACAAACAAACAAACAAACAAACAAACATTTACAAATATCTTTTCTACATTACAGAATACCAAATTCATAAAACTGAAAATCTACAAGAATATATTATCTAACAAGAATAATTATTATTCTTGTTAAAAATTTACCAGAAAGAGAGTCCCCAGGGTTTGTTGCCTTATGTCAAAGCCGCTAGCGCTTACTTGACAGTTAACAAGTTCTTCGACGCCTGCTCCGATGTCAAACAGGCAAGAACCCCTGGGGACGACGTTGAGAACAAAAGGTAAATTTGGCTTCCTGTCAATAGACGATTTCAGAGATTTTGCAGTAAGGGTAATTATTTCCCGACAGGTTTGGACTTTGGCATCTACGTAACAGTAAAAAAACTTAATTACTTAAGTGTAGCTTTCTATTAAGCCCTACAGCACATACTTCAAAAAGTGTTTAAAAGTGTTTCCTGGAAAGGCTGACGTCTGTTTGTCAAAAAAAAAAAATATGTTGATTAAGTGTTTTTGAAAGGCATTTGGAAGATAAACTAGGATTTTAGAAACCTAAACACACAGTAGCTACGAACAGCAAACATATTACTTCTTGCGATAACTTACGATATTGGAAAGGAACAACTTCGTTCCCAGGGCTTTTTGTCTCTCATCGGCGCTGCGCTTATTGATAGATCTGTCCGATATTCAAAAAGAGACAACTTGTCCTGGGATCGAGGTTGGGAAAGGAAGCTAATTTTTATTGTATTATAGTAATTTCACTAACAAAATACTATAAAAATATTCTTAAAAAGCACCATTTGATAGATTGTTTGAGCGAAATAGATCGTATCAACTAAACGCAGGCTTATTCATGAAATTTTCATGCGGGTTTAAATCTCGCATATTTTATTATTTATTTGGCGTATTTTATTTTCGCGCATCTAGGTTTAGCGCATATTCAATTTTGGCGCATTACAACGCTTTATATCTTTTTATTTTTTCCAATACACGTTTCCCGAATTACATGTTTTTTAAAATTTCAGAATTTTAATGTTTTGACCTTAACATTATTTTCAGCATCAATAAATTGGTTAATGTATAAATTTTCAACTTAATCGACATTGGAAAATGCTGTTTTGGTGGTATCATTGTTAGGGTCAAAGCCTTCTTAATTTTCGACTTGTACTAATAAGCCTCATCTTCGAGCAAAGGTTAATTAGTACAAAATTAAAAAAACTGTTGTAGCAGGTTGTATGAATATGAAAATTTCACGATTTATTATTTTTTCATGTGAGGATTTCGAAAATTACATACATTTTCTTTAAAAAAGTTGAGAAAGAGCTGCGGCACATCAAAGAAAATAAATTCGGGAAAGGTTTATTTTACACAATCAAATTTTTGCGCACTTCTGAAAATAAATATTAAATGCGCATAGAATTTTCGTGCAGACAGATGCGTAAAAAAAGAATAGCTAATTTCGTGGAACCAATTGTTCGGAAAGCAGCTCCGGTGGAAAAATAAGTGTGGGCGAAAATTGTATGAATAAAGGTATCACAAAAGGGAAATGCAAAATTTAAGCGAAGAAGAAAAAGCACAAATCATTTTTATGGAACTTGTAAAAGAGGAAAGGGGATAAGCGAGAAGAACAACACCAAACCAATCTGTTCTGACATTTGGCGAAAGAAAATTGTGTGCGAAAGAAAATTGTGTGCGAAAAGAGACGTGTGCAATGTTAATTTCATAATGTGTCTTATTGTTCATATGATCGTCTTGTGCGCAACCGTGACGATATACGCGTTATAACATAACTTTGTATGTCCCAAGAGTGTAATGTTGTATGCTTTATAACAGGAATTTTAAGTTAGTTTTCGCAGTCTACAGAGAAACGACTTTGAGAGAAGCTCTCATAAAATCTGTTAGTAAAGTCTAACATTTTAAAATTACGAACGAAGGTTCACAACTTGCTCAAGCACTTGTAGCTAGTAGGTTGTTTAGCTATATGTCTATATTTGCGTGTACATATGTTTGTATAACGATTTCTTTGTATGATTATTTAGACACAAAATATATGATATTGTGCGTATCCTTGTATGTTGATCCTCTTGGCAGCCGTAACATGCAATATGCGGATGAAAATTATGAATGCGCAAACTTCCATTAAAAATGGCGGAAAAGAAGATCACGAATTAGTAACGTCGAATAGCTTTTGCTTTACTCTCATGTCCTATGTTTTTTTATAAGAATAACGTTTATACGTATATACAGGCTCAGGTTTAGTAAAGAAATAAACATATGGTAAGCATATCTTCGAGCTTTTCCCCAGTTGCACGAATCGTTATTGACAATCAATATTTACGACTACTTTCACAAACTTTAAAGCAGCTTAATGATTGAGCACTTGAAGTTTTATTGAATTTTTTTTTCATTACTTTTGCTAAGAAGTAATTAAGCTAAAATAGCGTACCCTATCTGGGAAAAACAAGTTTGTGGACCAAAACCCACTGGTTATTTTGTTTTACATAAGCATGTCGCAAGCATAATCCGAGCCTTTTTACAAGTTAGGATTAAGCATATACGCGTTTCTGATTTAGAAAATTGTGTATGCTTATTTAAGAAGATTATTGGTGATATGCCAACCGCCCCACCCACTTCATTTTCAATATACAACCTTTACTTTTATTCCAAGTTTCAGTTTATTCCAATATCCAATTTATTCGGTATTCTAGGGTACGTTTACAAAATTATAAAAAAAAGTGTTTTCTGTTTGTAACGTCTGGGAATTGTTAATGCACCGTAAAAATCAGGAGACATTTCACCGTTTGTCTGGGGACAAACAACTTAACTGTCATGAAATTGGGCTTGTCTATAATCTCGCACGCCGAAGCGTCGAAGTATGAATACGTTTACATCAATTATATATACTACGGGCTTCGCGTGCCTCCCCTGCTCGCTCTGCAAATAATAATAAGTTTCGGATTTCCATCAATAAAACAGTTTGGTGGCTTACCATCATGGCTTGAGTCCGCATAATTTATAAATACATATTTTAAGATAAGGTTAGATAAATAATAAAATTTTAAACACCTTCAGAAAAAAAAAATCGTTCTTAAAACATTTGAACTGAACCTTTGCATCTACTCCCTTATTATGCTAAGTCTCACTCCATTATATCAAGTTTGCAATCGTTTCTTATACAAAAACATTAATGAACCAATGGAAACGAAAATAAACAAAAAAATAAAAGAGAAGAAGATAAATAACCGGTATACGAGAGGGATTTTAACTTACTGTTTATAAAAATGTATATGACCACTATTGAGTCCCAATACTTTAAAACCTTCTACGATTTCTTTTTCTCTCGTTCTTCCTTTACCTTCATAATTCCCTAAAATACATAAAAAGCGAATTCATATATTTAGATGTTTTTAAGAGATGCTAAATAAAGGCGAATAAAAAACTTCCTGTAATTATTTCACAGCCCTTATTTGACCCCCCTGTAGTGTCGGCGTTTACTGCTATCATTACTGGAAATTCTAATTACACCAAGCCGTACCGCAAAATATCGCCGGGTTAAGTGCCGAAATCGGCATAATTAAAGATTCTGATTCGCTGGAGAAATATCCCGCGCCGAAATCAACTCTAATTGTGAAGGGTGAAAATTCCGCCAGCCAACTAAAATGCTAGGAATAACCCAACTGTGAACCAGCCACTCAGCTGCAAGTGATTTCAAGGTTTGTTTACATTTCAATGTTATGTTTTACGCACATTTTTTAAACGCATTTTCTCCTAATGAAAAATTTATGTATTGTTCTCCACCGCACCACCCCCATTTTCAACTTTAGCCATAGTCATATTATTTCGTCTTCATACAGGTTTGAAACAATGAATTATTAAAAGAATGACCCGAGACTGACTATTCTTATTTTCAGCCTTTTTGAGCCTCTTTGTTCTTACTTTGATTTTACTTCAGGCAAAATCTGAGGCTCGTATTCTTAAAGAATTCTCTGTTATAATATTAGCCGTATTCTGTCTGTCTCTGCACAAAATAGTACCTCAAGTAGCGAGACACACGAAATGCGGTACATAAAGGACGGGCGAACCTGTGAATTTATTCACGGGCCACCGACAGTTTATATATAAAAGTGCGTAATTGTTTCCCAGTAATTTAACTGACCGGATATCTTGTACCCCTTTAATTGTTTGCATCAAACATCAGCCTTGTCCCCAGGGCTCTTTTGTTTTTTAAAAAAAAGCCTAGGAAGATCTGGTTACGATTGAATAAACTATTAGAAATGGACTATGTTTCTCGCATATAGAGGGCGTTGAATGTTTATTTTTAGATTTATTGCCTGCGATAACACTTTTAGATTTTTTTAAAAAATATAAATAATGCGATTTTCAAATATTTCATTCATAAAATATCATGTTATGTAACGTGGGCTGTGTAAATAGAATTTAAAACCGGCTGCCTTTTTTAGTGATAAGTAACGCGGTTTACTTATTATGTGAAGTGCATGGAAACTGTGATTGTAGAGTGGACTTTTATCCACTATTTCCAAGTATTCGTTACAAAGAAAGAGTGACCAGTAAGCAAATACCTGGCTTAGTTAACTAAGCTTTCTTTAAGGATATCCCTAAAATTCAAAATTCACCTCAAAGCAAACTCCGAATTACAATCAACCACTGAGCACAAAGTCGACGTGGTCACTTGACCCACTAAAATGATACAAGAATTAACCAGTAGCCATTATGGTCTAAGGGAAAACACGATGTTTACTTTGTAAATTAGAGGGCTGATTTTTTTTGTAAAATCTGTGTTTTCTAACTTCAAATCCGATAATTGTGTTAGGTAAGTATTCACTAATTTAAATTTTCGTTAATTCAGATATTTATAGTTTTTGTTTAATTAAAGCTACTTCCGTGGAAGTTTAACCGTGAAAACTTTGTGTTTTTTCTCAACCGAAAGTGTTATCACGTGAAACTCCGACTGGAAAGAGCATCCACTTTGCCCACAATCAGATTTACATTAAAAACGTACCATTTGTCATAGCCAACAGGAAGATATTTTCTGCTCCAACAATTCTTCTTAACGAATTGATAGTCGGTCCGAAAAAAACAACCTCGTCATCTGGATGAGCTGTCACAAACAAAACTTTCTGTTGCAGAAATAAGTGCTCGTAAAGTTTCTCGTTGAATGCCAGATATGAAACTGGCAAACGCAAAGTTAAAAAAATAAAGATACAAAATCCAACAACGTAATAAAAAATCGTCGTTAGCTGACGCTTTGTAATCATAATTCCGTGTTTATAACACAGAAACTGCTGTGTTTTCTTAAAAACATGCAACTTTAAGTTTCATTTTCAAAAGAAGCTGTTTTCTATGTACATTTTTAAATACGAGTCTTTGTAGCCATCGCGTGAATTAGAGTGAATTAAATGAGTTAATTCCAAATTGCTTTTTAAGTTCTCCTCCATTGAGACTATTTTTGTATTTATGAATTTTAAAAATTGATGAATTTGTTATTAAACAGATGGTGAAGAGGTCTATATTATTATAAAAAGATACGTAGATAATAATGAGAAGGGAGAAAAACTGTTTTAAAAAGAATAATTGTTTTTTAGTAATTCTGAGGCTTTAGTCCCAAAGAGCTCTGGGAACGAGAATGGTGAGGCCAGAAATACTATAAAACAATTATTATTTTTAAAACAGTTTTTCTCCCTTCTCATTATTATCTACGTATCTTTTTATAATAATATAAACCTCTTCACCATCTGTTTAAAAATAAATGGGCTGAGCAATCCTTCAAGTTTTATGTTTATTTGCAAATATTAAAGATTGCTGTGCTATTTCTGTAATATAATATGAAAAAGCACTGATGAAGCAATTTGAGGGCATTTTAGAGACGTTGAACCCAACCAGTGTTGTAAACGGAGTAAGAAGTGGAGTAGGTAAGGAGGTATATTGCCCCGCAGCCCCACCCCTGTTGCCTGGACAATCCCTTAAATGAAGCTTTTCTTAAGCCTGATAACCACTGGTCGTGCTGCACGCAAAGCAAAGGCCTATTTATTAAAGCAGTAGGTAGCCATAAAACTTTTATTTTGCAGTATTTTCAAGACAGTTGTTTCAGCAACGATTGATTGCTCAATCTATTTGATTAGCCAATGTTGTACTAATGTTTTTAGCCTGTGAGCTAAACTTAAAAAAACACACGTAGACACTTCTTGCTGGAGCTAATCTATTAATAGTCATTGAAAGAAATTTTTCGCAGTTAGAAAATTTCGAATTTAAATTCTTTCAAAAAAACATAAAATATAAAATATAAAAGTTAAGTATTTCTTTGTAGAAATAATCACCATGTGAAAAGAGGAAAAAACCACTGCAAACTTATGAGGATCCCACGATAATTCGTACAAAACAGACTAATTAAAAAGCTTCGAAATAAACGACTTTTTCACTGTGCTCGAACAAACAAAGAATAAAAAAGCCACGCGAAAATGCGCAAACACACAATGTATGCATATTTACATGTCTCACTTATCCAGACAGAAAGAACTTTTTGTGCTATCCTCAAGAGAATCAGAACATAAAACACATACTTTACGGGAAGAAAGTTTTGCGGGGAGAAAGTTTTGCGTTTTCGCGTTTTTTGGTCATTTTCGCGAAAGTAAGTCCTCGCAAAAAAAGCCGACATGCGGATTCGCGAAAGTTAGGAAGCCGTTCGCAAAAGTTAAACTGAAGAAAAAAATCCTCTAATTTCATGTTTGTTCAGGCTTTTTCTTTCGACAACATCTGTGTAATAAATTACTTTAAAGGAAGAAACTTTCGCTGGAAGAATTTATTTATTTATTTATTATTATCTCAATGTTTACAAACAGGTAATTACACTTCAGTATTTACAAAAATATAAGACTGATACCATTGTGTGACCTGTTATAAAAAGAGACATAAATGAAATAAAGAAAATAATAATAATAAATGGTTAAAAACTGAAAATATACACATATATGATTTATTTATTTATTCATTTATTTATAACACAGTAAAAGGCATTGGGTCATCCAGAGGTGCAGCAAAGTTTTAGCAAGAGAGAGAATAAGAAGAGAAGATGACAACCAAACAACCCCTGAATCTTTGCTGCCTCCCTGGATGCTCATACAAGAGTTAAATTAGTTAAAAACATGTGAAATTAAAAGTTCCTTAAATTTTGAAAAATTTGCTTCTTGTCTAATGTTCAATGGGAGATCATTATACAATTTTGCTATCGAATATTCAAGTGGTTGTTTACCTAGCTCGAGTCTTAGTTTAAGTAATTTCATTAGACAACCTTGGTTTCTTGTACGAAGGTTGTGCTCATTCAACTCAAAATAGCTTTTTATCGGAGTACATACATTTTCATCAACACATTTCCGTACTGTAAGGCATGCTTTGACATTCCTCTTTTGATATATCGGTGTTATCTTTTTATCGTTTTCTGGACCATAAATTATTCGTGAAGCACGATTGATTGTAGAGAAGACTGTTGAGTTTGAGTGAGTTGAAGTTTTGTTAAGCAGCAATAAGTTAATAAAGGTGCTATCATCAAGTTGAAAACCTTTTCAGCGGCCTCTTTAGTCAGGTATTGTCGAACTCTTTGCAGTAGCCGGACACGGCCAGAAGCTTTTTTGCGTCGTTTCTCGAAGCTTTGACTCAGATCCATGGATGGGTCGATATGGTTGCCAAGATATTCATACGAGTTAGTGTTATTAATGGTGCTTTCCCGATGCATCGTTAAAATATTTTTCACATTGTCATTATCGTTCTTTACAATATAATCACTATTAAGATCACCGAGAATAATGACTTCTTTTTTCTCTTCTGACACCTTCAATAATAGGTCATTAAACTGTTCATCAAAATTTTCTGCAAGATATTTTGAATCGTTTGTAGGTCGATACAGTGACGTCATAAGGAGACTTTTAGCATTGTTGATGAAAATTTCTATCCATAAGCTTTTGAGACAGTTCCGTTCTAAATCGTTCCTACGTTTATAGTTTATGCTTTCTTTTATGTACATGGCTTGTATCTTTAAGGTGTGCAATTTTCATGCCACGTGAATTGCAAACGTTTTTAAAACTCTCAGAGTAGGTTGCTGGGCCAATGTTCAATATCTCCACAGTTTATCAAAAGTAAACAAATCAAAAGTTTCTTGGTTAAACAAATAGGTTTCTTCTCATTTCTCCTACGTAGAAATAAAAAGCATTTTCTCAAAGTGTCTCTTGTAAAGTGTGCTCGATATCGTTTGTAATCGTTTGTAATCCAGTAAACCAGTTTTTCAAATATAAAACCACAAAAAGTATTGCCACTAACAGGAGTATGTCCGTACGCATCGACGCCATCTTGAAAAAGTTTCGCGGTTCGGTCAAACCGCGAAATTTTTGCAAAATGAAGTATTAAAAAGCAATATAAAACAAAGGATATGAATTTTTATTTGTTACATACCATTCCGAAATTTCATCAGCCTTTTGAATGAAAATTATTTTCTTGTTGACAAAAATTATAAAAATTATTGTTCCCCTTCTTTAACACCTTTGTTATAGTTTCTAAGCATTTCTTCTTAACGTCATTTCTATAAACTCAATAAGACAACGATACTTGTTTTTTGCTTTTACTGAGTAGTTAAATACAATTAACATAAAAAGCCTTCACTGGGAACTAAATTTATTTATTTCGCGGGAAAAACTTTCGCCGACAACACGTTCTAGAAAAATTCGCGGGAAAAAACTTTCTCGGACAACACGTTTTAGAAAATTTCGCGGAAGAAACTTTCGCGGAAAGGCCCCCAAAACCGCGAAACTTTCTTGCAGCGGAAGTTTCTTCCTTTAAAGTAATAACATCGACGGGTTTAGATTTTTTTGCGCCACCGCTTCGAACATATCACGAATACCATGATTTGGTCGATTCTTATTTTTCTTTGGAGCTTGCTGCTTCTTTGCTTTATTTGTTTGTACAAGTTCTGGAAGTATCTTCTCTTCCTTAGGTTCTGTAAACTGATCCTTAACCAACTGAAGGTAGTATACTGCAAGCTGTGCATTTTTTGTGAAATATACAATACAAGAAATTTCAATGCCACCTTGAACCAATAGTGAGCGTTAGTAGGCGTGAAGACAGTTTAACGTACATTGAAGCTCCTCTATTCAAGAAATGTTTAGTTACCCTCGAAAGTTCTCGTGGTAAATGTCAAACAGTCTTGTCATCTTCTCGCACGACTTTCATTGCAAACTTGTCGTATAAGTTGAATTTTTTATTGAAACAGCCCATTCTTCATTTTTGCGACAGGTTTCCAAAACTGTTTATAATATTGAAAGCCTCTCACAGCAGCAGTATAAGAAGAGTAAACAATATCCATAGTTGGGAAAAAAACTGTATTTCAATGTTTTTAGTTCGATGCAAAATAGCTTATTTTTATCCAAATTATTGTTCAAATAAAGACATTCCATTCCATTCCATTCCATTTTATCAAAATTAATGTTCGATTGAACACATTCCATTAGCGGTACTTTTCTCCGCAAAGGTTAAACTTGATCTTATTTTCTGGAAGACTCAATCGCGGTAAGGCCTCAGGTCTGGGAAGGAGACTGCAATGGCGGTGTGTCGAAGAAAAAAACATTTTTAAATTTTGAGACTGTCAACAAATAAGGTTGATTGAGAAAGGAAACAAAACTCGCAAAAACATGTCCTTTCTTCGTGCGTTACTAAAACGAAAAAAGAAAGAAAATAATCTATATTACTATATCTGGGAATCCATGCAATTTTTAACTTTCCGTTCACAAGTTCGAATTCATTTCTAGAAATTCTGGAAAGGTAGATAAGGACGGGTACTTCTGTCCAAAACACTGTTTTAGCTCTTGCATAATGTCACTGTGGCTTTGACTACTACAAGAACGTACTACTCCGCGCACTACTGGCATTTTATGTCTTAGATTTGTTTTTTTATAGACGCTATTACGGAACATTCAAATGAGTCTCAGCCGACAAATATTAACCTAGTGGGAGCATGGTGAACGCAGCGCTTTTGATGTATTTTCTGATTAAAGCATTTTCTGATTAGAAAGACAAACTTATGTATGATGTAAACAATTCTCTTTTTTATTTGTCAAAATTCCCAGCCTCGAAGCCAGGGCCTGTAGCGTTTTTTATATAAAAAAAGCTACAGGCCCTGGGTTCGAGGCTGCAAAATTCCAATATTTAGAGAAAAAAACTGCACAAAAACCAAAAAACACTTTTCCAGTTGAACGCGAAAGTTTACTTTACGCGAACTAGATTTAATCACTCATTTGCAAAAGTAAATCCCTAAAATTTCGCGTTTTTTTTTTTCTCGCGAAACTTTCTCCCCGTAAAGTAGACGAGGAAACAAGTATGGTCAAAGACTAGAAAGAAATCAAAGGCAAGCTAAAAACGTCGAGACTTGCCTGTCTATACGTGGGACTGGAACATCCGAGGAGTTATAAGACCCTAGAGTGAACTACTTCATAGCGTGCTCGAAAAACTACTCTCTATCAGTGCCACAATCCGAAAATTAGGAGTTGTTGGCATATAAAACTCTGATTAGGCCTTGGGGACACAAAGAAAGATGTCTTCTCAACTTGCTTTTTTGATGTCAAACTCGATGGAGCTTTAGAACGTGGGAGATATTTAAGAATCCCAGGCATCTCCAGGGACGTACAAAAACATTGTAGGTCAAAACTGATACGTTTCTTTCGTATTTTTTGATGGTGAGATTATGTGTGACAAAGTGACTTGCGGCAAAAAGCATAGAAAAACTTCAGGATGAAGTAAGGGAGCAGCAAAAAATATCGAAGAAAACACGTAGCTATCGCTATCCATAGGAATGACAATATCCAGTTGCGTTAGGATGCTCCACTGGCTTTGTAATTACACGCTGTTCTTCACTTTGTTGTATTATTGTGTTCGTCCAGTCTTGACACCCGAACGCCCAGGCTGGTGATGAGGTGGTGCTCTCCTTTTTTGTTGCTTGTTTTTTTTATTGCTCTCTTCAAGGCAAAAGAGATATTTATCCAATTAGAGAGCTTGTAATTATTATTACTATTGAAATTATTTACCCAGGATGACCTCTTGAGTTCCTATTGGTACTGCTATCAACGAGGACATTAAGGCTCCCATTTGATGTACGAAAGTCGTGCAATCACAACAATCGCTCAACTAGACAACCGCCTAAGATATCAATCCCATTCTCATGCTGAGTACTAAGCAGAAAGGATAGATTCACACTTTTACAGTCCCTGGCATGACTTGGACTATCGAATAGTGCAAAGTTTCTCTACTTCAATAGTTAGGGGGGGGGGGTAATAGGGGGTAAATGTCGAATTAAAGAGCGGAATGAAATAACAAACGAGACTTGATTTCAAACCCATTACGGAGAAAATTCTCGGACCGCATTCGTTTGAACCATTGAAGAATAGCTGCACTGATTTGATCAAATTTGTCAGTTTTGACCCTTTTGGTTAAAATACTTTTTATAATGCCTCGACTATTTGGATTTATCTGCTTTCCATGTAGAAATTGTGTTTTGTGGAAGGAAGCTAACTTCCTTGTTAGTTTTTCCTTTTTCTAACTCATTTTTGACATCTTTACGTTTTCGTTTCGTTGATTTCACTGATCCGGTCGCCATTTCTTGTTAACTGTTTGTTTTAAAAACTTTTCGAAATCGAACATAGGAAAATTTGAAGCCTAAAATTCGTTCGAAATTAGAAATTTGAAGCCGTGTAAAGGCCTTTTTACACTTCAAAAATCGAATAAGGGAGCAAAATTCCTTCTCGGGACCTCAAATTTGTATTGAAAACGAGAGCTTATTGAATAAGAGAATGTCAAATAATGGAGCTTCGTTTATGAGAGTTTCTTAAGGAAATTTGACGATGACTTTTAATTTGATCGAAAATGAGAGCTTAATAAAGAAGCGTCAAACTAGAGAGCGTCAACTATATAACTTTTATTAAACTGGAGTAGTTATCATGAAACAGTTTACTGTGGCTCATGTTTTAATTAATAATCGCAAAGACTTTTAAATCAAGCTCTTCAGCTCAGGTTCTTTTGATTTTTCTACCCATGTTTTTACCATATCTCTCAATCAAGAGTTGTCAAGCTTGCGGTGGAAATTTATCTCTTTCGTACGGAGGTGTCCAATCTTCCAACTGGCATCAACAACTCCTGCAAGAATGTCTAGCACGTTGCATACGTGCTAATAATTCACCCGTTTTCCTGCACAGATCAACAAAGCTAAAACAAAGGCTTTTCATGATGTTATATTGATAATTCCCCATGTTGCCCTCGTGCGAGCTAAGCTTAACGCATTCTAATAGGTGCTAGGCTTACGATCTACAAAGCGCATGATGCAGTCTCCGCTCATCTGGCTAAAGCGAAACTTCATTCATTTATCGTTCTCCTTTGACATAGCAACTTTGAATACCTCGTGAGCTGTACAGTATTTGTTTTGTTCGTCTGTTGATTGACTGTGTTAAACGTATGCAGTTTCGACAGAAACGCGTCGCCTTATAATTTTCAAAGTCCCTGTAGGGATTCTAGATGCCAGTGCTGTGCGTGTTTTTGTCGTCTGTAATTAGCAGTAGGTCCAACTTCCCGCGTTATAATTGGATCTGATGTTGATCTTCTCAGTAAAATGCGGTACGTTCACTGTGAAGTCTAGTTTGTCGTTCTCAAACTTGGATATGCGACTGACGGCCTGTGGGGATCTTTGCTTTTTCTCCATGTAGCGATGCTATGATGCTCTACTTGAAACACTCTTTATTCTCGTTAAGGAGGTTGATGACTGCTTTTTTGGCAAGGATCCACGCAAGCAGCTCTATGTACTCGAAGACTAAAGTACGCTGTTTGGGAAATGTATGTAATAGCAAGGTCAAGTTGTGATAGAGCGACGTGCTCACATGCTTTTTGGTCTGTACAAATATCCTATCTTGAAAGAGCAGTGTAAAATTGCTGTTGAAGATGTTATCGACCCTGATGTATTTATCATCCGGATGGCGTGTTTCCTCCAGATCCTCCGCCTCCTCATATTCTTTTTAATGAGCGGAATTACTCTATCTTACTTTTCCATATGAACTACATGGAGAGCTATCTTTTAAAGACACCATGACTTTTCTTGTTACTTGATCAATGTCCGGACGTCAAGTCTCGCCATAGCTGATCAGCCATTAACATCTATTTTTTTAATTCCATGTATCCCAAAGATTCTGTACGTGTTGGACGGCACGTACCCATGCTTTTTAGGTGTAGGGTTGATGTCTTGCTCAGGCTGGACGTGAAAGCATATTTCGTCACATTTTCCAGACAGTATGGTATGTTTACCCAGGCGTGTATCAATCATGTTACATTCACATTTACAACTGAGTCTTTTCTTGGATATTCATGTTCATGATTTACTATTTGACATTTCGTAATTCTGTAGTGTGGTTTTAAACTCTTTTAGTACAAAAAGTTTTATCACAACAACGACATACTATTTCACTGACGTCGTTATCGGATGTAACTTCATACTTTTTCACAGTTTTATTAATAAAACACAGAACAGAAGTTAACCAATATTTCAAGTTTTTAAATAATATTTTCGGTGTCACATTATAACCGGTGACACATTAGTAAGGGATCGTTTCTTTTGAGCTTTAATCAAAAAAAAATACCGTAATGCTTCGACAAAACGCTCGAGGCGTTTATTAAATTTTTTAACATTTTTGGGGGGCGTCTATTCGAGAGGGGCGTTTAAAAGAGGGAGGCGGTTATTAAATTTTTTACACTTTGTCTCTTTTGCAGTTTTTAAAGGGGCTACGAACCGGTTAAAATGCTCACATTCCGTTTATTCCGCGCACATATTGAAAATCCGGCAAACGCGTTTTGCGCAATGAACAGACCAGCGCACTTTGCTCGCTGGTTCAACATTTTTTTCCAAAAAGTATATTACAAAGAAATATTTCAACAAGACTCATTCTGGATGAAAACATAACCAAGACTGGAGAAGATAAAAATTCTAGATATATCTATATATCTATATATTCGAGTCTGTAAATTACATACATGCCAGAAAAATAGCCATTTTTGTTGCCATCAGCTCGACTTTCGTGTAAGTCACTAAAGTCGAAAACAGCCGTTCCGTAGCCCGTAAGGATACCTATAATAATAAAAAATATTCACATGTTTTAAAGAATGAACTTCAAAAGTGTGTTTAGTTGTATTTATGAAATTTCTATACTATAATAGCACCATTGAAATTGTCTTTTAATTAAAAAAACAAAACAACAACAGTTATTAATGTTTTCATATACTTTTACTATCGCCTCGAACAAAGGGTCCCTTAAGAGGGAGAGGCGTCTATTCGAGGTAGGGGGCGTAATAGAAGGAGGCGTTTATTCGAAGCATTACGGTAACCAGTTCTTAAGTTGGTTCTTATCTGATTGACTTCGATGGTTAAATAGGCTCATTGTTATGCATATGTTCTGTAAACTCAAAATACCATAACCGCTAACTTCACATATATGTATAATATTACCGGATGGTCTTGTGTAAGACCCCGGGAAGAGCAAAGGAAGAAAAACCATCTACTCGCTTATCCTGATCGTGTTTTTCAAGGGAAATTATGTAACTTAGGAGTTAAATAAGTTAAACAAACTAAATTAAATAAAGCATTTTGATGATTCGTCTTTCTTATTGTGTTTTCTTATTTTGGATAGTTCTGGGTAAACTTAGAAAATAAATAAAGATGTAAATCTTACGTTCTTGCAGCCACTGTGTTTTCAAAGTAAGCATATTCATTTATAACGATCAAAAAAGCATAACATACCAACAATCGTTTTAAACTAATCTTTCTGTTTTTAAAAACGAATAATGAAAATGCCATCATTTTACCACTGTTTCATTACTTTATACCACAGATGGAATTAATTTCTAAAAGTTTAGTTTAAAATATTTGTTGTTGTTTTATACTATTTTCGATCATATTTTCCCGACAGATCTTTGTGCAAAACCCAAGGAGGAGAATTATCTGCTCGCTCATCCAGATCCTGTTTGTAGAGAGAAATTATGCAACTTAATAATTAGTAACAACTTTTTGATGATTCTTTGATTTTGGTTGGTTTGGTTGAGTTTGGTCAACTTGCGAATAAAGCACAATATAAATATTACAGTTTTGCAAGTAAGCGTGTTCACATTTCTTTAGTTGTGGTTGGGACTGAAGGAGAGGTTTTAGATTTTACCCTCTAGATTGGTCAAAAACACATCCTCAGCACTTGCATTATAATCATGATGGACAACCTCCCTCCCTCTCAGGCTGTTACGTTCCTATAGCATCAATTATTTTAAATTAAACTTTTCGGTTATTATTTCATCTCCGAGTACGAGCAATAAAATGACCATCACTTTATTGGTGTTTCATTACTTTTAACTGAAGATATAATTCATTTCAAGAAGTTTAATTAAAAGTAATTGTTGTTGTTTTAGAATTATTTTCGATCATATTTTATGCTATTTACAGATATTTCAATTATTCTTTAGAAATCTGTTATTTAAATTACTTGTGGTATTTTAATCGCACATTATTTTAATGTCCGAAAACAAGGCTGATCTAAAAAGGTGTCTCCTGTGTCCCCTTTTTTGTGCTTGAAATTTGATTCCGTACCATTTCTGTGAATTAAGTCAGTTATAGTCTATATTACTTTCAGCATCAAAAGATGGGCCTGTTATGTCTTAAGAACTTCCAATCATTTGTGTTTTAAAATCCAGAAAATGGCCGCTGTCATACGATTTGCTAAAAAACTGCCATTATACTACCATAAATGTCACTTACACATATGATTCAAAAATCTTGTCACAGGTCCATAGCAATCCCCTCATCCCATCAACTTTGTTTAAATCCTTCTCCTTATTTAATGCAATTTTGCCGGCAGTGGTCCCATTCCATGAAAACAATTTTGAGGTACATAGAAGGAACAACGTTTTGGTGTCTACCCCCTGCTCCTTACAAAACAAAAATATATATTCAATATCGAATAATATTACCAACTTAATTTTAAAGTCTTTTACCAAATAATCAGGTAAAGTACTGACACGTTTTTAAATTTGTAAATGTGAGTTGAAACTGGAGTCAAATGTAAACAATTTCCAGAAAGAACGCGTTGAGAATGAGAACAAATAATAATAATTAAACCACTTGTATGGCGATAATACTCATCCGGCAATAATGTCCGTCTGCAACTTAAATATTCGTGATAAACAAATTTCCATCATTTGTATATTGAGTTGATATGCGGTTTCCATTTTAAGATAACGAGTCATAATGTCACCTCTGAATCAAAACAAAGAAAACGCACAAATCATATGGCAAGCACTTTCTTCGTACACTCTTTTGCACGTGTGCCAGTTTCTGGTCATTCTGGTCAGCAAATGGTCAGTCTGATCAATTATTGAACAGTCCAATCATTAAGTGGTCATTTCGGTCAGTTAATGGTCATTCCGGTCAGTTATTTGGAACTCCGGTCAGTTATTGGGAATTCCAGTCAGTACAGTCAGAAAGTGGGCAATCCGGTATATTAGTAGACAAACTGGTTAGCCAGTGAAAGCTGATCTAAAAATAACTGAAATTCGTTCTGTCTTCAAAGACTTGAACTTTTTAAAAAGTATTTGTTGCCAGCTCACTGGAAGAATCACCAAAAAATATAAATCAGTTTTTTTCTATTGTGATTTCCGGCGACGTTATATCTATACTAGGAACTCGACTTCACGACTTAACAATATAGTATTGACATACAGCCATTACACCTCGTTTCGCCATGACATGTTTTTCTACTCAATTTTAATTCCTTGTTGTTTGCTTATCAATTTGTTTATTGTGAGTATGTATTTTAAAATCAAAATATAAAATGAAAACTAACTTTTTAAAGTATTTGTTCCTTTGCGTCACAATTAATTTATCATTTTATTTTCATCAATTCAAGTTGAATTTTTATTTACAGTGGTACAGCAAGTTTGCTGTGGAGCACAAAATTTTATCTATAGCTAGACGCTTGCATAAAATACTGATCTCCTGTGTTTGCCGGAAGATATGTGATTTTTGAGGCGATTGATATAATTCCAAATACGAGTTAAAAATACTTTTATAGATTTATCCAAGAACATTATACTTGTAAATTTTTTGGGAATACATAAACAAAAAATATCTGATAAAAAATATTTCTTTTTATAAAGTAAATTTGCTTTGATTAAAAATCGTTTGGTATTATCAACCCCCGGGAACGATCAAATCGGAAGCAAGACAACAAAAACAAAAGCGATATAATAAAAAGACAAGGCAAAGGTAAGTATCCTTTCCAAATCTCCCTCTTGCTTCTGTATGCTTGACTTTTAGGTATCTGATGATTTTGTTGCAATGAATCTTTAACTTTTTCTGCTAGCTTTCCAACAGCTTTTCGCAAGCCAAGTTTGTACAATGTGCCATACTTTTTCAATAATAAGTCTTTGAGGCTAGGTTATAGCTTATCGACCAAAAGTAATGGGTTCTATCGAATGCTAACCTTAAAAGCTAGACATACAAGGATGAACTTATAACACCTTTTAACCCTATTCGGTTTTTTTTAAATAACTACTTATTGCTATATTTTATGGCTATGAAAGTTACTGAGTTTCAATATTTATCAATTAGATACCTGCATGCCAAATTTTTAGGTCCCAGGTTTAGGTTTTAGGACCTTTCAGAGGTTTTGATATTGGCCATTACTCGAAACTACCCCTAAAAATCTCTATGAAATCCTTATAATGGGGAAAATTTAATAACTCCTGTTAGGATTATCTTTAGAACTTCAAACTTGCAACACAACTTTGTTTTATTAAAAGGAATCATTTTGCATAATCTGGACACGTGATCAATCCGATTTCCCAGTTTTGTCGGATTTTATCCGAAAATCGGAAAAAATCGGATTTTCGGGCAATTTTTGGCAAATTTTTGTGCACGTAAAATCGGAAAATATGTTAAATAAATTTTATTAAGCTTTCAGAAACTTCGAACAAAATGCAAAAATTCGCTCGGGAACAAAAGTAATTAAATTTTAAGCAAGTAGTGGCATTTTATACAAAAAAATTTATTGCTGCCATTTTGTTCCTTTTATGACGTACTATTAGTGTGCCAAGTTTGATTCAATTTGAACAACCCTATAAAAAGTTATTGAGGGGGGCGGATCCCCCCCCCCCCCCCCCCCCCCCGCCGGCCATAGTATGTTCAAAAAACCCCGGACCGAATAGGGTTACTGGCACACAGATCATATGATAATTTTTATCAGAATAAGTTTTGACATTTTGATGAAATTAGTTTGTTTTAAATTGTTGAGTGAATGCTTATTTAGAAGGAAGGTAGTGACTTCATTATGGTCTCATAAAACGAGACGTTCTATTCAGATTTATTTAACCTCGTCCCCAGGTTCTTGTGGCCCCTGAGTCATTATTACGAGTTGCCAACGCCGCTATCAACTTTATCCACTAGGCAACAACAACAGGCAAAAATTACTGGGGACGAGGTTGAGATTTATCAACTAAGGTTACTAAGCCCTAAGTCCAATTTTTGTGAGGTCTCCTTGGTTTAAGCTGTCCAGGATTCTAACTATCGGGATTCTTTTGCACGTATCTAATCCAGCTGAGTTGAATTTATGGATAAAGAAAAGGAAAAAAATAGAAAAATAAGAAAAACATTCTGCAACTGTACAGCCACTATTACAAATCGTACGCAATTTTTAGAAAATTTTTTAGAAAAATCAAATATTCGTTCAATGCTAAAACACTTTTAAATAACCACACCCATTCGTTTTTTTTCAAATGGGCGCTTATATTTTCAATATTGACTCGCTATAAAGGCGGACACGAAATTAATTCGGGCGAGAAATCAAGTGCAGCATTACAACAATAATTAAAAAAACAGGAAACAAAATTACAGATGTCTGTATGCAAGCCCTTCTTCGTGTGTTCCTAAGAGAGAAAGTTATCTGTATTATATTTGTTAAAATCGCTAAACGGAAGAAAAAGTATCTATGTTGGAGTGCCGTTATAGTAATTAGATCCATAATCCTATGCAATATTTACTAACATTGTGGTGGAGGGTCTCTTCATCTCCTTCATTCTACTTGGTTTAGTTTTAACACTTTGCAAGTTGGAGCATAATGTGGCGGAGGTTTGTATTTATTTCAAGAACAATTCGTTTTTAAAAGCACATTTTCAGACATTGATAAATCGTGACTAGCTAAATAAAAAAATTTGTTTTAAGAAAAAGTTTTTTCAAGAAAATCGCTTCTCGTTTTGAGGAATCGAGGCTAAAAGCAATGTTTATTAAGTTAAGAATTCGCGCGCGTGTTGTTGATTTTTTAACTTGAAAATCAAATCAAATATATGTTAAAGCAAAGTTTGGTTTAAAAATAAAATTCGATGCAAAAAATGATTTGAAGTAAAAGTTCCATACACTTTGTTGTTGAAGACTCAAAAAATTGTTAAGTTCTCTCTAACTCCAGCCTTATATTAAAAGAGAGTGAAAAATTTGCTTTACCTTTTTTGTAAAACTTTCGTGGCTTAAAAAAATTAATTGAGGCTAAGGATTTTCTTTAAGGTGTTCCTGATTTTGGTCCAAATCTCGTCCTAAATACTCTTATCAACTAGGCTCAAATATGTTTATAAAAACAGATTTTTTTCACTAAAACCATTTATACATTGGCATTTGACAATTGTCTGTTTTTGTAAAAGTAATTTCAAGTAAAAAAAACTTTATATTTATTTCGTTGTTTTTGTTTTTCTAAGTGTAAGCGATACTTTTCTCATCTTTTCGGTTTTAAGAAATGAGATTTAAACCTTGTGGTAGAGCCTTAGCCTCCAGTGCGGAGTGCTTTCGGTTTACACCCCGGCCGAGTCTCGTCAGAAACTATAAAAATGTGAATCAATCCTTTGCGCTTAACGTTCAGCATGAGCAAAGGATAGAGATCTTAGGCGGTGTTTTCTAGTTGAGCGAAAGTTGTGCCTGCACGCCTTTTGCAGCACAAAAAGACCTTTCCCGATTTTCCTAATTATGCCAAACACAATTAAAGCGGTCGATATTAAAAACGATTCTTATCCCTAACTTCCTTAACAAAAGGTAGAACAAATTACCTAATTTTGTAAATATTTCTGTTCGCTTAGTGCCTCAATTTCGATCTGAAAGTTACGGTCAAATCCTTTATATAGCCGAGCTTTGCAAGAATAGCCTCGTTTTCAAAATAATAATTTTCCTTAAATCTAAACAAAATCCAACCAGAATATTACATTGCTCTAAAAACTTCATTTTTGTCATGATAATTTAATTTTCTATCTGAATGTCCTTACTTGAAGAGCACAGAGCCATTATAAAATTTTGAATGACGTCATAATTATTATAATTTATGAAATTCGGGAAAGATGTATTGAAGCTTTTAATGCATGATGACCCCCTTCGGATGACCCTTGTTGATAACAGTCATTAGGAACTAAAGAGGCTATCCCGGGTAAATAATAGTGACAATAAAAGAGCTATAGTTTAAAAGTAATATCTTAGATGAAACTTCAAGATTTGCGTGCACACTGCTTCACAACCAGTGTCTCACGGATATACAAAATTGTATATATTCTTCGCCCTTGTTCTCCTAGGATTGCCTGAATGCTGGCTACTAAAAATGCTCAACCTTTGCGCGTATTTTATCACAAAGTTTATTTTGAATACTAAAACAAACTCCTTAATTTCTTTATGAACGCAAACAGAGAAAGGAATGTGGTTTTAAAACCAGACTTTGGATTTGTTTTTACACGTTAGGACTTTTTAAAATTTTATTTACATAATTGTAGCCACAGTTATTAATAGAAACAATATATAACTCTTTTCATATCAACAGTGAGAGAACAATTAAAAAATAACCTACACAACTCGCGCATGCGCAATGACAACAGATGTTGCAACGTGAAAATTATAAGCATGGTATTGTGCACATCTTTTTTAAGCTGTGTGGTTGCACAATCCTTCATAAAAGGAGTAAGTTTTGTTAGAAATTTTTTTTGCGATAAAAGTGAACAAGGCTTTTTTTAAAATAGTCTAGTTACTTGAAGGTTGAAATCATCTAACTACTAAATAATATTGGTCGGTTATTTACTGGTGTTATAGAGTTTTTAAAAGTATGAGATGTAAATTCGATTCAGTGCACAGCAAGCTGTGAAATAATTTTGGGATGGTAACGAAAAGTAAAGGAGAATATAGTGTTGTAATTAATATGAGTTTGAGTGAAAGTTCAGTATGGTAAAATTAGTCATTCTCGTCCCCAGGGCCTTTTGCTCCCCTGAACCGTTATTACGGAGCGGCAAATAATCGTCGCTATCAAACTAATTAAAAAGGCAAAATGCCTTGGAAAGGAGGTTGAGAATTGATTATAGGAGGGCGCGCCAAATTGACAGAATGTGCTTTATTAATTTGATTCCAAAGTGCACACTTACGCTTAAGTTGATAATTAGGGTACGTGTAAATATTAAGAAAATATATTTGGAATAATCGTTCAGGTGTAATAAGAATTGAAAATGGTTATATGAACATGGTTTTCTATCTGCCAGCCTTGTGCCGACGTATTTTGTCTTTCTTTGGTTGTCTAGAAGTGATGTAATCTTTATAGTACGGGTCCTGAAAATATCCAAGGTACAGTCGGGAAAAAACAGCAGCACCGTAGAAGTGTCATAACCCCCAAGGACCAGGTTGTCATGAAAAGTGCTTCACATGTTTTAGAAAGAGAATAAATTGGGCTACTTAGCATCTAGATCTTTTTTCTTAGCCACAAACCGCAGCTCAAATTTCTTAAAGCTGATTAGTTGCCGGCAGAAAAAAAAACAGGCTTTTATTAAAAAGCCCTGCGCCGCAAGGTTGAAATCAACGAAAAGCACAAGAAAGAGAGCAAGGACTTAATATTGTATAATATGAATTAATTTAATGTTATGTACTAAAAATTGACGTATCTTAAAAGATTTTTATGTGTGTTGGTTTTCTTGGTAACATTTCAATAAATTTGAAAATTAACTACATAACTTGTAAAATTTGTAGCTAAATATAAATCGACATAAATTTGGAAACATAATAGTTATATTTTCTTCTTGTGAAAGATTTTTAAACATTCTCTATTTTATTCTAGATGAAAATTTATCTTCTTGGAATATCAATTGTCGTGCAACTCATCTCAGGTATGTTCTGTTGTTATAAAACGTGGCGCCATTTTTTTCATGTTTGTTAATCTTTCAATCGGAACGTAACGGATTCCTATTCGCCTCAGTCACAATATTAAAGCGTTAGATATTGGGTCACGATTTTACAACACAAATTCCTTTCATAATAAAAGAGTTTAGGTTGTTTACTATCAATGGTGTTTCATACTAAGCTGTTTAGCTAGAAGAATAGGGAAAAATACTACTTTTAAGTTGTAGGCACTATCGACGCGCTTGGAAGAACAAGTTTTTCTGCTTGTTTTTTGCCTTGATGACGCGAAGAAATTTCTTGATTAATTTCTGATAGCTATTTTAATGTTTGCAACGAAATAAAAGCAGAAATCGTTAAGGTATGGAAGTTGTGGATGAGCTTACACAATGAAACATCTGTAATATGCTCTATAAGACTACAATTTATTTTTCTCAACATTTTTCTCATTTTTTTATCTTCCTCTGATTTTGCTATTGATTGGAAAATCCCTAAAAATGGCAATTCATTCTGAACCAAGTTATTCTTATCAGGAGAGTTCTTTAACAGGGCGTTTAGTGCATGCTTAGGTTGACATCTCAAAAAATGATTTTATTATTATATTCATTTAGTCCGTCGTTGTAAAAAAAAAAACATCCACAAAAACGCATGTCACTCAGAATATTTCTATTCTTTCCTTGTTTTTTGTGGCAGAATTTGAGCTCATGCAAAATATAATATTGTCATTGCGCCAAAATTAATACGCGTAAAATAAATTTATAGCTCCATGTGAAGTAGCACCGATAAAGTAGTATAGTTTTGATATTTTGTGGAAAAAAATTGTTGAGCAACAACAGTTCATTTCAAGGCTATTTTTAGAATGACATGCTAACCGTATTCAACAGGATTGTTTGCGAAAATATGATCTCAATGACGTCAAATACGCAAACGATACACCTCTCGTATTTCACGTGCTTTTTCCATTACTTTTTCATTGCTACGGTAACGAATGTCAAAACAAACAGAATCAGGTCTTCTACATGACATTTGCGTCAAGGAACTAAAAACGTGACAAGAAATCCGATTGTTTCTCTGTTTTGACAGGAAGCGACACACCCTTTTTTAAACATTTCGCTAGTTGGTTGTCATTCAAACCCCTTGTAAACTAACCCACGTGTTACACGAGATATCCTTTCCCATGTCAACTAAGTCAGATAAACACTTCTTTAAAGGCCTGTAAGAAGCTTAACCGTGCAGCTTCTGGTTGCTCTATTTAAGTCCTTGTCAAAGGTTCTCAAAATAAAACTTCCAAACTTTAATCGCCTATTCTAAATACCGCAGCTCTTTTTTCCGTTTAATCCAACACCATCTAGCAAACTAAATTTTTTTTCTCTTTTAGATGCGTTGTCACTATCGTTGTTATGGAAAAGATGTTCACACTGTATAAATGACCAACTATGTGAGGAAAGCTGCAGGCAGTATCTTTTTTCAGAATATAAATCCAACAAAAAATCTAAAAATAACTTATCAAGTAATTTTAATCTAAAAACGAAAAAAACTTTAGTATACAAGCCAACCAGGCCAGGTTTTCAACAGGTTTTTGGACAAACGTTTCGCAAAAAAGTTTTAAAAAATGAAATTAAATGGAGACAAAGAAGAGGAAGGCAGGTATTCACTCCTGTTCCGCGTGGTAAAAACACAACGACCCTAAAACCAACAACATCAAGCACTGCGTTTGTAACCAAAACTAACGAACTCTTTGAAACGAGATCGACTTTGAACACGACGGAAAAAAACTCCTCCACTGGTTTGGTTTTTCATATTGTTGGTACATCAATACTTGGGACAGGGTTAGTAGCTGCCATCTTTGTTGTATTGTGTAAGTTAAAGAAGAAATCGAATATGGTATCGTTTTCAGATGAACCGCTACAAAATCGAAATCCAATGACGTAAGCGTTGGGAGCAGTATGACGTGTGTGATATTGACACTACGTAGGAGAAACAAGAATCACAATACAATACGCGCAGAAAAAAAACGCGATCAGTTTATATAAAAATTGTTATATACAGTGAACTCTTGATATAATGAACCCTGAAACGACACAATAAACCAGCTCGCTAACGCGTTTCTTTGAAGGCTTTAAGTTTTTTTTTGGTGGAGAGAACAATTTAATCGTAATATCGAGATTTTTCTTATAGCGGGAAATCGTAATATCGAGATTTTTCTTGTAACAGGGATTCGTAATTTTGAGATTTTCGTTATAAAACAGGGGCACGTAATATTCAGATTTCTCTTATAAGGAAATTCGTAATTTCGAGATTTTGGTAATAACAGGTGGTAATATCGAAATTGTTTTTATAACGGGGGCTCGTAATAACTAGAGTTTACGGTACTTCTTATAAATATTCATGATAATTGACAACGATGTAATTGACCACGAAATAGCACAAACATGTTTAGACAATATAAATTCATTTTAAAGTTTCTTTTTTAAAAATTTTGAGACTCTTGCTAAACGTACTTTTATACTTACATACTGTTGATAAAAGGACCAGTATAATCTGAATGTAAATTTCGAGATGAAAGTTCCGAGCCGCGTCTACAACGCTACAATGTTTAGAAGTGTTTTAGAAATAAACTTTGGAATGACAAAAATGTAAAAAAAAACTCTTTGCGTACAATAATTTTCACGGATTTATGGATTGTTACAATGCTGGCCATTCAGTCATTCTCAAGATGCAAGACATGTGCAACAAGGCCGTTGCATATGACTCTTAGCTCCTCTAACTTGTTCAAGACTATGAAAATTTGTATGACAAGTATGGTCATCGGCAAATAACTAAACACCAGTATGAAGGATATCCTCGCGAATTAGGGATCAGTTAGCACCTGCAGTCTAACACCCGGACATATTTATTGATTAGTGCTTTTTTAAAGATGCGAAAGAGGACCCTAAAAGGTTGTTGTAGCTGTAGTTGAGTGGATAACATTTCCTGAGTTAATTAAACCATAGAATAAAGCGATGAAACAAACGCATGAGATTCAACAATGTGGTGAATGTGCATATATACGCAATAAGTGTGATAGATTTAAATATGGGCGTAGGCTTGTGATGCAGGCCACAGTACTCTGCTGGTCCTGCTACGAAGGACACATCACATGCAACGGAGGCGGGCTATATATGTAGCAAACCAAACAGTTTTTTCCGTTACCCGAAGTATGTTGTTCTATGAGAAATATCTAATAAAAAGAGGATGTCTATGTTAAAGTTTAGAGATAAAGCCGTTGACTCAAGCGATTGTTACAGCAGTGTGTACATAGCTACTGCTATTAACGACATCAACGTAGAGTATCTGACAGTGTCAGATCATATGCCTACCATCCGAGGCAAAGACAAGTGTTACGTTATCGTTATACAATAACTAACCTTGCTCTCAAGGTTAAGGCACCTAAAGGTATCAGGTTTTCTAGCGGTTTCAGTCAGTACAATGCAGGTGCTGCGTACACAATGGGTCTTGATTTGGTCGAGTACACTGATTGGATCCGAAAGTGCTAACAAATTGGGAGCAAAGTAAAAAAGCTAATCTTCAAATTTGGACGATAGAGCCAGTGAAGAAGAACCGGTCAAGGCCTTTTTTTAAAAACAAGACTACCCCCTTTGATAGACTCTGTAAAGTCGGTGAGGTTTTGTCGACATGCAGGGTAAAAAGCCGTAGGTGCAAGTTAAAATTCGCATATAGACTTAATGCCCTGAGCTTGCCAAGAAATCGCGCCATATCGCATATGATGGAGATATTTTTATTGATGTAGGTACTGGGAAAGCGCTTGACTGTGCCTCAGAAACATAGTAGGTGGACCGATTTTGTGTTATCTTATAAAGCATACACAAAAGGATATAGAGTCAAAACAATGATCGAATTGCACTTGCGTTAGTTCTAGACAACTTTCAAGGGAATGGGAAATGGACACCTTTCAACTAGACAACTTTCAAGGGAATCAAGGGAATGGATAACCAACGAAATGGTGCATCAAGTGCTTGGTTATTATCAAGGCGTAAAAGAAAAGTATTAGATGCGCTTACGGTAGGAGAGTATCACACTGCAAAGACTGTGGAGGTAGTGCTATTGGTGAGTATGCTAAAAGAAAACCTATAAGAAAGGAGTGCGAAGGATAGATCAACATGCACAGAATACTGGGAAGCTATGTTTGCAACATGCTAAACAAAGGAGGTATTTCTCTATTATGTTATCGCCCTTGTTATCTATACAGACTCGTTATGAGAAGGATAGACGCTGCCTTAAGGCGTGATACAAATATTTTCTCTCAAGAATATCTAGGTTGTTCACGAAACAGTTCCAGGCGTAGTTTACTGGCAATATGTACTAGGCGAATAGAGATCAGCGGGAGTTTGATTAAAAGTACCGATAAAATACTAAGGGTATGGAGTATATCCTAGTGGAGAAGAACAAATCACGAGGCTGTACTATACCAATATGCCACCTATGTAGAAGCTTGATAATCAGACGAAAGACCACTGATGTATTTGAGAGTAAAAGTAATTATTCTTCAAGAGCATGATAGCTGTAGCCCGTGGCTTTGTATGTAATTAATCTACAAAACTCGTCACCTTCAGGTACACACTCAGGTGTATCCTATAGGTACCACTATAGGATATGCATACTGACTAAAGTTTTTTTAATACTTAGTCCTTGCCATCTTACCTCCCTTTCGCACGTTCCTTCTCATCGATGGTGTACACGATACGCTTCAATTCCTGTCTTATTTGTTTTTTATTAACATATAGCGATATTTTTCGTTCATAATCAAACTAAATCCGTAGTCACTTACTACACTAATCTTGATAACCCTAAAGATTGGATCCACGATAGAGTTTAGGTTAGACTGCTTAAACTGCTTAAAAGCATTTTTTAAGCTGCTTGACCTAGACCCGCAGCTAGTGCAAATCCTTCCAGGTGGACACAGTGGTTTCTCAAGACCTGTCGTTAGCGTGGCAATTCTGCGTCCACTAGTAATCATCATAAATACGCAACAGGGAGTAACACATGTGTCATACGTCTTGAATTTTTTTGCTAGACCATCACGCACTTTGATCTTCCTATGCAGGTACTGCTCTATTTCTTCGATTCTTCTCAGTCTATATACCCAACTACCGTCTCTAATGCTGTCATTCTTAGGTGCACTCGGAAGCAATGCAGGGTATAGCTTAATACATTGCATCTTTATTGTACAGAAAAGAAAAGGAGAAAAAGGCTTCGTTAAAGAATTTATCCGACAAAAGGATTTCTGTCTCATCTAGACAATTATCATTAGGGGTAGCATCAATTCGATGATGTGCCTCCAAATTCTTTTCTACCTCATTTAGATTGTTGAGTATTGGTATGACGGCTGATTTTATTATCCTTACGAACGAACTACATCAAAACTACTAAATTTTAAATCTATACGTTTCCAAAATCGTAGCTACGCCGGATGCGACAAACCCCATCCTTGGACCCAGCCCAAGACACATTAAGATATTGCTTTGTCTTTGTGATGACAATTTAATATCTTCCACTTTGTCAATGACTTCTGCGAAAGGCCAGTTCGAGTTTCATCATTTTGATTTATTAAAAAATTTAGCAGTTAGTCCAAATGTTGCAACGCTTTTAATGGAGAAAGTTGCTGAGGAATGTTTTCTTCTTCTTCGTCTTCTGAAGAAACTTCTTCGTTTTCGGTATAACTGCTGTCAGATGGATCTGGTAAAACTTTTTGAATAGCTTCCTCTCGTAATCCCTGCGAATTTTCGTTATTGGCCCTGAAAAACTGGCTGAAAGATAACATACAAAAGATTGAAGAATTATTAAATAATAATTTAAAACATTGTCTTAAGTAAATATAAACAAATTCCTTTAAAAAATTTGTTTTGTATGACCCATTCTTGATCCCGCTGTAGAGAGGTCAGTTCCAGGGGGTAATGTCAATATTTCTTTTTATAAGAACGTCAAAATTCTAATCAGGATGGTCGTTATTCATATTTCTCTATTGTTCTAAACAATAGACCTATTGTTTTTAGCCTAAAATTTTAGCCTGATATTCTTATAAAGCATACTTTCAAAAAAGAAATATGTGTTGAAAGCAGAAAAAACAAAGTGGTCGACCTCTGTGTTGCTTAAGTAAAATTTAATGTATAAAACAAAGGTTTCGGACAGGGCATTACTCGTCAGGTAACCGTAGTGAAAAATAGATATTATCTTGTATCTAACTCAAACAAGCCTCAAAAGCTCAACATCTTTGAGTAAGCAAGTCTAAAGAGCAATAATACTTTAGACAATAGAGTAACTGAAGAGACATTACGACAAAAAGCACCACAATGACCAATAATGACCCTCATACACCCATAATGTGGTAATTTAGAATATATTGTTGAACGCCTTATATAGAAAGTAGTAAGATAAACGAAGATGTTTTACTTTTCACAGTGGCATATTTTTTCAAAAAATAATGTTTCGCAAGAGGGTTTTTGAAAAGAAATAAAAAATAGAACTTTCAACATACACTTTTTTTCGTAATCATAATTCTGTTAATTAGTAACCGTAAAAATATCTCTAGTGAAATGTATAACAATATAATACTAACCCTTCTAGAAGATATATAGTTTAAGATATATTGTCATGTGTTTTGCAGTCATAAGACACGCCTAATCAATCCAGTACAGAATGCCTTGCTGTGTAGGCCGTATTGTTGCGTAAAAAATGTTCTACAACCCGCTTCTTCCACCTATAAGTAAAACCAAACCCACCCCGTGCCTCCTACCCAAAAAAGGATAAAACAAACACCCCTATGCCAGCATTGACCACGTTAATGCGAACAACCCGCAACTTGTTTTAACAGGTTTAATGCGCCAATAGTCAAACGCGCGCATTTTGTCCTCGTTTTGTTTTGCCCAGAAAGTCATAGTGAATAATAGTAATCATCGCAAAAACAATAAACACTCATGGCGTCAGCGTTTACATTAAATCAAGAGTCCAATGCTCTGATCCTTAGTCCAATAGTATTATTCCGCCCCACAAACCTCCTTCCAAAAAGTTTATGGGAAAAGTTGTAACCATTGCAATTTGATTGCACTCATCAAGCCCTAATTTCATTCTCGGGTACAACGCTTATATCCCTAATTCGATACTTCCATACCACAAGCCTGCCCAGAATAGACGGTAAATTTATTTAAAAAAAGGGGTAGTGGAAAGGTGTTAGTGTGTGAGAAATGTATCGCTAAAAATAGCGATAATTTCTTTATTCTGCTCTCCTGTGATTTATGCTCTTTTTATTTGTGTTGGGTGTGTTTTAAGAAGGCCGGGGCGAATCGAGGCAACTCTTTGAGCAACATTACTCGTCAACATTTGTAGATGAACATGTTGACTCGATTTGCTATGGGTATCAACATGGCGAAGAAAAAAAACCTCTAAAAATGTTGATCAACATTTATTAACTTTTTTTAAATGTTAATCAACATTGTTGATGAGTTTTGTATGTTGCTACGATTTGGTATAGCCATCAACATTTCTGGCAACATTTTTTAGTATTTTCGAATCATTTAATTGCTAATTCGAATATTCTAGCACGAATTCGAATGTTTTTGTTCAAGTGTATACACGACTTACATGAAAATAAGATTAAAACATAGAGATATATTCATTTTGAAAATGGCGGAAGTCACTGCTTCAGCTGATCCTGCAACTACCACTGCTGGTAAACAAAAATTTAAATGGAACGACGAATTAGTGGAGAAACTGATTGACCTTCTTCATCTTCCCTTCTTTGAATCCATTTTCTGGTAGGGCCTTGATTTCTTTTTTCATCGTCATCTATTATCAATGCCAGCAATAAACAAGCTGCAGCTTCTTTTTCCGCCATTTTGAAAAAAGAGAATGAATGGCCATGTTTCAGAAGAATGTAGTTGCTCAAAATGTTGACGAGGGTATAGCAAATCGTATCAACATTTTCCTCGACGAGAATGTTGATCGATCTGCCTCGCGCTTTACCAATTTTTTTAATTGGTATAGGAGTTGTGCCTATTGGATTAGGCGTTTTTCTTGTGATCAAATTTAGGTGGTCTGACTTTGAGTTTTATATGTGGCGGTGGTGAAGGCGTTTGGTTCAGAATTTCTTCTTTAGAGAGCAGTTTTTGTCATTCGGTTGTTGTTGTTGTTGGTAGTCACAGGAAGAGGCAGAGGTGCAGAGGTATTCTTACCCGGCTAACCTGGAGAGAGTCGGTCACACATTATATTTTCTGGTATGGATATAGGAGTATGCTTGAGTTGTCGTTGTAGTTCTAATTTGGATTGTATGTGGGTAATGTTTTCGTTGACCTGTTCCAGAAAAAAGTAAGCAGAGAGGTGAATTTGTGTTGGCATATCTGCTCCCAGTGATTGGTGCGATCTTATAAAATGGAAATGGAAATGTTGGAAATGATGTTTATGCGTATTTTAAATTTGACACGAAATTCTCGTTTGATGAAAGGAAATTGTTTGATGAAAAGTTTGTGTTTCTTAACACACTTCATCAAACACATTTTCCCCCTTCTTTTTCATATTTTAATATTTTTGGCTCATCTTAAATGGGTCAAACGGGTTATCAAACTCGCGAGTCCGACGCAGTTTGATGAAATGTTTGATGCATTTGCGCCCTCCTTAACTCTTCTTATTGATTAGTAGAGCTAAATCATTCTCGTTCCCAGAGCTTTTTGAGATTAAAAGGTTTTAATCTTAAAAAGGTCTGGGAACGAGAATGGAGCTAAATGTTTAAAAAGGAAATAACCATAGATATATTAGATATATGAGCAATCTACATTGTTTCAATTATTTCACACCAGTTAAAAAGGGGGAGTTGGTTTAAAGTGGGTAACTAAAAAGAGATGTATATGTCAAGTTATCTTAATTTGTCCCAATTATCGGGAGATTTTTTAAGAGAGATCTTAGAGGGACTCGCAAATTATAATCAAAATATGGTGATAATTAATTGTGTTAAATTTTTGATTTTTATTCCAGCTGAGATATGAATGCACTCTAACGAAAATATGGAAGCCCATATCTGCCATTGAATGTTGAGCAGAATTAGATTTCTACTGCGCAGTAGTCACATTTAGTCACAGTAAAATTGTGACTACTGCGCAGTAAGCATCAAAGAACAATAGAATAGTTAGCTCAATGCGCAGTAGTTAAAGTCTTACTATGTTTGGTATGTGCTTCCGTTTCTAATACATCATATTTTAATTTAATTGCTCTTTCGCTACTTTTAGTTTGGCTTTCGTCGTGTTCCTTCATTTCAGGGATGTTGACGATATTAACTGTAGATCTGTGACTACTGCGCAATAGAACTATGACTACTGCGCAGTAGAATTGTTTTTACCGCGCAGTAGTGATCTATTTTTGCTGCTCAACAATAGTGTCAATATGGGCCACCGCACGAAAAGAACTCGAGAAAAGTTTGTTTTGTTTGCAAAAGTTGACTATCATGATTAGCAACTGAGTGTGAACTCGAAATTTTAACCTGAGCAACTAAAAGGCAAAATAAAAAATAAATTTGCTTATATAAAAAAGCGTGTAGCAATAATAGCGGAGACGTTGATTAAAACGTGATAAATACAACATTTACTGCCAAAGAAACCGTTGTCATCTCTCCAAGAAAATATGACCTTCCCATGCCCTTAATTCATCTTTACCAATATCACAACAACATTAAAGTTATTATCACGAAGAAAAACAATTTTATAAATCCGAAAATGGAAATATATTTTAAGATTATGTTGATGTGGCGCCGTTCTTTGATAAAATGTATTATCTTTGATTTTGAAAGGAAACAGCAATAAATTTGTTTTATAGAAACATAATTAGCTGGCCATAATGGATAATTTTCTCGCCGGTTTACAGAGATACTCGCTGCCAGCTAACAACATGTTAGTCGAACTGTCAAGAATTGCCCTGAGTTACGACATCAATGAAAACACGCATGCATGCGTCGTTGTTTTCTGTTAACACTACACGTGGTTATGTTCTTTTCAAGTGGCGGATAAATTAAATTAAAGGGCAACTTTAACAAATTCTCTTTTTTAATAAAACTAGAAAGAGCAAAAAAAAAATGGCTAAAATACTTAGTCTGCGAATTTGGTCATTTCTACCGTCTTGTTTTTTAAATACGGTACTGTAAGTAGGGGTGGGGTAGGGTGGGGATGGATAAAAAATATTTTTAGGAAAAAAATAAGACGTTCTTATAATTTATACGTTGATGTTCTTATTAAACAAAATTTACAACAGTTCTTTAACTTTTTTTCTTAAAAGTTTATCCGATAAAATAAATAACCCTAATAGCATTTATACATCTGTCAAATATAAAACGTTGTGTCTCGCACAACCTCGTCCCCAGGTTTTTTTCGCCTTTTTGTAAGCGCTAACGGTTTTGGCATAGGCAACAAACCTTGGGGACAAGGATGGTCTCTTGAAATGACTCAGAATAAGTTTAAACCGTGTGCGTAAAATTGCATCAAATAAGTCAATTTAAAATAAAAAAGAAGGTTTTTATCACGAAGTGTCAATAATAACCGTTGTGCTATTATTTTGACCGTAAAAACCACGCATTAAAAAACGAAACAAAAATGGCGGTTAATAACCCAAATGCAAACAGCGACACGCCAACAATGTGAAACACGACGCCATTATGGTTTTTTTGCACCATCAGCAATAAAAGACTCTTGACAGAATCCTGGTTCCCGTTGTTGTTAACCAAAGGGGTTAACTTTAGGGGGGTGGTGGTTGTTGGTTTAATGGTTGTCTCGACTTTTTTCCATTTCGGAATCCAAATCATTTTCTTGAAAGCTGTTTTGCTTGGAATAACCTTTGTTTGGTCGGTGGAAATGGTAGTTTTGCAGCGGCTGTTGGGAGATGTACCACATTGTACATATTTCACCCATCTCGCTGATATTAAGCCAGCTAAAATAAAAGAAGTCTTATTTATATTACTATTATTTACCCAAAATAGCCTCTTCAGTTCTTAATGTACTGTTGTCAATAAGGGTCCTGCGAAGGGGGTGCTAGTGTATTTTAAGCATTAATTTAAGCTACAGAAGGCGAGCGAGCACAACTTCCGCTCAACTAGACAACCGCCTAAGATATCAATCCTATTTTATGCTTGATGTTAAGCAAAATGAATCGATTTACTCTTTTTTGGTCTCTGGCAAGACTCAGCCGAAGGGTTGGGGGTGCGGTGGGGGACACCTTCACCACTGGGGGTAAAAGCTTTACCACAAGACCACCAGTCGGTTAACTATTTAGTATTCACGCTAACAAACACGCGGCTTCGAGTAAAATGATACAAGTTTATGTACAAGAAAGCTTTGAATAACCCCATTGGCTAGTATTTCTCTCATAGTCTTAAGACCTTATGAAGATTTTCTTATGTAAATATTGACTTAAACACAAAAGAATTACAAAAAATCCGAAAATGGAAGATATTGTCTAATGTTATCTTGCTGCAACGCAATTCTTGACTGGTAAGATTCCGTAGGAATTAAGATCGTTCTTCAAAATTCATTATTAAAACTTCTTGCCATTTTCGAGGGACCTCTTTCTTATAGACCGCTTTTCTGCATAATGCTTCATTTCAATCAACCTATTTTTGTTCTACAACGGTCGCTTGCACAGCAGTCAACGTTACGGCTGTACTGAAAACACATATTATACAACAAAAGCGAAACAAGAGATGTTATATCACAAATGTTATAGATTTTCTTTCTATCTAATGCAAGTGTTACACAAAAATTACAATAGCAAACCAGGGGTAAAATAAAATGCATATCATCAATCATTTTCCCAGGGTTTTTTTACTACGTATTCCGTCAGTATAGGCGTTAAAGAGCCCTAGGAACGAGATTGGTAGAAAATCAGTGATGCGAGCACTTAAAGTTACCTTTTAGCTTAACGCGGGAAGCGGTTTCAGGATTTTATAGCGTTGTACAAAAGTTGAAATCGATACTTCTTTTCCAAGACAAAAGACAAAATAGGTGCGAAGTTTTTGTAAGAATAAAATGTAACAGAAATAATAAAGTATACAAAGAACGAAAACAAAATAAATATTTTAACATCCGTTCTCATACCTAAGGATGAAATGCAAAGAATAACATGAAACGCGAGACTCAACTCCATCTGAAGCTTCGACTATGACGTAATAAAATGTTCTTGTGTACAAATTATACAGGATATGGTCTAATAATTATTAGAAATATATAATCCAGAGCGAAGACTTCATGAATATATAGACTAAAGTTCTTTGTGATTTTCATCGAACTGGTGCAACTTATATAGGCTCTCGAAGTCAGTCAATTGTGAGATCAAATTCCAGAAATTTAGACACGAACATCAACAAAAATCCTCACCTTTTGACCGAATGTAATTTGTTTGTTCTTTCTCCTCTATATATAACCTTGTTTCCTTGCATGCGATGTGTTCTTCATTTTTTTAACTTAGTCATCACCGCTTCGCTTTATTTCATGCTCTTTCTAATAATCCCCAAAAGCCTTTAAGTGGTCTAATTATTAACCTTGAAAAGGCTTTTCTATTCTAACAGCTCTCAGTTCTTACGTTCGAAATCTATTGTTTCTAACTCCATTAATTCCTGTTTTTAATTGAGGTAGGCATTTTTTAAATCAAAATTGAGTAACACCAGACGGCGGTTTTTAAAATATATTCGGAGAGTGTTTATATGAAAATTATATGTTTACAACAAGCAATTACTTTTATGTTATATTGACTTCACGCGATAACACCCCTTTTGATCTATTTTGTTAAAAAGTTTTGCAAAACACAGCTTTATGTCAAGGATGCACTAAATATGTATACAGGCTAAAAGCGAGTCTCCACTAGACGAATTTTACGACGATGGTCAAATATTTGGTGAAGGCACATGCGCAGAGAAAGAAAAATGTTGGTGCTGCAGCGGAAATATCGTCTGACAAAAAGTAGAAATGGTTTCCACTTTTCGTAAAGCGGTCAGCGATCGTTAAGTGTTAAACCAATCAAAAAAGCAGAAAAACAATCTAGAAAGCAAAGCGATTTTAGAATAATTTAAAGATGGCATCCGAAGAGCATGGTGGTGTTGTGTTGTAAGAATTAGGTTAACAACTTCTTAGTACAAATCTCTTTAATAATAGCCGTCGTCTGTCTGTCTGTGTGTCCGCGAAAGCCGTGTCCCGTAACGGAAACAAGAAATTTGATGTATAAAGGACGGGCGACCCCGTGGATGTTTCCACGGGTAAACGACTAGTCTCTTTAAGATAGCTGTATTTTGTCTGTCTCTGCGCGGACCCCCCGCTGAGTTAGAAAATCGTGCTAACGGAAACACGAATATCAAATGCGATATATTTTTATCCACTTTGTTGCGACGAGTAAATATAAAGGATAGGCGAACCCGTAGATTTTTCACAGGCAAAGACTAGTCTCTATAATAACCGTCGTCTGTCTTTTCGTGCGTCAAAAGCGACTTGTGTTAACCACGCACGAAATTGCGCACAGCTCTTTGATCTTTTTGCTACGCAATTTAAAATTCTATTTTAAATTGTCTTTTGCGTAATTTTTTGTTCCTTCGATGCAGTTTCTTTGTTATAAATAACTACGGTCAAAGTTGCGGACAATTACTTTGCGTTGTCTATTTCATTGAAAAAGTTTTAATTATTCGCGCCATTTCAAGGAAATTACCAGAAACAAGTTTTTAATAATAGAGGGAGAACAATAAATTTTAGAAAGAATTTGTTTGTTCTAAACATGAATGTGAAATTTATCTATATTATAATACCCCTATACGTCTGTCCGTCCGTCCGTCCGTCTGTCTGTCACGCAAAATGGTAGCTTAGCTATGCAGTAGCGAGACGCACGCAATGCGGTATAAAAAGGACGGGCGAACCCGTGGATTTTTCCACGGGCTAACGACTAGTTTTGTAAATTTTGTTTCATCTTCAACCATTTATATTTTTAATGACAACAATAAACCTGGATGTGATTATTTTTTTTTGCTGAAAACTGTTTTTTAAACTGAACAAAAAGTGTAAGAAAATGTTAAACTTAGTTTTTTAAAAGCTATTTGCGGGGAGGAGCCTCTTTTTTACATCAAACTCAGGCCGTAAAAATGCAAAAATTTTTGTTAAATATATGAACACTACTTCCGATAAACTATACTATAAAAAATAAAAAAGTATAGATTACACTGCTTCCGTGTATATTTCCAGGGACCATGACTACCGCAGAGTAATTTAATTAACAGATGCGCGAAATAATTACGTCAGTGGATTGTTCCAAGGGTTAATGACTAGTCATATATAATATTCATATTAATTATAAACAATATTAATAACTAGTCGTTGCCCGTGGAAAAATCCACGGGTTCGCCCGTCCTTTATATTTACCCGTCGCAACAAAGTGGATAAAAATATATCGCATTTGATATTCGTGTTTCCGCAACATGATTTTCTAACTCAGCGGGGGTCCGCGCAGAGACAGACAGACGACGGCTATTATTATAGAGATAGAAGTTTTCTTCAAAGTAAAAACAAGCAACGCATGTTACATCAGCCATCTTAAATTTAAAACAATCGTGGTTTAATAGATCCACGGGTTCGTCCGTCCTTTTTTTACCGCATTTCTCTACTGCGGTTACCATTTTGCGTGACAGACAAACAGACGTTTACGGCTATTAATATAGAGATACAAAATAAGCATGGGGACCGAAAGTATTTTCAGGGGTTTATTAGCGTGGGTGACGATATAATGTATTAACAGCTGCAATTTTGATTAGTATAAGGGGAAATCATTGGTCCGTGAGAAATTCTACGGGTTTTCCTTACAGCAAAGTACTCTGCAGAGGACTTGAAATAAAGCTGCACGCAGATATTGAACACACAAAATAGGGGACGGCATCTTAGTTGAACTCGCGTCAGGGCGCAAGGTTTGCTGCTAAGCAAGATGTCGCAGTGAGATTAAAATGGCTTTCATTTTTAACGGTGGTGTAAGAATGAATTTCTCCCCCACATGTTGTTTTTCAGAACATGTACTACTGTTTTGGAAAAAGGTTAAATTAATGGTGAGACGTTGGCTCACACTTTTCCTGTAGGATACATGAAAATGGTTGTGTCATGTACGATAATCTTCGTAATAGTCATTATAGTTGCCCAGCAACCATCCGTGGTATCCCACAGGATGCCATCCAGGACGGCACTCAGTTGCAACTATGCTAGTAGAGATGTTTGTTACCCCCTTAAACATATCCCTATCCCTATTAAATTAAGTAGAAAACCGGATATTATCTTAAAAATAATCACCAAAAACGAGTATTAATAACGGTGTTGTTAATATCACAACCTGGTAAAACACCAAAAACAAAATCTTGTATCAAAACGTACAATTTCAGAACAGTTTGGTTCTATAAAAGTCACACCACTCACTGACCAAATCACAATCACCTCCCGGAATTGACAAAAATCTACCTTATCTGCAAGACGGCAAAATGCGACCAATTTAGACTTTTTTATCAATCATTTATACCGATATTTTGTTTTGGCACTAATTTTCGCGGCCGATACCCGCTCTTATTTTTGTGCATTTAGAACTAACAATGAGATATTTTTTATCTTTTTGAGTTGGCATTGTTATGTACTGATAAGGTAATTGGCAACTTCGTTTCCAGGACATGCTGTCTAAGAAATATCAAATAGAATTATATTGCCGATGATGATCTCGGTTTCATCATAATGTAATAGAAGCTTTATTTTTGGATGTATTTGCTATGGAAATAACTTTATAGACAAAAGTTAGCTTTTTAAAAGCTTTCTTAGAGCCATTCGCAAGAGAAAAAATTTGCTGTTAATTCGTTCAATGTTACGCTTTATACCTAATAAACTGGAGATGCTAACAAATGCCAGGGAAGATTTTTTGTTAGACTTAGATGATATGACGTGCTACATTGACCAAAATTTATCACTGCATTCATCATGTAATTTTGTATTAGACAGAAATGGTGTATTGACCGCGCATAAATAAGTGTTTTCAGACCAATTGAAATCACCCATGGACTGTGCATCGGCGTTGTGTTGGGAAACCAGGTAAAGCGATGCGATGCGTAAGTTAACACCGTTGAAGTGGAAGGGGATGAAGAGCAAACCGTTAAAGTTCCTGTTACGCATACGTGCTAATTAACGTAGATATCGCAGAAATCTAAAAATCCGACATTTTTATTTTCATGAGTCTATTATAGATGAACTACTGACTTAAAAAAATCACATAATTAAAAGGGATCAGGAAATTTCCATTTTTGTTTACGTAATTCATCTATTTTTCTTTCATTGCAGCGCCTTCCAAATCTCATAAGCAAAATCAAAATCAAACAAAAAATTGAAGTTGTTTTAACACTCACATTAAGGCAACAGATAAATAAATTTCTTGAAAAAAATAAAAAAATAACCATCAAAAAATCCGTATAGACGGATACAGCGAATATTGATCGATACGGCGCCCTAATCAAATTTGTTGTTACCGCCGCGGAACTCTCATTGTATTTTAAACACTCTCACCCAGAGGTGTAAGCGAAAAACTAATACAGGGCCGCTCCCTGCATCCTTTCCGTCCCCATAATAAATATACCTTGTTAGTCAAAAATTCATTACACACGTAACTAAATTTTATACCGGCGTAGAATTTTTTACCGCCTTTTCTTGCTGATTTTAGCTTATCCTCTATATAGTGTATTACGGACATTCATGCCACGAAAATCTGGGCACTAGCGAATTGGTTATCACTTGAAAACCCTAACAGAGCGTATTTATTTGCTATGAAAATCGTGGAACTGCACAGACTCAGCTTTTTTAATTTTTAAACTTCGCAGTAATTTGAAGGAAGAATCTTCAGTACTGACATAAGAGTGTATATTATCATGAAGACACGAGATTCAAAAACTAAACTTGGTTAATAATTTCTTCAAGAACTAGCTACCTATTTTTCAGTCCGGCTAATAAACTTAATGTTGGCTATACGAAGATAGCTGTCAAAAAAGAGAAACTTTTGTAGCTATTTAGATCGCAAGTATTTACTATTGTCTTACAAATAAAACAGTGTCGAAAAAGAGGTTCTTTTCTTTTCTTTCTTCATGGGGCGCAATTAAAACAAAAAGAGGAAGTAACAACCAGCATCCAGTTTTAGTCAGTTTTAACCAAACTAGCTAGTTATCAGGAGAGACGACAAACATGTTGATTTGTTTCCCACGTTCGGCAAAGAGTCGGAAAGAAAATAATTTGCATTCATAAAAAATTTAGCATGGATTATTTTCGATGCATTACTGAACAACTCTAAGTTCTCTCATTATATCCCTGTATAACACAGAGTCAATGTAATACAGCAAAATTGTAGTGACTCACACGCTAAAATTCATGAGCCCCTTTTTAAACGGTTGTGACTAGTTCAAACTTAAAATATTATTTGAAGCTATCCAGCTACTACGAATGTTCAATCAAGTCTATAAAAATTAGCGAAATAACAGTTGTGGAACGCGTGAATATTTCAGTTCGTGTCGTGATTAAGAATTCGTCACCAGGTCCTTTTCGTATCTACATCAAAACGGTGATAAAAATTTGTTCAGGCGTTGTTTTTCAAGATGAAAATCAAATATTCCAGTCTTGCAAATGTTATCAAACACACAAGCCAAGGTAACATTGACTTCATCGGCTTCTCCAACTCTGACGTCATCGGAAGAAGCACGTGACACAACAAACAAAGAACGGGGCAATTTTTCAAAACCTTAAGTTCGGCTTGTTTTTCGTTAAAAATCTAAAGAAAAAAGGCATGTAGCTACACTGTCCATGGGGAAAATTGCAAACGAGTTTCCCCAGTTCTTTTAAGGTACCATAAGGTACCTTTTTTTGAGATCTCCAATTGCCAGATTGTTTAAAGTTTTTAAAAAGAAATGAATTAAATTTTTTTAACGCAAAAGTTCCAATTGCCAGATTGTTGGTTACATTTGAAACAGAGTTTTCAAAAAACAAACTAAAAAAAAATCTTTTTTAACACAAAAATACCAAGATCTTTTTGTCAAAGATATACTCACTTTTCGAGAGATTCCCAGAATTTCAACATGGTAGCTCTATCCATGTGTCGTCTGTTTCGGTTAAACTAAGGACACAGAAGAGAACAATAGTGTGATGTGCTAACCAGCATTTTACTTCCTCTTTGCATTTAGTAACAAATCATCCTGTTTTTGCGTTCGGTATTAAATAACAAATTATCAAATGATTAAAAAAACAGCGAGGAAAATGTATACAGCCGAGTAATAACACAACTTGGGTTACCATTATTCCAGCTAATCTAGACTTGCCTCTACATGACTTGGATTAAATAATAGTGGGACCGAACCTAAATTTTTAACTAGTTTAGCACAGCTTGTAATACAGTCCAAACAAGATAAAGAAAATATCAAGTAAAATAATCAATTATACAACAGCTTACTGTGAGTATTTGTACATCCCACTTTTGGACGTTAGGGTCTGTCTTCATATCTTCGTATTTTACGTGAAACGCTTTTACTATAAATTTCAAGGACAATTTAATGATTCCAAGGGCAACAGTCGAAACAAAAATTTAAACTATCAAGTTAATGATTATGATACTTCGAATAATCTTAATGCTTTTACAATAAAGTTTCTAGAAACGTTTAATTTTACTGAGAGAGTAAAATGTGTAGCACTTCGCTAAAACTTTCATGCGTTAACTAACTGGGTACTAGCGCAACGCGAGAAAATAAAATTGCCAACAAATAAATCCTTTTCTTGTTTTAACCCTAACTGCTTAAAAATTTTGAGACGTATATACACAGGAGCAATACTAATGAACTAGGGTTTCAGTTTAAATAATCAAGACAGCACGTCTTGCTTACTTTTTGTGAATATATCCGTCGGTGAACCATCTGGTAATAAATACGGCCAGCCTTTGAACTGCCAAGTTGGTCCTTGCACAAAAACTGCAGCGACACGATTCCTAAAGTGCAATACAAAAGAGCTTGTAGAGTGTAAGGTTAAATACTTCTATTTACTGTTTATTTTATTTACTATTTCATTAATGTCTCCTCTTAACTCAAATTCCACAAGAGATCCTGAACATAGACACTAACCATTCATTAGTTTGTAGTTTTAACGGTTGATCGACAACACGGAATGGAACCGTCACCGTTTGCATTTGACCGTTAAGCAAAATATCCTTTTTACGCTGAACCAAAACCTCGTTCTCTTTTATAGTGCCCAGTCTCTTCTTCTCTTCGACACTGACGAATCTAAAATGAAGAGAAATATTTGATGTGATCTAGTTTGCAATACGTATAAAAAGATGAAAAGAAGAAGGAAAAGCCCAGATATGCTAGAATAAAATATTATAATATAAAATTAAAAACGTTTCTCCCCCGACATCCGACATCCGACTTTCATTTGTTCATTGCTCGTACAGAACAGAAACCTTACTTGTAATCTTGCAACAAATCTTTTGAGTTTAAAAGAGATATGAGAGAAGTAGCCGCGGACGGTACGATGACAATCGGTGTTTTCGATTCTATGAAAATTAAATTGACAAAATTCAATAAAGAGAAAAAAATATACTTAATAAACAATAATGGACGTTGAGTTTACAACCGTGAGTAGATGGGATAAGAATTTTTTAGTTCGGAACAATTTAACTAACCTATCGGAATTAATTTTTTTTCGCTGACGTGAATTCGAAAGGCTGTACATGTGCATTGAGCTCTTTTAAAGTTTAAAGATCACACTCTTTGGTTGTTACATTTTGTTCCTTTTTATTAGTCAGTCTTACTTGGTTAAACATCAATTATTTCTCAATTATAATAGAGAATATCAATACAGAAAAACACCATACAGTGATTTATGGTGAAAGTGTTCTGGTAAAGGTTATGTAAATTCGGTATTGCGGTGAAGGCGTGCGATAACAAACAACCTCACCTCTTTTTTGTGGCTTCCCAGGGCTTTGAGAACCTAAAAGTACAAATGTGAATTTAGAACACATTGTTTGCAGCAAACAAACAAACAAACAAAATGAAGCAATTTATATTCACCTGATCGAGATTTAGGTGCAGAACGAGGAAGCGGTGTTGGCTGCGTACGTTGGCTTTTACCTTCCTATATTTAAAATATATAAAAACTTAGTATATAGTTTTTTTAACTTTCAAATATTACCATTAATGAAAGAATCTCGTGCGTACCTTTACACTCTGCAAACTGAGACCATGAAATGTCGCCATTGTGTCAATTTTAAACCCTTCCGTATCTACAAAAAATGGCAAACGTGTCAATCTCAAATTTCTCAAATTTAAGAAAAAAACAAACATTTTTCTTAATAAACTATAAAAAATTACCTATTGGAGTGATTAAATGTAACCTCGAAAGCTAGCACATACTTTTAGGGAGATGCAGGCCTTAGGAATATTTAAGTTTTAGGGAGAAGCTGGTTTTCTCAAAGTATGTCAAAATATAGTGAAAAGCATTTTTAAACTTTAGAAAGAAATGATGTATTTTTTAAATTCGATTTTTCTCTTAAACTTGCTATATCTAAGCATTGTTAGCAAAATGATTTTGGTCCCTTCAGTTCGTATCATTTAACTAAACAACGCAGAAGAAAACTTAAAGAGAAAAATAGTCTAGTCAAACATGATAAGCATTCTCATTCATTTTTTTTAAAAACAACATACACTCTCACATTAGGGTTTGCTTACCCTTTTGACTGTCAAATCTTTCTTGATCATAACGATCATATCTATTTACAGTAGCCGGCTTTTTGACTAAATCCTAAACAAATCAACATTAAAGCATTAAGAAAACATTAGAAATGGCTATACTCTGGGCTATATCGAAGATGCTTTTTTCAACAATTGAAAGAGCTTGTACTGCAATCTTTCGCATTTTCATTCCCGTTCATCTCGAGCATATGTTTACATTCCAGATAAAGGTCGTACTAAACCACTACAGTTATAGTAGAGTGGTCACTTATTTTAACAAGTGAGCGTGAGAAATTCTTTAGAGGTATTCCCGGAGTTTTAAACCTTTTCCAAGAAGTGATCTGGCTGACAAAAACAAAAAAAATTAATGGCAAAAGATGTACGTAAAGAGTTGGTCTTGACTGAAACAAAAAAAAACAAAAAAAAACCAGAAAAAAACAGAAAAAAAATATTTTTCAATGTTTATTTTAATGTTAAACTTTCCAGAAGTAGATTCCATTACTAGAAGTTGGGAGGAGTAGTGGCTATCCTGTAGTATGTCCCACTGTATAGTAAACACAGAATTAGTTACCTTTACTACCGGTGCAACCTCAGGAGCTTGTTCTTGCGGGGCAGCCTTACCATCTTCCTGTGCTTTTATCGATGTAAGAATAGCAAGAATATTTTTCAGAAATTGCTGAAACAGAAGGTTAGGTTTTATTGCGAAGTATACTGACCATGGCAAAAGAAATTAAGGTAATAGTGACCAGCTTTTACCTTTCCATTGCTTTGAAGAACACTGGTTCGTGTACGTAATTGTCGCTCTCTGCTAAGTATATCTTTTGTCATGTCGTTGTCAATATCAACCATGAAATTGGATACAACTTGTGTCTGTTCAGGCTAAACACACACAAATTAGAGGCTAGATAGGATTAATTATTTGCAAATTTTGCGGCTTTTTGCTATTTTTTGTTAATAAAATCCTTAAAAAGGCGCCATCCCTAAAACATCCACTTTCTGCGAAATTTATAGAAATAAATTTAATTAACTATACATGTCTTTCTTATGGGCTTTTCAATATAGTCGTATGTATACAACTATTTCTTTGTTTTTATACAATTTTGTTGACCATTCTTTTATAGCCTTTATTTAGTGAAAATTAAAATATAATCACATACTACGCATTCGCAAAAATTAGTCTTAGTTAAACCACGAGAAAAATTAATTGCAAACATTTAACTTGGTAAAGTACACAGACATTACTGGAGATTTTTAGGTTTGTGAGAAGCAACAAGTTGGTTAGCTTGTGCTGTTATTGCAAAAAAACAAAAAACAAACAAACAAGTGTGACAGTAGGAAGAACAAAAGAAACAACATACAACTTGTGGAACTTCTGGATTGTAGTCTTCGTCTCCTTTGATTGTCGCTCGCTTTCTTGTCATAATTTTTCGTTTAATTTCTGCGATACGATCAGTAGACATGACATCATTCAGACCACTTTTTTGACTAAAAACAACAACAATATTTACTTTATAGCGAATTAGAAATAATTAAGACCATGACAAAAATTGAGTACAGTTTTAGCGAGGTATCTTGAAATTCAAATTCAATTATCGAAATATACCAGTATATATGTCACAATGAGCTACCTGCTTTGCAAATTGTAACATTTAACGTGGTAATGCGTACATGTTCCCAAAAAATTTTGATCAACTTGTGTCAACACAACTTAAAATTTGGTAGTGGTAATCCACAGAGTGAACAAGATTTCACTTTGGACAACGATAATGCATAAGCATGTTTAGCCATTGAACCGGTACTGTATTAGCAATTCATACACAGACAGAAAACAGAAAGTTTAGAGAGCACTTACTCCTTCAAAAGATTTTCTGTCGTGATAGCACCTTCTGGTTTCTTTTGCAGTTTCATTGACAACCATTCCTAACAGAAATTCACATCTATAGTATAAACTTCTAACAACTTAAATGCATTTCAAAGTCAACAACCTTCTAAAGCAAATGAAATCACCCAAATTTAACCAACATGAAAAATGGAGTCCATTGAATTGTGCTAAAACTTACTTATAAGGAACAATTACCATAAGGAAATATAAAAGAAAAACAAAAGGGAAGCATCATATTGTAAAGAGGAAAATGGGTTAAGTTTAAAAATTGCTTGGTTTGTAAGTTATAAATCTCAATTTTAACTCAATTTACATTATTACCTTTAAGTCTTGCTTTTGTTGTAAGGAGTCCTAAACATAGTAACAGAGATAGTAAATGATTACAAAATTAACAAGGATTCCAAAAAAGAAAAACAATAAATAAAAAAATGGTCTATACAAGGTGAACTTTAATAGACTGTGTGGTACATATTATAGAAGATCTAGTGCTTTTTAGTCTTTTCTTAGGAACACACAGCTAATACCATTACAAGGAAACTTACGGCAATAATGATTACAAGAATTTTTTTTTTAGTTTTTTTCAGTTAATCAATTTGTCGGTTGTTTGAACTCACGACAGCATTCAGCTTTTACTTTTGGTTGATAAAAGTTCATAGAGGTAACAAGCTATTAGTTTTCTGACAAAATACGCAAATAAGTTTTGTAATCTTTTTTGTTTATAAAAAGTACGAATAATAAGTAATATATCAAATTTTTGCCTACATGTTTTCAACATTGCTGTAGCTAAAAATTTTTCAAACAAGAAAATTTTGTTATCATGATTTATATTTTGTTAGGCAACAAAAAGGTTAAAATAATTTTTTTCGTTAAAAAAAACAATATTGCCCAAAATTTTTCACCTTTGGAAACAAGGAAAGTAAAATTTGAGGATATCAAGACTTTATGCTTGATTCAAGCATAATCGTAAGAATTAAATGACTTATTTGGATCTCTGTGTGTTCCTCCCAATAGAACCTATTACATATACATGCTACAGGTAATCACAAACGTGAGAACTTACATCAGATTTTAGTTTTTTGCTTCCTTCTGTAGAAGTTTCATCACCAGCTCTCTTTACTCCTAAATATATAATATTGTTTAACACATGTCCAGATTCCAGTTAAAACAAAAGATTAAAATTTATATAAAATATGTACCAATCGATGCAGTTCTGGAAAGTGGCAACTCCAATGGGGCGCTTTTGTCGATGTTTGCTGATGTTTCTGAAAAGGTAATAAAAAAAAACTGCATAAAAAGCCATAAAAACCTCATCGGAAGAAAGAAGGGAACACTTAATATGTTTACTGTTGTACCTTTTTCTCCATTTAGATAACCTAGTAAATCCTAAGGAAAAAAGGCAAATTTATTAGCCTATGAATATTAGGTGAGCACATTTTTGATTTTTTTTGCTGATTGATGTTGACGTACATAGGTTTAACAAATAATTCATTTTAAAAATACTGTAAGTTACCTTCCTGTCGGGAAAACGTACAACTGGGACATTGGCTGCCTGAAATACAAGACACACAGTGTGAGGCATACTTTACAACATTAATTATATCAGTAACCTTTATCATAACTGTATAATGTAAATTAACTAGGTAAGTAAGCAATTGTTTGTAGGCACATAACAAGAATGAAATAAGTATCTGATACATCCCAACCATTAAAATACCAAGATATAATCTTTGAGTAAACCCAAAAGGTCAATATGACCTGTTTTTGATGGACAAACTACCCAATTCAACCCAACACTTTACTGTCCAATGTATTCATATTTTTAGAAAAGTGAGGTGAAATAAAGCAAATTCAGTTAATTCAGTATTAACTTAACTGTAAACGTAAATAAATATTACTATACTTACGCCAGCTCTTTGTACGTAAATTGGATGTGATAAATGAACATTTTTGAGTAAGAAAAGAAGAGCTTCAAGTGCATAATATTCTTTCGGGGTGGTTCTGAATAAACAACAAAAATAATAATATATAGCACAATGAACTACAGCACAAGCAAAACAGAAAACAGTGCAATCACAAATTGAGGTCCTAAAATAAAGACTTTTTAATAGAAGACTAGCTGTTTCCCGTGGAAGAATCCACTGTATTCCATTTAATTTATGTAGCAGATATATGTCCCTCAAAAAACAAACAATACAGCAGTGCGCATCTTACATCTGCATTATTATATAAATGACCAAAAAAATTAAAGGTTTTTAACAACTGCAGTATTTATGTGACATTTAAATTTAAATCTACTAAAATTACTTGCTCTGACCATCTGACAAATGCGAAAATTATTCGGAAAGAAGTTTCCAAAAGCATTTCAACATACATCTCACCCATAAAATTTAAATCACTCAAAACGCCACATATATACAAAAAAGCTGATCAATGTCAAACACAAATCTCTCTCATTGTATATGTTAAAATCAGTTAGTTTATTGCAAACCCTGCCAAAGGTTGACACACAATGTGAAAAATAAACAATAAATTGTGCCTCTGACAGAATTTTTTATCTAAGGTGTAAAAAAAGGGATTTGCAAGGACAAATTATAATGCAATAAAACATTATTTGATATATTGCATACAGTCCTTCCTCACCAAACTTTAGACAAAATGCCAACAAAATAACGGTGTTTAAATCTAAAATTAATAAAGTCCTTTTAGCAATTTGCATGCTGTTTTCCCATCAATAAAGTAAACAAAATTTCAAATCTCACATAGTATTCTGTCACAAATTTTCATAAAATATATATATAAGTCATAATGAGTCATGTTAAACAACAGCAATCAATCTGTATATAAGTTCATTTTATGTCAATTTTTGCACCAATTTTGCAACACAAAATACAAATTCTAAATAATACTAAAATCTCTTATTTTGGTCCTTCGCATACCGACGGTCTCCCACAAAAGTTTAATCAAAATGTAAAAAATGAGAGGTAACGACAAAATCAAAGTTTGCAAAATTCAATTATTTCGGTACATATATCTACTGCATATGCCCTCTAAAACAATATTTTAATCCAAAATGCCTAAGAAAGACAGTTTGCAACAAAAATCAGTTATTTCGATAATATTGCATACACTCTTTCCTCACAAAAGCTTCACAAACTGTAAAAAAAAGAATGGTAGGGAGTGCTTCTGATTCAACAAAAAACGTTTTTTTGACATATTGCATCTAGCCCTTACCCATTAAATCTTACACAAAATTTCCAAAACTATATACAATTTAGAACACATCAAATTTAAATCGAGAAGGATCAGTCATTTCGATATATTGCACCGAGTCCTCCCCAGTAAGAATTTATACAAAATATAGAAAAACGAAGCTTGCAAGGTGTAAAATTGAATTCTTCTTCTGTGTATATATATATGGTCCTTCCTCGCAAAATTAACAAAAAATGTCAAAAAGGTTCAGATATAACATCTAACACAACAAAAATCAGTTCTATCAGTATATGTCATGCCATTGTCTTCCACCAAATGTTCCCCTTAAAGTTTCACAGACACAGCCTGTAAATTAAAAACAACTAAGATCAGGTATTTTGGTCTATTTTATACCATTCTGTTCCAAATAACTTATAAAATGTAAAAATTGAGTGGTAAAACAGAAATTTGCAAAATTCCATTTTTTTATATGCATGTATATTATATGCCTTCTACAACAATAAGTTAATTCAAAATGTCAAAAAGAAGAAAAAAATAGCTTACAAAGAGTATAAAATTGAAATCAACAAAGTAGCTCTTTTGGTGTATTAAATATAAGCCATACGCACAAAAGTTTACACTAAATGTAAGAAAATGGTTGTGTTTAGTAATTCTAAATTAAGAAAAGTCAGTTCTTTTAGCATGCTGATTAAGGTTTTTGCCCACAAATTCTTACATGAAAATGTCAAAACCACAATATGAAACAAATTAAATTTACATTTTAAAAATAAGTAATTTCCGAACTTTATTTTCAGAATATTTGGAGGAAAAGAACTTCGCAAACCAAAAAAAACCAGGAAAATGTTTAAAATCTTCAGGGTTAATAACGTTTGATGGGTTTTGTGGGAATATATATACTGGGAATCTTTAGTTTAAAGCTAGCATTAGCTAGCTACAGCAGCTAATAGCTAGTCACTTAAATATAAACTGGAGACTTAGGTATAAAGAACATGGCTACATATATATATAAATATATATATTCCTAGCTAGCTAGCTAGTTGTTGGTGGTGGTTGGCTTTTTATGATGCTAGCTATAAAACATGTCTGGCAACAATAATATAATCAAAACTGAAAATAAAACATGAAAAAACCTTACAGAACCTTGCTATGATTAATTTATAAAACCATGCTCTTCTTCAAATGTCTTTTTAAAGATTTATTTTGAATGAAAGAGTAGAGAATACTCAAAAAGAACAGCCATCTTTTTCGTAAACACAACTTCCGTTTTATGCTGGGAACTTCATTTAACAGTCCGTATGCTTTGTGAATATCTAATACCGTTTCATATGTAGCGATACCTATATATATATGCTAACATAGAGTTTTTTGGCATAAGGGTATATATATTTATATCGTTATTAGCAGCGGGTTATATATTTACAGCTTATGTGCGATTTCTATGAAGTACAACCCTAATCTTTTTAGTTAAATTTTAGCGTACAGCCACGTCATAAGAAAGTGACCCGTGATTTCCGTGTCGTGGACTCACAGTTTTAGTCACGCAAGGGAATTAATATATAAGATATTGACTCCATCTTAACTACATCACATGTAAGCTTGGTTCACACTACAACATTTTGAATATGTTTTAGATTTTTAAGGGGCTACGAAAAAACACAAGAATGCTCTCCATTATTGATTATATTCTCAATCTCTGCACATTCTCAAGAATGGTGAACCATCCAAAAGCTCAAGATGCAGGAAAATATACAAATAGATGTCTAGACAATTTGTTTATAAGTAATTTTTTCAGATGATAAATTATTAAATAATTTTACTTTTTAGCCGGGTCTGCAAAATATATATAAATATCAGTAGAAAAAAATGTTGTTTTGACAAGAAGGCAAAGTCAAAATGATAACCACAGTATCCAGACAAATGTAAATAAAGGACCGGTAAACAAGTGGATTTATCCATGGGCAACCGACTAGTATTTTACTAGTACTAGTCTCTTATAATAATACGGAGCTTCTGTCTGTCTGTCTGTCTGTATGTCTGTGACTTTTGCAAATTGGATTATATTCTTCACTATTTTATTTGATAAAATCTGTAAAACATCGCCCATAAAATTGTTCTGTAATTTACCAAATTTTAACGTTAAAATAATATTAGCATCAAGGGAAAGTATAGTAACATAAGTGAAACCATTACAGTGCACTTAAAATTTTGAGGCCAAATAACTTGGAAACGAGGTGATGACTTCAATGATATTTTACAGCATGGGCAACTAGGAACCGTCTATGACTAATTTGGGCAAGTTTCCCAAACTGGGTCCTAAAATCAGTTTCGGATTGGACGGGTTTATGACGTCATCAAAAAACCTTTAAACCATAAAATCTCTGCAACCTTTTGTCAAAAGTACATGATTCTCTACATTTTCTTGATCAGGGTTTCAAGATCTATACGATGAAGGCAACACGTATACATATTTCTAAAAAACTTTAAATTTTAATTTTAAAACCCTTATATCTCATTGACCGCTCATCAAAAGCACATGATCATATATATTTTCTTGATCAGCAGTTTAAGCTCTACACAATAGAGGCAATGTGAAAACAAGGTGCCAGTCTTTTTCAGAACCAGTTAAAATGCTTACCATTCGTATATCATCATTCTCGGCTTCACATCCGTTTACATGCTAGCATGGTTTGGACGGGGTATATTAATGACCCTCTTCCAATCTGATCTAGACTGTGTTAGATCTAAACTCAACTTCCTCTGTATCAAGTCTGTCCTTAAAACCTCCTGCAAAAGTCTTTCTCTGTCTGCCTCTGGGCTTTGCCTCAGGAACTATAAGTCTCTACACTTTCTTACCCAATTATCCTCCTCCATTCTTTCCAAGTGCCCCAGCCAATTCAATTGTCTATCTGGATAACATCCTTAATTCTACGGATACTTAGCCTGCGTCTTAGCTCATCTGAACTCTTTCTGTCTCTGAGACTGGTGTTACACATCCACCTAACCATTCTCATATCATTCCTTTCTAAACGGTCAAGATCTTCCAGCTTCTCTGCCCAAGAATCACTACCGTACAACATAACACTTCTTGCACAGGACTCATATCCCAAGCACATATTAAAAATCCGGCAAATGCGTTTTGCGCAATGGACAGACCAGCACACTTCGCTCGCTGGTTCAATATTTTTTTTTCGAAAAGTACATTATAAACAAATATTTCAGCAAGACTCATTCTGGATGAAAACAAGGCTGGAGAAGATAAAATCTCTGGATATATCTATATGTTCAAGTCTGTAAATTACATATACATGCCGGAAAAAATAGCCAGTTTGTTTTTCGCCGCCATCAGCTCAACTTTTGTGTCACTAAAGTTGAAAACCAACAGCCGTTCCGTAGCCCCTTTAAGCCATGTGGATAAAGATTTTTATTTAAAAACAAAGTACACTTTTGCCTATTTGCTTGGATGAGCTGAAAAATAAACAAATTTTTAAAATGATAATATAGTCATACATACTATTACGGATATGTAGACGCTCGATCATCGTGTTTGGGGTTTACAATTTAAAACGTCACCCATTTTCTACCGCAACAAAGATTAACCTTGGAGCACATATCATACCCATGACATCCTTTGCATGTGCGTTTTACATTGCACACGTTACTTGATTTACATGTGCAAATCATTGCACATCTACTCAAATATTCCTAAAAAAACTGAGGTGCTATTTTTTGTGGCTGGGTTGCTGACATCATCAAAATTCAAATCACATTTTTTTAATTTTATCTTGCCTCAGTGGATTTTTCCACTGGGATATTGACTAGTATTTAAATAATATTAAAGTTTGGCACAGAAAAAGCAGCATTTAAATAATTTTTAGCGTTTTCCATGATGATTTAATTTAACCACAGGTGGTTTTTTTATGTAATGCAAGCTTACAATTTGTGTCAATGGATTATTTTGCTTCAAGTTTAATGGGTAAGTATTTATGCATTTCTATACAAGGCAATCACGCGCTAGGAGAAACAATTTCTTTTTTTCTTTGTTGTTATATTTTTAGCACCTTTTTTTTAATGTGTGATTGCAGTATGGACTTTCTGTGTGCAGGTTATCGGCAAATTGCTGGGATAGTCTATATTCTGAAAATACATCAGCTGAGTACCGACGCGAATTACAAAGTCTGCATCAAAAAAAGAAAGTTTAAGCTCAAAGAAGAGCTTTTCATGTCCACATGCCATGCCCATATACTTTAGACTGAAATTAATATTCTCTCACAAGCCTTTTTAATTGCTTTGTTTTCACTTGTGGAACTCAAAAAAATAAAAATATAAACATTTTAAGGCGTATATTCTAATTTTAACATCAAAAGATGCTTCTAACTGAAAATAAAGTTCGGAATGGACTCTTCCACAACTTACTGCCTATATTATTTTGTCTGTCTATTTGCGTAACAGGTCCGGAGATTATAAACAACACGCATCACGGTGAAAGTTGTCTAAAGACCACTTTCCAGCGTGTGTGTGTACTTTTATGTAGGTAAAAAAAGCAGGACTTTGATAGGGTAGAATAGCTACAGTACCGCCTGAATGTAATGTTTCACGATGTCGCCTAACGATGTCATGTTTACATAAAAAACTTTGTGTCTATTGTTATCACATGTATTTTGCGTGTTTGTATTATTATCTATAGGTGCGTGTGTTAACAATAATATATATATATATATATATATTCGAAAAAATTTTGTTGAATTTAAGGCATGCATGTTTTTGTTTAAATGTGTTAACAATCACAAAATATCAACTATAATATTCGGGAATAATATTAACACTCTTTTTACTGTGCTTAAAAGTTTAGATATTTATAATTATAAACAATAAAAAAGTTTTTTTGCAAGTGTTTTTTCTTATTGCACTAAAAAGTAAATATTTATTTTTTTCATCGCGATAAAAAAAAGTTTTCTTTGTTCTTTCCTTTTTAAATTGATCTTGCAACCTATTGTGATTAAACATTCGATCGCGTGGGGTCATTTTTATCGGCGAGGCAATTATTTTCTTAAAAAAACAAAAGCTATCACAATGTTATTGTTCTATGTAACTATTCATGCGAGTTTCGCGTCCGCGGTAGATTACATTCAGACTGTACTGTAGGTGTATATTATAAGAAAATTTTTAACTTTCGTATTTATTAAAGTAATTCTAGCACATTACTTTTTCAACATGTTTTTTTTAATGCTGCTTTTCGTTCTTAAACTTTTAAAATTCGATTTAAAAAAACATTTCTATCGCCGCTTTTCGCTTATAAACTTTTTTAACTTCAATCTAAAAAAGCATTTCTATCGCCGCATTTCATTTATAAACTTTTTAACTTCAATCTAAAAAAGCATTTCTATCGCCGTTTTTCGTTCTTAAACTTTTAAAATTCGATCTAAAAAACATTTCTATCACCGCTTTTCGATTATAAACTTTTAAATTCGATCTAAAAAAACATTTCAATCCCTGCTTTTCGTTTATAAACTTTTAAAATGCGATCTAAAAAACATTTCTATCGCTGCATTTCGTTTATAAAAACTTTTAAAATTCAATCTAAAAAAACATTTCTATCGCCTTTCTTCGTTCTTAAATTTTTAAAATGCGATCTAACGAAGCTTTTCAATCGCCGTTCTTAGTTCTTTAATTTATAAAATGTGATCTAAAAAAGAAGGGTTAACGCTAGCTGTATACCCTAGATTGTTACGCATAAGGCTTCAAGAATGATATCGACACGGATGATCGCAAAGCCCTCTCGATACAATTTGAAAGTATCGCGGATCGAGAATACCGTCGCGATATGCGAAGCGCGATGTTAAATAACCTTTTTCCAGTACTGTAGAACTTCATTTATTTATTACAAAGTTATGTTAATTCCTTGTTTGAAAGAACCATTTAGCTTCAAAAAAAACAAAGTTCATCAATTTGATCACGTAATTTGTCAAGAAATGTTAGTTCGAAGCGTGTTGCTGACTGCGCACATTAAAAATGGCTGACAAAATATTTTTTCGAAAATTCTTGGCACTCTCATAAAACGTGGTGAATAGGTAAAATTCAATCAACTCTGTGTAAATTACATACTTGGTGCTGTCCTTTAACCACCTCGTTAAAAGTTCCTTATCCAGACTGGAGGGTTGGAAAAAATAGACCCAGGAAATTTCCATGTTAAAAAAAATATGGCGGATCTTAATGCTTTAAACAATGTAAAGTTTCAAGTTCAATAATAAATATTGTAATAAACAACCTGTTGTCACTGTTTGCTTTGACATTGTTAATCGTGACAAAACAACCACATGGTTGTTCTTGCGATAAAAATGGGCCCTGGGTGGGTCACAAACTGAGCTAGTATAGTTTAGGGGACTGGAAATGAATGTGAAGCAATTTGGGAGTGTTATCAGTTGGCATATGAGAATGTTTAACTCCCTCTATTGCAGATTATACTATAATGACCAGATTTGAGTGTCGGTTTAGGGCAAAGTGGCCGCGAATGGGTGATTTTGGCTAAGTTGTTGTTTTCTCTGGTCTGGTGATTATATTTTATCTACGGAAATGCTTGCGTTTGTGCAAAAAAACCTGCAAACTCTTTAACTTTGCAAGTCGATTGTCTATAATATATAAATTGCTGAAGGTTTGTTTTAAAAGTTACCAGGTAATAATAGCTAGGTAGCTAGCTATATACCCTTAGAAATTTTAATAATAAGAAATTTTTACCTTCCAATCACATAATTTGTCTTTGCAGTTTTTAAAAAAGATATGGTATCAAACAAAATTTGGTCTTCTCTTTCCACAATATTCTTTTTACTTGTGTTAAACTGTCTGAGCAGTGTCAACGGATCCGCCATTTTAGTTTTAATATTTTGATATCCACGATGGAGAACACAACAATTTTAACACGTGATCAAAAACAAAAGCGAGCATGAGTTCTTATTTTAATCTATTAAAAGAAAAGTTATATGTAGTTTTGACCCCCCCTCAATTATATTAGAAAATTTCCCATACAAGAGTCTTGCCATTGTGTTATTCTTCTTTATTCTTCCGTGTCCTCGTCAATTCTGTTCTGCAGAAATTATGCTCATTGGGAAAACCCCGGTAAACAAAATGACACATGGATTTTATTGGTGGATAAATTAATAACATATATTTACAGGATTAATGAATGAAATTTCTATTTAATTGAATCCAAATAATCAAAAAAAATTAACATTAAAATGAAATATGTCAACATTCTATCATACTACCATCACATGATAATTTAGAAATAAGATAGGCGCTGTATAAGAGAGATAATGCAAATCAAAAAGCAAGAACCTGGTTAAAGTTGTTATGGCCAGTTGTTATTTTAGCATCTCCACCATAAACGGCCTACGCGTGTCTGTTATGAACCCAAAATAAACCTGGAAATTGTGCAGCAAGACAAGTGCTTTGTTTTGTTTGTAAATTATTTATACAAGGGTACACGCTATTTCATCCAGCTAGCATTTGAAGTTACATGCTGTGTACATTTATTTTGCCTGCTTGTGAATAAATAATGGGAAAATACTTCTGCAATTGCTTGAATGTCATCGTTAATGTAACTACTGACGGGGTTAGAGAAGTAAGAGGTAGAGACCTGATACAAGTTGACTTCAATGATGAATTAGAAAATTGCGACCCCTTCTTCAGTGCAATGTTACTTGATGTGAAGCTGGCAATAAGTGGAGTTGAAGTGGTAAGAAATAAAGTTTAATTCAATAAGTGGGCATGGGGAAAATGTAATTATAATATAGGGGAAGAGGGACCACAAATCGGTCAATTCACCCTAATTTAAGTCAAGGAGAGCTCTTTGTAAAAGCAAGTTTTACTTATTCTTGCGGTCAGATTTGCGTCATCACACTGGTTGAACCAATCTCAGGCCAGTATTCAGGTTAAGCAGCCATTGTGTAGAATTCCTTTCTTTTTTAGTCAAATCTTTAATATGTTTTAGATGCTGCTTAATTTTTGCCATTTTGTGATATTTTAACGCTGTTTTGCTTGTAAATTCTGTTTAATTAAGGTTTCTACTGTGAAGGTTTGACCATGAAAAGTCCACTTTGTACCCCATCGGAAAGCATTCCGACCGCAAGAATTCAGCATAGTTGCTTTTTTAAGGGGAACTCCAGTAAAAATCACTTTTTTTTGCTTGTTTTTTACGTACTCAGAAAAGCATAAGAAATAAAAAAAACTTCACTTATTTTTCTTATTTAAAATTGTTATACAAGCCTTCGCATATTCAATTTTTTCTCTTAAAAAAACAGACAGGCGCGATTTCATTTAGGACTGGACCCGAATATAAATAATGACATCACATCATGCAGAAAGTTTAAGCGAGCGCAGAGAACGTTCATGTTAAGACTTCTGGCTTACATTAAATCGCTTTTTGTATATAATTTACGTTTAAATCTTTAAAAATGGTTAGTTGCTCTGCGTTTCGATGTACCAAACGATCAGAGAAGTGTAAAGAAGTTTTCAAAGAACCCCGTCTGTAAAAAAGAAAGAACTCAAAAATGGCTAAACAAAATACGTCATGCAGGTGATCTACCAAGCGATCAAAGTTTTTATATTTGGTTGGCGCACTTCACAGATAGTTCTTTTAAAAGAGATCTGCAGGAAATAAACTTCCATATTAAAATATTACCACTTTGTAAAAATGCCATTTTAGCTAGTGAACCATTTCTTCTCATTAATAATAATAATAATAATAATAAATATTTAAAGTGGCTAGCCCAGAAAGTCACAAAAACCTATAGTTAGTGGATTGTTTCCACTGGGGGCCACTAAATTTCTAATTTTCTAAATTTCTTCTCATTTCAATATTTGTATTTATATCTACAGAACACAACCAAATAACATTTTGTATATTTTTATATTAAATAAAAGAACATACAAATTTCCAATACAAACACAGACAAAAAAGTTTTCTAGTTACATATGTATCTATCGTAGCGCTCAAGTTTCTATTCTTTGTTTTTCAAATAAGAAGCTTTTTTAACGGAAGGACATGCTGAATATTTTCAGGGGGTAAATGTACCCATTTTCTTCAATCTTTGTAACTTTTTAAGGCTGCATGTAATGCTAATAATGTAGTTTCTAAAACAGCTTTGTCAAAACAACCACTTATAAGTCAGTAGCATCTGCAACGCATTTATGACTTACCATAATCATCAGAATGATTTTTATTTATACAATATAAACGGAGGTTTTACCAACTTATCACTATTATTCGATCTTTCGGTCACACATTTGAATGGTCCTCCATCACAGAGAAAATTTCAACGTTACATAAAATTTGTTTGCATTTGTGCGCAAAAAAGCGTGTGCGGAGGAAAAATATTGCTGAATTGTGAAATAAAAATAAATTGGCTTGTAAAGTAAGAAAGTTTTTTTACTGAAGCAAATGATAAAGTTTTTTGACAAAAGAATGTTAAAAAAAGCAAATAAATACATTTTTTATTTCTTTTAAAAGGAAATATTTTGCTAAGAACGTTACTTTGAGTCAGTAAAAGACACCTTGTCACTTTGCATCATTATTAATTTCTCCCTTGTGAGACACAAAAAGGTTCGAAATCATGTGGCTGTAGCCACACGATTTCAAACGTCTTTCATGAAGAGAATTATCTGATTCTATGTTTTCTAAGTTATAATCTTGGTCATTATTACAAGACGTCTTATCAACGAACAATATCAACAGTAAGTAAACAAACTTTTAGAAGGTGTGTTGCTGAGCTCACAGACTTTCTGCACGATGTGACGTATGCTTATTTATTCGGACCTAGTCCTCTCGACTTTACGCAACCTTGCAAATTTATTTAAAATTGAAGATGTTTACAGACCCAATTAAGGTACAAATAAAGATTTTTAACAATTGTAAAAGTTTTATTCTTACATATTATGTATTGTCTTATCAAAATAACATTTTTTTTAAATATTTTTTCACTGTAGTGCCCCTTTAAACTAAATTTTTTAGATCATTATTGTAGCCTATATTATATATATACGATAATTAAATTATACTGATAATTAAATTACTCTTGTCATGTCTTTGTGGAAAACTTTTGTGAATTCTTTTAACTTAGTTCATTTGCAAAAGCTATTTACTGTGGCACTTTTTTTGTCTACAATAATTTAGCTGTTGCTTAAATTCTTAAGGGAAAATAGACACATCTCAACTTATTTTATCACCAAGCAGCAAGACCTGGTAAAATTTTTTGCTTTTTGTACCATGGTTGTAAAAAAATTACAAAATTTTGCACTAAAATAGTTGTTTGTGTTTAATTTTTTTCCAGAAACCAACTAAAGGATGTTTGCAAGTAACATGCAATTTATTTTAGGCTCAAAGCATGCTTGCAAAGGAAAGACCTTATGGAGACTGGATAGTTTATAATTGTTTAAATTGTGGATGTGATACACATGCACTTCATGCAATTAAAGGAGTGGACCGAGTTCTTTTACCAACAACAATGGAGGTTAGTCCTAGGAATATTTTGTTGGTATACTGTATACTGTATAAGTGGTTCTTCTAGCTTTAATGACACATAATGTAAAAGTCACAAGATTTTATCAAGGTTTATTGTGGTATTGTGGTATAGTTAAAATTTAAATTATTTTTAAGCCATATTAAAACTGCAATTAAATAATGTTAATCACCATTGAAATGGATGTAAGAATAAGCAGTAATTTAACAAATCAAGCAATATTAAAATTATTTAGGTGTAACTTTAATTATGTTACTATTTTCAGCATGACAAGACATTGCTTCAAACCATTTTACAGTCTTCATCTTACTCCACAACATTTAAAATGAAGGTTTTTAAACCAGATGAAAGAAAGGAAAATACAGGTTCGTGTAGTTCATTGCATTAGTTTTTCCTTACATTTTTATATATCAAGTACATACAGTTTTGTGCCAAGTATTTTTTGATAAATTTGTATTTGTGAATGTTGGGAAAGCAACTGCTTTGCAACAATGAGACCAAAATAACTGAAATTGTTTTAGATTTTTTATAGGTGATTGGCAATATAGCTAAGAGGCTGATTTCTCAATATTTATCCTTTAAATCAATAAGTCTTTGCAAAATAGAACATTTTCAACCCTACAAAAATTAGTTTTCACACAACTTGTACAGGTGCCAATATATCAACTTTCAGCTATGATCGAGTTTTATGCACAATCTGTTTTTCTAATTTTAATTTTTTGGGTTTTTTATGTTTGAAATTTTTGTTTATTTATAATTATTATATATACATTTTTTTATGTTTATAGCAGTAAATCTTCAGCAGAAAAACATTTATGAAGTAACAGAAAAGCTTGACAAATTTTTACAGAAACTGATCAAGACAGAAGAAGAAGCAATGAACGAAAAAATTCGGTATAATTAAATGTTGTTCTATTAATTGATGCTTGTAGTCTTCATGCTACCCTAGTGGATTTAACAACTTGTTTATTGGAAAACGATATGCCTGAATATATTTTATTTTTCAATTTTTCTTTAGAATATTCAAAGAAAAACAGCATTATCAATTTTTGGAACTCACCAGAAAGGCGAATCAGGACAAAGAATATATTTTAAAGTAACAATCTTCTTACAAGCTATTTTTGTTCAAATTATTCTAAAGGAAAGAGTGAAAGCCTCTGTTTTCCAATCTTACACATGTTAAATAATCTTATAAATAATCATGCATTAAAGTTACTTTAAGTTTTATTTAAAAAATTACAGTGTAAACAGACAACAGCTGACCACTCTTAACCTTAGCCTTTCTAACTTTAGCTATGAAATAAGATGTTTATAAACCTTGTTTTAGAAACATCAGACAATACGAAATATCAAATGATTCTCTCTTTGATTCCATCAATGAATCATACTTCGGCACACCATTCCCCGAATCAAGAGATCAGTCAACTGATCTTCCACAAATAATAAGAGGTTAGTTATGTTTTTTAGGTAAGAAATGCTAGCGCATCAAATGTAAATTAAAATAAAGGCTTTTTTAAAACCTTTCATGACTTTTCAAATATTTAATGATGATGATCCCACAACATTTGAAGCAGTTCTCAAATTTCCTGTTGTAATGCTGCTTACAATGTAATTACTGTTTAGCACGGCCAATACCATTAAAAAGTGTAGATCAGACTGATAACTCTACCATTGCCCAGTCTTTGCCAACAAGGATAATGTCACCTAAAGGAAAAGGGTTTTCCAGAAATAGTCACCGAACAAGAAATTCCAGTCAGTCATCGATGAGAAGCCGGACATATTCTGAAAACGATGATGCACTTTTTGACCTTGAAGGATTCCATGATAGTAAAAGTTGTGAGCCGTTTTACGAATCAGAAGAAGACAGCAGCGGTGATGCAACAAGCTTAGAAAGTAGTGGCGGATTTGGCATTCCACATACTACGCGTGGTATGGGTCACGGTAGTAGAGTATATGCTACGTCAGTTCCAGTTGAAATACCACTATTTATGAACATGAAAAACTCATATGAACCTGAGAGTGATGATGAAAACCAGGTGAGTTTGTTTAAAATGTATTCTAAGGAAAAAAGAAACGATTATATAATCTGGCCAAAATCGCAGAAGTTAAATCTGCCAAATCATTTTTTACTCCAATGTTTGCAAAATAGAAATAAATTCCTTTCACTTTATTGCATAAAAATCGTTAATCCACTTTTTGAAACGATACAAAAAGATTGAAAAGATCCAGAAAAACCATTTATGTATCTTATGGTTTTACCAAACAGGTTATTTATCATATGTTTATCGTAAAAGTTAATTCTTTGAGAAAACATCGATCTGATTCCTGCAAATATTGTTTTTCACAAAAAATTTTAAAAGGGTCATTCGATGAGTCATTAAAAGTTTTTTTCTTTTAAAGTAATATATTTCTCAGTTCTTATTTTAATTCTTTTAACCAATACCTGTTGAGGAGTCCTATTTGTTTATAGTCACTGTTAGCCAATTTTACTTATTATTCGGCCACTATTTTTTATAATTTAGATTAAAATAAACCTTTTCTAATAGTTGTGAATTAAAATAAATCTGCTACTTCCTACAGGAACCATCTCCTTCACCAAATCACATAGCAGATTCAATCAAAGCTCTTGCAAGAAGCATGCAAGATTCCACTGGTATGTTTGGTGAGCTACCCAAACCTCGACTAAATATGCCTTACTCATTAAGGTGATATATAAAGAAGAAAAAAAGTTGTGGCAGAATCTTTCAATAATGTTACAGTTTTGAATTTTTTCAATTATTTCTTTCTATTTATTTAGGAAAGGGACTATATATTTTTATGATATTCTTTCATAGTTGTCATTTGTGTAAAAATTATTTTAGGAGAGGTAAGAATTCACGTTACATTTGTGACGTTTAAAAAATATGAGAATATGAAAAACCATAAACATACTGTTTTTTTAATTTTACATTATTTGCTTTATCTGTTGTTTCAAATCCTTGATTTTTTATTTTTTAATCAGTCTCCTTGGAAACCAGATAAACCATCTTTTCCTCACGCCCCCATTTTTTTTAATATTTTCCGGAATGATGAATTTTCATATTTACCCAAAAGTCACCTTCCCAGGCCCATTCCCATAAAAACCTATTCATTTACTTAAATTAAATTCTAGCATTTTTCTGAGAATTTTTTAAGGATTAATCAATGCGAACATGGCTAAATTTACAAAACCTCCAAATTTTAAAAAGACTTTCTTAGGTTATTTGTTTAGTTACAGAGCTTTTTTTATTATGTTGTTATGTTGTTATTATGTTGGTTTCTAGAATAAATTTCCATGTTTTTACAACAGGTTTGTCAATGCTGGTTGAGATTTATATATATATTATTCCTACGTTATTTCGAGTATGTCATTTTTGCTTTTTTGTTTGTTTTTTTTTTACTGTTTTTGGTCCATGTTCTCTTACATGCAAATATTTGTTTATTCTTTGGATTTTATATTATAAGGAACGCAAACAGATAAACAAACAAACAAACAAACAAACAAACAAACAAACAAACAAACAAACAAAACTACAAGAATACAATTAACTTCAGAGGAATTAATTCAGTTTTTAGTTTCTTTTAAGTTTATCATGCAGTACATTGAGGGTACTATATGGGGCAGGGCTTTTTTTCTATTTACAAAAAAACCCAAAAAGATATAAAATTATTTTCCTGTGGAAGTAACGGAAGTAGTTTATTTTCTTGTACATAATATTTGTTCTTTCTTTTTTAAAGAATAAATATATTATTATTATTTTTACACCATTGTGTTTTATAATGTCATGCTATGGTCTTCAATGTTTTAGAAATTCAATATTTAGAGGCTTACACTCTTTAAATTCAGGATGCTTTACATTAACCTGTATTTTCTTCTGTTATTAAAATTACAAAAATTACAATTTTAGTCTTTCTCAGTTTGTATCAAAATACAGTTCTTGCAAAATATCCTTTTTATTGCAAAGACTAATCTATTTTAAAGCCTTAAGTATCACATTCTAGACAAGTTTTTCCTACTAAATTGTTTTAAAAAACTCAAGTCTCAATTTAAAAAATTGGTATCCCGCTGTCCAATCATGTGAAGCTCTTAAAACGTAATAATAGATTAATTTAGTGAACACATGTATGTATGCATCTGGTGTGGCAAAACTGCTTCAGCTTTGTATAGAAGATTTAACAATGGAATTACAAAGTTATCCCATTGTGTAAGTATTTCAAGTCATCGGTAGGTCAAAAGTAACTTTCTTTTCGTATAAAGTCAATTGTCATATTTCCCAACACAGAATACAACACGGTACAGATATGATATACCAGAAATAGGCTAAAGAGGCCAACATTATTTTTTTGTTCCTGCCAGAGGTGAGTTACAAATTGGAAACTGTACACTAAATGTCAAACCAAGATTTAAATTTTGTCCACTCCTTCTTGGCCAAACGCTCAAACAGAAAAATGTAATACTTGAGTACACTTGTTGATTTGCAAGGAATCACACTTTAACAGTCACCGATTGTTATACTTGTCTGTTGTCTTTTTGGATTGTTTACTAGCTCTTACTCAACAGCTAGATAGCTGTAGCTACTAGAGTCCAGGAAAACTCACCATGAAAGTTTTAAGTGTGCTGGTTTTACATAATAATTTTCTAGATAACCTGTGGGAACATCGTGGATATTTATACAGAGTACGACAGTGTTTTGCTTTTGCTTGATATTTTACTCCACAAATCAAGAGCATTTAAGCATGTCTTGTTCAATCGTAATTTAAATGTAAGTAAAGTTTGTTTATACTCTGTGTTGCAGTTAGTTAAATGTTTTTGTTTGTTTATTGAGAGTTTTGTGTGTGTTGTACAGGCCACCCCACCCTTCTGTGTCTTATGAAGATCAGTGAGAGGGATAAAATGATTTCATGGTTAACACAACTTAATATAAATCTTAACATGCAAATATCTGACAGGGTGTGCACTTTGTCAGGAATTTCCAAAATATTGTCTTTGATACAGTATGTCAGTGAAGGAGAATTTTAGTTTTTGTTGATAAGAACTATTTTTAAGTAAAAATATTGGAAGGATTGAAAGGTTCTTAAAGAATTTGCATTATTGTACAATCTTTTGTATCAAAATGCTAAAAGAGAGAGAGACTTGTACAAGTTTTGAAGTTGTTTTTGCGGAAACCTATGAAGAGTGATAAAGAAGAAATATTACGAAAGAAGTATATAAAATGTTGGATTTTATTTTATTTTAGATTCAAAAACGATTGTTTATGCTATATCTGGTTTGTGATACTTGTATCCTTTTGTATTGAAGTTTGATCAGGGTGGTGTCATGGATATTTGGAGAAGTCAAAATTCGGATATTATCAATTTGTTCAATCTTTCTGCTTATTTCTAGTCAATACAATTTTTTTTAATGGGGATTTAATTGGGATTTCCTTGTTTTTAGGAAATTGATCTTCAATATCGTCTAGCTTTTAAAATTTACATTGTTTATACTTTTTTTTCGTTTGTGTTAATGGACACTTCGAAGCAAAATATCATTCTTAATCATACGTAGATATCAAGTTAGTTCAACTGCCATACTCAAGATCTTCGAGTTACAAGGAGAATTGTTACAACTGGCATGCTGTTTTAGAGAGAGATTTTTTGTGGGTGTTTGCTCTCACACTGTCTGGTAAGTCGTAGGTAATGCATAACTAGAAGACCCCTTCCTTTTTACACAAAGAAGTGAGAGGAGGGAGGAGAGGTCTTAAAAATAGCAACTATGCAGTAATGTTTTTAAAGAGTGTTTGAATAAAAGTCAAAACTGTCTTTTTTTACGGTGGTTTTCCATTAGGCGGATTAAAAAAGCGTGGAGCGGAGCAACTATTATTTTTTTAACAATGTCCGTTTTATTTTTAATTTCCACTTGCAGAAGGGCGCCAAAGATAGAATGAAAACAAAAATATTTTTTATTTTAATGGAGAATAATAAAAAAAATTCGCAGATTCGTTATTAATAAAGATGGTGAAACTTACTCCACAAAAAAAGTTTACGTGCCTTTCTAATCTTAAATATTGGGAAATGCTCAAATATTATTTTTCTGAGCTTCGTTTTTACATCAAGTGTGAATACTCAGTGTTCTGATTGGTTGACGAAATTGCGTATGGCGGAAAAGTTGGAGTGGTTTAACTTGCCATTCTGCATGGAGCGGACTGTTTTGGGCAAGATTTTTAATAGAAAGGAAAATATCCAATTTTTTTTGGAACAAACAGTACTGGACAGCGAAGACATTTAACTATCGGGACATATTCCTTTTTTCTTCTAACCCGTGATTAAAAATTATGATTTAAAAATGGGCAGTTCACTTATCAACAATAATAGGTGGTTAGGAACGTAGCGTCAATGATTGTTTTTTATTTATTTTCATAGAATATTTCATCCATTTTTCTGTTATCTACATACTGGTCACGTTTCTTTGCTACTACCGCTGCTCTATTAGAATAAGGTATGTTTCTTTATGTTGGGTATTTTTGGAAAATACTGTTAATATTAGAAACCAATAACGCGACCTAGTTCCAACTATTATAATAAGGTATTGCATGTTTGATTTAGTCGTACTCAAACAATTTATAAATTATCTACCGTATTTAAACTTTTAAACTCACGTATGATTATATTGTATTTCCTCTGATAAGCGCCCCGGCGCTGAATTTTTCAAATTTGGGGGCAGGGAGCCGCTTTTTAGAAGGAGGGCGATTATTAAAAATTTGAAAAATGAAAATTGTAAACAGCGTTTTTTTTTATCAGTAGTAAAATTTATTCCTGCCAATAAACACAAGATTTCTACATCTTAGAAATTTCGGGTATAAAAGGGGAGGGCGCTTACTAGAGAAAATACGTAATAAAGATATTCCTTCAACTTTCCGTTTTCCTTAAAGCCATTATTATTACCATTTTTCTCCAGTTTGTTCAAGGTTATCAAGATGCTCCTACTATCAAGTTATGGAAAACTGTTTAATATGGCAGCCGCAGTGTGGGGCGCAAATGAGCTGTTGTTATCAATTTGGCTTACAAATATTTTCGTCATTACATCGAATGCACAAGCGTTAAACGGTATGTGATCTTTATAAGAGTAGATGTTTTTGCTACATTATAAATGAACTAGTCCAGTGGGAAAATCCACGGGGTCGTCGGTCTTTTAATTACACGTTATTTCGTGTGCCTGTTGCACGACACTTTTCATGCGGACAGACGGACAAATACGGCCATTTTTATAGAGATTTCGTGTCACACCTAAAGTTGATCAGAATCAGTTTGTGTCAATTTGTTGAAAGTTAAAATTGCGATGTAGCGACTAAAGCTTTTTAAAAGGGTTATTTATACCACTCAAAATTCTAAAATTGTTGGCCTTCGATAGCATTCATGCGTCTGAATATGCGCGAATTTACCTCCAGGTCCGTTGCGCACGCCTGAAAATTAGTGGAAGTTTATTCACTTCTTTTTTGTCGACCACCGTAGCGCTTATTAGAACTGTGCACTAACTGTTATATTGAGCTTATACTTTTAAGATGAAAAGTAATAGAGAAAGCTACCTAAATCTTTAATGAAATTCAGTTGCTTTTATATGAGCTTAAATCCTTGCAAATCTGGCCACCTTTAATTTCGCTACTTCTTGTAAGTCTCTATAACGGGCCGTAGAGCGATAAATTTAATATGCGCTTATTCAAGGCAATACGCTATGGAGTTATTTTATGTTATTTTGCCTATAAGGCGCTAGGTTAGAGGCGTTAAATTAAATTTAGGGCGTTTCTTTATACGTCATACAGTAATAAGGTTATGATTTCGAAACCTAATTTTTGTTTGATTTTGTTTTAGTAACATTTGAGATATCCTGGAGACGTTCACTTATAATTGTGTTGACAGCTTTTATAGTGACAAAAGTGATCAGTGGAAGTGTGCAAATCTGGTGCTAATTAATTTCTGGGAAAAATAGGTTGGTCTTTTTGTATATGATTTGTAGGTGCCAATATATGCACGAGCACGTAAGAGTGGTTAAAAGGGGCGGTTATCAGCGTTCATTTAGATAGGGCGTTATGGAGGGCACAGGGAGGAGATGGCGTTATAACGAGAACAAACAGCATAATGAAATTGGGCGTCAAAAATTTGTAAAAATATCTCCAAAATTTATACAATTGTAAAAAATATAAGTACAAAATGCGTCCCGCCAAAAATGTTAAAGCTTCAAAATGATTATATTATATATAGTAATATCAAATAAAAATTAGATTTAAAGAAATGCATAGTGTATATGATTTTAAGAATGTAGTTGTAGTAAAAAATGCACTTGTATTGCCGTTACATCATGCGTCCTAGTTCTTTGTTTGTCATGCATAAAACTGAGTTCTAAGCAATCGCCAATTTTAACTATCGCCAACTGCTAAGTGTCGAGATATTATTTCGAAAAAATCTTTCTGTAGACAAAGAGTTGAATTGTAATGACTATCATCTTAACAAATATGAAGTAAATTTGCTATTAAAGAATTTTTAATGTTGGAGGAAAGTTTAAAATAATTATTTTTTTTTGGAAAATGAGTAAGAGTGCAGCGTAGTTTGTTAACCTTGTTACCTCATAATTTTATACTTTCAGCAGTTTTATATGCTATATAAATTCGTTCATGTCTACGTCAACGTTACCCATTTTATGGAGATGCTTTTGATTTGTAAATGTGTTGCAAGAATGCTTTTCTCTTTATGCGTATGTCCCGCAAGATTCTTTATATTTTCGTAAATATATCCCGCAGGAATGTTTCCACTACTTGGTCTTCTTTATCGCCAACAAGGTCATCAATTTTATCGGTGTCAATGTTAAACTTTTTACCAATCACAGTAGCAATAGCTTGAGCGCGAGCCAGTGCCTTATCCATGGCAACAAAAGCAGTTAATATTCTTTTACCGGTTGTTTTACAATGACCAACTAATGTTTTAGCGATTAGTTTTCTCAATGCTCTCGCTCCTTTGATATGTTTTTGTAGGTAGTGAACGTGTTGAGATGTTCTTGCATCATCTGTTTCTTTATCGCTAAGCTGTTTCTTCTCGGCTTCCGTGTCTGTTGTCTCTACATTCTTTAGCTGTGCTGTTGCATCCTTCTCTATTTTATCTTGGTCTATATCGATGTTAATCATAACTGGCTTATCAGTAGCAGCGGCCGTCTCGGTTGTTCCACTCGCCGTTGCTGTCCCACCCATTGCTGTTTCAAGTTGGGCCAATTCTGTTTTCTTTTTTTCTAATAGTTTTTTCCAGGCTATCATTCTTATTCCTGATGGTAGGTCTGACAAAAACTTTGTTGGAACTTTACTTGGATTCGTTTTTTCTAAAGCAGATCTCAGCGATGTTATTTGATCATTGATGTTAGCGTTTGGTAAATCGCTTTTCTTCGACACTTCCGTTGATTGATCAATTGTTCTCATGTTAGTAAATATGTCGTCATCAGATTTCGTTGTGTCGTCATGTTTGTCGACTGTTGTCTTTTTGTCGGGCGCAAATAGTGCGTCAATGTTGTCTTCTGCTTTCGTTTCAGTTGTCGACGCCGTGGAAGCTGCCGTTGACATTGACGTGTCTGCAGTTGACGTTTTGCCACCTTTCTCCATAGCTTCGTCCGTTAAAACGTCATTTGCACTTTTCTTTTTACTACTTGAAATATCTTCTGAGAATTCTGATGATTTACTGGACACGTCGCTGCTATGGAGTAAAACGTCGGCAATCTTGTCACTCTGTGTTTCTGTTTTGACGTCTTTACCAGAAAACGGCAAAGCCTTCTTTTTACTTCCCTTACTGTTACTGTCGCTCTTCTTCGCAGTTGTCTTCTTTTTAATTGTTTTTTCCTTCTTTTTGAGTGTCTGTTTTTCACTTTTTTTGTTTGCCTTTTTGTTTTTGTCATTCTTTTTCGGTGTCTTCTTTTTCGGTTTTGTGACTGCATTCTTTTTAGCGGAGGTTTTGTTATGCACTTCGTCAAGCTTTTTAAGTGTCGCCAACATGACAGCTTTTTTGGCGAGCTGTCTGATGTCACTTCTCGTGAGTTTATGATGCTTAGAAGCTTTAATTTCTGTAAATATGTTATTCAATTCTCCCTTTGTTTCTCCTGAATCGTTTTTGACATTCTTACTTCGTTTTTGGCGACTGTTGTCGGATTTTACTTTATGTGCAACGGATGCTGTCGCCGTCAGCTCGTTTCGACGTTCATTCGAAACAGACGACATTAAATCCCCCTTATAGATAAAGTCATGAATCTGTTGAAATGTTGGCGCTATGTTTCGTTTGTCTCGATAAGCCATCAAGTCATCTATATTTTTGTTCGTATCTTTGTCTGGTTGTTCGTGTTTAATTGCAGGGGGTGATGCCTGTGCCATTAAATCGTCACTTTCAATGGCGTTATTATTTTTCGGGGCGTGGTAAATATATTCCGTGTTAGCGTTTGATTTGATTTCTGCAGTATTACTTTCTTTGCTAGGTTCTGCCTTTTCATTTGAATTTGAATTTCGTGTTTCTTTGATTTTTTCATTTTGTTTATTTTCTCGGCTATCACTGTCGATAAACGAACGTCGGTGTAACTCTTCCGAAAGTTGACCTTTCAGTAAAGTGCCGCTGCTTATTTCTTTGTTATTAAAATTTGTGGAGGTCTCAACCAATGACCTCTTTTCGTAGTTTATATTGGTATCAGGCTCCGCATCCTCGTTTACACTTCTTCGTTGTACATTCTCGCCTTCACTCCTTCGTTGTTCGTTTAAAGCGACAACAGTATTTTCGCTTTCGTCTCCATCAAACTCTAATTCATCCACGTAATTATCTGAAATTAAAGAACCCTAAAATACGCACTCTAGCTGAGAACATATATGTGTGTAATTGTCTGGCATGTATCAATGAAGAGATTTTTTTGCGACTAAAAAAAGAATTTCGAACTATTCATACCTTCGTCTTGTGCACATGCAAAACTGATTAAAATGATAAGCGTAGCCAACCTCATGGCGCTAAACTAAAAAGCAAATTGTAATAAAAGACAAAAGATTAATACTATTTACGAAAGCCTGTAGACAGCGATTCGTGTAGTATCGCCTGACCGTTGTAAACGCGATGATGACTTTATTTGATTTATAAATCATGCCCGTTCCTAGGAGTTTGTTGCCTGTTTTCAAAGCCGCTAGTAGTTGCTTGATGGCTAACATTAAAAAGGCAAGAATCTCTGGGTATAAGGTTGGTGCCTAGTACTGGCGATCTTCTGCAATATATATAACCTAGCAATTAAATAATTTTTATTAGGCTAGGAAACACCGGACAACCCTAAAAGAAAAAAATTGAATTTTTTGGTTCCCATTTACAATTCCGTACGTTATATATTGCAAAAGCGGGTAAAAGCGGATGAAGTTTGTCCTACAACGAATTATAGGCACTGTTTTTATAACGAAAATACGCACTGCGAAGTTGTTAAATTTCAATTGTCAGTGATCGCAAAATTACTTGAGTTAGGATTTGTCTCCGACATTATTTGATTAGTTTAGCCAAATCGCTTTCCCGATTTTTCAGACCTTGACGGGATGTTCCTCGTGTTTGTCACTCTTCAATACGAGTATGGCAGAAACTATATATATAGCATATATTTAACGCTGTTTAATAATAATATTAATAATAAAAACTGGATAGGGCTTAAAGAGAGGATACCAAAAGTTGATTATATGTCAATTATACTTGATTCCTTACTGAGATATAGTCCTTTAAATCTCCAAAAGTAGTTTGTGATTTGTGTATCGGGTTTAAACATTAAACCTAATCAATTTCCAATCGGTTTGGTTAACGTTGACCATCTTATTTTACACATACACCATTCGTACAATTTTCGCTTCTATTAATTTTCATGCAGCAACAAAAATATCTATGGCGCGCGTATGACTTTTCGTGGAAGTTTATATTCTTCCACAATTTACAAGGAAAAAGTAGTAAAATGCTGCTTTTTAGAAAATATGTAGATGCTTTCTTTTATCTAAACTGTAAAATTGTTTTTTTTGCGCCTTTAAATTTTCGTACTAATTTTGCCTTTTTTTCGCGAAAATGAGTACACGCGAAAATTTGTACAAATAAGGTAACACTTTAAGAAACGTTTAAATACCTATCATATCTACCTCCTGAGTATGTGTTCAATGAGTCAGCACAAATCTGCACAAAAATAGTGAGAGACCATCTTCTTACCAGTAAAATTTCTGTTTCCGTTAAAATTTGCGTACAACGGAATTGAAAATAAATTGAAAGGGAACAATTTGACACGAAGCTTCTTCCTTATTCTTCTACAGAGGTATCCACGTACCTACTTAAATGTCATTACGTTTAAAGAAAATGCACTCAATGTCACTTACCTTCATCAAATCCCATAGATTTTTGTTTGTTCTGATGTTTTTTAGTTAGCACTGCCCGGTTTTAAGCCTAAAATTTCTATCTATGTGTTTCTTCTTTTATTTTTGCCCGCCCTGTAATGTCTTTAGTACTTCAATTATGCTTCAGATGTGTTTGAACCATGCGTTATTGGTAGAGGTCTGGCAACTAACTCATATTGTGTTTATTTATGAGGACTGGTAACGAGTTGTGTTTTATATTCATTCTAATCGGCTTGTAGCGGCTTTTCAAACAACGAGATAGATTCACAAATGTTTGTTAGATGCTGCTAATGAGGCAGCTGTTTTGAAGACGCACGTTTGAAAGACGCTGTACGTAATCCGTTTCCTACACGGGTTAAATCGGATTGGGTATGGTTGTTTAACTGGGTTTACGGGTTTGCGAATGTTTGAATTGGAGCCAGTTGTTGTACAGAAAAATAATGTTAAGGAAGGCGGATCTACGTTGTTTTGTTTACGAACTTTTGCTTGTTATTTCATTACACTGTTTTTATAACAAACATAAAATCTTGAGGACCACTAGGTTAGGGTACTTTTAAACAAAAGTTTTTTATGAATTATATAGTAGGCCTAAAATCTTTTATTAGATTGAAATAAAGCTGTTTCCGACCTAAGGGGAATCAATCTTTGGGAAAACTAATTTAAAAAAAAAAATAATTAGTTTTCAAGGGTTTTTTAGGTATGGTAAATTCGCATATCTATTACACGCTTTTTTATAAGAATATCAAAATTCCAACCAGACTGGTGATTACTCTTAACCCTTGTTTGTTATAAACAGCAGACATTGTTTTTGTCCTGATATCCTAGCCTAATGTTCTTATAAAGCATATTCTTAAAAAAGAAAAAGGGTGCATATAAGCGCTATATGTAAATCAGACGGAAAATGCTGGTGTAAACTGTTTTTCACAAAAAAAAAAGAAACCCTTCGCGAGAATTAATTTTTTCAACCTTTGCGAATAGCCAGTTTTTTAATAATCTTAGAGAGACTTAATTTTTGCGTAATTGACAAAAACTTTTCACGAAATTTAATTCCCTTGAGGCTGATAATTCGTGTATTCAAGGATTTTATGTGAGTAACAATCCTTCGTGTTTGTGTTCCTTTAAGTTACCGGATTAGAAAACATAAATTCCAAAAACACATTATCCAATCAAGGGTTTGTAAACTCAGGGTAGAATGTTTATGGTGGTTAGGGTGCTTAATTTTTCGGTTGTAATGTTAGCCCCCATTCTGTATATTCGTTTTTAAATATTGCTTTGGTGTGCAGGTTTGGGTGAACGATAAATTGTTTGGGCAGTGTTAACTAACGAATTATAACACGAGAACGAAACATAAAACGAGAGGCTTCCGAGCAACACAAAAATCCTCGTTCGTTTTTTACCGAGTTTATTTTTCTGTTGACTCAAGCGTATAATTCTGTTAAACATGCCTATGAACTAATTTACACATGCGCACCTGAGGCATAAACAAATCATGAAAATCGAATTCGTTAACTTTGTTAACCAATAAGGTTCATGAAACAGTTGTTAGACCAATGAGAAACAGGAATAATTTTAAACAGCCTATCGAAAGTCAGAAACAAATCATGTACGAAATCAATGGTTAACGCATGCGTTTTCGATATTGGAACATACTTTTAAACATTGCTAACGAAACTCTGCTGTAAAAGAGCTCGAAAGGTCTTGCAAAACAAAAAAGATTTCCGAGGACTGGCGAACAAAAACTAACGAACGAATAGGACCGATTTAGATTTCTCGAAGTTTGACCAATGTGGATATGTTACTAGGAGTCGGTTTTTTGTCGTGTTTGTTTCTATTGTTAGCGACGAGGGGTAGGTATTTATTAATTCTCGTTACGCAGATTTGCAAAGTTTCTCTCGTGCTCTGTTTTGCCCTTAAACAACTACTGTTATTAGACCCCAGTTTTGTTCTGAGTGCTTTACGTTCTGAGTGTTTTTACGATGTTTTTGGTTCGTACAGGGTGTATGCACATTCCCGCTTTGAAAATTTCGCGAATGCCAATTCACGAAATTCGCAAAAAAATACTGACGTTAATGCACAAAAAATAGAAGGTTGTTTTGACGGGTTTTTTTTTAATTTTTTAGGCTTTTTTTAAAAACAACACAAAACTTTGGCCGAGGCTGAAGGTTCCGTGTTTTACAGACTCAACTTGTACTTGTTGCTTGTTGATTATATACTTAGGGAGGCTAATTTCACGTGCTAGCTCATACAGGCTGGTGCGCCAATCACGAGTATACAGTTGGTTCTCGATATCTTGAATACCCGTTGTCTTGAACTTTCCAGTCCCCTCAGTCATTGTAATCTCTTGTATGCAAAATTACGTTTTATACCTCTAACTCGGTGTCTAAAATTTTTCCGCCCCCTTTACTTATTTTATCACGTTATCTCGAACTTTTCCCTTATTTTTCGAACAAAAACATTTGCACTCTGCTACAACGTGTAGAATCTCTTTTGTTGATAATATAGCCTCGATAAAGCAGAATAGTATTTTAGCTTCTTTGGAGAGAAGTAAGTGTAGTAACAAACGCATACTATTATCCATACATTCTGTCTATTTTCTGTTTCTCATTTTCGACTAAACAATCTAATCAAGAACGAAAACTTTCGTAAACAAGTACGAGTATTTTGCTATCTCGAACTTTAAAGGCTTCTGACGCTCGATATCTCGACTATCCTTTATCTCAAACTTTCGTAATCTCGAACTTTTTCGTCGGCCCCCTGAGAGTTTTACATACATCGAGCGTCGACTGTATTCTAAAATAATATTCGATTTACACCTCCTAAACGCGAAAATAAATGTAGAAAAAATTTCTTTAAGGTATTGCGAAAAAGACGTACTGGTTAGGTGAATTTACTTAGTGAAGTAACATTTCGGAATTTGGCAGATAGTTATAAAGGACAGAGAAATCTGAAACAAATACTGTAAAAAGCATTAATTCTCCAAATCTGATGTCTTAGATTTAAATGAATATTTTGGAACTGCATTAGCTCTCTATTCCCTTTTTTTTGACTATTTAGACGCCTCGGGTAGTAATGCAGACTTACTAAAGACATTGAAAGAAACACAACAACGACAGACCGATCTAGGGGATAACACAGCAACCATTGCCAAAATGCCGGAATTCGAATCAAAGCGAGATGAAATTATGTGGAAACTTAATTATGCAAAGAATACATTAAAGAAAGCGCGGGAAGTAGAAAAGATGGCTAAAAAAGCTGCAGTACATTTTGGTTATTACGACGGAAATAAACAAGGTCATGGTGAGGTGAATGAGTTGATTGGAAAAGCTGATGACGTGTTAATGAATGCTGGAGAGAAGATGGGATTTGAATACGAAAAATTTTAGGTGTACGATTGCATAGATGTCGTTGCATAGATGTCGTTGCATCGATGTCGTTGCATAGATGTCGTTGCATAGATGTCGTTGCATTGATGTCGTTGCGTAGATGTCGTTGCATAGATGTCGTTGCATAGATGTCGTTGCATAGATGTCGTTGCATAGATGTCGTTGCATAGATGTCGTTGCATAGATGTCGTTGCATAGATGTCGTTGCACAGATGTCGTTGCACAGATGTCGTTGCATCGATGTCGTTGCATCGATGTCGTTGCATCGATGTCGTTGCACAGATGTCGTTGCACAGATGT